>NC_092817.1:170788298-171388298 GCF_023375885.2 Dermacentor andersoni | reverse complement strand
GCGATCGCATACGTTTCTACTGAAAAAAAGTATGCATAAAAATTGTGAACTCGTGGTGGAACACTCGTGCCAAAGAGTGTGTTCGATTACCGCGAGTGCCGTGAAGCCTCAGCTTCCAGTTTGCCTGATCGCAAGAGGGGATGGACACAAATTTGCGATTACAGCTTAAATAATGGTAAGGGTCTTTGCGAACGCAGTAAAGAAAGCATTGTCGATCTGCAGGAGAAGCTGTTGTGGACGTGTGTGACAAATATCAGTTCACGTCATGCAGCACAGAATCAACAATATTACGTGAAAAATTATAAAATTTGTTTGCCGTCGCCTTCACAATGTCGTTGTCGCAGGCAGTGAAGGCCACCAACAGTCATTGGCTGACTTTTGTGATCGCGAGAACATTCTCGATAATATTGTTATTACTAATTTGGAAGTCAATGAAATGTCGAAGTTTCGTCAGAAAGCGGAAGCATCGATTGCGATAGGAAATTAGCAGACAACCATATGATCTAAGGATAGCAAATTCATCGGCTGTATCAACATGTAAACATTCGCTTGCTAGCTAGATTAGCAAGCATGGTGTCAGCACGCACAGCAAACATGACCACATCACACTGGATGACCGCGGACACTCTCTGTCAAAACGCTGGCGTGAGGAAACGTGGTAGCAGAAGCGAGCGAAGTGACATTCGTGCTGCTTATCGCTTAAACGCGAAGCGAGCGCCGAGAACGCACAGCATGCACAAAGCTGCCAGCCGTCGACGCAGCTAGACTCTGCCCTCAACGCAGATCGCTTTCAATGTACGGCCGCGCTAACCCACGCAGCCGCCACATACGCATTTACAGCCGGAGCCCCCAGTGCCCGCAACGTTGGGTGCCTCGCGCGCGACGAAGGAAGGAAGCCCCCCCCCTCATGATTACATGGGGGGGCTTCCTCTCCGCTATCTTCACCTTCGTGCGGACGAGATTAAGCCGTGATCGTCGCCTCCCCTCGCACGCTTTCATTCGCACACACGGCGTATGGCATGCGGCGACGGTATTTAACGCCCTTGGACTTCATGCGGAACATCACGGCGCCGGCGTCGGTAGAAATGCGCCTGGGCTGTCCATATGATTGGTATCCCAATGAAAGGAAAATATATTTGCTTTATGCCGAGATCTGAAAAAAAAAAAACGAATGAAGGAGTTCATGTTTGCGCTGCCAGTCTACACACAACAATTGCGCGTAGCTGCATGGTCTCCAAGATTGCAGTGGCGTGCCGCGCTGATTCCGCGGCCACCACGACGAACCCTCTTGCGACGAACCCTCTCGCCCGAAAGCCTAAATCTCCGGTGCGACGCTCAACTTTTGGGCGGAGCCTTGTCCCCTTGCCACCTCTCCTGTGTAGCTTCCAGCGCGCTAGTGGCAACGAAAGGAAACAGCATCATCAGTGTGATGACTGCATCTAGCCGAACATTTTGAAACAATATTGCGGCAGGTGGTACATGAGACGACGTCCTTTATTAGTAAGGCCATTCTACAATTACCTAGAAAACTGCTTTAGGGGCCTTACGAGGAGGCCTAATTTTTTAACGCTCCGACTGTCGTGTTTTTGAGAAAGCGCCACCTAAAGTTTTGCCACCTAGGAAAGCGCCACCTAGTTTTATAATATCGACAAAAGCAGTCTACAGAGTTAAATTCCGAGCAGTATTTTGCGCCGAATGCCGAAAAAATTATTTTAGCACCGAAGTTTATTACATGATGTAAAAAATGAAATTGGATGATTCTTAAGAGGCGGGAAATACGTGATTTTCTGTCACAGCGCCATGTCGCAGTTAGTGTAGCGCACTATGGCATAGCTGCTTGTTATATTTAGTAACAGAGATAAAGGGATTTACTATCACATCTAGCAAGTGAGGCTGCCCTCGCGCCTTTCTGTTTAGTCTTTAGGACGCAGATTGGCACTGTGCGATGCCACCCCGGTGACAATTGAGGGTGAATATATATTCCAGGAAGGCCGCCTTGCGAATACCCTACATGGGGGGAGATGGCCAAGGTCCCAATGGCTGGTTGGTTTGTTGTTTGGTCTGTACGTGGCTGGAGCGTGTTCAATTTGGTGCGTGTTATGGGACTCAGTTTCCCAAAGAGAGTGATTTTAGCCGAATGTTTACCTACGAGTATGTTGATAAACACGTAAGCCTGCGAGCCTGGGTCCATGTGCTCTGAGCCATGAGTCAAGTCGTCCGTGATGGTTAAATGTTTGCGAGTCACTGCTGCCGAATGCGAATACCACTTGCTGTTTTTGGCATTCGTAGTGCAAGATAAATTTGGGTGAGTTAGTTTCTATGACTAGAATTGCGGTATGGCATTTTGAAGCTTTACCGCGGAAACAGCTACAAGACATGGCGATATTGCTGTCCAATTTCCAGGCGTCGACTGCAGCGCCACCTCAGGCACGACACCCCGTGAGTATCGGTTTCGAACTGTCGCAGATATAGCTTCATCGCTTTCGCGCAGGACGTATTTTGTGTACGCGCAACTGTGAACGCTGCTGCCAAGTCTCATGGGATGTGCGGTAAAATATATTTATAATATTCGTCCCATTATAATTAACCCTAACAATCGATAGTCGCAAAATTATTTGTTGCTACATGATCATAGAAAGAGACAACAGCTACGAAAGAACTGAACAAGTGACACACCCACGCCTAACCTTAGTTAACTCCACGACACAAACAAATACTCTGTTTATCATAGCATTTGCTGGAATTTCACGCAATAGTTCAGTAATATAGTTCAGTTTCACGTAGTTCAGTAAACATTACGCAAATTAGACTTCATTCTTTAGCTAGTTCTGCTTCTCCTTCTGGTCTGCTAAGAAGGTTCTTCTGAGCAGACGAGAATAGATGAACGCGTTCCCCGTCGCCAGCAACAGAGTATACATTAAACATCATACTTAAGGGGCTGTGTACAACTTTGTATTTACATTCTAGTGCATGACTAACACTTTTTTGACACTCCACCAGCGCAGTTAATGGACGAATGTAATTTACTATCGTTCTCCATACCGAAAAGAAGCTGAAGTTGAACGGATTATAGCCAGACCAGAGATTCTGCTTCTATAAGCGTCAAATCCTAGTCGCCTGCTACAAACTCCGAATTTTTAAAGCGCGCAAATTAGCTTTGTCACGGAGATCACGTGTTACATTTAAGAGTAGACAACAGCGTGTATCTCGTGCCTTTTATTTTGAGTATATTGTTGTTAGTGAATATAATAATACAAAGAGAGCTTCACGCAATCACAGATTTCAGTGGCCCTCCATAGTTAACGAGGAAACACAATCCAACACACGGGATTGCGATGCCCTTTGCGCTTGGTCTATGCGTCAGCGATCCTTCTATAGCGTTGAGTGACTATACGATACCGCTGCTTAATGTACGCGAAACCAGGAAGCAGCGCTATTTGTGAATGAACAAAAGCGTTTCACATTATTTGTTTTTGTTCTTAGTATTAGTACTTTTCTCAGGCATATGCTTTCTGTCTTCGAATGAGACAGTCGTTAGCTTGCGCACTATGCATCTTGTGTGTGATCTGTGTTTATTATTACAACAAAGCAATGCGAGTTCACATCCACTTGTAGGAACACGCAATTAACCTTCCTACACGCTTTTCTTATTTTGGTTGAGCGGATTTGTTTTCTTTGGAGGTCAAGGCATCTCGAGCCTGCATGCTTCACAAAAGTCCCCCCCCCCCCCCCTGATAGAGTTGAGGCAACAGTTATCACATGCTTCTAATTATCCTTCTCTGCTACTGAAACAGGAATTCAAAAAAGAAGCGACAGTTTAAATATATTATTAGCTACCACTGACCTTAACCTTAAACCGTTGCGCTTAAGTGACCGATGCCATTGCAGGGCACAGAGGATGCAGACAGAGCTTACAAAGGATCGTCATTTGTTGTGGCAGAAGCAGTGATCTGTGGAGATCTCTTTTAATAAATTGAATAAAAACGTGTACTCGCGGTTAATGCGGTCACAAAATTAAGTCGAAGTGAATTGAAACTTTATCTGCAATTAATGGATTCTTATATGCGTGTCCAAAATGTGAACATATGCCATTTGTACACACCAATCGCGAGAACGTTTACGCTGCTTATTACAAGGATACAAAGTAGGCATAAACTGATACCCTTACGATATTCTCATACCCTCGCACTGGGTATTTCGGCAGCCTAAATTTCAGCGCAAAAGCAAAAAGAGCTTCAAATTGCGCAAAGTGGCATTTCTTCTGACGTGCTATGTTTTCCACGAGAATGATAGACCTTTCACACCGCGCAAATCTCGAACGCAGGTGCTAATGACGCGTGCGTTGGGCGCGTTTGTGGTGTGGAACACCCTGGCGGTGATGTGCTGCTGCTGCGGCAACCTGGCCGGCCTACGTTACCCGCCTAAATGGGTGAGAGAGCGATTGAGTCAGCCGGCTTACACTCATTTTGCAAGGCTGACAGCCTGTGGTGACATGGGGATACTTCTCTGTCGCATTGTTTCAAACTCTCACATAGCCAAGTATACATAGCAAATTTGAAAAAAAATTGTCGCTTGGCCTTCCCGTACGTTATAATAGTGATCTTACTCTGACTGCCATTTTTATAATTTGCCAGCAGGCTTTCACTGGGTGATACAGACGAAACAGACGTCTCTCTCAAAGCTTGCTATGTAAAATGCGTGTTAAAATTGTAAATCAGGATAGTGTTCAGGATTCTGTGGCAGTTGGGTTGGTTATGGTTCACGCACCATACGTTTTCCCCTCTTGACATCGTGTACCTGGGCGAGTCAATGCTTGCGGTGTCTGCTGTTCGGCTTGTTTACTTTTCGCGCAGCATCCTTTACCAGGAATGCAATATCAGTCACTGCCGACGCTATGCGGTCGTTGGCGTACGTGAAAAGTACGGTGCTCTTCCAGCAGCATGGTGTATAAGAGTTAAAGTAGTATTGTCCAGGAGGCAATGACCCCACGTTTAAAAGTGTGTAAGGAAGAAGAAGTGCGCCGTGCCGAGCTCCGCAGCCGGATCGCCAGCGCTACTGAAGTGGGGCTCGGGCTAGACGCTGTTCCTGGTTTTTGACTGGCTAAGCCTACGCTGTTGCGTCTTCTTGTCCGCGTCCTTCGTGTCGTCCACAGCCGTGTCGGACTTCTTTACCATAATTGGTGGAGGTTTGCTGGGTCTCCTGCAATCCTGGAATTGCGCAGCCGGACTCTCCCTGCCATCATGACCACCGAAAGCGCCACGAGCTTCCCACCACCTGCTCCCCAGTCTACCGTCTGCCCCGGCACATTCCGCCAGCGGGACCCTCCTATCTTTAGCGGCACTGACGACCACGACGTTGATGACTGGCTCTCCTCATACGAACGCGTCAGTCGGAACAACAAATGGGATGACATCACGAAATTGACCACCGTCCCTTTCTACCTCACCGGAATTGCCCACTTGTGGTTTCGGAATCACGAAAGCGAAGTCCCAAGCTGGACGGTGTTCAAGACAAAGTTCAGCGAGGTCTTCGGCCGCCCTGCTGTACAAAAGCTTCGTGCCGAGCAGCGTCTGCAGTCGCGCTCTCAGCAGCCTGGTGAGAACTTTACCAGCTACATCGAAGATGTCATCGATCTCTGTAAACGCGTCGATGCATCCATGACTGAGGGCAATAAAATCAAGCATATCATGAAGGGTATCGACGAGGACGCGTTTCAGATGCTCATTTCCAAGAGCCCCTCTACTGTTGCCCAAGTTATTGAACTGTGCCAAAGCTATGACGAGCTCCGCCGTCAACGCCTCCTCACTCGCCGTCCTGTTCCCCATCAGGAATCGTTGTCCGGCTTGACCTCTCCTTTTCCAGATGCCACCCTCCTCTCGCAAATCAAGGCTTTCGTCCGGGAAGAAGTTGCTCGCCAGCTCTCCCTGATCTCCAACCCACCGGAGTCCAGTTCGTCTCTTAGTCCGACCCTACGACACGTTATAGAAGAACAAGTGTCCGAGGTCCTTCCTCTGGAACGGGCGCCTCAACTCACCGCCCCATTGACTTACGCCGACGCCGTCGCACGACCACGACCACCGACCTTCCGGGCTTCGCCTCCGATGCCTAGCCCTGTTTTTACCCCCACGCCACCACGACCTCCAGCCCATCGAGTAATTAATCCCTGGCGCACACCGGACAATCGGCCCATCTGCTATTCGTGCGGTATTCCCGGACACGTCGCACGCCTGTGCCGCCGCCGTCCACTTCATCCACGTGACGACCCACGCACAGCCGCGTACGACCATCCGTCGTCTTAAGGCACATTCACACCGAAAGCGGAGCGTCCAAGCGGCCAAGCGGATTTTCAACGTGGCGAAGCGGTGAGCGCGCGCGCCTGTTCAGACCGGACGGCTTGCCTGGCGGCCCGCGTCGCAGGAAAGGCGGAGCATCGAGCATGTTCGTGGCACACGTGTCGCCATCTCTTGGCACCGGTCGTCCGTCCTCAACGCGCGCGCGCGAGCATCGTCACCGCGCCACCGTCTTCTGGCCAGCCGCTCTCGCTTGCTAACCACTTGTGAAGAATGATCAGCTCGGACGAAGAAGACGAAATAGTTGGTATTCTACTCGCCGCTTCTTTAGCAACTTTTCAAGACGAGAAGCAGAAAGCTCGAAGGAAAACAGCCCGCCAACGCCACTGGTGGGTTCGCCCCGACTTGCAAGAACGAGAGAGAATGGGTCATGCCAGTGCTTTGATTCTTGTGTTCAGTGTCCTTGTATACGTCATGTCTCTTGTCATGTAGCATCGGGCAACATTTGATTGTGTCGAGCTGTCGAGATTGTGTCGATCCAGCTGTCTCGGTGGATGCCATTTTGAGTCGGCTTGTCTCCTCGAACCCTAGTTGGCTGCGGGAAAGCGGGAAGCTCCGGCGGGGCGGAAAAAATCGGTCCGAGAGCGATCGGGCTGCCCGCCGCGTTTTCCGCCTCTTTTGCCCGCTCGGCGAGGAGGTTTTCGCCGCTTTCCGCTTTCCGCCTGCCCGCTTTGCCCGCCCCGCCTTCGGTGTGAATGCGCCTTTACGCTCCAGACCGCGATTTACCCCTTCCCCGCCCAAGCCTTCGCCCAGTTTCCGACCGCCGTTCTCCTTCTCCTCGTCGTCGCTCGCTCTCCCCGATGCGTCGACGTCCCTCTACCGCTGAAACGGAAAACTAAGTGGCCCAGTTCCAGAGGCAAGAACTGCGTCATCGTCACAACGCTCAAGCCCTCTTCTTTCGCCGCCGAACGTTATTGATGTCGCTTTCGAAGGAGTCTATGTGCTTGCCCTCATTGACACAGGTGCCGCCATATCTGTAATTGCCAAAAAAACTATGCCGCTCATTACGAAAAGTCATGACGCCTTTCTTCGGTCCTTTACTCCGCACGGCCACAGCACAGCACGTCCAGCCGGTGGCTGCGTGCACCGCCAGACTTGAAATTCAAGGAGTGCTCTACACAGTCGAGTTCGTCGTTCTTCCCCACTGTTCCCACGATATTATTTTAGGTTGGGACTTTCTCTCCCGTCACCAAGCTATTATTGATTGCTCCCGTGCAGAAGTCGCCTTCTCTTCGCTTGGAAATGCCATATCTGATGACGTTTCGCTTTCCGGCACCAAGTTGTCCCTCACTGACGACATCCATATACCTCCGCATGCATCCGTTCTGGCACCTGTATCCTGTTCCGTTGCCTCCGACTCTACCGTACTCTTCACGCCTTCCACTGCTTTTGTTCACCGCCACCTCTCACTACTCCCAACTGCGTTGCTTAGCCTTCAAGCTGGTGCTACTCAGCTTCCTATACACAACCACTTCCCATTCCCGATTGCGTTGCTTCGTGGCGAATCTCTCGGCTCTGTGGAGCCTTACGACACCATTACCACGTCGGAACTTTCTGTTGGATCGTCAGAGGTCAACACCCTCTACTGTAGTCCCGTTCCTGCCACATCGCCTGAAGACTTTCTCAGCCACGTCATCGACAACGCCTTAAGCCCCACGCAACGCCATCGCCTTCTCCGTCTCCTCGAGAAATTTCGCCCTGCTTTTGACAGCCATAGCACTTCTCTGGGCCGAACGACGACTGTATGTCACCGTATTGACACCGGTTCTCACCCACCGCTACGGCAGCGACCCTACCGCGTCTCGTCGACAGAACGACGCGTCATTGATGAGCAAGTAGGTGACATGCTAAAGCGTGGTGTCATTGAACCGTCCGACAGCCCATGGGCATCGCCAGTTGTTTTAGTTAAAAAGAAGGATGGATCGATCCGCTTTTGCGTGGATTACCGTCGCCTAAACAAAATAACCAGAAAGGATGTTTATTCATTGCCGCGGATCGACGACGCCCTCGACAGCTTACAAGGTGCAGAGTTCTTTTCCTCCCTCGATCTACGCTCTGGTTATTGGCAGGTGCCTATGGCTGCAGAAGATAAGCCTAAAACTGCTTTCATCACACCAGATGGCTTATACGAATTTCGTGTGATGCCATTCGGACTTTGCAACGCGCCCGCGACTTTTGAGCGGATGATGGACATTATTCTTCGAGGTCTCAAATGGAACACGTGCTTGTGTTATTTGGATGATGTAGTAGTGTTCGCACCAGATTTTCCTACTCACCTTCATCGCTTGGTGCAGGTTTTACGCTGCCTCAGTGACGCTGGCCTCCAACTAAATCTGAAAAAATGTCACTTTGGGGCTCGCAAGTTGACAATTCTCGGACATGTCGTGTCGAAGGACGGCGTTCTCCCTGATGCCGCTAAGCTCCGTGCTGTTAAAGAATTCCCGAAGCCAACGTCTCTAAAAGACTTGCGCAGTTTCATTGGCCTCTGCTCGTACTTCCGCCGCTTTATTCGCAATTTCGCTTCGATTATGGCACCTCTGACAGAGCTTCTTTGGGGAGACCCCAATCTTTCCGCGTGGTCCCCGACTTGCGATGATGCCTTCGCGACGCTACGTCGCCTGCTCATAACACCACCGATACTGCGCCATTTCGATCCAACTGCTCCCACGGAAATCCATACGGATGCTAGCGGTGTTGGTCTTGGCGCTGTGCTCGCGCAGCGCAAGCCCGGCTGCCAAGAATATGTTGTTGCTTACGCAAGCCGTACTCTGACGAAAGCTGAAGCGAACTATTCCGTCACGGAAAAAGAATGTCTCGCGATCATCTGGGCCATCACAAAATCTCGCCCATACCTGTACGGCCGGTCCTTCGATGTCGTTACCGATCACCACGCACTTTGCTGGTTGTCGTCTCTCAAGGATCCCTGCGGCCGCCTAGCCTGGTGGGCACTGAGGCTCCAAGAGTACGATATCCGGGTTGTCTACCGCTCAGGCAAGAAGCACGCCGATGCCGATGCTCTTTCGCGCTCGCCTGTCCACGCCGACATTGTCAGTGTGTCTGTCCTAGACGACCCACTTCTCCCATTCGCTTCTGTCGACATGGCTTTGGAGCAGCGCAAGGACTCCTGGATTTCATCTTTGATAGATTCCATCTCTAATTCACCTGCACGCCCACCATCCCGAGCGTTGCGCCGACAAGCTTCGCACTTCGCCATCCGCGACGGAATTGTCTATCGCCGTAACTACGGTTCCGACGGCCGCAAATGGCTGCTTGTAATACCTCGGCAGCTCCGCACTGATGTATGCGCCGCTTTCCACGCCGACCCTCAGTGCGCACACGCTGGTCTCTTCAAGACCTACACCAGACTACGCCACAGGTTTTATTGGCGTGGTATGTACACATTCGTGCAAAAGTATATTCGCTCTTGCACAGAATGTCAACGCCGCAAGCCTGATCCTTGCCGCCCTTCTGGACCAATGCAACCTCTGCCATGCCCTTCGCGGCCCTTTGACCGGGTTGGGATAGACTTATACGGACCTCTGCCATACACAGCTGCTGGTAATCGCTGGGTCATTGTAGCTGTAGACCACCTCACGAGGTATGCAGAAACGGCCGCTCTACCAGCCGCGACGGCTCGTGACGTTGCTTCCTTCCTGCTTCACCGCTTCGTTCTACGTCAGGGCGCTCCCCGCGAACTCCTGAGCGACCGAGGTCGCGTCTTTCTCGCCGACGTGATTCAAGAACTTCTCGCTGAATGCCGCGTCATTCATCACTGTACCACCGCATATCACCCGCAAACAAACGGATTGACAGAGCGCTTTAACCGAACTCTTGGCGACATGCTCTCGATGTATGTCGCCTCCAACCACACTAACTGGGACCTCATCCTTCCCTATGTCACGTACGCCTACAACACGGCACCCCAGTCAACGACGGGCTTTTCTCCCTTCTTTCTTCTATATGGCCGCGAACCATCATTTCCCATTGACACTATTCTCCCTTACCGTCCCGACTTATCAGAGGGTACACCGGCTTCCGAAGCTGCCCGGTATGCAGAGGAATGTCGGCAACTAGCTCGCGCACTTACAACGCAAGGACAAGCGCTACAGAAATTTCGTCATGACGACGGGCGCCCCCACCACCAGTTTTCGCCTGACGCCCTTGTTTGGTTGTGGGTGCCTCCTACTTCGACACAAGGTGTCTCCTCCAAGTTTGTATCCCGATATCATGGACCGTACCGGGTTCTACGCCAAACTTCTCCGGTGAACTACGTTATCGAACCTCTGACGCCCCCTACGGACCTGCGCCGCCGAGGCCGGGAAATTGTGCACGTAGATCGGCTCAAGCCGTATCACGAGCCCTTCGTCCTCACGACGCCTTAGGCCTCCTGTGCGGCTCCGTTGTCAGCGAGGGGGGAAGTTGTAAGGAAGAAGAAATGCGCCGTGCCGAGCTCCGCAGCCGGATCGCCAGCGCTACTGAAGTGGGGCTCGGGCTAGACGCTGTTCCTGGTTTTTGACTGGCTAAGCCTACGCTGTTGCGTCTTCTTGTCCACGTCCTTCGTGTCGTCCACAGCCGTGTCGGACTTCTTTACCATAAGTGGCAAATGACTGGCCATGATTTATACTAGCGATTAAATACTAGCTCGTCCTGAGGACCAGTTCTTACTGAGTTCTCGCCCTGCAATTAGATATAGCATAGGCTGCAAAGTCTTGCTACACCGCATGGCAAGCGATCTCCAAATGATTGCATAGCCGCTTGCACCCTAATCACATGCCAGAAAAATAACGCGCTGGACACGTTTCGATGCTCGGGCTTGAGCAGGTAGTTATTTGTTTTTTGATCAGTTTGAAATTTACCGCAAAAATGTATCTCTGTAGGCGCTTGACCATGGCATTTAAATTAAGCCTGTCGTTACGTACTTTCTCAAGTATCTTGCAGCAACATATTCTAGGATTGATTTCGCTTAATTATTCCCTATTTCCAGTACACACACCGAGACGTGGAAGAGCTCACAATGCACGAGAAGGTAAGTGGAAAGGAATGACCCGACAAATGTTCATCTGCTAGTCAGGTGTTCTAGCTTATGTCTATCTTTTAGATTTGAGCCTTGTTAAATCTTCAGCGAGCGTTAGCTCGAATCATTTTCCTTGGCCTTCAATTTAAGTTTGTGCTTTTGTTACTCGCAGATGAAGATTTTCATCTTATGGGCACCCTTCATCATAGCTCTTGCATTCGCAAAGGTAAGCTGGAGGGATGATTTTTCGCTTTGACCTAAAATAATGGCTCTTGCTCTTTTATTATGAGGCATTTCAATATATATATATATATATATATATATATATACACAGCAGTTTAACCTAAGGGACAAAGGCGTGACAAAAATAACTCACGGGGATCCGGGTAAACCACTGTTTCCGATCCATCCATGAATTTAGTTCTTTTACCTGTGTAGCGTTCCCATGTGGCGCTCGACACTTCTTTTTTTCTACCCCCTCGTCTGCTGTGAGTTCTCCTGTTTACTAAAATATAAAATAAATTTTTACGATCTGCGTGCCCAAAACTACCGTCTGACACTGAGGAACGCCATAGTGTTCGAGTTAATTTGCATGACCTGCGGTTCTCTTAACGAGCTCACACTGTGCGTTAAGAGAGCGTTCTTGCATTTCGTCTCCATCGCACTGTGGCCGCCACGGCCGGGATCGAACTTGAGACCTCGAGTTCAGCTGCGCTACGCCGTAGCCTCTGGGCTACCCGGCTGCTTTTTGTTGCATAATGCATACAAAGTGCCCCGTATATATGTGGCGCTTGCTACTCAGGGGGCCCGTCCTACAATCCCCTCACAAACATCCTTTATGTTATAGTATACGTTTTCAATGCATGCGAGCGTGATTATCTGCCTTAAACCCGCCAGCATCGTGCAGACTAAAAACACCTGCTACGTGTCGGTGACGCAGTTGTCGTTTTAAAATAAAGGACGTGCTGCTTTCTGCCACAATAGTATCTGTTCGACGATTCGGAATCGTGGGGTTTAGTGTCCCGAAAGTGGTAACCACTTGTGAGCGACGCTGTAGCCTTGGGCTTTGTTATTACCTTGGAGCTCTCGTTGTCCTTTAAATTGTACCCACTGCACAGTAGACAAAAATTTCCAGTGATTGTGCGCTCACAATCACTTAAAATGATAGTATGAAAAAAAAAATTCAAAATAAATTTCTTAAACGTAAGTTATTGTGCCTACTGACTAGCTGAGTAAAGTATTCACTCTTAAAGTAGCGCGAACAATCCAATAAAAGAGTAGCTTGCGAAAGATTGGCAAAATTCTTGAAAATTAACTAGCCTCCGGCGTGACAATGAATGTTCTGTACAAGTTACCGATTCAAAAGCTCTCGTAGTCAAGCTCAACCTACAATTTAGATTTATCTAGCTTCTGTTGATAAGAGCTCGTAAACAAGGAGGCTTATCGTTCTCAAAAATCAATGCGCTTTTTCTTTATTACATTATAAAATGCACTTACTATAATTTTGAATAACGTTTGTGACGCTTCATTTGGTCCACCTTTTTGCAATTTCTTTTTACATCGCCGATCGCAGATAGCACGATTTGTGCATGACCTGTATCATTTCAAGAAGCGGACATTACTAGTCCGAGAAATCGAAACACATGCTTATTTATTCACACAAATTCACTAATTAGCTTAATTATTCACTTTACGGCACATGTTGCAATTTACGAATTTTATCCACTGAATTTTCAAGACGTATCTGCCTAAAATTAATTTGCAGGAAGACACCAGTTTCGAGATATTTCAGAAAGTGTGGGACAAAATACATCGGCGTTCCAGTATACTTTTGCGCTGCAATGCATAACATAGCAGTATGTTAAAAAAGTAAGTGGAATAACGATGAATCTTTATGAACAGTTTCGTGGTGCATATCTACAAACTGGGGCCATTCTGGAAATTCATTCCAAGTGGATACGCCTTGCAAACACGCTGGCTACAATTCGTTAATTGCAATATGTGCTTAAAATAAATAAGGCGTTACTTGGTGAATGTTTGTTAATAAGTTAAAAATGCGTTTCCATTTCTCTAAGGAGATAACATTTCCGGCAGAAGAAAGAATAATGCGACGCCATATCCATTCAAGAGAGAAGTGACGTCATTTTCGTTGTCAAAGGCGCGAAACATGTTTTGGTTAACTGTCATTAGACCTTCGTATTCAATTTCCCCGCCACTCAGCATGATTGGCTTAACAAGTTTTGAGCGCGAAAAGCGATGCAGTAAAAGGTCAGCCGTGCAAGTGTCGAAATCGCACCCCTGCGCAGGACATGCTTTCTTTCGAGGCCGACGAAACCTTTGGGTGTACAGTGCTGGTCCCATCGTCGGACGTCAAGCCCATCGGTCAGAGCAGTCACACGAAGACGGCTAAAGTAAACAATTATATAGTGATCGTAAATACTTTTGACGTCAAAGGTTAAAAAAACGATGACGCTACCCACCGCACCAAGTTCACACAAACGTCGACAAGCAACGGAACTCAATTTGTGAGGGGGGCGTATTGTAAGCAGTGAACTTTACGAATGCGCCTTTCTGTACGCTTCAAGAGCTACATTGCATTGGAAATGGTAGCGGTGTCATGGCGTTCGCCGAAATAGTTATTTATTGATGATGATAAAGTAAGGTAGAGTTGTCTTTTCTCTTTTTGTCGCGCGTATATAAAATTGATTACGCATTTTTTATTTGCCTTGAATGAATTGAACTGCGTCTCGTTTTAATTAAAAACGCAGCTTTTTTTCGCCATTCTGCTACCGTCCTAAAACAGTCCCGCTTCAATCACTGCTCCCATAACCACCCTTGCTGATCTCGGTGACAATTAGTCCTGAACCGCGTTTCGCCTGAAACTTCTGGAACTATCTGCATCGACCTCGTATACTGTCCGTGAAATAGTTGATTATATCGTGTTTGACGTTCACGCAGAGAGTTGTCACAGGCAATTCAAGTTCTGTACACTTTACAGAACTCAGTGAGAAATTAAGAATTCGTAATTCGTTCAGAAGCTACGCGCTTTTGTTGATTACGGAGGTGCGGGAGATGTCATCAAAATAAACGTTTATGGGACAGAATGAATTGGCGCCTCAAGGGAATATACGAAAGAACGACTAGCTGTTAAAAAAAAAAAAGGTATTACCGGAGATAGCAGTGGTTATCATCACACTTAACGACACCGAAAAATTAAGTACAGCCCAAGCTGCGAGTTACAAATCTTACTTTCTATTGGGTTAACTTGCACCTAGAAAGACAGGCAATACTCAAGTAAGAAGGACCGTGGAGAGTCCAGTGGTTAATCTTGAAATATACTCTCGCGGATGGAGCGCGTCCACAATTTATTGACAAGCTTCATGTTTGTGAACATGAAACATGTGACATCGCGGGGGGCACGCGCATAGGCAATATAAAAGAAAATGTTTTATGTTTATTTCTCGCCAAGCCACTTCAATTCATGGCCACAATGAAATATGATCACCTCGTAAAAGCACCGAACTTCAAGAGGCCACTTCCAAGGAGGTTTAAACATCCACTGCCATAGAAGATATGACGTCTTTTGTAACTCCGGACAGCAGTCAACATAAAATCCGGTGTCGGCGCTGCCGTTTCCGTGAGCGAAAATTCCCTTATACATTTATGTAGATGTATATGCCACCTTGCTATATGACATGCCGTATGCGGGGGTCGTAATGCAACACAATTCTATCACTAAAGTTGCTCATACCATGTCTCACATTCTTGACAACGGTCTTCCTCAGAATTTTGAGGATTATAGCCCACAAACAAATCTCAAGAAAAGAAACACCGACAGTGCATGCCTTTTATGCTATATCTTCTTAGACTGAAATATTAAAAGTGCGAAACAATAACAGAAACCTCAAAATTATGTAATTTTTTTTATGCGGCTGGTGTACAAACTCCGGGATCAGCCCACACAAGGGGCCGCATTTCCTCCAGCAAGCTCGCCTCCGTGCATGGTGCTCGCCACCAGCGCTTCCCGGTAAACATAGCGGTTACATAAGCTGAAGTTGCCGGTAAGCGTTAGCAGCACTCGGGGATCTTCGAATGCTCTCACATTCTACGCTTATAGGCGAAGCTTAAGCGTCCTCCAATTTTTTAATGCGTTCTTGCTGATTACCCCAGCCCTGTCACGCCAAAATATGTAATGCATTGTGTAAGCACAAAAAATGAGTAATTTGCAAGGTTAGAATATTTAATTGTTAAATAGTGTAAATCTAGATGATTGGTTGCTTTAGGCGTTAATGAAGAATTTAAACGAATAAATAAACAAATAAACAATTTGGAGGACGCTTAAGTTTCCCCTTTAAGTGGAAGCTTTAGCTCGCGCCCAACTCCGACACGGCCTATTCAAATACATGTAAAACGCAAAAATGATTTGAATGAATGAATGAATGACCGAAAGCGGAACACCGATTTAGAGACTGAACTCTATTGAATGAATTTTCAAAAATTTGAAAGTTCGAAAAAAATGGAAGCACGAAGTTTACAAATTAACAGCTCCATCAAGAACAGATATCGCGGTTCTGCAAACGGCATCCGTTAGATCATTCATTGCGGGCCAATTCGATATGTCCATTTATATATTATGTGAATTTGTTACGTTGGATACAAGGGTTTTGCAAAAGTTGCATATACACATTACTAATTTTTTTTAGATTCAAGCGTCACACCAATTTTGTCCACTATAGATGTACTACGATATGCAATTTACAGTATTGTGATATCATTTTTTATTGCTGAGTTACGGAGTTGTAAATTTGATACTCTCCTTTTCTGAAAATTTGCGACTTTGGGAAATTTTTTGTAAACTGTTTAAAACATAAATAAAATATTCGAAACCAGAAGTCACTAGATCTCGAGTGTTTCTTTTAAATCCAACAAACCTCTCCAGGTTTGGTGCAGTGTTTGCCGAGAAAATGAATTCTCCTTTTACATGTATTTATATAGAAGCACCCGAGCTAGAGTTTCGTCTTAAGGGTGGAACGCGATAGCATTAAGAAATACTTAACTACTTGAGACGCTTCGCGGAGACCGCAGCTTTCTTGCGGATGCGCGGAGGCGAGCGCCATCTGGATGGCTTTGTTGCAAGGAACCGAGCGGGCCGCGCAGCTCTATGAATGGTATAAACGCTTGAAAAGTGGTTTTTGTTTGAGTTATCGAGTCAGATAATTACGTTTTCTGGAATATTCAAACTGCAAGCCGACGCTATTGCGTCTGTACGTTGCGTTTACGTCGTATTTTACAATTTGGCTCACACACTTTGAGGAATTCAATTATATACTTATACTTTCAATATAACTGATACTTATATACTTACATACTTATGTACTTATACTTTAGTAAGGCCTCTGCGCCACCCGAAAGGCCTGCATGATTGTGGTTCGGAATGATTTTTCGCGTAACGACGTCTGACGCCGACATCGTATATTTTGCGACGCTGGGCACTTAAGGCTATCGCGTTAAGAGAGAATACGTATAAGATACATAGGGTTCATTGGCAATTGCATGGGGAAACTCGTAGGAGAGGTAGGCGAACCAAGATTTCAGGGCAGGTCACCTCGAAATTGGCCCAACTTGGAATTTGAACGTGGGCCAACTGAAATTAGGGAGTGAGCCAACTTAATTTGGCGATGGCAAATTTAAATTTGGAAATGGTTCAAGGTAATGACTAGGGGTGGGCCAAGGTATATTTGGGGGTGGACCAAATTGAAATTTAGGGGTAGGCAAGCCTAAATTTTAGGTGGGCCAACTTGAAATTTCGATGTGAGCGAACTTAAAAATTTGGACATGGCCGAAATAAAATTTGGGAGTAGGCCAACTTAAATTTGATGCTGGGCCTACGGAAGTTTGGAGGTGGGCCAACTTGAAACTTGGACGTGGTCTAACAAATTTGGGCGTGGGCCAGCTCGATCTTTGGGCGTGGGCCAAGATAAATTCCAGGATCGGCCAACTTCAAATTTCCGGTCTGGCCAACTTAAATATGGGGGTGTGCATACGCAAACTTCTCCATTTTTTTTGCGTGTGGGACACAGATGACCTGCATTAAAGAAACGCAAACAGACGCACGTCGCTATTCGAAGCACTATTCTTGGTTTCCACGCCGTGTTTGTGAAGAAGCTCACAATAAATTTAAAACATGTAATAACTAGTCTGGTATATTAAAAAACAGTGAAACTGGTTTTTCATGTTTTTGTGACTTGTATAGTGTTTAGTAAGTAACGCAGTGCACTTTTCTCAATTGGTGCCACTTGTAGCGCCTTTTGAAATTGCCTGTCGTCCCGGTGGTAAATTGTTCGTACTGTTAAGAACGGCCCGCTGACATGCCTGTTTTAGCTGTTAGGAATGGCCTGCCGAGGTGGCAACGTGCAAGTTTTGCCAGCCAGTTGCGACGGCGGCGGCAAACATTTCTTGGAACACCACCGCAAACCTCTGGCCAAGGCGTCACTAAGTCGACTGTGTGTGGAGAACAATACGCGTGTCCTTGACTCTCCGTCACTGGGGCCGAGTTTGATGAAGCAGGCTTTGTGCCTGAACCCGCCACTGCGGACCTGATCTGCTAAGAGCGGGGCAGTTGCCGCGGGAACGTCTACGGAGACCCCTTCCCTTTCGCCGTTCAAGAAGCAAGACAATGGACACCATGGATACCGCGCTGAGGGGGCCAGCTCCGAGTTCTGCGAAGGCCCTCTGCCCTCGGGGGGGGGGGCCCATGAACCTATGCGGGTGTGTGTGTGTGTGTGTGTGTGTAATGCCTCGCGAAGAGGTGGCTCGTCTCCGGGTCGAACGTTTCCCTCACCTTGTCACCTTGCCAGCCAGTTGCGACAGCAGTGACAAACTTTTCTTGGAACACCACAGCAGACCTCTAGCCACGGCGTCACTAAGTCGACTGTGTGTGGAGAACAATACACGCGTCCTCGACTCTCCGTCGCTGGAGCGGAGTTCAAAGAAGCAGGCTTTGTGCTTGAACCCGCCACCGCGGACCTGATCTGCTATGAGCGGTGGAGTTTCCGCGGGAACGTCTACGGAGACCCATTCCCACGCACCGTTCAAGGACTAAGACAATGGACACCACGGTGGCCGCGCTTAGGGGGTCAGCTCTGAGTTCTGCGAAGGCCCTCTGCCCTCGTTGGGGGGGGGGGGGAGCATGAACCTGTGCGGGTGTGTGTGTGTGTGTAATCCCTCGCGAAGAGGCGGCTCGTCTCCGGGTCGAACGTTTCCCTCACCTTGGGATGGAGGGCTGACCGAGTTTTTATAAACCGCTGTTGTGCGGCTGCTCAGTGCATTTTCTCTCGCAGTCATGCTAGACTGATGAACTGCAACATCCTGATGTAGTTATTGTAAAGGAATCCATATTCCTCGTTCTTGATGAGAAGTAGTCCTTCCCTTCAACAACGTACTCAGCGTGGATAAGTGGGACGACGGCATGGGCCAGCTACTTTATAATTCATGCCCGACTCCAATCTTGACAACTGATTACGAGCGATGGGATTGAGCCCCCAATCCTTACATTACTTACATAGTGCCAGGAAATGCGAGGGAACTCGGTGCCATAGAAGTGATTCTTAATAGAAGTGGAAAAAAATCCGGTTAAGAAAAATGCCTCCACATTTTGGCAGTGGAATTGTAGGGGCTACCAGAGGAAAAGAGCATTGCTGCGACAATACCTCGAGCTGCAACAGGAAGCACCCGTAGCCATATTCGTGCAGGAAACGGGAACGGCCCCTGTTAGATTATCGGGTTACCAAAGCTTTGACAGCGGCAAGGGGGATAAATGCCGAGTCGCCACCTTCGTCAAGCGAAACTTTGCAACCATTGTCCATGATGTCTCTTCCAGCGAGGCAGAGGCTGTTCTTGTTGAGATTATCACAGGGGAGAAAAATAGAGATAGCATATTCCTGCTGAATGTGTACAGCACACCCAAGCAAAAGAAAATTAGATTCATTACTTTATTCCGCAAAGCACTCAAAGCCGCAGATGGGAGACCTCTCATCATTATGGGAGACTTCAACGCGGCTCACGAGGAATGGGGATACACATACAGGGACCCCAAAGGTAGACGAATATAGGAAGATATACAAACGCTAGGGCTTACTCTACATACTGACCCATGCGTCCCTACGCACACAGGCAACAGTATAACCAGGGAGACAGCACTCGACCTCATGATCAGCCATATGGCGGGAACAGTAACATGGAAAAGCACAGGAGAAAATCTAGGCAGCGACCACTTTATTTCGCTCACGCTAGGAAAAGGCGTCAAAACACGCCTCATCAAACAACCGAAATTAAGGGAGTGGGATAAATTCAGAGAGATAAGAAAGGAGACCGCACTGCCGGACGATATCTACAATATCGACGAGATCACACACCTCCTTAAAACGCATATAGGGGAAGGGACTACAAACATAGAGGATGAGGACGCACCCCTAGCACTAGACAGCAAAGTGCTGAACATGTGGAGCAGAAAGAATAACCTGGAGAAAAGACTCAAGGCACAAAGATGGAACAGGAATATCCGGCGCGAACTAGCCCGACTCAACAAAGAAACAAACATATGCGATTAAGCTCAACGAGCAGAATTGGTACAGCAAGTGCGATGAGATGGAAGCCAATATGAGTCTCTCCAAAACACGGAGCCTTCTCAGACATCTAATCGACCCTAGTGAATCAAAATTGCAAGCTAGTACAAACCAGGTGAGAGCGAGGCATGGCTTTTTTGGCACAAATGACAAGCTCATCAGCGAGCTCCAACAGACATATCTTGGAAAAGCAGAGAGCGAGATCTTTAGAGACTACGAGGGACCTCCCAATCCAGATCTCGATGCCCCCATCACCACGACAGAGGTTAGAGCAGAGATTAATAACCTCAGAAAGAGATCGGCTCCCGGTCCGGACGGGATAAGAAACACAGCTCTCAGGAATTTAGACGATGAGTCCATCATTGCATTAACCAAATTCATGAACCAGGTGTGGGAGAAAGGAGAACTCCCCAAAACATAGAAACAGGCGGACGTAGTTCCCAAGCCAGGCAAATTACCCGGCTTGAACAACATGCGACCACTCTTTCTTACCTCGTGTGTTGGGAAATTGATGGAGCATGTTGTTCAAACGAGACTGACCAGGTACATGGAGGAGAATGATCTCTGGTCGCATAAAATGGTTGGATTCAGGCCAGGGCTCAGTACAGAAGATGTCATGCTCAGACTTAAGCATGATATCCTAGACCGATACGACTCAACTGACACCAGGGCGATCCTAGGTCTCGACCTCACCAAGGCCTTGGACAACGTTAGCCATAAGGCACTTGGTAGGCCTCGAAGAGGTAGGTGTGGGACACAGGGTATATGCATACGTCAAAGACTTTCTGTCACAGAGGGAGGCGAATATAAAATTTCTGGATGTAAAATCCCCTCCCATCACACTTGGGAGCAAGGGAACCCCGCAAGGGTCGGTGCTATCACCCTTTCTATTCAACATAGTGATGAGGGGCCTCCCGGCGGAACTCAATAAGATTAAATTGATTAAATTTAGCATGTACGCGGATGATATCAACATCTGGGTTAACAGTGGGACTGACGCAGCCATGGAACTTAAACTACAGATAGCGGCGAATATGGTGGAAGAGTATGCGGCCAGCAGAGGCTTGGCATGCTCGCCACAGAAATCGGAGCTGTTAATCATTCAGTCAAAACATCGAAGGGGACACACTGGGAGGAGCAGACCCATCGATGTTTCCGTAAACGGAAATGAGGTTCCCAAGGTGGATGAAATAAGAATTCTGGGCATGTATATCCAGAGAAATGGATGCAACCTCACGACAATCGAAAAGCTAGAAGGATACGCGGCGCAGGTCACGGGGATCTTTAGGAGAATTTAACTCAAAGGCAGGGACCTCAAAGAGAACAGCCTCCTCAGACTCATGCAAGCCTTCATTACCAGCCGTATAGCGTATGCCACATCGTATCTTGTGTTTAAACGAGAAGAAAAGGAGAAAATAGATGCGATCATTAGGAAGATCGTTAAGAGAGCCCTAGGGCTACCAGACTCGACCTCGACAGACCTCTTCCTCAAAATGGCGGTTCAGAACACGCTAGTTGAACTCACTGAGGCAGTACGAGTGTCTCAGTTGGAAAGATTAGGCCAGTCTAAAACAGGGAGAAAAATCATGGAATGGGTAGGAATCCAATGCGACAGGGGTGCCCCGACTGAAAAGACAGACATTCCGTTGGACGTGCGTAAACGCTTCCGAATCGCCCCCCTACCTAAAAATATGCATAAAAAAGAGGGGAGACCTCACAGGGCTAAGGTTCTACTAAATAAACTTAAAAACACACCGGCGCATAACGTAGCGTACGTGGATGCCGCTTGCGGCAGAGACGGGGCTGCGGTATCGACGGTGGTTGATGGCGACGGGTGCGTTAAGATAGCGTGTTCCACGTGCACGAGGGACGCCTGTACAGCCGAGGAGGTTGCAGTAGCGCTCGCTTGTGTGGGTACAAAAGCGGCAGCAATATTATGCGATAACAAATTAGCTATCCGAAATTTTAACAAAAGGAGAATCTCGGAAGAGGCCCTCCTCATTCTACTCAAGAACCCTCTCAGGACGGACATAACTTTTATTTGGGTACCGGCCCATAAAGAAGTCCCAGGCAACGAAGCCGCTCACGAGCTCGCCCGAGCGCTCTACTACCGGGCAACTCTAGAGCAGCCAGTTCCAGGGATAAAAGACAGCATAATCACGTGCAGGGAAATTGTCGATCATTACAAAGCAGAAAGAAGAACCTTTCCGCCTCCGCATCGGTGTCTCTCTCTGGAGGACGCTCGCATTTGGCGACGCCTCCAGGGAAACAATTATAAATCAACACATTGGATCTACTTAACACAGACGAAGGACTATAACGATGCCCTCTGCAAAATTTGTCAGCAAAAAGGTACGCTAGACCATATAATATGGGACTGTGCTGGCTCCCCAGGGGCCAAGGAAACAAGGAAAACAGACTACCAGCGTCGAGCAATCCGCCTGGCCGTTGAGGCCGTGAAGACTCACCGTCCTCAACGCGCGGGGACTGCTTCGTCCTCCCCCCTACCTACGCGTAGATTAAGAGGCGGGCACCCCAGCTCGGTGGAACAATAAAGTTTTCAATCAATCAATCAATCCCGTGATCAGAGCGTTACTCTGCCCAACCGCTACGAGATTCTTCAAGCGCCAAGGCAGACCCCTGGATACCGCCACCGGACTGGTCCAGGAAGTCGCACAACCGACGTCGTCTGCCCGGGAACCACAGCGTTTCGCCGTCGGAACCAGGGCTCTGCGCTGCCATTTGATTGCATTATCCGCACCTCCACCCAAGGTGCACTGTTTCGTCCTCAGTGCACTAGAGGGCAGCAACGTTGATCATATATTTGATGCGCTAAAAGCTGTGACCGGTCCTTCCGGTGTAAAGTCCCTCAGCACATGGGAGGTGTAAAGTTTGGAGTAGCAGCCATAAATGACAGTGTTGTTTCAAAGCTCAAGAAACGGGGCGCTATTTTGTTGAATGGCGTGTCGGTTCGTCTAGTAAATATCAGTTCGAAATCGTTTACATTGCAGTATTCTGAGTGCCACTGTGGGTCGGCGACGCAGCCCTGGCTGCAGCTCTCTCGGCCTAAGGTAATGTACAGCAAGCGCATGAACCAGTCTTCAAGGGTGGCCCTGGAGTCGGCGCTAACATCCGAGTGCCTCGAAGCGAGATGAAACCTATCCAGAACTTTCTGTCTGTTCAAGGTTACACCGTAATGTGTGGCTATCGAGGCGTCCAGCAGGTGAACTCGAGGTGTCGCCTCGTAGGCCACATAGGAAAGGATTGCGCCACCTACGATGCGCGCATTGCAACGTATTTCGCCACACTACGGAGGGGTGCAGAGAGCCACGTCGCGAATACAGAGGAAACCACACAACAGCCGACTCTATACGATCGAGGACATCTGCGGCAGCAGCAGGTGTGCAGGGTAAACCACCAGCACTGGTTTCATATGAAGTCCAAGCACCAGCGGGAGATACAGATTCCGAAGCAGATACAGGCTCCGAAGCAGATTCACAAGAGGAGAATTGAAATTTTGTTCCTCTTCACGAGGGGGAGTTCCCTACTATTCCTACCCACAACGAAACTTGTGACTCTTCCGAAAACTCTGAGGACCACAGCTCATCGACACCCGCAGCAGCAGTGTCGCTTTCGAGAAAGCAGGGGGCTCCATAAGTAACTGTGATGCTCCATGGACCTCGGTTGGCAGCAGCACACGACCTACGGGACGACCAAGGCGCCTAATCTTCAGTCCAGGCAAGCCCGCACAACTGACTCCAACGACCTCCCGAGCGAGCGATCTCACAAACCACTCCCTCCTGCTGAACTTACAGAACCTTCTCTACACAGGTCCACTCATTGGTGCGATCACCGGACACAGTGTTATGGACATTGATCGTCAAGTTACAAAGCGCTTTCACCCCACGCCCACGTACTCTGAAGGTTCTTCAGATAGTAGTAAGCCTCATAAACTCCCTGGAGCTCTGGCGCGATCAGAGCACTACTCCCCGTAGTCAGAATGGCTTCCCGATTCCATCTCCTACTTTTCCTTGTTTCTAGAATAACTGCGGGTGCTCTCCTCACAATGGCGATGATACACTTTCTTTCTCTGAAAGTTCGAGGGTTTAGAGACTTGGACAAGCAGAGGGAGATTATGAACTTTGCTAGAGCATGCAGCGCAGATATTGTTTTTCTACAATAAAGTAAATCCAGTTCCCCGCATGATGTTCAAACCTTTTGTTCACGTTTTGTTGTTGAGGCATTTCTCTCATTAAAAGATTCCTTTTTGTGTGGAGTCGGAATTCTGTATTTTACGCCAGGATTTCGTTGGGGCGCCCATCATTTTGGTTTTGATAGACGCACACTAGGTGTAGACGTGAAACTTCATGGCCGGCGTGTAAGAGCGCTTGTAATTTATTGCATAGTTCAGCGTTCCTTTACGACTGAGTCTCTTGATTACCTTGATTGTTTTATGTTTGACAATTATCCCAATTTATTTGGTTGGGGATTTCAACTGCCTCCAAGATCCTTACAGAAATGTAAATGGGCGTAGACAGGGCAAGCCATACAGCCTAGCGCGCGCATTGAATAAGCTAATTTGGAATGTCAAGCTTAGAGACGCATGGGTGGGATCATGGAGATGAGTTTATTGCTACCTGGCAACGAGGCTCAGCAAGGCGGAATAGATCGATTGTATTTCCCGAAGATGCTAGCCACCCATGCCATCATTTGTGGAGCGTTGAAGTTCCCTCCAGATGTACAGCGCATCTCTGATCACTTTCCAGTGTCAGTAAAGCTGCTGTTTCACTAGCCTCCCCGTTCAGGAACCAATGAAAAATGGACACAACACTAGTACATGATCCAGCGTGCGTAGCTGCCTTGCTTGTTTCACTTGAAAACGCGTGCAGCCACTCACCCGCACCGTGCGGCTAATTGGGACGCTTCGAAGGACAGCTGCCGTGCTGTGCCAATTAAAGCAAGTCGAGAAAGAAAGTTACCTTTAACGACAGAAATAGGCGGCACCATCCGAAAAGCGCGTATCGTGTCGCGAGGTAAATGAACGAATGAAACCACGTTTATTCCACATTAAAATCCGCCGAAGACACTGCGGTGGAAAGGGGAGGGGTGTTATTGCAAAAGGGGAAGGGTAAGGCTGCCTCCGTTTTATTAACGAGCGTCCTGGAGGCAGCCAAGTGGAGGCCGCATGACGCTTGTGGCTGTCGCGGAGCCGATTGCCGACGGGTGGTGGCGCCGGGTCCTGGAGGAAAAACAGCAGTGCTCGCCAGGGCTCGATGGCATGGTCCGGAGACGTGGTATCCGGGCAAGCCCGAGTCGTGAACCACATACGTTCACTGTGCAAGATTCACTAAATAGGCTGATGGCACGCGATGATCTTCTGCTCCGACTTAGCTCCCACGACGTTGTACGTAAATCGTAGGCCTGTAGCGGATCCTGTGGTTCTCCGTAGCGTCCTCAATGGTTCTTTAGAAGAACGGGTATTAATTCATTTCGTTGAGTTGTCCAGCGGAACGCAGTTTGATCAAGCAGAGGACATAACGGCCGTCTTTAAAATGCATTTCGCAACTTGCTCACAACAGAGGGCACAAATACAGAGCACCTGAGCATGGCTGTACGCGAGTTTTGCTCAGACGTTTCCGGTATACCCAAAAAGCACCATGAGAGGCTTTGTACACTGTTCACCCTTGAAGAGCTTCGCCTTGTACTTCAGGGAATGAACTCCTTAGCCGCGGCTGGCCCTGACGGGATACCGCTCATCTTTTACAAGACTTTCTTTGCTGAAATACATGTCCAACCCTTGTCGATTCTCAACGGACTTCTTGCTGACGGGATCTGACCAGAAACCCTCTGAGAAAGTCGAGTATTATTCCCCTTAATGAGCGGCGGTGAACCGTCCAACCCAACAACATGGAGCTTTGGATTTTGGACTACCTGAGGTTCTTTAACGGGTACCTAAATCTAAACACATAGGTGTTTTTGTATTTCGCCCCCATTGAAATGCGGTTGCCGTAGCCGGGATTCGATCCCGCGACCTCGTGCATAGCCGCCCGACACTATATGTACTTAACAACCGTGGCAGGTGCTAGAAGCCTGCCTCGTAATTATTGGCCACTTAACCGACCCCATCGCCATGAGCCGTCGTATACGCTAGGGTTGTCCATTCTCTGCACTTTTTGTACTCTGCACATAGCCTTTGCTGCAACAGATCCAAAGTGTAAATCGATACGAGGGTTGCCTCTCCGTGGCCAGGGTGAGGTAAAAATAGCAGCATATGCTGATGTTTCTCTTTTTATTCAAAGTATTGATAGCAACAGAACATTTCTGCGGCTGTTTTACACTTACAGGTGCATGTCTGTAGCGCGCCTAAATCCAGCAAAAAGTCACGCATTGCGATCTGGAGCATTTGATGAATTCAAAGATGGCGTCCACTGGGTCGATGAAGTAAAAGTCCTAGGTGTGATCTTTCTTGCATCCGGCGAACTTGCCCGTATCTCCTGGAAAGAAATTAAGCAGAAGGCCGATAAGCGTACTGAAGTAGTCACAACTTTTCATTTGCCCTTTTCTGAACGCTCATACCTCACCAAGACGAGCATTGTAGCGTCCCTGTTCTACTTGGCTAAAATCGCACGCATGCCTCGTCCAGTTCTGCAGAGGTTAGCCACTGAGTGTGGCTCGTTCTCTTGGGATGGACACGCAGGAAGTGTCGCAAAAGCCCTTGTCCGCGTGCCGACAAATATGGGTGATTTTAGCATTCCAGACCTACAAGTGATGTGTTGTGTGTTGGCGTTAAGAAGCACGTGGGAACTCATCTCCGATATAACCTACCGCGGCAGAGAGCTCACAACGTACTTAATGGGGACATTGTGCCGTTACTTTGGACTGGCACTTGAGACGGGACCGGCAGCAGAGCGGCGACCTGCGTTTTTCACATACCTGGCGAGATCGTTGCATCTTTTGCAAGACAGTTTGCCAGGCTGTGAGTTGAATGAAATGTCCCCCAGGGAAATCTTGAGTGCATTGCCTGTAACACCTTGAGTGATGACCAGCATAGGCAATGCCGCACAAGAAGGCGCAGGCCCTTGGTTATCGCCTCCCTTCCTGCCGATGTCCCTGACTTCCCCTGGTTAACAGAATGGCAAGCGCTGCCAACGGCTTACCGCCTTGCTGCGTGGAGTGTGGCGCCCTCCGCCTCACGTTCGCAATGCGGTCGGACGGAAACCTAAGATCACGTCCTCCGTGAATGTTCTATGGCGCGCACCTTGCGCCGACTAGTGACGCGCATGTTTCATGTTCGCATTCAATGGCAGAGTCGCCACAGGGACTTCTTTGTTGAACTGATAATGGGCATTGGTGCCTTTGTATTGTGGACGCGGGGGGCCTGGCTTGATTGTGGGGACGCGAGCAGAATGACATGTTCCTTCTGATGAATGGTTTAAGAACAATGATAATAATACATTCGAACGAGGAACTGATCGTACTTTGGTAAGAAGCATTCCTACATCGCTGGTCAATGCGATTGATTCGGCTTAGACACACTAAAGTGATCATGCCTATGCTTCCCTAATAGGAAGGTAGGCAAGTGTTTGTCCTATGTCTGATACATGTGATGTCAGGGACCACTGTTTGAACATTTGTATGTACTAATTTGCACTTAGTCTTCATTGTACATCCATTCGCCTGAAGAGCAGATGCATATGTCTTCATGAGTGTGCCCTAGTAGCAGATGAATACGAGTGTTTCTGTTTTGAAAAACATATAATCTCCCAAAGACGGTCGGGATCCCGTGCCGAGGCTCATCATCGCACAGCGGTTGGCTGAAGAACGCCACTACCCTAAACGGGAGCAGGTGCGCGATGTAATTTTTGGTAGTGGGGCTCCGCGTGCGTGCCTAAATATAGCGACAAAATTGTTTAAATTGCAACACTAGTGATAATACCATGGCTACGAGCTCCCGCAGAAACTAAAACGACGCATGACTACATGTTATGCTATTGTGGACATGAACATGTTTATAACCCTTAAATTCACAATATTGCATTATCGCTACAATCTTCTGACATACATTCCCTGTATATACATCCTTTCTTTCCTTTTCTGCAGCTGCAGTGTCGTCAACCATGTCCTTCAAGCTTTACGAAAAATGCGTGAACGGAGCAATTTTATTACATTGTATTACATTTTTGGTGACGTCACGGCGTGTTCAAGCTGCAATCCGCCTCGCTGTGTTGTTTGTGATTGGCGCTTCTCGTAGCTGTTCATTTAGGACGAAATTGATGCCCTCCTAATGACTAAGAATTTTTCCCGAGCCTAAGTTTATAACGAAAACTGCATGTAAAATATGTCACATGCACGCGCAGGGCGTGCAACGCAAGCGCACAAATTTAGCGAGGGTACTTGTTACTCAAGGGTGTTTACCATTTTCTGCGCATGCGCACTTGCATCACGCGAGATGTTTACGTACGCAGACAAGATGTGAGCGTGAAAAATAAAGCTATATTGTCCTTAACACATTGATTTGTAACGCATAACCACTTCAAGCAACCTTCGACTGAGTGCTCTTCCTGCACTCCGTCGAGCTGGCTGTACACAGCGTTGCTCTTCGACTGAAGAAGACGCTACGCTTCCCCGTAGTTGTCGTGAAGTATCAGTGAAGTGCACTGATCACTGTAGTCGATCGGCAGCGCTGCGATTTGCGTTCTTGAGTCGAGTGGAGTGGAGGAACCTTCTATAGTATGCGAGTAATATACTCATAAATATACATTCCCGTCAGCAGTGGCATTTTGTAAAACAAGTGAATAATTCATATCCTTCGTGCTCGCCCGCAGGTGTATTACACGAGCCTGCTGTACCAGTTCTACAGAATCTACAAAATGACCCGCGGCAAGGCTTACGACGGAGAGGGCCTCGCGGAAATGGCGTGCAGCGGACGAGCGTCCAGGACGCGAACACCCGCTGTGCCCACAGCCACCGAAGGCAGGACACCCGCCGGCCTCTCGCCGCTGCATCCACACGGCGTAGCGCTGCCAACCGCAGTCCCCGAAACCCCACTCACGGCAGTCCAAACGCCCAGCGGCCCTTCGCAGTCCTCCGTTACCCCGCGAGACGGCGGGACGGCCGTGGCCTCCGCGATGACGAGCTCCTCGGCGACGCCTCAGCCGCAGACGGCAGACTATTCCGCAGCGGTGACTCCTCGGCCGATCATCCAAACACCCATGAAACCACGTGTGGCAGCCGAACGAGATCTAGCCGTGACGGTCGACTCCAAAGCAAAGTCTCGACCACCGGCCGCCGGTCGTTCGAAAAAGCAGCCCTGCACTGCGGACGGTCGCAATGCCGACGGCAAAGCGACGGCGACAAAGAGCCCCGCTGAACGCACGCGACCGTTTAGCCAACCCACTTAAACCTGCCCAGGCAGCGATGCCGCTGCAGCGTCCACGGCAGCCAGCGATAGGTGGCAGACGGCATCGACAGCGTTCGCAGACGTCGCGGACTCCTCGAGGACGCAGAAGCTTCGTATAGGCGCTATTAACTTATTGCGGCGCTATTATTGCCTTCTATACATCATTCAAAAGAAATAAGAATGTTGGATTTGGTGTCACTTAGTGTCGAAGCAGCTGCAAATATCTTAGTGTCCAATAAGTATGCCACGTCAGTTTCGCATACCTTAGACCGGAACAATTACGTTTGCTAATAACAAAAATTTCACGCATAGGCAATTTGTGATAGCGGTGTATCGCCGCTGCTCGTAGTTGCATTCCGATAGCTCTGTTGATTTGTAATGGATGAAGGTCCTTCAAGAAATGTTGTTCTGCTCGTAAGGCGTGGGAGGCCAATTTCCAACGCAGTTAATATTAGGCAGTGTACACCAACATAGCAACACAGACCGAGCACAGAAGTTACATGACTAGAGGCGTATATGTGGAAAGCCTGCAAAGCAACACCTGGCCAATCATTATGCCAGTACGCGTAGTTTGTTTGGGAAAATATAGGCTGGACACTTTTACCTTAGAAGCGGTTTTTCGCGAAATCGCCCGCACACTTTTGTGGCATAATTGCGGAGGAAGTTATGTCATGGCGTTACGCTGCGGAATGTGGCCTGCTTTCAGACTGCCCGCTTGAGGACGAATGAATAGCCGTTTCTCACGCATTTGTCTCCTTCACGGGGAAGTGAATGGTGTTTTCGAATTTGACTCCGCTTAATTTCGCCTATATATGCAAGCGATAAATAGTGTTTAATGAAATTGTTTATAGGAGAAGTCTATCTTTCTAGCGTTCTTCGACTCAGTTACCTCTTGCAGCAAATTCGGAAGTTAATTTCGGGCGTTTTCTTTAAACAAGTTCTGGCATTGGACGTGCCATGACTATGATTTTATTAAAGCATGTAAGCCATCATAGCCGATTGTTTTCAAATACAATAGGGTGCAACACGTGTGGAGGGACTTGGGCCGTGCTAAAGTTGTGTCAAACAAGGGAGGTCTAAGCTTTCATCGTTATCGCAATAATGAATAATTTATCGGTTGGTTTTTACATCACTGTTCTCTTTCGTTTCATTTTTTTATCATTTTAGGGTTAAGGACCGCAACACGCGCGTAGAGCTGCAAACTTTATTAAGAGTACACTGGAATGACATTTTTTTCGCTGTATTACTCTTAAGCTAAATCAATAAAATGAGAGAAGATTGCACACCAAAATTACGCTTTCAAATGAGCACACACCAAAAGCTTCAGAACTAAGAAGCGATTACTCCGAGTCGTTGATACAGACGTTCGCGAAAGTGAATTACGGTCAGGGGTACGTGTTGCTCTTGGCACAAGTGATAGAAGCCAAGCTGAGCTTTGGCTGTGGGAATACTTTTTCAGCGAATCATTCATTTTTTGTTACCTCTCTCCATAATGGGCTGTCTTTAGGGTCGAAACGATTTTTCGCGGTGCATCTGATACCTACTGATACCAGACACTCTAAGCAGCTCTTTCCGATGCCTGAATCGATGGTGACATGCAGTAGGGTGCCACTGCTCTTCGAACATGTCGAGCTGTGGTCCGTGCTTCATGAAACATTAAACAATTACAGTTACGACATTGTCGAACAAAAGTGTTGTATTAGAGAATTTTGTTAACCACGATGCATAATATTCCTGTACATTATTTACTATGCAGTAAACTATTTTGCACCTCTGGTTGATGAAAAAATCCAGTTTTGCAATAGTATTCATGCTCGAAATATGTTTGCTTCGCACTTAGCTTTGATTATTCGAATTCGCTTTGAAATTGAAAAATTGATATTTCCACACCCATAGTTTTTACTTAAACTTGAAATACCAACAGCATAAGTTATTTGAGGACATAACTTTAGGAATAGCAACAGTATGCCACCAAAGAGTCAATACAGTTCAAATCTTTTTTACATTCTTTCACAATTGTTTCCTAATGTGTATTCATTAAAACCATCTTCAGCCTCAATAATTGACTAAACTAAGCTTCGATAACAGCTGCATGCTTGGATCGAACGGTGAATGCTCCGGCCACTCTAGGGCAGCAGTGTAGGAGAAAAAATATGCGTTACTCAGAAATACCACTCGGTGACCTTATGCACAGAAAGCCCGGCTGGACTTTGCTATCTGAAGCTGCTGCACAATGGCTATCACTGAATTTTTGGTGTTTTCGATGGCATCGACTTGCTTGAGAAGCTCGACCTCAATGACGACTGACCACTGGCAGCACTTATTTCTCTTTATCACCGATGAAAATTGCATACGAGCTTTTATTTCGCCAAAAACACAGACTCTTGCTACATTCAAGGAAGTTGCATTCTCCAAGTCAGTGTGCTCAGCATGTCTGGCATGTACTTTCATATCCTGTGTCAGATTGGAGTTACTATTCCAGTTTAATGTGCTACAGAGATGAGAGAGAGGTTGGTGAAGAACTTATGTGCCAAGACAGATAGAATGATAATATTTATGTCTATTGCAATTCAAGTCCATCTATTTGGCACCTTTCATCACCAGAAAAATGCTAATGGCTTCCTTTTCTTTCATCTCATAATATGGGCGGCAACACCCAATTAAATAGTTCCTAAGATGGCTTTTCTCAAGCCTGAACAAATATCTCACGGAAAACTTGTAGACAGTCTTCATAAGTGTCAGATTACTTTTCAGTGTGTTCTTTATCATCACTGTGGTGATCGCAATTTCAATTCATGTGCAGCATTCACACAGTGTGCACTCCTTGCAGGCATCTATAACTAGCGGCAGTTCACCAGCATACTTGAAGGGAGAAAGAAGTGCACAAACACACCAACCACATCACAGCATGTGCATGCATCAGATGACATTGCTGAAGCGCTCGTCGTGCATTTTCCCTCGCAATTGATCACCACTGCTGTGTAGGCGCGCTTGTGTCTGTATCTAGCTGCGTCTACAAATGTGGTGTCCTTGCTGTTACCGAATTCCTTCTGTATATTGCGTGCTCTGCTTTCGCGTCTACCCTGATGGTGGGTAGGATGCATATTCTTGGGTATTGGAGCGATGGTTATCATGTCTCTAATGTGTCTGGGCATATCTACTTTGACGCCATGTTGGGTATGATACCTTATACCTAGGCGATCTAATATTTGCCTGCCGGTTTTAGTAGAGCGGATTTTTTTAAAAGTAGTGTTCCAGGAGGCCACATGTGACCGGCAAACGCATGCCTCAGGAGAGCACCTTAGATTATAATCAAGGAGACGGCGCAGGATCTCCAGGGTGCCCAAGGGGCAGCGGGGGAATCAAAGCTGGAAGCAGGGTGGTCCGTAGGTTAGGCTATGTTGCCCCAACCCACGTACCAACCTGCTTCCAGCTTTGTCCACGAAAGCGGACAGCTGATCTTAAAATGCGTCAGAAAATTCGTAAAGTACGACTTACACACAGCCTACAGACATCATAGATATACTACTAGCACGCGCAGGCCTCGGCGAGCCCCAATCCATGGACCAGTCCGGGTTCTAGCTCTGGTGTTTCCGTTACCGGTTTGGTGTCCTGGAGATGCCACCAGTAATATGAAATAGCGACACGTTGTTCCTAGTAAAAACACGATTTAAGAAATCTAATTACGCCCAGCCGCTAACTTGTGACGCTACGTTCAGTGCTGCCGCGCCACACGACTTCTACAACGCCTGTGAGAACTTCGCCAATCAATGTTTGTTCTTGGCAATACTTAGAACTTGTGAATTTTGTGTACTGTTCCTGCTTAACTTTGTATTGCACTGCGGCTTAGTGAAGCACTTCGCTTGCGTGTAGCGTACGTACACATCTTACCTGATAGTCGGTGAACGGGGTCTTGTACAAATATCCGCTGAATAAGAAAAGACTACACCTTCACATTTATTAGAACACATGGCAAACTTATAAAAAACAGACATGCAATGAACCTCCACACGTTAAATTGCAAGAGAATTAAATAAAAGATGATAACTATTGAAAACGTCGCAAGCGCAAATCCGCCATTGCTGCTGATATTCATGTTGATCAGGCTGTCCCCCTGTGATCGCGTCGGCAAGCGCGTGGAAGCGCAATTGGGGGCAATGTAGCCAAAATAAATATATAAATAAATGAAAACTGCGCATCAACTACAAAAATACACACGCAAAAAAAAATTGGTGGGATTCTCTATAACGACGTTTCCAACCCCTCGACCGATCTTTCATACAGCTCGTTGCGTTATTTAAAATATCTGCAGTGCATTGTTTTCATAACGCGCAAAACATTTATGCGCTAAAGCTTACCCACACAAACACGCGGCGCAAATTCGTAGAATGGTACCAATGGAGGCCCCCGCCCCCACCCCCAAAAAAAGACTAGTAAATAGTAATAGCATCTAATTATAGTGTGAGCGTCGTTGCAATCAATGGAAAATTCGCCGTTGTTTATTATAGAAAATCAAAAGCGGTGCAGTAAGCAATGGATAGAATTAAGCATATCGCTTCTTGGAGACAAACAAAATCTGTCTTGAAACTTCACTTGGTGACGCGGCAAATTGTGAGTACATGATTGAAAATAATTGCTATAGTGTGTTCGTGCAGCAGTAAGCTTCTCAAAAAGAGTTTCAGGTGTTTCCTAGGTATGGCAAGAGTTAAGTTTTTGTTGTTGTGATGTAATTAGGCCAGCGTGTGGTTAGAAAGTTCATTACGTAATCGCGGCAGTGATTTATCGTATCACTGAGCGAAAATCAGCCCAGTATACTCTTTAGGGGGAACCTGTTAGGCCGCTCATCTCTCGAGCATGCAGAATGGCGGGTGCAGGGCTGCATGATTGTTTTGTATATACTTTTGCAGTGCCGCGAGTTGCCCCTGTGTTTTGTGAATGGGGAGGCGCCCACTCCCTAGCGCGTCGGGCAGCAACCGTTTCTGTTCGTGAGGGGTCGGACGGCCCGCGTGGTGTCGGGTGACGAGCCGAGGCGCGCGCCGGGGGGGGGCGCGGTGCGAAGGCGGAAAACGGATTCGGAGAACATACTCTTACGCGCGCTTTGTTGACATTCCGCCGATGGTCATAATAGGGCCACGCGGACAAACCTCGAGTGGGACGTGGTATACGCGACATTGTGGCGCCGGCTCCTGAGTGCCCTGCTGGTTAGAGACGCAGCTGCTAGCAATGTTGACCACGCGCTGCGCGTACGGAGCGGGGGGGTTCACGCCCCTACGCATTCGGGCGGCAGCCACGTGCATCTTGTTTTGAGCGCTGAGGAGAGCCCGCTTGGTGTCGTGTTACAACTTGCAGTGCGCGCCGTAGAGAGGGGCGCGGTGCGCATGCGGAGGCTGCGTTCGGAGAACTTCGTTTAAGAACACCGAGTCCGGAAGCCGCCAGCGGTCATTATTTTTCTTCGAGGAAAGACCTTGAGGGGGACTGCGGTACGCGGTGTTGGGACACCAGCGCCCGAGCCCCCTTGCTGGCTAGAAACGCCGCTGAGGTGCGAGATGGCCTCAATAAATCGTGCGTGCCTGACGTGTGTGCCGAGGCCGTCACTGACCACGTGGAGAGGGAAACGAAGCTGTGGGAAGAGGGAAAACAGGGTGGTTTTCCAATACATTTACTTTTGAGAGTAAGCCCATCCCTTTGGGTTGTGGCTTAAGAAACTGTCAACTCTCATTGGCAACTGCTTCCGTGGGATGGGCTCACGACCCTACCGCCCTTTTTCTTTGTCTCTTCCGACTATAACAATCGAGACGAGGTGCTTGTTCCTCAGTCTAGGCTGTAATCACTAAACCTGATAGAACAGTAAGACTCCGTACGATGCAACGCTAGTCTGGGCCGTAACCACTTAGTGGTAGAACAGTGAGACTCGGTTGCTCGTATGTAGTGACAGTTGTCCTAGGCTCTAACTTAAGAAAAAGTAGAAGAGTAAGGCGCTGTTGACTTGTGTGTTTTGTATCAGTGTTCTTTTGCTAACTCTGTATTTGACTGTGTAAATATTTCCGTTGCAATATATCTTCAAGTTTTGTTACCTCCAACCTGCCTCCTGCTTCATCAACGCCGATAAACACCTTGAAGAGACTGTTGGTCGACTTCAAGGAGAAAAGAACAATCAAAACTTAACTGGCGCAGTCGGCAGGATCGGCGAGCTCTACAACATCGAATGCTGAACCAGTGGTGAGAAGATCAAGTTATCCAACGACCACCGCCTGCACCTTCGAGAAGATCCCACAGCAGCCAAGCCCGGCACCGTGGAGGAGATCCGGAAACGACAGTGCATTCAGCAACGGATGAGCAGGATTTCTTGCGTCTTTCTTAGGTTGGCATGGCAGTTGATGTGTAGAGCAGATGGTGAGAACACGCAGGGGCGCAGAGACAATGGAGTCTAACGGAGTTGAGGGTGCGATTGTGGCGGAAATGGATCGGAATCAGGGGTTATCAAATGACGATATGCTAAATTCCGATAAGTCAAATGAAATAAGAGTACCCAGTCAGAGCCAGGAATTGTCGCAGCAGGCATCTCAGCCTTTGCAAATTCCGAATGATACAAGAACGCTTGAACTTGGAATTCAAAGGCTCAATGCTCAGACTACTTGTATACATTCAGATTGAGTACGAAAGGCTGTTGCAAGCAAGGACGAATGCTGAACGTCTCAATGGCACGTCGTCCAGCACTGGGTCGGAGCGGGGCGATCGGAGGCGAATGGGCTTCGACTCCGTCGAGCAATGCGCAAAGGTGCTGAAAGGGTTCCGCCTGCCGTGTGACGCGGATGTACCCTTATGGTTTGAGGAGGTAGAAAGACTTTTTGCTACTTACGGGGTACCGTATGAGAGTCGCGTGCATTTAGTAATGCCAGCTCTAACTGAGCGCGTTCGCTACCTACTGCGTAACCTCAACCAGGAAGAGAGTACAGATTACGAGTCAGTTAAACAGGCAGTGTTGATGGAACTGAAGCTTTCTCCCGCGGAGTATCTGCAGAGGTTTGAGAGAGCGGTGAAGCGGAAGGAGGAGACGTGGTCACAGTTCGCGTCGCGAGTGAAAACGTATTTCTCCTACTACCTTCAAGTAAGAGGGGCCGACAGCGTAGAAGTTATGGCAGAACTCATGGTAGCGGATCGTATAAAAGCGGGCCTTAGCATAGAGGGTCTTGAATACGTGAGACTTCGAGAAGGTGAGGGATGGCTTAAGCCACCTGAGATTGCCAAAGTACTACAAACTTTAGAACAAGCGAAAGGCAAAGGATACGCCTCAAAATCATCAGCGGCAGAGATGGGGCAAAAGCCGACGCGAGTAGCGAAAAGCGCCCTCAAGTGCCACGTATGTCACAGCTCAGGCCATTTCGCTAAGGATTGCCCGATGTCTAGTGACAAGGAAAATCAGCCAAAGAAGGCTATCGAGCCAAAGCAGAGGGCACAAAGGGTGTCGATAGCCCACGAGACGGGAAGTGAGATACCTGATGGAGTCCTCACTGCAAAGGTAGAGGCCTTGAAACACAAGGGCGAAGGCATGACTAACCTGCAGTTGATCCTTATCTCATGCGGAAACGTATCCACAGATGCAATTCTAGATACGGGAAGTGAAATAACTGTCATACGCGAGAGTCTGCTTCCGAAAAGTATCGTGGAACCGTCAGGCACAATAAGACTGGTGTCTGCATTTGGTAAAACTATCCAGGCAAAGCTAGCAACGTTGCCGGTAAAGTTAAATAACCCGCAAATGGCGGAGGAGCCTCAGAACATTGACCTACTCTGCGCGTTGACTAATGAGCTCGTCGAGGACACAGATTGTTTGTTGACCAAGGATGATTGGGAACATTAGTTCAGGGCCAGCAGCTCTCTGGAATCCATTGTAGCACCGGCCGAGCCTACTCAGAGGATAGAGCGATCAAATGAGAAAGCCGAGGTAGTGGCCTGTAACGTTACTTTGGAGGAGGAAGGTGTTTCTGGGGAAGTTGAGCTAATTGATGATGAGAGGGATGAGTCATTAAGCCAGAGGGGAGAGTTCCGCAGAGTGCAGCTAGCTGACGCTACCTTAAAGAAAGGTTGGGAAGATGCTCGGAGTGGGAAATCCGGCATGTTCGTCTCTGATGGAATCTTACACCACTGGGACTCAATAGTAGGCACCCGAGTGAGACAACTAGTTGTTCCCAAAGACAAGCGCAGTGAGGTGATGCGTTTAGCTCACGAGTCACAATGCGGAGGGCACCTAGGGCCAAGGAAAACTAAAGTGCGTATTAGGTATAATTTTTCTTGGCCTGGAATGGAGAAGGAGGTATTAGAGCATTGTCGTTCATGCCATGATTGTCAAATTCGCTCTGACAGGCGTCGCACGGACAGAGTACCTAAAACTCCTCCCACTAGGCCAACTAACCCTTTTCAATTTGTCAATGCAGACATCATTGGACCCTTAGACACACCGTCAGCGAAAGGTCATAGGTACGCGCTATGCTTGGTGAACAGTTGCACAGGGTGACCAGAGGTTGTCCCACTGCACTTTTTGACTGCCAAGGCGACTTGCGACGCGTTGATTGAAATTTTCAGTCGCACTGGCGTTCCGGAAATGATCTGTTCCGACCAGGGCACTAGTTTCAAATCACCGCTCACGCAGTCGATGCTCGAGAAATTGGGTTGCGCACCAAGATTCTCAACCCCAGAACACCCAGAGAAAATAGCTGCAATTAAGAATGTGACGCCACCACGCACTAAAAAGGAGCTACGCAGCCTGCTAGGACTGTGCGGCTACTATCGCGAGTGCGTCAGAGAATGTGCAGAGGTGGCGAGTCCGCTCACGCGGTTAAAGAAGAAAGCGGTACCCAATAGCATACCCTGGCCGGAGGAAGCTCAGACGGGGTTTGAGACACTGAAACAGTCCATGTACGAGGCCGTGGCGCTCAGCGCTCCGGACCCATCTGAGCCCTACTGGCTTTTCACAGACGCATCAGCTACGGCGGCGGGCGCTTGTTTGACGCAAATGACAGCCGAGGGAAAGGACAGGCCTATTGCTTTTGCCAGCCACCGCTTCACGCCGACTCAGACGCGATGGTCGACAATTGAGAGGGAAGCGTTTGCTATTATATGGGCCTTAAAGAAGTTTGACTACTGGCTTTTTGGTGCCATGATAAACGTTGTTTCCGACCACAATCCATTGTCGTACCTTACAACTTCGACTCCACGCGGGGCAAAATTGACAAGATGGGCGCTGGCTTTACAGCGATATCACGTGTCAGTACGACATCGGAAGGGTGTCAGCAATGGTAACGCGGATGCTTTGTCCAGGCTTCACAACAGCTCATGGAAGCCAGCGTAATACTATAGTGCCATGCCAACTGGATGGGCGTGAATGTTCCTGCTCACTTGGCGCTGTATACTGCGGACTGTGAGTGCCGATTCAAGACACAAAGACACTAGAGTGCTCTTATAGCTTGGAACTGCAATCGTGCGCTTAATTGTTTGGTGACATGTATTGTGTATTTCTTTTTACTCTCTTCTTGCTTTGTTATTTGAAAGTGTTTGTTGTTGTGATGTAATTAGGCCAGCGTGTGGTTAGAAAGTTCATTACGTAATCGCGGCAGTGATTTATCGTATCACTGAGCGAAAATCAGCCCAGTATACTCTTTAGGGGGAACGTGTTAGGCCGCTCATCTCTCGAGCATGCAGAATGGAGGGTGCAGGGCTGCATGATTGTTTTGTATATACTTTTGCAGTGCCGCGAGTTGCCCCTGTGTTTTGTGAATGGGGAGGCGCCCACTCCCCAGCGCGTCGGGCAGCAACCGTTTCTGTTCGTGAGGGGTCGGACGGCCCGCGTGGTGTCGGGTGACGAGCCGAGGCGCACGCCGGGGGGGGGCGCGGTGCGAAGGCGGAAAACGGATTCGGAGAACATGCTCTTACGCGCGCTTTGTTGACATTCCGCCGATGGTCATAATAGGGCCACGCGGACAAACCTCGAGTGGGACGTGGTATACGCGACATTGTGGCGCCGGCTCCTGAGTGCCCTGCTGGTTAGAGACGCAGCTGCTAGCAATGTTGACCACGCGCTGCGCGTACGGAGCGGGGGGGTTCACGCCCCTACGCATTCGGGCGGCAGCCACGTGCATCTTGTTTTGAGCGCTGAGGAGAGCCCGCTTGGTGTCGTGTTACAACTTGCAGTGCGCGCCGTAGAGAGGGGCGCGGTGCGCATGCGGAGGCTGCGTTCGGAGAACTTCGTTTAAGAACACCGAGTCCGGAAGCCGCCAGCGGTCATTATTTTTCTTCGAGGAAAGACCTTGAGGGGGACTGCGGTACGCGGTGTTGGGACACCAGCGCCCGAGCACCCTTGCTGGCTAGAAACGCCGCTGAGGTGCGAGATGGCCTCAATAAATCGTGCGTGCCTGACGTGTGTGCCGAGGCCGTCACTGAACACGTGGAGAGGGAAACGAAGCTGTGGGAAGAGGGAAAACAGGGTGGTTTTCCAATACATTTACTTTTGAGAGTAAGCCCATCCCTTTGGGTTGTGGCTTAAGAAACTGTCAACTCTCATTGGCAACTGCTTCCGTGGGATGGGCTCACGACCCTACCGCCCTTTTTCTTTGTCTCTTCCGACTATAACAATCGAGACGAGGTGCTTTTTCCTCAGTCTAGGCTGTAATCACTAAACCTGATAGAACAGTAAGACTCCGTACGATGCAACGCTAGTCTGGGCCGTAACCACTTAGTGGTAGAACAGTGAGACTCGGTTGCTCGTATGTAGTGACAGTTGTCCTAGGCTCTAACTTAAGAAAAAGTAGAAGAGTAAGGCGCTGTTGACTTGTGTGTTTTGTATCAGTGTTCTTTTGCTAACTCTGTATTTGACTGTGTAAATATTTCCGTTGCAATATATCTTCAAGTTTTGTTACCTCCAACCTGCCTCCTGCTTCATCAACGCCGATAAACACCTTGAAGAGACTGTTGGTCGACTTCAAGGGGAAAAGAACAATCAAAACTTAACTGCAAGGTTATATCTTGATTCATCAAGTTTTTTTGTTTGTTCATGTTGGTCAAGTATGTTTAAAAAATGAATTGGATATCCCAATGGTATCGGTTTTTACCGGGGCAACACAGAGTCGAGCCACCGTTTTGAAACAAACTTTTATTTAAAGGTGGTTACATAGTAACACCGACACCCTCGCCCATGACAAAACAACTTTCACTCGCTGTGTCCAGACGCTTGGTTCAAGTTGCATGTAATGTTTCATCTCCAAGCTTTGAGTTGTTTCTTAAAAGCACCGTGAAATCTACACTCTGTTTTTATTTTACACCTCCTCATCACATAGCACAAGATCTGAAATGCATGAACAAGAGGAATCAGACCAGCATATATTCACAGAAACGAACTCTTCACACTGCAGTCATCAATTGCAACAATTACAGCAGAAACTGTCAGTCACATGATATGAGCAAATCATAACTGTTCTTTTCGTGGGAAAGCCTCAGTCTCATGCTGACATTAATCCATATGGTGGTCGTCAAGGCCGTGGTCATCACTGGCAATCTTTGGAAGATTTTTATAAAATAGAAACTGAATGTCTGGAGTATTTATCATAAGGGAAGCAGACACTCGCACAGATTCTAAACAGCACTTTGCAGTGCTAAATGTATGTTGGCTATTGATTGTATTAAATAGTAAATACGACTGTTACAACGGTTAAACAAGACAGAAGCTCACAAGAATATGAAGGCTTGAAGTGATAAACAGTGTTTGGAGGAGCAATGTAGCTGGAGTGAACCTTTCGACAAAGATTTGTCATCGTCAGTGTCGCAATTAAGTTCTCCACAGCAAATTTTATGCACGCTTAGCTCACTCTCCCATACCCTCAATGTAGGATGAAGAGGAGAATAAGATAGTCCGTAGAGTGAAGAATGTTGAAGTGTAGAAAAGAAATGGGCAGACAGTGAAAGAGAAGGTAGGAGCACTGTTGTAGGTTATTCTTCCAACGTTACTCTTCCAAGACAAAAAAAGATAAATATTAAATGTGTAAGGAAGCATTACCAATTGTTATTACGCCTACTCAAGTGAGAGATGCACCATAAGGGATGCTATATAAACCTGATCTGATATGTAGAGTAGCCTAAAGCTTTCTCCACAGTCTTTACAATCATTATGACACTGTCTGCTGCAGCCAAATACGCAGAAGTTTGAAATGAGTGCTCATGACCAGAGCAATTTATTCATGGACTGCACACAACACCACTGCGGATGACCTCTATTTTGGTGATCTGAAAAGTAAAAGGGTATTCAAATGGGCAAAGAAAAAACGTCATATTGAACACAAGATGTAGACAGAATTATGAGGCGTGCCACAGTGCGGGCCTCCGTATTACTTTTGACCACCTTGGGTTCTGTGATGTGCACGTAAATTCAACTACGGGCTTTTTTTTTCATTTCACCACCACTGAAATGCAGCCACTTTTGCTGGGATTGAACCCGCGAGCTCGAGCTCAGCAGTGCAACATCATAAGTACTGTGCCACTGAGTGTTTACACAAACTTATAAGCAGCAAAACCCATTGGAGGGTTTTGCACGCTGAAACACTACACACCATCGAATGCACTTCCTTACATGTATGTACAGACATACTTACCAGCGGCTCATATTACAAGCATGGAGGCACCTCTCGTGCTCTCTCTCAAAAGCTGTAGAAAATCGTCACCTAAGCTTTCCGCTTCCAGAATATCCCACAAAATTTTGCGGTCTATGTTGTCTTAGACTCCTCTAATATCTAAAAAGGCCACATATAACGGTCTGCTTTCTACTTTTAATATTTCAATACACTGATTAATAAAAAATATTTGATCACCTAAACGCCTACCTATTCTGAAGTCATTCTGAAGCTCTCTCAATATGCCATTATTCTCTGCCCATACATGAAGCTTTAATTGGATTGCCTGCATTGCTAGCCTGTATATCACCGATGTAATGGTCAATGGTCCATACGAATAAATTCTATCTTTCTCCCCCTTGCCTTTATAAACTAAATTCATTCTACTTTGCCGCCAAGTGTCTGGTATTCGTCTATCATTTAAAGCTTGTTCCACTGCTTTCACCAGAGCTTGCTTACTTATTGGTCCTAGTTCATTAATCAGCCTAATGGGAACCTCATCTAGCCTTGTGGCTGTGCGCTCAGGAATTTTCTCTTCCGCTTTCTTCCAGTTGAAATTTGTCAGCACGAGCTCCTTTTTCACCTGGGTCTCTTTCATGCTCTTTTTTTCTTCAAGTACAACCTAGTCTTTGTCTTGGAAAGATTCGACTGTTATGTTTAGGATGGAATTTATTGCCGCTTCTCTTTGCAGTCTGTTTTCATCTTCGTCTAGGATATGTTGTTGTACTGTTGTTGACTTGCTGCCTAATAATTTTATGTGGTTCCAGAATATTCTAGGTGCGGCCTTCTTTTTATCGCGTATTTCTGACAACCAACATTAACTTTCACCTTTTAATTTGCTTGCACCAGTATTTGAACCATATACTTCTTCTCCCGGTGTATTTCCCATTTACTGGTTACTTCATCCTGCGGCAACTTCGCCTTCTTTGCCTGCCTGTGGTCTCGGGATGCTTTCTGTCGTTCGGCGATCGCTTATCGTATCTCCCTGTTCCACCAGCTTTTCGGTTTCTTTTTTCCTTTCCAGCGAATATGTTGTTTCTCTTTTCGTATTTCTGTCGTCATTACACTTAGAAGCTCACTGTATTGCCACTCTTTATTTGGGCACTTGCCAAGTACTTCCTCGACTCTAATTACTACATTTGTTATTCGTTGAGCGTTCAAATTAGGACTGGCCATTTTGCATTCCTTGCTCTCTTTCCCACCTACGTATCCCATTTTCAAAATGATGCGTTCATGGTCACTCTCTATGCTGCTATACCCTTCCTCATAAATGACCATTTCTCTTAACTTATCATGAATTCCCTCTGTCATAAAACAGTAATCAACGGTCGATTGCCGGTTTGCCACTTCCCACGTGATCTGCCCTTCACACTTAGGCCCTGTATTCATGATAACGACGTCATGTTGCTCACAAAGGTCTAGCATTGATTTCCCGTTGTTGTCGGTATAGCCATCTAAATCCTGTATGTGGGCATTCATGTCACCCAATACGATAATTTTAGCACCATTCCCGAAACCCTTAATATGAGCGCTTATGCATTCCACTAACTCTTTATTCTTCTCTGTGCAATTATTTCCCGTCCACAAATACGCAACCCCCCGCCAAGTTCTTTTCCACTCATTGTACCTGATAACCAAAGATGCTCTTGAGATTTTGAGTTTACTCTTTTCCATTTTGCTCCCTGATGGATAAGCATTCCAACTCCTCCTAGCTTTCTTTCCGACTTAGTTTTGTTGCACCCTTCCCAAACATAATTCTCAATCACTGGCGGCTCTTCCGAATCTCTAAGGTGCGTTTCTGCAACCGCATACGCCCCTAGTTATTCTCAATTTAACTGCTCCCCAAACTCTGCCCACTTTACTTTTCTTATGCCGCCCTGCACGTTTTTGTAGCCTATTGCATGGCGAGCTCTTTCTTGCTTTCTTCCTTTTTCTGTTATCGACCGCGATGCTCTTCTGAGGTTTCCCTAGGGGATCTCCTTCCTTACTACCTGCTCTGGCCTCCTGAGCGCCCATGGGCCCCCTAAAAAAGCAAGAGCGTGACCACCAAGTCACCAGCCCACTTCTCGTGCAAGCCTGTAATAGAAGTGGATCCCGTCTCGTTTAAAACCACCACACCTTCTCACTTCTCTGTTTACTTTCGACAACCTCGAAGCCTTTCTCTCGGCTCATTTTTGATATCGCTTCATTAACCGCCACTACGGCTCTTTGCACTTGACTGTCACGTACAGGCACCTTCGGCACCGTGAACACCACGATCTGCACCTGAGGGGATAGCTCGCGCAATTCGACCACCCTCTACGGCAAGCGCTCGGCTTGTCCTGTCCCTTTCCTGTTTAGGACGTCATTTAGCCCACCTGCTACTATGACAAGGTTGCACACGTGGGCATTTTCCGCGAACTTTTCTTTTGCTCGCTCCATGACATAACCCAGTGTCCGCCCTGGAAATGTCCCTACTGTAACTCTTATAGCATTTCACCATTTCCACAATTGCTTCTGAGCACCTAGCTAAGTTTGAGTCGCCGGCGACAATCACCCTTTCACTCTCTCCTACCTCTTCCTGCTTTCCTTTGTCCTTTTCCTCGTGATTCGGACTCAACAATGGGCATCGTCCCTTGTGCTCCTGCTTTTTCCACGTGGCGGCCTCAAGGTAGGTGTCGCTCTTTCCAGCTAACCCTTCACTACGTTGCACGCATTCCACGTACTTTGCTAGCACTCCCTCTCCTGTCACGTCGGGGGACTGCGTTCCATTCTAACGCACATTCTCGATCACAATGGCTACCCTGTTCAGCTTTTCCTCGGCTGTTTCAAGTCTTTTTGAAACTACCTTCTATGCATTTTGAGCTATTCCACCTGCTTGACAAGCCTCCATTTTCTTGAGCCTAGCATCGACATCACAGTGTGTGCCGATTGACTCGGTTCCCTCTCCATTCTCATCCGTCCTCTCCTTTGCCTTGAGGGACCCCCCCCTCCGCTGCACTGCCTGCTTTCCCGGCCTTCTTACCATGTATTGCACGGCTTTTCTTATGCTAATACTATAATACTATGATAATGCGGAGCACGTGCGTTTTAGTAAAAACTTACACGCACAGGATCCATATCCTTAAAGTGTTGCAAAGCAGCTCTCACCACTGCTTCAAAAGCAATCAATGCCGTGGAGACCCAAGGTATGACACGCTATCGCACGCGCTCAACCACGCGGCCGTGCTCTCAGTTTCCTATCAAAATACGCACAGTAAAACCACTACTAGCTTTTAGTTTTGCCACCTCCAAGCTACCATTTAAAGGCTAGAAACACTCAACGTGCCACCCGGCTGCACGTGTTGAAGCACGTGGCGCGAAAGGACGCTCTAACCATTCTGCAAAACCAAATGTGCACGAAACACACCCCACACACGATATACGAGAGACAAAAAGGGAAGACCGCACAATTACTATTTAAAGGAAAAAACTCTGCAAATCAAAACCAGAAGCAAGCTTACAGCATGCACAAAAACTTATGATTTCGTCGCCGCCACGGAGCCCCGAAAAGCACATCCATTCGCCACAAAATCTCAAGTGAAGCAGCAGCCGGAGAAGAACGCCCCTCCTACCTCGCCTGACCCCCCTGCGTTGCGCGCCTCAGGAGAGGGGACGCATTCGGGCCGCGTTCCTCGCTTGCGGGCGCGCCGCTCCTTCTCCCGCACTAGACTCCAACCGTCCTGCCGCGTCGTTATGCTGCACGATGCTATTCTTATACTTTGCTTTTATTCTATCTCAGCTCTCTCCCCCCCAGCTAGGCGAAGCTGCGCACGAAATGAGAAACCCATCGAGGTACTACCATCCACTGCAGAAAACGAAAACAGGAACTAGTATATTGCAGTTTACGGCGGATATTGTCGCATAGTTCGCCGAAATCATAAGTGCTATCGGTGCGAACAGCGGTGCGCGTGGCGCAGTTTGCATCGTCATCTTAGAGATAGATTCGCTCATGTGGTTCGCCTGTTGTGCGCCACATTCATTATTTAAATCGGCAAACATGCGCAGCGCGGTATCGCTGGCAGCCCCGACGGTGGCCGGCGTGGGCGTTCCGAGCGCGTTTGGCCGTTGGTTTGAATCCCAGACGAACGCAGTGCGGCCAACTCGGATGTGCGCGCCTGTCAATGGTGATGACTGGACGGTGCGCTGTATACATTCACTTGTACTTGGACCACGCGCTTTGCTGTTGACGTTTAATTTGACGCTGATAGTACGTTATCTGGTTCAGTTTCGGTTGTCTAGCCTAATATAATGTAGTGCAACCAAACGAAAGAGCCAGTTCTGTGGACGATTCGCCAAAGCGCTACATCTCTTGACCGCTGCATGCGGGAGTGACACAATGCCAGTGCACAGTGAACTTTGGTGCGAGGCAGGAACCCGCCGCGGCAACAATTGTGTAAATTTTTTAGGCAGGAAGTTATACGTCTGTTTAGGATAAGACTGTTTTCACTGTGTACAAGAAATAACGAAAGTAAACGTATGTACAAGTCTATGCGCACATTAATGCATATGCACACACCTTTAAACAAACATTATGTAGGTGCGAATATCAAGAACATCCCATATAATACAGCAAAATTACATTGAAAAGGAGAAAAACCATACATCCACCAAAGTATGGAATTCCCTCTCCAAAGAAAGACGCGGCTACGATAAACGCCGTAGTTTGGGTCTCCGCATTCATTTTAACCGCTTAGTGCGATAACCCGAAGCTAAGCAAGAGGATCGTTTTTGAATTCCACGCCTACGTCGGAACGCGGTCGCCGCGAGTGGAAATCCAGCCTCCGCAGAAGCACATGCACGGCGCGTCCTGAAGCAGGCAATGCCAGGCGCGTATCGGAACACTACCTCGTATTTAGAGCAAGCTATAGTCCATAAAAAACTTCTACACTTAAACGACCTCTTCCTGACCCAAAGACAGCTCAGGAACATAATCGGTTTTCTCAAGCCGGTTCTTAATAGACCAGCCAAAGGCAATGACTCCGTGTACCTCACGAATGTATAGCTGCCTTTTCATGATCCTTGTCGCAAAAGTACATTTTTTTGCCTAAACACTCAGTCGAAGCTGTGACATGCCGTGGCAGGTTGGCGTGCAAACTGATGCTTCGCGCCTCTCACTTTTCATTGCGACTCACGGCTTTAGAAACACGCTGCACGGCTTTTTTACGTGTCGGCTGCGACGACACAATGGTCGTCACAGGCCCCGCCGTTTAAGGTGGAATCGGCACACACGTCACAGACGACATTGTTTTCATCGTCTAGACGACACCATGGCTGATGGTCAGAATATGCTTAAATCCATTCCGTACAGTTCAACATGCATCCGATGCACCAAAGTTGGAATGAATACGCCGCGTAGTCTCTCCCGAGACAATTTCGAAAAAAGGGCCTTAAAGCAATGTGAATTATAAGATACAGGCCACCGGACAGGCCATGTTATACGTAGGGCCGATAACGACTATGGAAGCGCCCTCAAGGGCGGCAGAGGATCGGGTGGCGGTATGAAATTGGAAAATTTGCAGGCATAACCTGATGTCAGCTAGTGTAAGATAGGGGGCAATGAGTCATCGTTGGTAGACGCCTACGTCCTAAAGTAGACGTAACGCTACGCTGCGGCTGCTGCTGATGATGATGATGAGAAATGAATTATACCGGGTGTTTCAGGAAACACTTTCCAAAATTCTTAATGGTTGCCTGTAATAGGTAGCCCAATCCTTGTTCTTGAGGTGGTCTACTCAAAGCGGCGGACACTACTTGCGCAAAAAATTTGAGTGCATAATCCACTATAAACAAAAATTCACTAATGATCTTTTGAACTAACGAGCTTATGGTCCATATTGCAATTTACAAGATCTAGCCTTGGAGTTCGGAAGGCGGATCCACATGGAACTAATTTTCAGGATTACACCAGTTTCGGGATATCTCCCGAACTTTTCGGAGAAATGCATAGGCGTTCCAGTTGCTTTTCGGCTTGAATTCATAAACGACCTTTTGTTAAGAAAGGATGAACAAGAAAGCTGTGCGGCCACGTCAGCTGATGAGCAGAGGTGCGGCGACGTCACGTGACTAGCGGTGCTCGTCACAAGGTCCTCACAACGTAAGGTTGTGGTTCTGATTCTCACCAAAGGCGGAGGGTTTGATTAGCAACAAATCTCGAGGGATTGAGTGCCTTAACACTATTTTAATTAACTTTGTATTAATTCATCAACACCAAAGGTCGTGGGTGCGAGTGCTTTCACTCTATCTTAGTGAACTGTAGCTTAATTACCACCAAAAGTCGTGGGCTCTACGCCTACCAAAGGTCGAGTGTTCGTAGCATTTTTGGACAGGCATGTGGTCCACGCCAATACTGACAACGCAAGATTTTCCGCCTCAACAGCCATATGATGTTTATGCATTAGTACTTAGTTTCCCATAGCTCTACGTACAATCACCACAAGACTCCTCATGTGGCGAATGTCGCGCGGCTTGGATTCTGGGAGGTGGCGAGATGTGCTGAGACTCGGAGTGTCCGCGTGGCTGGCCCCCGTTGGGGTGGTCACGTGCGCTGAATGAGCACGTACGTTGCCGGTGCGGTTGTGGGCCTAATTGTTAGATGGCTGAGTTTCTCGAAAGAGGTGCAGGTCACGGCTGGCTCCGACCTGGAAGCCCTTTCGTGCTTCCCGGATCTCGGGTAGATGAGGGGCGAACACAACACACTACCGCTGATTTTTTTATAGCGTTAGCATTCTTAGAGTACTTCACGCTCTTTTGGGGACTGTGTATGTATGTAAGTACCAATCCGTGTTCCCCGCCTACCTGAGTCACTGTGGGTAGTCAGTGCTCGAATGGGTAGCGCGCATCAGACTGCTGTGCTGAGGGTAACAGTGTTCGAATCCATCCACCAGATGGGAGTTTCACGCTGACTTGGGTCACTGTAAGATGCGGCACTGGGTATATCGAGCTGTTCGACAAAAGTCTGACACTGACTTGGAGCAGTGCGTATGTACCATTCAGTCTGTGATGCGGCAACGGGGTTCAAAATCAACCGTTGTACCGTTGTCAACTGGCCGTTGCTTCAATCGGCTTCGATTAGACGTCGTCAGACTTCGATTATAATCAGGAAATTACCGTACGAACCAATTCGGGACACGCCGCACCGTGCGCCGACAAAATCAGAGTCATGGGTATGATCGTAGAGACTAAAGACGTCAATGGCTCTACGGTTCAGAAGCTCATCACCAAAACCAACAATGCTATCGGGCTCATCAGAAGAATGGACAATAGACACAGGGGCCTCGAAGAACATAATCTCATCAAACTCATACACGCGTTCGTCACCTGTCACTTCGCATACGTTGCGGCAATGCTCAATTGGTCACAATCCAAAAGAGACAGAGTTAATGTCTAAATCAGAAAAGTCACTAAGCAAGTCCTCGGCATTCCAACCAGCACCAGCAACGAGAAACTGGGGCACCTGGGCATGCACAACACCCTGGAAGAAATTGCCGAAGCCCAACAGCACGCCCAGCTTGCTAAGCTTTCTACGACGCCTATGGGGCGCGCGATCCTAGGGAGGCTAGGCTTTGCTCAAGGAGACATAGAAAAAGAGTTTGCGGACATCCCACGGGATGTCCGCGCCAAGATCATGGTCCAACCTATACCCAGAAACGTACACCCCGAAAACAACAGGGGCAGACGACAAGCGAGAGGACAATTCCTCCTTAACCAAGCTTTGGCGAACCACGAACGCTCAGCTTTTGTGGGCGCGGCGGCATACGCGGGAAAGGAAGCTTTCGCACTGGTGGTTGTGGACGGCCGCGGATCCACAAGATATGCTGCCACGGTAATTGCAAGGAAGCCTGAACAGGCCGAACAGGTTGTGATCGCTGTTGCGCTCACCGACGAAAATCTTTCCCATATCCACAGCGACTCCATAGCCGCTATCAGAGCTTTCCAAAAGGGCACAGGCTCTCAGAATTGTTACAAAGAAAGAGATTAAGAACCAGGTCATTTAATGGTTCCCGGCACACTTAGGACCAAAGAACGGCGATGTCCCCAACCTTAACGAGGCGGCACACGAGGTTGGGCACGCGCTTACAGACTGCGCGGCTTCACCCGATCACTCGGAGAACATGGACGCCCCGACTAGAAACAATGAAATCACTAAACACTACTATCTGCAACGTAGAGAGCATAGCATGCCACACCGCTCGCTCACTCGAGCTCAAGCGGTTACACTCAGAATGCTACAAACAGACTACACCATTACATGCCTGAGCTCTACGATAAGTCTTATTGTACCACTTGCAATACACCCCTTAACGTATATATATAACGTATATATATAACGCGTGTTCACGACGCCGCCAGGAAACTCAACCTCCCGGTTCCGCCGTGGGAGACGCCCAATCCATGAGAGCACAAAGCTCTCTTGGCCTGCAGGACCTTGAATAAAGTTGATTTCCTTCCTTCTTTCAATCGGCTCGGGGATCTCGATGACGAAGACGGCGACTATGCTTGGAAGCAGGATTGCCCATTGCCTTCTTTGCCAATCCCCTGTAGTGAATTAGCGCGATCAAATCTTGAGCCACAAAATAAGCCATCGTGCGATGCCGTCCGACTTGCCTTGCACGAAGAGAGCTCTTATGGGCCAAAAGTTGAACAACGAAAGGTCGCGGGCCTCCGTCAGGCTGTAGTAATGTATTTTTTTGGCAAATATAGTGTTAACAAAGATGTTTTTTTAAACGTCTTTATTTTGAGTTTAATAGGCGAAGCCTTGCGGCATAAAAGGAGTGCTCCATGGGGAAGGGGAGAGGGACCGGTGCTCTCTTCTTCCACGAGGTGGTGAAACGCGGTCCAAGAGGAAGCCACGGGCAATGCCCAGCCAGCGCAGAGTACCCCGAGATGACGCCCCCCCCCCCCCCCCCCACTCTACTTCTTTCTCCTTGTGCCTCAGCCACGCAGTGCTGCGACATTTTCCCCGGGGGCAGACGAAGCTCGCGGCGCGAGTTAAAGAGACCCTTGATGGTACTGCTTTCATATGGCCACGTGAAGAACTTGCGTCGCAAGTGAAAGCCGATTACTTGCCGTCACTTTGGCAACGACATAGTTCACATCACTCAAGCGATAGTGAATAACGAATGGTCCCGTGTAAGTGGTGAGAAACTTGCGGTACAATCCCTTTTTGCGAACAGGTGTCCACAACCAAGCATAGTCACCGGGAGTGAAGCTGACCGGGATGTGCTGCGCATCGTAGCGAATCTTGCCGTTTCCTTGTGACGACAACGTCCTAAGATACGCCAGTCGACGTGCATCTTCAGCATGACACAGAGTTTGGGCGATTGAAGGGTCTTCGTGACACGATGAAGGTAGAATAGTGTCCAGAAAGCTCTGGTGAGCGCGTGCGTACAGCAAGAACGGCGCATATCCAGTAACCTCGTGCATGTCACTATTGTACGCGCACGTTATAAAAGGTAAGAAGGCGTCTCCATTTTTGTGGTTGGCAGCGACTTACATTGATAACATGTTGGTAAGGGTTCGATTTGACCACTCCGTGAGGCCATTGGTTTGCGGGTGGTCAGGAGGGGAATGACGATATGCAGAACCACAAAGCCGTAAAAGTTCTTCAATGACGTCGGCGATGAATTGCCATCCGCGGTCACTGAGCACACCCCGTGGAGCGACGGGACGGAGTATGACGTGATGCAACAAAAATGAAGAGGCATCTCCTGCAGTGCAGATGGAAGTGCCGCCATTTCCGTGTAGCGAGTAAGGTAATCTACGCATACTATAATCCAGCGGCAGCCAGGTGAAGTCTTTGGGAGCGGGCCGAGCAAGTCTATTATGTCTTTTTTCATAGGGTAATGTCGGTGGCCTAATTGGTTGTAAATAGCCTGCTGGAGCCGTCGTCGTTTGCTTGTGACACTGGCAAAACGTACAGCCGGCAACATACTGTTTTGCTATTTTCCAGAGCTTGCGCCAGAAAAAACTCTGGCGAAGTCGATGTAGTGTGCGCGCGAAGCCACGGTGCCCGGAGGTTATATCGTCGTGCATGGAACGAAGGATAGCAGGGCGCAGGTTTTCAGGCATAGCTAGAAGCAATGGAGGAATATCAGCCGAGTAAATTTTTTAAACAGGGAACCATTACGAAAAGTAAACGGTGTTGTTCCTGCTGGCCCACGTAGCGATTTCAAGGTAGGATAGCAACGTTGCTCGCTCTCGAAGGTACTCAGGTCTGGAAAGTCGGAAGAGATGGAAACTAGGTAGTCATCGAAGTCATCATCGTCAGCTTGTGTGCAGTGAAGGGAGACGGCATAGGTAATCAGCATTCGTGTGACATTGTCCGCTCCTGTAGTTAAAGGAGAAACTGTACTCTTGAAGGCACAAAGCCCAGCGTGCCAACCGGCCAGGCGGGTCACGCAGCCCAACGAGCCAACGGAGTAAATGATGGTCAGTCGCTATCGTAAATGCGCGGCCGTGTAGATACGGACGGAACTTCTGAATGGCGAAGACGACTGCTAGACACTCGAGTTCAGTAACGGTGTAGTTTTTCTCCGTTTTTGTAAGTGTCTAGCAGTCTGTAAGTGTCTAGATAACAAGCGAATGTTTGCCAAGTGCATACGGCCGATAAAAATGCTATCTTGATTTCGTATGGCTGTCTGCTAATCGACAGCCGGAAAGTCGGGCGAAACTGCAACGTTTTTTGTTGGCCCAAGTTCCAAGGCAGAATAAGCAAGTTTATCAGCCGCTTCATTTCCCAATGCAGCTGCATGCGACGAAATTAGGTAATTACAACTTTATGGTAAATCTGAGTCGGCGTAGTTCTTTAAGACAGCGCAAATAACTTTGTGTGAACTTCAAGAACTCAAAGCCTTGCTACAACAGCTGCAGAGCGTGCTTGCTGTTCGACAGCACAACGACTTGCTGAACTCGACACGGCCTTAGTTTACTTACGGCTGCTTCATTCATTGGCCACGCTCTATAGCATACTGTTGACGAGACAGCGGAGTCAAGTCTGGAAGGGGAGGACACCTGCATGGACGGAATAACAAACGTTCTTGCGCTTGCTCCGTGCTTCATATCTATCCAATGAATCAACGGTGAAAATTTTCAGGAGTTGGTCATATGTTTGTTCCAGATGATCAAGTGGAAACGAATGTGCTTTCGCTGCAGATGCAAAGAGCTTGTTGTGTGACCGGGTAATTGGCAATTGGGAGTCCAGGGGCGCTATAGCATAAAGGTATTCCAAACTTTTCTATTCTAATTCTGCTATCAGCTCTCAACGACTGGTCAAAAAATTTTCGGCCAACCCCACTGTGGCTGTCTGTCACGCGACCTCACGAAAATCGCGAGAACTACCCATCTGATATATTTGACCACTCATTACGCATGATTAGACCGAAGTAAAAAAACGATTAATTTCTTATTCGGTGCCTTTTTGGCCTTTAGGAAATAAAGGCGTCGTCTCACCACTTACTATTGGGCAAACGTATTCGATCTTTTCCCACTTAGCCTGTCTGTCACGCAACATAACAAAAGAGCAAAAACTCATTGCGTCAAAGTCGCGTGTACGCGTTAAGGGTGCATTAATATCCCAAACAAAACTGTTTTTCTGAATAGCCAGAGACTGCCTGGTTCGCAAAGGAATAGAAGATGGCTGCCCGCCGATAACTCTGGCGCTGGCTGCTCGCGGCTGCCGGGTAGCATGAATTTATTTGCGTAAAATAAAACATTTTGTGTTGCATTATAACGTTATCGAGACCTTTCGGCTCGTATACGGCATCGCTCTGTCAATCCTACTTTGTCGAGGATCTGTTTTATCGCCGTTGTTAACCTTCTGTTTCACGCCTCCACGATTTTCGACCATTCACCACAAGCTAAGTACGGGGAAGCGGACCAATCGCAGATGCCGGCAGCCTCCTAATGCGGTTATATACTTTTACTATTCTGGCTCGGCCCCATCAAGCATGTCTCCACCGGGGCGTGCTCCTCGCATCTTCTCAGCCAATAAGATAAGAAAATGTGCTCAATGTAGACGATGATATTCGTTTTGAAGGCAAAACAAAGTGACATCCTATAAATCAGAAGCGCGTATGATTGGTCTTTTCAGGCAACGCTGCGGGTTAGGCCCGATGCTTGCGTCGGCGGTTACGTAAATTTCACATCCGGAGTTTGGAATAAAAACAGATAGGAACAGCTTTACGTTACAGCGCTCCAGGTTTTCTAATGGCCATGATGGCTCAGGTCACTGCCTTCGTTTGGGAAATTCCAGGCCAAGAAGATGAATAAGTATCGAGTGCTACAGGACCATGCTATCTGTAGTTCGCCGAAGGCCATGTCAGTAAGTTTAAGCACGAACAGCTGGATGAAATTCATCGTTCAGGCCTCACAGTCGTACTGGAAATTCCACAAGCAGCGGCTAGTCAAGGTGCCGAACGAGTCTCGGCTTTCAACAATTCGTCTTCTCGCTTCACAATGACAGCATAAATGGTTATGCCGACTAAGGAAATCTAGCACGGATCGAGCACTGCAATTTTATTCATAAAGATTAACAGCGCATTTTAGCAACCGTCAAAAAAAATGCAGGACACTCTTTTAGCCGCGCTTTGTTACTTAGGATAGATTCAAAAATTTTGCAAATTTATTCAACAATCCTTTGATTGCACCGTAGATTTAACAAAAAGATAAAAGTTCCACACGATGTTCGAGAACCTCCATCGGTATGCCCATAAAGTCAACTACATGTGGTCATCTTTATGTCATATCTATATAAACTATTACAAGGAGAGTTTTCAAAGAGAAAACGGTGATATGGTCGACGAAAAAGAAACATGAATACTTCAATAGTGCTTTAGCACCGTACATTTGCTAACAATTTGCGCCAGCTTCCCAATTCGACAACGAATTTGCGGACAAGACGATCTAGCCTAATTTCGCTGAATGTCATGCCTGTGTGCAAACCTCTTTTCCCTTCTCTTCTTTTCCCCAGTAGGGTCCTTCGTTCTCGGATGTGTGGCTATTATTTTCTTCTGCCAGTGAACACTTCGAAATATCGCATCATCTTGATATCTATATCTAGTACTGAGTTACAGAGTTGAAAAGTTGGTACTTACACTTTCCTTTTGAATTTCGCTATATCGAAGGATTTTCGTTAAAAAATTGACTTAAATAAAAGGCATGCTTTCTAGTGTCACTATATTTTACTTCGTCTCTTGGATTCCACAAACGTAATGAAATTTGGGGAAGGCAGATTGAGCTAAGTGATTTATTTGTTGCCATGTCTTTAGATAGGAATGCGCCAGGTAAACTTTGCTCTTAAGCGAATGTTTAGGACGCCTAAACGGAGAAGCTGAGTGTCGCATCGTACCGGCTTGTAGTTTGAACATGCCATTGAAGGAGTGGGTTGATGCAAATACCGCCTGTGTTTCCGTGCACTCAAAGCTAATGCCATCGTAAAATGCGCGCCAAATAATGGCACACATATAAAAAATCAATAGATTTGCTGAGCGCTGCGCGAACGCACGAGTAAATATCTGAGTTCCTAACTGAAAGTAGGCCCTCCACGAACATAATTCAAATAAATCTTTATTTGCTTATTTCTGAGCTTCTTGTTTAATAAATCGTGAAGTACAATACTGTCTCACTCTATTCTTTCTCAATGTTTTACATTAGTCTTTGAAATGACACATTTCTTCTCTCTTACTTCTTCCCTTCCCATGTTCCTATCTTCAATTTATAAGTTTCATTCCCCTACATCTCGAAAAGTAGGCAGGCGTTGTGCCCATTCCGGTGACAGATGCCTGCGTGTTCCTTGCTTTCACTTTCTTATTTTTCAAGTAAATATGTGGCCTCATATCGAAAATAAGATTGAATGGACTCCTGTTCTTTTATGCTTGAGCAATAAAACAAAATCACGAAATGCCTGATGTTGCTGCACTTCTGGCAAAAATCTTTATTTTGTAAATGCTTAATTCAGTGTCCTCTCCTGCAGAGAAATCAACATCTTAGCACTTGGTGATTAGCGCGCCGCAACAAAAATTTTATTACGCGAGGCTACTCGTTATGCACGTACCCGATACAAATACATTTTCTATTCGTGCAGTAATTCCGGGGCCTGTCATTAACGAGTACCGCCTGACTAGAATAATTTATTATCGCGCCGGTTTTTTCAGTAAGTGTAGTTCGTTGTGTGAGATAAAAAGGCTGCTAAAACATTTATTCATTTTTTTTTTGTTCGTACCATACTTTGGGTACATATTATTTATTCAGGCTGTGCATTGCTCCATTAAAATGATATATGACTGAAATATTTTCAGCCAATGTGACTCCATGTGGGAGACAATAAATCCTACACCTTACTTTTAAGGTGCCTTCGCTAGAACCGCTGAACTACGGTTCGTATTCTTTACCTTTGGCTGTTGGTAGAAGGAGAAGAGGAAGAGTACAAACGGATCTCTAGCTCTTCGCCGGCCTTAATCTTTTCTGAACAAACTCATGGGTGAGAGATCAACATTTTCCGTCTCTTCGAAATTTCGCTGTTAGGTATGACTTGTGGCGAGATTCACTGCATACGCTATTGAAATAAATGATAATGCGTGCCCTAACGCTGTCTAACGGGCTGCCGCATTTGGTACTGTGCTGGCTCAAGATACGTGCAATTGAGTATCAGGAGAAATAGGCAGCTTCTAGACTCAGGAGTGCAGAACATTCTCTGAAAAATGCGATGATTGAAGTGCGCACCATCGAAGCACTAACGAGAGCTGCTGAACATCTGTAGGTTCTGTCATGTGACCGTAGGAGCAGTTGGAAGCATGGTACAACAAAAGCTTGAACCTATCGCGGTAGTTTATCCGCAATCGCGCTCTTACAGAGCGCACTTCCGTGCTTTTATGAAGTAAAAGCTGGACAAAATCCGTGAATTTGGGTTTGAGAATTTCCTAACTTTCCATACCCTTGTATAATTTTCTATACATTTTACGTAGTAGTCAAAATCCCATAGTCAGGTGCAAATTATCAGTGTAGTTGAACTTGAGCTTGACAAAGCAAAACTGCTGAATGGGTTACCAAGGCTTTCCTGCAACGCTTCATTTACTCCCTTTACAAACTGGAAATAGCGTCCAAATTCTTAGCACTACTTCGGTTGGCACCTTAATCTACAATTTAAGCCTTTACTACAAAGTTAGTGTTAAGAAAATTTTAGTACTGTGGTGAACACGCACCGGTGTATGCATGGTTGTCAAGATTGACACCTTGATTGCATGAGAGTCCGAAACCCTACGAAACACTTTGATATAACTTGAACGATCACCCGTGGTACGTTTGAATGCGTTCCCTTGGTGCTCGACATAGACAATGTGCACTATCCGTTGCGTGAACTAACGTCATGAATTGAGGCTGCGCAACCACTTCCAAAGTTAGAATCATGCCACGATTTTCTGTTACTTACTGTGGCTGCTGGTCAAACTATCCGCGCCTGCCACCACACGGCTGACAAGGCAGATAAGTAAGGAGTGGCAAGAAGCTCCCTTCAGAGAGATGTCGCAGCAAATATGACACAGGAAACGTTCAACTACCTTTGGAATTCTGAAGAGGTGATAAGGTTTAATTGAAGAGGAAGCCTTAGCTCGGGTAGCCCTATCTAAATACGTGTAAAAAAAGAATTCGATTTTCTCGGTAATCACTGCACCGAATTTCACGAGGTTTGTTGCACTTAACAAAAAAAAAAAACTTCAAATATAGTGACTGTTTGTTTCAAATTTTCGATTTAGTCATCATTTTTATGAAAAATTGACAAAAATAAAAAATTTTCGTAATCTGAAACTATCAAGTTTGCAACTCTAACTCCGCAATGAAAAACAATAAATTAAATATGTGAATTGCATGTAATAGTACATCTAAAGCGGACAAAATTAATACGTTACACATGAATCCCAAGAAATCTTACAATATGGAATCGAACAAATACAGCTCTTGCCGAAACCTTGTACACAAAGCAATAAATTCACGTAAGATAAAAAATCACGTATTGATCTCGTCCGCTTTCAGTGATGTAATGGATGCCGTTTATAGAACCGAGATATCTATTTTTGTATTGTCAATTGTTCGGCGTGTTGGTAAACTGAAAGCATACTTAGCGCCAGCAAACAAGGACGGAAGGGAGACGACGCGTTGTGGCGTCGCCTCCCTTCCGTCCTTGTTTGCTGGCGCTATGATTTCTATTTTGGATGCAGACTTATTAATTTTTAAGCTTCGTGCTTCTATTTTTTTCAAACTTTCGTATTTTTGAAAATTATTGTAACGAAATTGGGGCCCTAAATCGAAATTACACTTCCAACAGCGACTATCATTTACCTTTCTCTCTCAACTGCAGTAAATAATATTAAAATCACTTCAGGGGTTATTTCAGAAAAACAATCGTGCGTTTTACATGTACATGAATAGGCGGCGTTGGAGTTCGACCCGAGCTGAAACTTTTCTCAAGAGCCACTCTCCCGTTGCTGACTTTACCAGAACGCAAATACTGCGGTAGTGCTATCGGTCCCAGATGAAGCTGTCACGGAGCAGCATCCTTCGCCGTAACGTATAGACCGCAACCTTTTGCTGCCACACCAGCATTTGACGCAAGCGCACCAGAACCCCACCGCCATCTCTTGGTGCTGCCTGCATAGAGAGTGAGGGTGTGATGAAGAGGTATACCTGACGGTAACGCCACGGCGGGCAAACATTTGGGACAAGCATGCACAAAAAAAGATGCTGAGTGCTGTTCGCTCTGCCAGTTCCCGCAGTTGCCGACAAAGGATGATTGCCAGCTACAAGTGGTGCGAATTCTAGAGCACCCTTAATAAAATTTCGATTAGTAAGCGCTCTTGGTGATTGGCCGGTCACCTTGTCTTGTACTATGCGCACCATTAGGATTTACTGTAACTTGCTATTACTAACAATTCTAGAGTAAGAGCCTTTTGCGAGTACAGGCCGTCATCTATAGGAAATGAACTTCAAAAAATGAATACCTATATAACAGCTCGATACTTTTGATTTTCAGCAACCCCTCAATATTTGATGCATCTGCGGTAATCAAAACATGGCTTGGCTTCTTTCAACTTTATCATTTGAGTGATGACACATGGCCTCAACAGTTGTCCATAGAGCAGCACAAATTTCAGCGCATGAAGACTGGCCGAACGTGTCCTGTCCGCAGATTTGGCCCGCAGATTTGCTCCTAGCACTGAGCCCTGGCATTCCTTTCAGTATTGTGTTTTGAAATAAATAGGACATCATTGTATTTTTGTCCAGTGCCTGCAAGCGCGCAGTTGATTGCATCAAGTTTAATTGCATAAAGATGATCGTTGACCAGTGGAACGCTGTCTGACATTTCAATGCCTTGAGGTTTTTTGCAAGTTCAGTTTAGAATTTTAATGTGGCGAAGTTTCAATGCGAAGTAGGAATAAACAAATCTCTTCTGATAGGAGCGTAGTGTGTGAGTAGTAACGGTAGCATGTACCTAAACCAATTATTATTGTATTTATCCGTTAATCCCTTGAAATGCCAGCTTTGTGGCATGTCCACTTCGTTCATGACAATGGGCCCACATCCTACGTAGTTCGTAAAATGGGCTCGTAATGCTTTGGAGCGATTGAATATTAAATTTTCAATAAAGGCTCTAATCAGCCTACGCAGTTCAAACTTCTAATCGTACATATATAACCCACAAGTTTTTTCAAATGTCAACAAAATATAAATGACGTAGGTTGTTTAGTTTTTTGACAAATCCGAAAAAAAAATAATTTTGCATCATCTAAGACATCAAGACAGGGCGAAAACAAGCAACATTTTCAATTAACCTACGCAATTAAATGTTTCGGTTAGAATCACGTAACCCCTCTTCCCTATATATACAAAATTGAGTCATTTTTTACTTGTTTGAGAGCAGCTAGGCAAGTGTCTGAGCGTCCTGAAGCACGCACCTAAAGAAACAGAAAACGAGGCATTAGCTGTTTTATTTCAGCCCCTGAATAATTCAAAATTTGCCTGAACACGGGCACAGTGTGCGCTGCACTTCCTATAAATATACTCTCCGTAAAAATCTAGTTCGCCGAATGCGTCGTAAAAGCAAGCCTAATACGTTTTCTAGCGTTTCAATCTTCAGAAGCATCGCTGTAAAAAACTCGAATTGCAAATAGAAATATAGGTACTCGATTGTTTGTGATAACGTGTATCGTTACTTTATATATATCCCTGACTCGTGGCCATTTGATGAGGCACCAGTGCCGACCAAGCCTTTCCAGTTGTTTGTGTGGGGCGGAAGAAGTGGTTCTGAACCTCCAGAGCATTAAAGTTCTTGGCATCCAGGTTAGACATTACGCACGGCGTGTGGTGAAATGTCGTGTCCCGCTCCATGTCCAAGGAAAATATGCCAGAGAGTTCGGTTGTCTTGGCGTCTACTAACTCTTACTTCATTCTCAATTTCAGAGGGAAGCACCACCCTATCTGCCTTTGGTAGGTGTTGGCAAAAATAGCCATCATAGTCACTCATTTATTAAGCCAACCACTATTTATTATTAGGTTCTTCCGTAATTTCGACAGTATGTTTGTAGGCTTTGCATGACGGCACCTGCACACTTACACGTAGCTGTCATGAACGAAACGAGCCATTCAATGGTTCAGACAAGCCAAGCAAGTAAAGCGAACATACATGGCAAGAAACTCTCGTAAAGCACCTGAGCTCAGAAGTATAGTCGATCCTTGCGATGGCTGTAAAATTCTGCTACGCTTCCAAATTATTTCCAGAGCGATCGCGCGGCTACATCCTACTCAAATAACAGAAACGTAGCACGTAAAACAACACTCGGCCGTCCTCCATGACCAGTACTGTAAGAAGAGAAACAAAAATATTTCAAGATGGCTTCATTTTACAGTTATTTATTCTTTTTTTGGCGCCCTGTATTACTTTATCCACATTTTTTTATGCTTCTACATTTTTTAACAATAGTGCGACAAATTGTAATTCATATATTACCACATAAATATCCCCGAATGAAGCATCGCTTGACAGGCTGCTAATACAGTCCCACGCCTTTGTAACCAACTCCTTGGAACCTCCAAAATCTTTTGTTATACTGGTAACTTCGTTTTGGAGATCGCTCACCGTACTGCTCACAATAGAGCAGGCTAAGAACATTCAGCAAGAGATAAGCTCTAATATAACGTCGAGAGAGATCAGTCAGATAAATCGCAAATTTTTTTGTGCAAACTTTGTCCGAGGGAATGTGCGACTGTGAGAGGACCGTATTGCACCAAGGTTAGTGACATGCTCCGCGTTCAAAACGCTGGAGTAACGCAAGTTAAAGCTGCACATCGTCAAATCCCAGTCGTCTTCCTCGCCATCAAAATTATTCGTTCACTTCATCAAATCGTTGACGTTTGCGTCCTTTCAGGAGCTAAATGGCATCGAAGACGCTGTCGATTGTCAGTTACGACTATATGAATTCATCAACTGCGACGTATTCATCAGCGGTCACACCCGCTTGTATGCAAAGCGGGCGTACAAAGTGAGCGGTTCCTGGAGCAGTGCAGGAGAGCTGCAATACTCGCTGACATCGACACGCTATTCAAGTGTGTCGCTTGTGTGGCCGTTAGCGTTAGCGCAAGCTCAGTGGCGGCTGCGGAGGGCAGTGGCGAGTCGCTATACGTGGCGTTCGTTTTAAATCAAGAAATCAGCCGCCGGGGACGCGTGAATTCATTCGTTGTAGAGACTAATTACCTGTTTGGGTGTTCCTTGTAGAGGCGTTTGACTGTATTGCCACGCGCACATGACTCACCTATCAACATGGCCCAGTAGAATATGAGCTGCACGACGTCGCCGCCTGGCACGCACCGTCCTTTCACGTCTTTGTGGCACTCTGATTGGTACCCCCCCGTAAAGGCAAGCGCGCTTGCTTAACGACTTTTGGAAGATTATAAACAGCGCGCAAAGGACGAGAAACAGTGGAACCACAACATAGCACTCTAGTCTTCTAAAATGCACCAACTCGCCCAGCTCTGGTATCTGCTGCGATTCATACTTTTTTCCGTGTATTTGCATCCTTTACAGATCAAAGTGAAACCAGCAATATCTACGGTAAGTGCTTCAGGTTGGATATATCTGCAAGAATCTCTCAGCTTATGAGGCGCTTTTGTCCGCGCTACGAGTTTAGCATGGCTGTGATTGAAGATAAACTTAAGCTGCGCGTGGCCAAATATTCAGACAAGAAAGGTGCCATTGACTGTAGACAGTTTTGCAGATTAAGTTTCTTCACATCTTCATAAACGAAAAACACTTGTCGTGCTGTGTGAGCGGTGCCTGAGGGTGAAAGGAGCACAGGAATGGCTCAATCTTATTTTGCCAAACTTTTACGAAAGTTTCCGCTGATGGTGACCAGTTCGGCATGAGGTATACCGTCGCCTCCCGAATTTTAGCATTTGTTAGATAGCTTCAATCGCGACGTGTCCACGCTGCGCGCGCACATACCATGAAAAACTAATATTATAACAATCCGCTATAATCTAGATAAGCGAAGTAGAAAACCGAAAGCTACGACGGTATTGAGCAATTTGATTTACGTCAATGATGCACGGAAACACGGACCAAAATTAGGCCACATTCGCGAGCCTGAGAGAAAATGAAGTTTTTCGTCAAGCTGTTATGAATCTCAGAAAATGGACTTGAAAGAGCGAAGAGGTACGCATTATGTGAATCAAGATCCCATTTCAACATTATCAAGTGAGATCAGCTTCTTAGGAAAGGCATAGAACACGTGCGACGATACTTCTTTCAATTAGGGCAAGAAATGTGCGAATGCCGCGCACAAAGGTGAAAAGCTCACGAAACGCGCGGTGTTTCAAATTAGATGTTCGATCAACCAGTTTGTCTCGCAGTATTTCCTGTAGGAGCTAAAATTGGCACGCGACACCTGTGGAAAACCAAAATTTGTTTGTAGGGCCGTCTATCGGACCAAGAGAATGACTTATGGAGGAAGTCTGTGACGAGGAAATCAAAGTTTATAGATAGTATACCGACATCCGAAACTGGAATGGGGACACTTACATTTACATTTTCTCCGATGCATGTGCTATAAGATATAGTGCCAGCGATAACGTCGTGATCACCCTAGAAAGAAGACAAGACCAGGTGGCGCCACGAGTGGCGCGGTAGCTTTGCTGGCGCCGGGGACCGAGCAAACAAACAAACAAAAGAAACATTTGAGATTGACCTCGATAGTAATAGAACAACGTCTCGTTGCCTTTCTCTCTCATGTGCTCTGCAAACATGAAGCCTACATGGCACTGTCATATGAAAGTGAGGACGGAGCCTCGAGTTTGAGTATTACAAATAGCCGGGTCACTGCAATCAAGGCCGACAATTTCACAAAACTAGTGCGTTTGGGAGCAACAGTGTGCGTGAGAATTGGAGGATGCGTCGAATAATCTTAAAAGAGAAATTCAACAGATACCGATGCTAGAATTAGGCTTCACTCGAAGACAAATGCCAACAGTACCGATGCATTTGTTGAACACAAACTCAACAAACTACGGAATCCTTCTGTGTAAATACAGTGAAGGTACCTTAGTGGTAATGAAAAGGCGGTTGACCAATAACTATGGGACTTGTCGCTGCCGAAAAAGTTTTATCTTTGAAACTAACTTGAACCAGAGCGACTAAAACAAGCAGACGCATAGAGACAAATACCACAGATGCAGCGATCAAAGAGAGATTTTGGTTGTGCGCATTGTGATAACAGAGGCGAGAGCTACGGAGCAGAAACGAACAATTTCATAAAAATCGGGATAACTAGAAATCAGCGGGACCAGATGTTTTTTGCTGGATATAAGAGGGAAGTCGACAAAAAGTGGGGCGTGAAGTATAAGCGAAGCTAGTTTTCTCACCAAACAGGACACTGCCAGGAAGTGTAGTATCCCGAAGGCAATGTTAGCCTAACAGTGTCTCAAAGCGCGAGCTGCCACGAGAGAAGAATGCGAGAAACTGTCATGACGGAAATGTCGTGAATGTCGGAAATGTCGGAAATGTCATGACGCATGCTAGACGTTTGAAAGAGCGACTTTCCCACGAAGGAATTAGACGTGCAATCTGGGCTTTATGGTAACAGTATTGGGCTGCTGTGCTGGAAGATAGAGGTTCGGCGCCACAGTAGGCAACGGCATGGGCGGAAGTGGAAGTTACATAAAGCAGATGAGGGTGAAAGCGTAGGTATTTCGCTTCGTCATTGACAAACGATGGTACAAGGTCAATGGCCTTCTCACTGCGCAAAAAAAAAAAGAAGACATACTACCGCCGCCGAGGCTCGTCCTGTTTGATGAAAACAGAAAACTGGCTTTACTCAACGATTGAGACCAATAGGCAGTAGGACCTCCCACAGATTACGCAAATGTCAGGCATTTCTTTGAAAGTGTAGATGTTTGGGCTTGTGGGTTCAACAACATGACGAATCATAGCTGAGAAGCACACAGGCGGAGACAAAAGAGACGAGTGCTTGTCTCCCATCTTTTTTTCCTCTCCGTCTGTTTGTTTCTCATGTACGATTTGGCAGACATCTTGTTTTATACCTGACAGGCGTCTAAAGGTGACGCGTTAAGCAATTTGACGAAAACGCCCTATTTAATTACTTAGAAATAATAAAAAAACTTGATGACAGTGCTAGTTCACCACGTACGTCGTCATAGTTATTGCAGCGTATGACACGCTGATCCGTCCGGGAACCAGGTTTTCGGGCAGTCAGAGGACGTCGAGTATATTAAAGTGGTAATTAGATAGTGTATTGTGTGCATACGCTCTGATCCCAGGCTATTGAAGCAAGACGTCGCTGCTCGTTCTGTCCACAGAATGAAACAGTTCTAACAGCTGGACTAGAGGCCTCGAGACCTATACATAATGTTGGAGGAACAATGGCAGGGGACCTTGTCAAAGTTTATATGCTAATCTTTACAGAGGTCGTCACATAGGCTTTGCACTTTAGTACTTATAAAGACGCTGATGCTCAGTTTTCAGCACGAGGAGGGGTGCGCTTTGTAATATACAGCTATATGAATACGACTTACAAGAAAGGTGCCAAGAAAGTGAACATGGTTATGAAAATGTGACAGTGAAACTGGTGAAGAATAATTCAACATCACAAAGCAAAATAAAAGTACATTGTAAAATACTGCGTGATGATAGTGTGGTTTTTATGAGAGAATAATGAGCCGTTCCAAGTAGTTTGTTCGAAAAGTTATTATTCGGCGCCTATTGCATCTTGAAATGTTGCAGACATAAATAACATAAGTTGAAGGTGTCACGAACGATGACCATTGACGTACATTTGCGAAGATCAAGGCGCGTCTACTCGTGCAATAGATTTTTCAGGTGGAAAGGGAAAGCTTGGGGAAAACTTCATGAAAATTGAGACGGCGACCTTACGAAAGTTCGGAAACTACGGAAAAAGTGACTCAACGTTAGTGGGAAAGATGGCACATGAAGTACCCGATGAAGCAACAATAAAAACTGTGATAAGAAGGAAACAAATAAAAAACGTAGTGAATTGTTCCGACATTGTTTTACTTGAATATAGACACCCAGGAGGCACCGAGATAGAAGTTTTTGCCTGACAGAGACCAACTCTGGAAAGCCAGCAAATAGCTACGAGCGTTCCCTAAAGAACAACACACTGGTCCCGATGAAGGCGACGATGAATTGGCACTTGTGCAAGCCAGCAGATAGTGGGTGCATGTCACTAAACTTGAGGTTATATATATCTACAGCTAGAATGGTAACCGCCGCTTTTCGAGTAAAAGAGAAATAAATAAAATTATATCTGTACTAAGCACCGCCCGCTCCCTAAGATGATTGTGACGTCTAGACATCTGCGCGCGCATACTTCCCGGTGGACCCGTGATGAAAGCGACCTTTATAAAGCTAATCTTTAACAGACTTCCGATTTCATGCAGAAGGTGACGCGCTCGCGTACGCTCAATACACCTCAAGCTACCGCCAAGATACTGTCAAAGTGGGTAAAATAGTATAAAGAAAGGTGCGACCGGTGATGCGATCGAACGTCTGTCTTTCAGCGCAGTAGCACAATGCTCTAAACGTTAGGCCACGGTCACCCGCATGATTCTATGGTGCCAAAGCTGCTCTGTGAAACGTATGGCGCATTCATCATGTGGATGTTTCTAGCATTCTTCCCGCTTGGCAGCAAGCGCTTTGAGACGCTGTTTTAGACTACGTTGCCTTTGGGATGGGCCGAAATGTTCGCTTTGGTACCTCCAAAGTAGGTAAACTTCGCCTATACAGCTATTGTAATGAAATATCTTGTAAATACTCCCCTGTGTTATTACTGCTTCGTTCGAACAACATTTTGGCGCATAGACCTGACACCTGACAACTACGACACCGGGCAAAAAGTTCCCTCGGAGGCATAGAAACATGGTTGAGCGACTGGAAGGACGCGCCATGGCACCAGGAAGATATATCAGGGACAAGTTGGAGAGAAGCAGGCAGAGAGAAGACTACCAACAGCGATCATCAGACCCCTGCTTTACTTACGACCGTCATGTTGAAAGGTTATAACCGTCATAGCTTCTCAGTAACTTCACTAGCAACACTTGCAAATAGCATATCTCTTAAATTTACTCTATCATGCCTTCAATTCTGCGTACCATCACCACTTTTCTAAAAGCTGGCGCTTAAACAGAAGCGACGATGATCCTTTCATGCCTGAACTCCTGCATGTCCGTTCTCACGTTTAGCATCGCTTCGAAATCTAGCCAACGCCATTCTACTAACAGGCAAAAAGGCTTGGGTCTTCTGCATATTCATCATGAGCCAGTGCTCCCCGCCAGTAGTATACGAATGAAAGAATTTCGGTACACGCCACGGCTTCATCTTCAAGAAAGAACTTTTATCCAGGAGACGACCGGATCTAAGCAGAACGGTTCAGCAGAAGTGTACAAAAAACAGCGACAGGGTAGTCCGGTTGCCGCATGACGCGTTTCTCGCCGTTTGGCTCAACCACCGCGCCAGGCATATCGGAGGTCACGCGCAGGCTTGCTGGCGGCGCCGCCAGATGGCGCCTAGTGTTCTCGGGGAAGAAGCGAAAGAGGAGTCACGCCGCAGTGTACGCGTCATACACAATTCGTTTCGGCGCTGGCAATACGTTGTGCCGCTATGTTCATTCAACGCTGAACGAACTACCGTCGACTGACATCGTAACATGGGTCCTCCTGAACTTTTTTATTTGACCGTTGCATGTTCATGATGAAGATTTCCAAACTGTGGCACATAAACACGACGCGGGCTTGGCCAATGAGCGAGCTGTACGTTTAAAATAAATGAGATGGAATGCAGAAATTTGAGGTAAAATGAGAGTTGTTGCAAAGCGTAGCACGGATGAACGAGACCGCATGCGCATGCGCCAGTTTTCTTTACGTCATAGATGCAGGAATGAAGTGGGCAAATTTAGAGCATTTCATTGGCAGCCTTGCGAAAACTTCACATAGATTCCGAAGTCTGCGTTGGATGTGCAAAAATTTATTTGACGGGTTATATTTTATGTTTGGCGTAACAATAAAATACAGGAAAACAGGGGCGCGGATTGGAGGGCGAATGGGTGTAGCGGATATCTGAGTTGACATTAAGAACGAAAGCTGAAGCAGCGGAAGTCACGTAGTGCGTAGGGCAGATAACCGGTCGATGGTTGATTTGAGTAACAGAATGGGTGCCAAGGGAAGGCAAGCTCAGCCAAGGCCGGCAGATAATTAGTTGGTGTGAAGAAATTAGGACATTTGCAGGCATAATTTCGCATCAGCTATAGCGCAAGCCAGGGATTAAGAGAGATCACTGGCGGGGACCTTTATCCTGCAATGTGCATAGATATTGGTTGCTGAGGACGATAATAAAGATACTTTGCCCATTTACTTTTTAAATATAACTTTAACGTTGAACGGTGTAAGCCGACTGGTAATGAGGGAAAGGGAAGACAGTCCAGGTAGCAGGGTGGTCGAGATGTGAAAATTTACAGGCCGCTTGGAACAGGCGAGTGACATTTAAAGATCGAAAGCACAGGTTTTCACCATGAAATAGAGCTTAACATACTGACGAGGATTTTTTGATACCCAAGTATTTAAGTGGCATCGACCCTAGCTGTAGCAATCGCACAGCAGAGTGTACCACAACGGTACGTATTTGTAGTATCGTAGTTTACTCAGAACACAAATTTCTTTCACGGTTGCTGAATCATTTTGGGCAAGTTTATTACGCCGAGCAGATACAGAATGAGAAGAAATATTGATGTACCATACGAGCATAACGAAAAGTGTGTATTTGCCCTCGTCTTCGCACTGATAAGCCATCGCCATCTTAATTTTGATGTACATTTCCTCGCCTGGTTGTCGAAAGAGAGGTATTGCACGGAGCGCTGTATTGTAAATGACACTATCTTGTTGCCAAGTGAACAGAATCAAATTATTCGCTGCGTGGTTTTATCCTAAAAGAACTTGTAACCTTCCTGGTATCCTTTTTGCATATTATCATGAAACTTAATTTCTGCGTAGCCTCGGATCGGCCTTATTAAAACTCACTCAAAAATTTTGTACCAGTCAAATGAAATCAAATGAGAAACTTCATTGACGACTCTGGTTTTTCCCCTTTCCTCCGGCAGATAAGTCGCTCGTCTCCGAACAAGGTGAGTGCACTGTAGCTTCTTTAAAGCAAACAAAATTAGTATCAACTACTGTTTCTAAAATTGTCATCAACTTGCATGGAGGCTCTAAATGCAAATTAGTTTGTTGTTTTCACTGCGAACATGAACGAATTGCAGTCAAAGCATAGGCGCCAGATTCTAAAATGCAAATAACAATTACAAAGTGTTTGTCGCAACGGTTACTTTCCTTGCATTTGAACTTATCTCCTGGACAATCCGTCTTTGAACGAGAACTTTAGGCAATAAGGTGAAGCATAAAACTTATTCGTTGTTATTTGTCAAAGCCACGCCCGCGAAGGAACAATGAAATTACATCATGACTCCGAAACCAGCTGTCGCTTCGAAAACGGTGCGGTCATCCGCCTATGAATGTTTAATTTACAAAGCTGCTTCATCGCGGGCCCATTTACTCATTTGATAAAGCGTTTTCAGCAATATCATTCGCATTCCGCTAACTAGAAGTCGCTCTACATCGCTATCAGCTATGCGAAGGTATCCTTGCTTAGCTGGCGTCAGCTTCGATGATGCGTCACAGTAGCAAAGTGCATCATAATTTCGTAATGTATTCCTGGCAAAGTTTTTGACACTCAGTGCTTTGTATACTACTGCGCCAAGAGCTCAAGGAGGATCGGAAAGACAAAGAAAATTTACGACCGGGGCGGGCAGACGGAAGAGCCAGTCAGAAAACACGAATGATCATTTCAAAAGCTAAGGTAGAAAGCATTGTGGCTAGGCGACTTCTTGAAACGAGTGGCTATAAATTATTGAAAATCCTTTAAGCAGCTCCTTTTATTTGCGGAATTTCTTTAATGGTACTACCGCGCTAAAGCGTTGAAACACGACCGCTCAAAGCCCGACCCATAGTCATGAGTGCCCGTGTTCCCATTGAGAAATAAATATTCGCCTCATCCAAGAAAATATGCGGAAGCTACAGGCCGTTGTTTAGCTATTTAAATGGGGTTCACATAGGCAGGTTTATGCTGAGATGAAACCGGAAAACGTATGTCAATTTTTTTTCAGGAATATGCCGTTCACCAAAACCTTACCATATATACCAGGTAGTTAAGGCGATGATCGGCATGCAGGTTCGCGCAAGCAGCTGGACGAACTTAAGTGTACCTGCCGTCCCAGCATTCTTAGCTATTTTCTTATTTGCATCAGTTTTGTCTGTCGCTGCGACAAAAGCCAGAATAGGGTATGTAGAGGGGTCGGAGAAATTCAAAATGGGGCCCTTGTAGTGTTCGCGCTGTAGGCATTGCGGTAGAATAACTGGGCAAGTTCACTGATGGTAACGCGGACACTCACACGCACACACATGAACATAAACATGTACACGGAGGCACACAAACAACACACACGCACAGAACACGCAGGCAGTTTCACGAGCACGTACACACGACACACATACAAACGCACGCACACGAACATGTACACGCAGGCACAGATAGGATACACAAACGCACGCACACGCACGCACACAAACATGTACACTCAGGCAAAGATACAACGCGCACACACGCACAAAAGCCCAGGTGCACAACACACACACGCAGGCACACAAACAACGCATATGCACAGAACACACACATGCATTTTCACGTGGTCATACACGCAACACACGCACAAAGGCACGCACACGCACGCACACAAACATGCACACGCAGGCACACATAGAACCCACACACACGCAAACAATACGCATGCTCACGCACACAAACACGTGCACGCAGGCGCACACGCTCACACGCCCACAACACACACGCGCGCACACAAACATATACACGCAGGCACACATAGAACACACGCACACTCACACATGCACCCAACACACACAGGCACGTACACGAACATGTATACGCAAGCACAGATAGAATACACACACACGCGAACACACGCGCACGCACACTAACACACACGCACGGACACAGACATGTACACGCAGTCGAACATAGAACACAGACACACGTGCACACATGCCCGCGCACACAACACACAAACACGCATCCAAATATGTACACTCAGGCCCACAAGCACAAATGCGCAGAACACAAACACGCATTTTCACCCGCATTTACATACAACACACACACACAAATGCAGGCACACAAACATGTACAAGTAGGTACACATACACACGCAGAAAGACATGTACACGCAGGCAAACATAGAACATGCACACAGACACGCCCACGCACACAACACAAGCATGCGCACAAATATGTACACACAGGCACACATAGGACACACACACACCCACACGCCCACGCACACATAGAACACATACACGCACACAAGCCCCCGCACAGAACACACGCACGGACGGACACAAGCATGTACACGCAGGCGCACATAGAACATACACGCATACAACACACACACGCACACACACATGTACACGAAGGCAGACATAAAACGCCCCCGCACCCACGCACACAATACACACACGCAGACACACATAGAACACACCAACGCACACACGTCCACGCACACAATACACACACGCACGCAAACAAACATGCACACGCAGGCGCACACGCATGTACACGCAGGCGCACACGCACTCACACAAACAAGCACATGCAAGAGCACACGCACGCGCACAAACAAGTGCACGTAGGCCCCCATAGAACACACACACACTAACACATGCCCACGCACACAACACACACACGCGCACACAAACATGTACACGCAGGCACACATAGAACACACACACGCACGCACGCAGACACGTACACGCAGGTACACAAGTACACATGCAGAAAACACAAATCGCGCATTTTCACGCGCAAGAACACACAACACACACAAATGCACGCACACAAACAAGTACACGTATGCACACATAGAACACTCACGCACACGAACACACGCCCACGCACACGACACATATGCACACGCACACAATCGTGCACACGCAGGGACACAGAACACACACAGGCGCACACACGCCCACGGACACAACACATCCACGCACGCACACAAACATGTACACGCAGGCACACATAGAACATACACGCACACAACACACACACACGCACGTATACAAACATGTACAGGCAAACGCGCATAGAACACACAGACACACACATGCCCACGCACAAAACAGACACACGCACGCACACAGACGACACACACGCACACACGCCCACGCACGTTCACGTACACATACAACACAACACACAAACACGCGCCCACGTGCATGGGCAACGCAGACACACACGCAAACAAAAGCATGTGCACAGACATGTACACGCAGGCACAGATGGAACACACACAGACACGCACGCACAAAACAAATTATCTGCTAAAATAACGCCAACAAATGCAATGTCCGTCCTATTTGCCGGTAAGCCAGTCTCACGCAGCTCTTGGTTGGGCCCAATTTACTACAATTGAAAAAAACATTCTAATAACTGGTTGTAAGTAAGCGTACCGGGAGCTTTGTTATCGGAGCTATGCGACGGGGGAAGTTTAGGTTGTTGCCTGTTAGAGGGATGAAGAAGCAGCTTTTACCGGGTAGTTCTGTCATTGATTTCTTCGTCTAAAAGTTGCGCGAATATTTGTTTTCATGCAGCGACGTTTTCTCCTGAATTTTGCCAGTTAAACAAATATCGCCTAACATGAACCTCGGATTGGGCAGAATTTAGAGTGATTTATTAGTGCCACTTTCTGCAGGTACCGAACAGAACCAGTAAGTAGCTCTGGCCAATATTCCTTTCTAGCTTCTCACCCATTTCTTTGCCCTGTCTACAGTGAACTCTCACTTGAGTGAACTTCAAGGGACCGAAGGCAATAGTTCACTTAACTGAAAGTTCACTAAACTGAATATTCACTAGACCTACATAAGACGTGGCATACAGAGTCAAAAGTTTGAAGTGCAATTCACGGAGCAAAAGACATGGCATCCATAGTGTTAGAAATGTGTGAAATGGAATTTGTACATATCAATAAGTTCAAGGTTCCTAACAGTTATAATGCTGCCTTTGTATGCACACTCGGAACCGACGAGACTGGAAAGAAAGAGACGACGACCATGCCACGACTAGCCGGTCGGAAAAAAACGCACACCACGTGGTTTGTGGTGTGACAGATCGCCGCTTTGCTCTGGCGGCGTTGTAAGCGCCAGCGATGTTACTTTGTTCATGGCCTCCGAGATTACATGCTTGCTCGTTTTTGTGCGTGTGATCTCGGAGGCCATGCCTCGTCGCCGTTCGTTTTCTGCGCCGCCGCTTTATCCCAGGGGCGCTGTAGTGCCGGTGACGTTACATTGCCGCTGGAACGGCGGTTGGATGAGGGCGGGCATCGGTTGCGCCTTCAGTGCAGGGCGCAAAACTTCGTTGAAAATAAGCCTTGGTGCTCTGAGCGAGTTCATTAAACTGAAATATTGGCTTTTCCTAAATTCGCTTAAATGAAACATTTTCCAATAGAATCTATAATAAAACTGCCGGGGATTTTTAAAAAAGTTCGTTATTCTAAAATATTCGTTAAACCGACGTTCGTACAACTGAGAGTTTACTGTATATACTCGCTGTACCCACGCGTAGTGCTTTCGCCAGTCGCTCGGCTGTCATCTTCTCTTGAGCATTTCGCCAACAACCTCAACAAATTTACACTTCACTCATAGCCTTCAAACCGATAAGTAAAATATAACTAAGGAAAGCGCCCCCTACGTAGTCTAAGCAGCAAACTGCTGCTGAGCTTAGCTGTATAGCACTAAAAGGAAAATAGCCGTATTATCTTAGCTTGATGCTAAGACCACGCATATTGCCAATGAAAGTCCAAAATAAAGAAAACGGGCTGACAGATGAAATAGCGCACTGTGGTATAAAGTTTGTAAACAGGGATAAGGTGTCTCAGAAAGGCTGGCCAACGTTTCGATAGGATGACCTAGCTTCGTCAAAGGCGGCGCCGTCATCCTCGGCATGTTAGCTTTAAAGGGTCAGTGCAGTGAGGTCACGTGCGTTCGTCGTCGGTGGCGGCTGGTTATAAAGGTAGAGACTTCAGAGGTAATGAGCGCTGTCACCCGACATCTGTGAGCGCCGCTTCCAAGACGAGGGGACAAGAGCGCTGGAGTGGGAAGGCGGGGAGATAAGAAAAGAAAGAAACGTAGAGTGAAAAAAAAACGGAAGGGAACACCAAGGGGGAAAAAAGAGGGGGAGAAAGAACAAGAAAAAAAAGAAGGCGGCATGGGAGGGCGTTGGGGAAGCGAAAGGTTAGGGAGCATTCAGAGGTGTCATTGGCGGCATGTTTTTGTGGCATTAGAAGAGCCGGTTAGGCGGTCAGTGTGCGAGTCGCCCAACAGGCAAAAAAAACCTGAGTTGAAAGTGTGACTTTAATAGCATAGCAGCAATCCGTCGAGTAATATTGAAGTAGTTAAGATGGCGACAAGGAGTCTGGGATGCAATGTATGGCGTATCTGGAAGGCAGCGGCATGGTCTTTGAAGGGCCGTTAGCCCCAATAGCTTAACGTAGGTGTACGGAAGAATACGCAAATGGGGATATCCTGCGCGGCTCCGGCGCCGAAAAAGGTACAATGACGTCTGGGACTTCTGAATGTGTTGGTGAGGGTGTTTCAAAAAACAAATAGAAAACAGACAAAAATATAGGAGGGGTGAACCGAAACCGCAATAACAAATAGGAGGGTGACGTGCGCAGAAGCGGGTGGCGGCCGGTGTACATGGGAAAATGGGGTGGTACAGTTGATATAAGCGTAAAAACATGAAAGAGTATATTAAATTGAGTAGTAGGCAGGAAAATGTTTCGAAATGGAGGATTAGGTAAGATTAAGAATTAAGGTTAGCTGGTGGCATAATGTGTTTTGTGCCTTGGTTGATGATATGAGAATTTCAGATTTAAGTTACCGCTTTTAAAGATTCGGAGATGCTACTGCCAAATTAATTCCAGTCGGCTGTCGGCAATTAAACATGTGTATGAGGTATGATTCCGTATATTTCCTTTCACGAGGTGAACGGTAATTTGTTTGTTGTATATAGAGCGTTGCTTTGTCTATTATATGACCATGTTCATCAATGTGGCTGGCTACTGCTTTAGGTAAATTGTGTTTTGTGTCCAGGCGGTGGCCATTCAGTCATGTATGAATTTGTTGTCCAGTCTCATCTATGTATTGTTTCCTAAAAGTGGCGCACTCTAGACAGTAGACTGTGGTTCTTGGTGCCCAGGCGAAAGCCGAAGATGCCTTGTGTGCGTAATTTGACGCTGCACTTTTGACTGTAGTAGTAGATTGAATATGTTTGCATGTAGATCACCTGGGGCGGCCACAGGGATCGGTTCCCACCTTTGTCTTTGTTCTTAGTTTGACATGCACAAGAATATCTTTAAAATTAGTGTTGCGTCTTTCGGCTATTCTGGGCAGGTAGGGAAGCATCTTATTATCTGGTTGCTGGTGAGAATTGGGTAGTATTTACTGAGGATGCTATCACGTTTGGGAGTGCGTTCGAAAATTTAGTATTAAGAAGAGGCGCTGTTCTTGTGATCCTCGGGCAGGGCATGAGGACCACGGCTCGATCAAGTTTGGTTGCAGTGGTGTAGGCTTTTTGAAGATCACTGTTTGGGTGGTTCCAGTTTGATAGGGCTTCTTTAAGGTGATCGAGTCTATGTAGCCTTGGTTCTCAACGCAAATGCGACGTAGTCGTGTGGCTTGGCTTTTAAAGATGCCGTGTTTGCAATGTCTGTGATGGTGGCACGTATATTCTAGGTACTGTTGTTTGTCGAAAAGCTTCCTCTACAGAGTTGTCTTTAGCGCCCCATTGTCAATGTATATTGTTGTGTCCAGAAGGTTTATGCGCTCAGTTGAGGATTCTGATGTGAATTTTATTGTTGGAATAAAAGAGTTTAGAAATGCTACATATTTATCTAGGCTGTCCTGACCAAGTCCCCATATTATCAATATGATGTCGATGTATCGTAGTTATGTGTGGGGCTTGTCGGTGGAGCGCGATAGGAAATCTGTTTCTAGATTTACCGTAAATATGTTTTTTCTGGACGCAACATTATACATTGACAATGGGGCGCTCAAGACAACGCTGTACAGGAAACCTTTCGACAAACAACAGTACCTAGAATATTCCAGTCACCATCCCAGACATTGCAAACACGGCATCTTTAAAGGCTAAGCTATACGACTGCGTCGCATTTGCGACGCAGTCGCAAATGCTACTGCATAGATAGACTCAATCACCTTAAAGAAACCCTATCAAACAGGAACCACCCCAACACTGACCTTCAAAAAGCCTACACCACTGCAACCAAACTTGATCAAGCCGAGGTCCTCAAGCCCCAACCGAGGATCACAAAAACAACAACGCCTATTCTTACTACTAAATTCTCAAACGCACTACCAAACGTAAATAACATCTTCAGTAAATACTACCCAATTCTCACCAGCAACCAGAAACTTAAGATTTTTCTCGACCCGCCCAGAATAGCCTACAGACGCAACACTAATTTTGAAGATATTCTTGTGCATGCCAAACTAAGAACAAAGACGAAGCTGGGAACCGGTCCCTGTGGTCACCCCAGCTGCTCTACATGCAAACATATTAAATGTACTACTACAGCAAAAAGTAGAGCGTCAAATTACGCACGCCAGGTAACTTCGGCTTTCACCTGCACATCAAGCAACATAGTATACTGTCTAGAATTTGCCACTTGTAGCAAAAAATACATAGATGAGATTGGACAACAAATTCATACAAGACGAAACGGTCACCGCGAGGACAGAAAACACAACTGACCTAAAGCAGTAGCCAGGCACTTTAATGAACACTGTCATTTATTTCACAAAGCAAGGCTCTATTTACTACAAATTTCCGTTCACCTCACGAAAGGAAGTATACGGAATCATACGTCATACACAAGTTTAACTGCCTGCACCCGACGGGATTTAATTTGGCACGTGGAAACTTGGAATCTTCAAAAGCGGTAACTTAAATCTGAAATTCTCATATCTTCAACCAAGACACAAAACACATTAGGCTACCAGCTAGCCTTAATTCTTAATCTCACCTATTCCTCGATTTCTACATTTTTTTCCTGCCTACTACTCAATTTAATATACTCTCTTATATTTTTACGTTTACATCAGCTCCACAACCCGGTTTTCCCAGGTAAACCGGCTGCCGCCCTCTTCTGCACACGTCATCCTCTTATTTGTTATTGCGGTTTTGGTTCCCCCCTCCTATTTTTTTGTCTGTTTTCTATTATATGCTTTTTGAAACGCCCTCTCCAACACATTCAGAAGTCCCAGACGTCATTGTACCTTTTTTGGCGCCACGCTTTCAACTCAGTTTTTTTTTGCCTGTTGTGCTCCTCGCGCGCTAACAGCCTAACTGGCTCTTGTAATGCCAAAAAAAAAAGAATATATGCCGCCAAGGACACCTGTGAATGCTTCCTAACCTATCGCTTCCCTAACGCCCTCCCATGCCCCCCTTCCCTTTTTTCTTGTTCTTTCTCCCGCCATTTTTTCACTCTTGGTGCCCCCCCCCCTCGTTTTTTTCTCTCTCCTTTTCGTTCTTTTCTTTTCTCCCCGCCTTCCCACTCCCCCGCTCTTGTCCCCTCTTTATGGGAACGGCGCTCACAGATTTGGGCGACAGCGCTCATTACCTCTGAAGTCGCTACCTTTATAACCAGCCGCCACCGACGACGAACGCACGTGACCTCACTGCACTGACGCTTTAATACTAACATGCCGAGGATGACGGGGCCGCCTTTGACGAAGATAGGCCCTCCTATCGAAACATTGGCCAGCCTTTCTGAGGCACCTTATCCCTGTTTACAAATTTTGTACTACATATTACCAATGGTATCATACGACATTCACTTTGAACAAACAATATACACATTTACATTAAAATGATGTTAAGTACCCGGAGTCCGCGACTGCTTTCGGGGTGTGCAAACTTATAAAGAACAATTTATTGAAATTATGTGTATCCTTAGCATTGTTTATTTGTTCAAAATAGTATCCGATTTAATGCGTTCCGTAATACAGGGGACGCGCAAGAAGAATACAGTATATGACACTCGGAAGGTGCAAGAATAATTAATTATAGCAGACTGCAGAATACAAGAAGGTTCACTGGAGAATACTGTACCAGAATGGATATTTGTGCGAGTTGGTAACGTCGGTGTTTAAAAGCTCGCAAAAAAGAAGAAACACGTCGGAAGACGCGTAAAGCACAGAGCCTGTCCCTCGTGTTTCCACCCCTGTCTTTTGACCCGGGTAAGCTGTTTCGAGAAGAAAGAAATGCAGAATACAACACATAACGCATACAAAAAGTGCATAGCAGTAAAAGGAACAAAAAAGAAAAAAAGTGTGAAAACTACATTGCATTCTTGAACTAATGGGACAGAAATTATGATTCGCCATGAGCGAGAGGGTTGACCGAGGTTGACCGAGAACCTGCTTCAGGTTCTTACCGGAATTTTTAAGAAATCATGGAGGTTGTCATCACAGCTGTATAAGTTCCTGGAAGAGGGACAGTAAGAGACCCCTATAATTGGTAATATAAAGTGTGGTGTTAGATGTAACCATACCAATACCAAATCGGACACTCTTAATAACAACTGATTTAATCTCCTGATCTTTCCATGCGCTCGTTGATAGCTAGTAGCACACTATCGGAAATTTTGCATTACGATATTTATGGTCAGCGTGAAATTAGATTCAATGAAAACAAGTGAGCATATTTATTTATTTATTTATTTAGTTTACAAGTAAGGCATTGTGTAAAGTGAAGGCATTGTGTAAAGGCGGAAAAATGTTAACATAGCCAAAGGAATTAGGAAGCAAAAAAAAAGCATCGGCGACTCTGGGCTACACGATCGAATGCTACTGAAAAGTCCAAAAAGATGCAGTCAGTTTGTTTATTACTGTTCATGTCAAAGTGTAGGCCTAAGGAGAATTAAAGTAGATGGGTATCGCAAGGAAATCCTTGTAGGAAGTCGTGCAGTGTCGGGTAAAAAATGTTCCATAAATTCGTTTAGGGCTAACGACGCTTCCATGAGGCCAACAATATTTGTTTGCCCGTCCTAACGAGAACACACGATGCATCTTTTAGAGAGAAGACAACGGATATTGGCTAAAATAGTAATTTGGGGAAAAAAGTATCTCCCGCTAATGACTAGCAGGACAGTCCCAGAGACAAATATGTTAATGGAGTTCACGGTACCCAGCATACGTCAGTAGCTGTGAGGAGCACAGGATTAATCAAATGACCTCTAAACGTCCTATGCGAATTCAGGAAACACTCACTCGCTCTTCTCCACGTTTTTCGATCCCTTCTAAACTCGTCGTGACGTCAACAGGTCTGCGCACTCGACGTCACCAGTGTAAAATTTGGAGGACCCTTAAGCTTCGCCTTTAAGAATGGAATGTGATAGCATTCAAAGACCCCTTATGCTTTTCATGCTTCCCGGCAACTGCAGCTTATCTAGCCGTCACGTTTACCGGGAAGCGTATTTACAATGGCTAGAAGGTACAGCGGAACGTTGCACTTGCGCAGGCGCCAGACGTTTGCGCGCATGCGCGAGTAAGAGCGGGTGCGAGAGAGAAAATGTGGGGTCTTTTGCTCCTTGAATGTATGACTGCGCCTAGGCACTACGGAGGAGTTTCTTGGCGCGTGTTGTATGCGTTTGTCATTAGGAGTGCCGGTATTGCGAAGTGGGCTCGAGCTTGTTTACTCTCGGACGCTGGCTGCCAGCGAGGTGAAACAGGTGATAACATCGCAGATGTTTCCGTCGGAGCAGTAGGGACCGTGGAATAGGCCAATCCGCATATATTGAATATGTATGCGGATTTCAACCGCGCCTTAGTAAATGTATGCGTTGAATCGCGCCTTAGCAACCACGGTTGAACGCGAGTGGCTGAAAGGGCGCGGGCGACACTCAACAGCCCCGCAACCGCTATACGAATACGCCGCGCCCCCTAACGCTTCTTACGCTAACCTAACCCAACGCGTACCTAACCTGACGTTAACCTAGCGTAACGTTAACTCAACCTAACGAGGCCGACGCAGACAACAATGCTCACGACATAACCGTGGTTAGAACACACCGCGCCACGCTGGCATTTACGCTAACCTAACATAACGCAACGTTAAGGTAACCCAACCAAAGGTAACGTTAGCGTAACCTAACGTAACATAACGTGGCCGAGACGCAAAAACAATACGAATACGCCGCACCCCCCTAACGCCTCTTACGCTAAGCTAACCTAACGCTAACCTAACCTGACGTTAACCTAGCGTAACGTTTACTCGACCAAACGAGGCCGACACAAACAATGTCCACGACGTAACCGTTGTTAGAACACACCGCGCCACGCCGGCTTTTACGCTAACCTAACATAACGCAACGTTAAGGTAACCCAACCAAAGGTAACGTTAGCGTAACCTAACGTAACATAACGTGGCCGAGACGCAAAGACAATCCGCACGGCATAACCGCTGTGACGCCACGGCACCCTCACGCCTTTTACGCTAACCCAACGTAAGCTAAGCTAACATGCCTAACCTTAACCTAAGCTAACCTAACGTGGACGAAACGAACGACCAGTAATCCTCACGGTATGAGATTAGGCAACTGCGTTCAACCGTGGTTGCTAACGCGCTGTGCGTTTATTTCACTCAAGGGGGACCATTCAAAAATTATCTTTGAGAGGTCCAGGAGAGCAGGCCCGTTCTCTACTACGGCCGCTACTGCAACCCCCGGGAAATCTGTATTTTTTTATTTTTTATAGTAGAGTGCTGTAAGGCGTGACAAAGTTATAATCCAGCATAACTGACTCAGCAGCAGCGCCGCATGCGCGACAAAGTCTCTCCGTCGTACTTTCAGATACAGCGATCACCAAATAGGGTGTCAGTGAGCGCTGGTTCAACTATTTCACCGCGCCGGCAGCCAGCGTCCGAGCGCAAACAAACTCGACCCCCCTCCGCATGACCGGAACGCCTAGGGTCAAACGCACGCTACACGTGCAAAGAAACTTCTCCACCGTAGTGCCTAAGCAGAGTCACATATTCAAGGAGCAAAGGCCCCCACACTTTTTCTCGCATCTGCTCTTATTCGCGCCTGCGCAGGAACGTCAAGAACCGCGAGAAATGCCACGTCCCGCTGTACCTACTAGCAATTGTAAAAATGCTACCGGGAACACAGACGGCGAACATATGCAGGAAGGCAAGCTTTCTGGTAGAAACCCGGCCTCTAGCTTGGGTCGATCTCCTGTTATTGTTTCACACTTTTTATTATTTCATTCTGAGAAGAGCTAACATAAACGATATGCTCTATCGGTGTTTATTTCTTTTCCCATTACATTTGTTTGTTGGCTGCAGTTCCCAAAATTCCAAGGAATACCTTTGTAAACAACGAAAGAGAAGGTATGATCAACTTTAATGGTGGAAGAGTGGTTAGGTTTACATGGTTACGAATTTGGTTCGAAATTCTTTCCACGTCCGACGCTGGACGAGAGATGACGGCGCTGGAAATTCTTAGCCAAGGGGCCCTTAACGTTCTCGCTTTCGATTGGTCCTCATACCGGGGACATCAATTCCTATTTGTCTGCTAGGAAGCCGTTTGCCATGCTGCTACACGTTCGCTCTTCCTCACCGTCTCACTTGCCTGTGATGCGCAATCAACTGATTTCACATCGTGAAACGGGTTTTGCGCTGCGTGTGTAGTGGTAACAGCGCGTAGGCGAAAAGCGCGCAGTGTCGCTTAGCGGGAGTTGATGGTGTTCTCAATTAGGCAACAATCCTCAGGTTGGCAGTGACGTAGTATTCGCGCGTATTCTAGACAAGTACGCGACAAGGACGATGAATAGCGAAGGTAAAAGAGAACGTGTGCGGAATTGTTTAGAGGCCTTTCACGAAGCAATCTAAACACATTCGAAAAAATAGATGCTTTTCTCGCAAATCTGCGACTGAGAGGATTTGCGACAGCAAGCAGTTTCCTCTTGCACGCGGGGCTGTTGATGTATGAACGGGCTTTTGCTGATAAATAGCCGCCTTGGGTGCAGGATGACGTAACGTTAGGATGGAAATTTAGGAATGTTGATCTTGCATCTTGAAGTAGAAAGCGCGCAAATGACAGTACAAAGATAGACCGACAGACAAAAATAATGATATAACGAGGCGCAGACACTACGCGCCTTGGTGAAGTCTACGAGCTTGCTTTGTCGGTACACTGTGGCGCCAAATGGCGTGCACGCTGCCTATGAAGGTTTTGGCTTCGATGTGTCGGCGGGTGACCTCGGCTTCTTTTTTTTTTTGCTTAACAAGACGCAAAGGGCGCTTCGTACAAAACAGAAAGCTCAATGAAGCCAATATATAGCTTCTTATTGCAATAAGCGAGAAGAGGAACCGCGGGAAGCTCGAATTTTATTGCGATAACAATCATGGATACTCCAAGCGCATTTCTGCCGTCGCCGTGAGGTTCTTTATCAACTCCAAAGATGATAAAATCGTCGCCGCTTGCCTTAAGCTGTATGTGCGAGGGAAAACGTGCGAGGGTGAGGCAGCGATATCGTCTCAATCTCGCGCACTTAAGCAAGGGAAGTGGGGAGGAAGTGCGCCGTTTTCCGTCGCGTGCAACAATCCGGGAGGAGGGTAGGGGGAGCGGCGTGTTCTACTCTGGGCGGCCCGGGCCTAGGCGCGGGCCCGCGCGAGTCGCGTATTACAATTGCTAGTAAGTACAGTGGGGCGGGGCACTTGCGGTAACGCCGGACGTTTGCGCACATGCGCGAGTAAGAGTGGGTGCGAGAGGGGAAATTTGGAGACATTTGCTCCTTGAAAATATGATTCTGCCTAGGCAATACGGACGAGCTTCTTAGCGTGTGTTGTATGGCTTTGTCCCTAGGTGGCCCGGCAGAAATTGTGGGCTGCGGTAGTGCTGAACTTAGTGTCGCAAGATGGAGGCTGGACGTAAATATATGAATTCAATTGTGTTCCTTACTAATTGAAAGAACGTATCACTATTTCGCCTTATTGATGGCGCCTCCAAGACACCAAAGCGGCAACGGGACACCAAAGCTAGAACCAGGAGTGGTCGGTGGATCAGGACTCGTCGAGGCCAGTTCGTGCCAGGGGTGTATAAAATGGACTGTCCGCGACAGCGGACAGCCACTTTTTTATGCGAACACCCCCTCCCACAATTCGGCCTCAGCGGCCCCAACGCACGGGCCGCCCTGCTTCCAGCTTTGATCCCCGAGCTACCCCTTCGGTGCCCTGGAGTTCCTGCGCCGCCTGCTTTATTATAACCTCAGGTGCTATCCTGAGGCCTCCGTTTGCCGGTTACGTGTGGCCTCCTGGAACAGTGTTTGTAAAAAAATCCAATCTGTCGTCGCTTCGAAAAAAGCCACCCGCGATTTGTGCAACACCAGTGAGAACCTTGCCCCTCCAGACACAGCGATCGCCAAATGATGCGTCAGTGCCCACTGCCTCACTGCCCGAGCAGCCAGCGGCAGAGCACAAACAAACTCGACCGCACCCCGCAATCCCGGCATGTCTAGGGGACAAACGCATGCAACAAGCGATAAGAAACCTCCTCCGTAGTGCCAAAGCAGAGTCACATATTCAAAGAGCAAATGCCCCCAAATTTTCTCTCTCGCATGCGATCTTATTTGCGCCTGCACAGAAACGTAGAGCACTGCGAGAAACGCCACGCCCCCGCTGTAGCTACTAGCAATTGTAACGATTCGCCCGGGTCGCTGTATTTTGAAAGCCATCTGGGACGGGGACTGAGTCCGGACGCACGCCGTTTTCGCGGCTTAGTTCGTGTTGATGCGAGACAGCACGAAGGGCAATACACTCGCTGCTGCTAGAAGAAGGTCTCTTGTTTATTTACGATAGCAGAAGGATGCGCCGATCAACAAGTGGTCAACTGCCATGAGACAAGGGTATGCTGCAAAAAAGCTGCTAAACGGTAAAAATGAAGGTAAAGGAACTGCCAGGACACTTGTCCATGAAAGAAAGACGACGTATTTTTTTCCTGTCTGCAGTACAAGCGCTGATATAAACTTTAGGCTGCCGCTAGTGTACCATTTCGAGAGGACTTGTGTATTCAAAGCCCACAGCTTGAAGAAAACCCGATTGCCTGTCATCTAGATGGTCATTACGGAACCTTCACTCAAGTCACTTGTTCATAAAGTGGTTCCACGAAGTCTTGGCACCCTCTATTGAAAGAGTTGTGTTACAACCAACTGCCTTCTTTTTCATGGACAATTCTGGGGCACATCACTCATCCTTGGTGGATGATATGATGATGAGTGGGTCTCTACAAAGGTGCAGTTCCGTCCTCTCCCAAAAAACACATCATTATTGCAGCCAGCAAGTCATCTGCCCCAAGTTCAGGAAGCTGTGCACTAATGCAGATTTCCGTAGAGGCTTTAGTGTTGCGGAAAGAACATTCTTTACTCTTAAATACCTCTGGACGAATAATTTCGATGTTCTTCTGCATCAGTTTGATTAAAAGCTGCAGAAAGGATGTCAACCCTCAGACGTTCTATTCAGCATGAAAAAAACGGTGACCAAAATTGGCTAGTGAACATGACAATAACCAACGTGATGCATAGATAGTGTAGGAGATTGCGCCAATGTGTAAGAGTACGAGTGTCAACGTGGCTAATGGAAACAGTGTAGCTTTGTTGAAGATAAAAAAGAGGGGCTGACCACAGAACTCAGGAAACCTCATGGTAAGCAACCGGAGGCCCTTTTCACGGAACTGTCTACTAAGAAGTGGGTGACATAAATGATGCTTGCGTTGATGATACCGAATATAATAGCGGAAATGAGTGCCAGAACTCAACTGAGGAGCGCCACCACAAGAAAACCAACTACCAGTGTAGAACACGATGAACGAAAACGTTGCCCCTCATTTAGGCAGGGTTGTGCAGCAGAGAAAAGAAATCACATTTGACAAATTGGTTGCCCAAACTGAGAATAAAACTGAAAAGAAAGAAAGGAGGAAATCGTTGCAAGGAGTCCCCCCGGTGTTTTTTTTTATTGAAAGCGACTCTCCTTCATTGAATAACACACCGCCACCCAGCCGTACAGCAGTACCTCCTACATGAATGTTCGACGGTTTTCCCGTCAAACGATCACATTACTGTGCGACACTGTACTTACTCAACATTACATTTATCTAAAAAATTGTTAGTTTAAATGTATTTTCTTTAAATCACACAGTGAGAAAGGATTGGCCAGATTTGCATCGTTTCCTATGAAAAAACCTGCTTTGTTTCCTACCCAATCCGGTTCGCCACCTACCCGCGGCACTAGCCTACGGCTATTGCGTTCTGGTGCTGGGCTTTAGGTCGCAGGTTCGATAGCGGCCACGACGTCTCCGTTTTCACGGGGCCAAAATATAAGAACGCTCAGCTGCTTAAACTTCCGTAAACAATAAACAATCCAAGATAGTTAAAGTTATTTCGGAGTTCCCCCACTGCGGCGTGCCTCAGATCGCATCGTGGCTTTAGCACGTAAGACTGCCGAGTTTAGTCACTTTGGTTTTGCTTTGCGTCCGAATTTCACTCATTGGCAGCGGCGGGCCGTAATCGCCTCTCTCCATTCCGACGGCGTGCGCCTTCTCGCGCGGCCTCTGTTGCCGGTGTCGGGTAAATGGTGAACGGTGCCGTTGCCGGCGCCAGACAAGCGCTCACATCGCAACGGCCCGTCTCAACAAGATTGTGACCGACGCGCAAGATTGCCGAAGGTCGACGGAAGCACCAACTGGTCAGCAGTCACCCTGAGCAAGAGACGTATAAAATAGCGGTGGAAAAGAAAGCAGGGAAAACGTCATGGGTAGGGATACAATGTAGGTAGGTAAGTTTTGAGGAAAAAAATTAATATGTATACAAGAATGCTAGGATGAAAAAGATGTTTATCACACCTGATTAAATCAAGCAGGCTGTGGGTGATGATTTGTCGCCGCTCTGTTTCAAAAGGGATGCCAATAAACCATCATCATCATCATCATGTAGTGTGGCCAAGACTCCCGCGCAGCAAAGCGGCACGTTTGGCGGTGATTCGCGGGTGTTTTTCACTGCCATACCACGAAGCTGACAAGTGCTCTCGCAATACCGAAGTGGCACGAGTGCTCCACGTAGCGCTTTTGAAAAAAAAACCGAAGTGGCGAAGCGTGTCGGCTGAAGGACGCGCGCTGAGTCTATGTGGTTGTACAGTAGTAATCGGTTGTTTATTGAAATAAATGAAAGAAAAGGAAGCGAAGGAAATAACCGCTGACTAAACTGTAACCGTCTATTGCAGTGTGCTGACACTTCAAGAACGGTCAGCGTTTGAGGGTAAGGGAGTAAAAGGAGAGGGAGTGAGGATAACCGAGAGAATAGAGTAAAAAAGAAAACTACTTACACATATGCAACTGTGCGCCTAGGTAAAAGGACGCTGAGCCCTGCAGGATTGCGCATGTTCCACAACATTATTTAATGAGAAGGAAAGCGCGAGTGCGAGCACACGAGTGTATACTGGGGCGCGCGTCATGTGTTCCTGCTGCGGGTAGCATGCACTGCAATCGGTTGTCACTAAATTTGATGCTTAATGATGAATTAAACTGAGTAGACAAAGCGCAGACAAGGACAAATTAAGTTAAATCAATTTTGAAGTTTTACGTGCCGAAACCACGATCTAAGCATGAAGCACCCCGCAGGGGGCTACTTTGGTTTATTTTTGATTCCCCGAGTTCCTTAAGCTCGCCTAAATCTAAGTGCACGAGTGTTCCTGCAATTCACCCCTACAATAAAATCCATCCGCCACGGGCCGAAACTTCATAACGACTGGGCTGCGGTGGATGGTACAGCATAAAGGGCAAAGGTGGCAAAACAGAAATGAGTCAAAGCGACACAAAGAGGGACACCACCCAGGTTTTCAGCCTTCTGTCGCTCAAGTGTGCCACGTCGAATCCATCAAATTTTCGTAACACTTTGCTGCAACTTACCGTCCATTTTTGAATACCTGGCCTACCGACTTTTCAGAACCACCGCCAAATCTACAGGGCTCACTGCTGGTGTGCCCGGCGCGCTAGCTCAGTGGCAATGGAGCGGTGCTGCTGACCGCGAGGTCCTGGGATCGATTCCAGTCCGCGGGGGCAACATTCCGGTGGGAACATAAAATAACAACGCTCGTGCGCGTTTGGGTGCACGTTTGCACGAAGGTTCCTATACATTGACCCATAGGGTGAATGTATAGGAACGTCTGAAATCTCGGATGCAACAACCCTTCGCCATCAGATTTTCCGGACTTTTTGCCTTGACCGCAGGTCCGGAACGGTATTAGTAAAAGCCACAACCGCAGCCATTTTGATAACCTCGCCGCCTCGAACCGACACACTCGCAAGCAGATCCGCTGGCAGCCGTAGCCACCACAGCGGCAATGCTAAGCCTAGCTTCTTCGAGATTTGGTATTAAGCTTCTTGCCGTTCTGTGCCGTGTTTTTCATTGAAAGAATTCACAGCTGTAAGCAGTGGTAGGTAGCGATGCCGCCTTTGTCGTCATCGCGATTGGCTTCGAAGTTCGGACAGCACGGTGCGTTGCATAATGCTGGTTTCCGATAGTCAGCTTCCCCTCATATAGGAGTGTTACGCTGTGAAGCATAACAAGGGTGTCGCAAAGGGCAACTGTCACGGGACACCAGTATGTGTTCCGTAACTATATACTCACCCGCCGTGGTTGCTCAGTAGCAGTGGTGTTGGACTGCTGAGCACGAGGTCGGCGGATCGAATCTCGGCCACGGTGGCCTCATGTCAGTGAAGCGAAATGCGAAAACACCCGTGTACTTAGATTTAGGGGCACGTTAAAGAAACCTAGGTGTTCAAAATTTCCGCAGTCCTCCACTACGGCGTGCCTCCTAATGAGAAAGTGGTTTTGGCACCTAAAACTCCGTCATTTCTTTTTATCTATACAGACGTGCAACCTGCAATCTCCTGCCCCAGTACGAGCACCGATGTGCCTAATAAGTGTACTTGTGGGCCTTCAGAGCTTTTTGGGTGTGCCTGTGGCAATTTGAGCCCTTAAGGGCTGTAAAAGACGTGGAGCAATCTTTTCGGACGTTTTTGTGGCCCCTAGAGAGTACGAAAAATCGTACGCTGACTGCACAATTGTCCAAAAGGATGCTGCAAATAGTGCGTGCAGCAAACGCGCAGCCGAAGGAGAACAAGAAGACAAAGGACCTACGCATTGAGCAATGAACGGGAAAGGAAGCATGCCGCCGCTTTATTGAAGGAGCTTGCACTCTAAAAGCAAAGTGTTGGCTGACGCCGAAATGCGGGTGTCCCACATCCAAGCAAAAAAAAAAAAGCTATGTAAAACCACAAGACTGAGGTGTTGTGCGCGGGTTGAGAGTATGTCAGAACACTTGAGAGTATGTCAGAACACTTGAGGTTGACTTACCAGCTGTTGCGAGAGAATCTCGCTTGTGATAAAGTTCGTGGCACATACCAGTTAGCTTAATATCAGTTGATAGAAATAGCTCATATTCTAAAATATTCTGTAGCATCTCTTTTTTATTCGTATTTGAGAACGTTCGACCCGATTCGCAATGGGTTTTACTGTTTCTTTCAGAGATACCTTATTCGCTGTGTATTTCACGAACCCATCCGTTCTGTTTTCTTTTTGAATAAAATAAACACTACCCCTTACTATTCAAATCGTATTACATAGTTTATTTAATTTTTTAACATGCTTACTAAAGACTGACGCCACTGGACATGATGTAGCGAGCCCGTCTTGACAGGAAACAAAGTTCTAAGTCACTCAATCAATATTGCAAAGGCACTCTGAGAAAACCTGGAAAACTTAGAGAATTTGGAATTGTCAACTTGGTAGACACCCTGGTATGGTGCGGCTGAGAGTGACCGCGTGGGCCCTATATTGAAAGCGATCTGCGATTGGGACAGAGCTTGGGCGAACCGAGGGCTGGGAGATTCGTGTGCGCTGTGTTCTCGCCGTTAGGTCACGTTAAACCGAGAGGCAGCGCGAAGGTCAATTCGCTCGCTGCTGCTGCCACATTTCCTCAAGCCAGCGTTTCGGCGCGAGTGTCCGCGTTCATTGAGAGAGATGTGTTCACGTTTGCCTGTGCGCGCATGAAACCATACTTGTTCATTTAGTTAACGAGCGAATGCTTACAAGCTTATACGGCTGATAGAACTACTATCCTTGCTTCGTATGGCTGTCTACTAATTTGCTATCGCAATTGTTGCCTCGCGTTTTGGGTGGAAGTGCGACATTTAAAGCGAAACTTTTTTGGCCTCTTCCTCTGACTTTACCACTGCTGCAGTTGATGTCTGGCCCACCGGGTAGGGGTGGTGTAGAGCGTGTGTACGCAAGACAGGAACGCGGAAGAGAGGAAAGGCGACGTGACAAACTCGTTTGGACTTTGTACTGCGCAGAATGTACACAATTCCGGGCGTTGCCAGATTAACTTTTGACAGTTACGATTATCTATGAGCCCCCGCAAGACCATTGAAGAAATTACAGCAGTTGCCTTTCCACTAGCACGCAAGTACAGAGGGAAGCTCGATAGAATGGTAGAGAGGAAGGGGGAGGAGACACAGAATGGGGTAGAACCAATGCAGTCGCGAAACAAGTGAATGATAGCCTTGCTACTCTTCGCTCGCAGTTCCCATACAGGGGGGGGGGGGGGGGGAGATAGGGACAATATGACGTGAGAAGGCAAGGAACCACTACTATATAGACACGGCAGCGGTTGTGGGCAAACTACATCAATTGAAGTTTAAGGTATGGTACGTACGTTACGTTTATGCTATTTTTGAAAAATAAGCACCATGCGAGTTTGTCAAGTGGGCCAATTACACAGAGTGTGCAAATGCAGATCCGCATAAAAGCTCAACGTAAGATCGAGGCGACACGAGAGGAGCGCTCACACGTCACACGTCAAATAGACACTTTTGTGCCCGCCGCGGTGGCATTTCGGCTGTGGCATTGCTCGAGGTTGCGTGTTTGATCCCAACAACGGCAGCCACGTTTCGACTTGGGCGAAAAACAAAAGCTCGTGCGCTTACGTTTAGAGACACGTTACAGAACACCATGGTGTCAAATTTAATCTGGAGTCCGCCAAGACGGCGTGCCTCGTTATCGGATTGTCGTTTGGCACGTACAGCTCCATAATTCAATAAAAATGTAATACTACTGCCACGACGCGATGTGCCATGCGAGGCAATGAATATGTTCGACCCTCTCAGAGCTTATGAAATATGGCGCGCAACAACGCCTCAAGCAAACTCCTCCCCCGGTGTGTCCTGTCTACTACGCAGACAAACAGCAGTGGTGCGCGCAAGGTAACTTTTGACATCAAGTCACCAGTCTCGTGTTAGACTAAACGTTGAAGAAATTAAATATTTTCCTTCAATATCCCTGGTAATTATAGCCAATGAAAGCAAACAGCAAAAAAAGCTTCACCTACATCGATTTCCACAGTGCGTGAGATCCGCATTATTTTGATTCTAGTTCAATGGGAATCAACGATTTGTCGTCCCAGACTGTCCAGGGCTGCCGAAGACGCCGCATACGGAACGCTTATTCGCTGAAAGCACCACCTCGGCAATTCTGTGACTGTCTGGGAAGGATAACTGAAGACACGTACTGTACTTGCATCCATATAGTTTAGAAATACCAGGTGTTTCTGCGAAGGCTTTAGCCAATTCTAAGGCTACGTTCACACTTGAGAAACCGCAAGCGGGAGGAAAAGCCAAAGCGGCCGGAAAATATTTTCCGTGCATGTATAAGATGTTCACATTTGTTTTGCCACTGCAGCGGAAACCACTGCCGCTTTCGCCCACTTCCATCGAGTTTGCGTACGTTTGTCGGCGTGGTGGTGCTGATCATTACACTATTTCAAGACATGCGCTCATTCATTGACCCATAAGTTACTACAACCTATCGTTTCGCGCAACTGCGCCTATTGTTTTTAACTTTCGTCTAGCATAGAAAATAAACAAGACATAGTTTCGATAGCTTTAGCTAATTGCTTTTCCTAAATATAGATAATGAGCACCGGAAAGTGTTAAATTTTACGACCGGATGTTTACATCCTAGTGCAGCTTCCGGTGAAGCGGAGAGCGGTTCCGCTTCGCCGCGGCAAAAATATTGGTCCGAGACCGATTTCTTCACCGCCTTGTTTTCCGCCCGTTTTCCCGCCAAGGCGGGCGGATTTTAAGGCGACAGCGTTAAGCAGCTCGTGTCGCAGAAAAGCCGGTGTCGTCGGCGTCAGTGTCGGCCATGAGCGGTAAATCCGGGAAGCCACTTCATGAATAAAAAACAACTTGCAAGATGGGCTGGGTGGGAATCGAACCAGGGTCTCCGGAGTGCGAGACGGAGACGCTACGACTCAGCCACGAGTTTTTATTTTCTTCATTACCACTCAGCCACGAGTTCGATGCTTCAAAGCGGTAGAAAAGCGCCTCTAGTGAATGCGGTGTTGCCTTAGAAACGAGCCGTAGAAAGTTGTGCTGCGGTGTTTATCGGTAATTATAAACATGTAACTTACAGAAGTCGCAGTTACACGAGTAGCGAAGTGCGTTTCCGCTGCATTTCTTCTGCGCTTTCCGCACACGCAGAGCCATCTTGCGGCAAGCACACAAGACCTCCGCCTCTCAACGTACAGCGCTGCCCCGACAGGTGGCGCGCCACGCGCGCATTGGGGCTGTGCGGGGACTGGTGGGAGGCGCGTCACCGCCCGGACTCCCTCTCCCCTGACGACGCTTCGCCGTGCTCCCTCATGGCTTGCAGAATCAAGCGTCTTTCCTTTCTTTAGATCACTATCTATCTCTCTGCCCGTGCCGATCAAGACGTTTGGCTGGTGTAGATCGTTTCCCCCTCCGAGACACCGAGTTCTTTGGTTCGTTCCGCTTGCTCAGGCACACGTTTCGTTGCCGCGCCGAACGCTACGTTGCTCGACGCTCACCGCGTGATTGGTGGGAGCAAAGTCCGTTGCGGGGAGCCTCGTAAGTGATCGCTGCGCCATAGCGCATTGTCTTACGCCCCTTGGCGGGTCGACGGGAACGTTGTCGCGTTCCACTCTTGAAGGCGAAGCTTAAGCGTCCTCCAATTTTTGTCTAGTTTTTTCCGCTTCCACCTGCACCGAGACCAAATGTGAACAAAGCCTGAAGATAATCTGAGGCTGATAGCACATTTCCAACCATTAGGCTGGATTCCTGAAAAGGGGAAAGGGGGACATTATGTGCACAAAAGTCGAAATGCAAAGCTGGCCAATTAACAAAAGTTCACTAATTACTTTTGTAACTAATGGCCTAGCTGCACACATTGCAATTTACAAATTCGACGCAATTTGCTTCATGCTTACTGTCTGTCGAGCTCAGACCAGTATCTGCACTACGATGCGATATGTCCACAGCTGCTCAGCAAGCACGTTAGTGCGTGCCCGCACAGAGCTCGTGCCCGCAGTGGAAAGGGAAACCTCGCTTCTCTGACTACGCTTGCAGAGCCGACTGAGCGAGGCGCCACCGTGCGTTCACTTGATATTTTTGGATCCAGACGCACCGTGCTACCATCGCGTCTCCAGAAGTCTTCTAAATAACCGCGCGCATTCGCCGTTGATATCACGAAAGCATGACGGCCCCGACTGCAGGATATAAAACGTTCGTCATTTAGCCGAACGTTTCAACGGTCGTTTCATACCTACAAAAATACTTCACTGTTTCCCCTGAAAACAATAATAATAAAAACTCAGTGCCCTTCCACTCTGTGAAGAAGGATGACCAGCAAAGCTGTGTATGTGGGCCCTTTAATGGCGAACTCCACCTCCACCGCGGGTCCACTCGGCATCGCACTATCTTGGGATCGACCCAGGTATGAGGAGTACTACACGCCAGCTTCACTTTGCCGCGGGTTTGCCCGGTATTGCAATATCTTCTGGATTGGACCACGTTTGGGGAGTGCTTAACGCCTGCTTCTCTTCTGCCGCGGGTCGGCCCGGTATTGCCCTACCTTCGGGATTGGTCCACATTCTATAAAAAAGTTTACACCCTTTGGGGCTTATTTTGTTCCACAACAATAATCATGATCTGCATTGCTTGCGTTTCCTCTCTTGAAAACTCGGCGCTCGCTACTTTCCTGTCGAGAATGCTGTGTCAAGCTGACAACGCGCGACCTTTTTGTGACTAATAAGTACCGGAATCGCACCATTAAACAAAGGAAATGCGGACAAGACAGATGACGATTATTCTTTGGGGACGAAATACGATCCAAAGGCTGAAAACTTTTTTTAGCTGTGCACGCATGGGGAGTGCTTAACGCCTGCTTCACCTACGCCGCAGGCCGGGCCAGCATTGCTGTACCTTCGTGATTTTGTGTCTACACACGGACACGATCTTGCAGTAACTAGCCCTTACCAGCTTGGCTGTAAAAAGAAACCAAATTAAATACTTTTTTTCAAACAAATAAGGTCTGTCCCCGCCTAAGGCGCCAGAAACACATCTCAACCATCTTAGAATTGTTTCTAGAAGCCATCACTGCAAGCGTAGCTAGAACAGTTACGGAGAAATCCAATGACAAAATAATGATCAACCCTTCCTCTACCGGAAAATGGGTGCAAGCCTAGCTTGTCCTCGGTACACCTGACCTTCGTAATGGTTAAGTCACAGGTAGCCGTGCCGGATTGGTTTGTTTTCCCGCTCCCTCAGCTGGGGATCTTCCCTGTCGGATTGCCTGGGCACGAGGGGCTACGGCTGTATCGGGACACCGTCCGCGAGCCCTTTCACGGGCGAGTTCTTGCCGACGCTCGTCGAAGGTTGCCAGTTCCTCGAGGAAGCGCACAACGCATGGCTACCCTATCCGTTTTCGAGACTGACGTGAACGGAAAGAAAGCCGGCGCAGCGCGCGCTATACCCTTTCATGCCCTTTCGCTCCCCAGCGGAAGCGAGACGGCTCTGATAGTTTGGGCGCTTTGCGGGAGCGTGCGCCCATGCAGCTGGAAACCTTGCTAATGGGTCACTCTCCGGTAACCCTGTTAACTCAGCAAACCGCCCTTTCCCGCAGCTGCTCTGCTCTGAGAGCAGCATTTTTTTTGCCTGATTACATCGGCACAAAAACTTGTGAGCCAATACAAGCTTCGCTTGAAAATTGTTCATGAACCTATTCAGAGCCATGGTAAGATTCTTAATAAAGGCTTCTTCATGACTTCTACACAGATGCAAGCTTTCTTTTAAAAATAGAATTAGAATAATAACTAAAAAATTCAATATATATATATATATATATATATATATATATATACATATATATATATGACACATGTCTGATGACTAGTTGCGGAGGAAGAAAATTGTTTTCCCAAGATTATGCTTGCCAAATTGAGTTGCTGCAAGCTGGTGCTCTCTCATGTTCGCGTAAAGATTCGTTTTACCCTTTTTATTTCAAGGGGTGGCAGCAACATCTTGTGGTTCCTTTTCTCATCAGCGTGTACTCTCTTCGTAGTCGCCCTTCTGGTCACATTGCTCGTGGTTGTGAACGCGGGTGAGTGGCAGACTGTTGCAGTGCACATGCTGCAAATATGTTATGGCATCATTCTTGTTTCCAGCGTTCGTTTTGCCCAGTGCATCCTGGAAACGCGTCGTAATTTCAGGTCACTGCTACGACTACAGCAGGGAAAATAATTTCAATGAACGCTACAGGAAAGATAGGACCAGAAAATGTGCTGATTTCCAGCGCAGCGTCTACTTCGTGACCCTTATTGTGGCAGTGATGGAAAATTAAGAGCCAAACCTTATGCAGCGCACCTACCGAAAAGAAATAATGAGGTATGCGGAGAACATGGGATATGACAAAAATTGTCGATTAAGTGACACAGTCAACTTCTTTGTCGTTCAGGTTATCTGACGATGCATGCTAATACATTAAAGAGTTTACAATGGAATGGCGAGAGAGCTTTATTCGATCCTTGTTTCCTCGTTCTGTCTTCAGCGAAAATATTGCAGTCTTTTCTAGCAAGCACTGTGTGTTGCAACTGTACCGTTCTGGTTCTTCAGGTTTACTATGTTTTTATACGCTGTGTATACACTTCTGTGCTTGAAATATTGTATGACCTAAACCTACTAATGTGACCTCAATCAACACATTTACGACCAGGTATTCTATCTTTCTCTTTGCTGTAAATGAAGAACGGGAACCTCAAAACACCAGAAAATAGACTGGCAAGCGGCGAAGTGCCCTAAATGATTTACTACAGTGCTTGTTTCTACGGAACAGCCTGGGTGACACTTCACGACCCAGTTACTCGTTCCATTCCTCAGTTATAGCGTTCCTGGCCACGAAACGAGGGCTATTAGATTCGTCGGACGGTCCTACCGCTGTCGACCAGATGTAGGAATCGTCGGACTATCTCGCCGCTGCCACCATTTGAAGGAGATGAAGGTCGCAGACAGGAACTCGGTGAACAGGATTTATTTACATATTAACAGATTAAGCAAAATACATTGGCAGACTAGCGCGACTCCCATATTGAGCCCGCAAAACTAACATACAGCAAAAAGTTTACGAGCACACAGCTCACTAGTACATTTCTAGTATGACAGAGCAGTCAGCTCCCGACAATGATCACGACACGAGCACTCCCTAGCAGCCGGCCAACGCTGCTTATAAGCTCTCCGCTTGACGTCATAGTTCGACGTCATCGTTCGGACGAGGACGGAGCAGGAATGGAGGGTGAGGTGTGCCGGCTTGGAGGATGAGGTGTGCCGACTTGGAGGATGGGGTATGTCGGAGCAGGAATGGTCGGGAAGGTTCGTCCAAGCATTGTAAACTTGCCGCCGCCCCGCACTAAGGCTTCGGAGTCAACGACCGAGGGGAGTCGTTCCGCAGTATCGTTTACGCCCACACACACGCAAACACACAGGTGCGAACCCATACACACAAAGGCTCCGGTGTCGACGACCGAGGGCTTCGTAGAACTGTGCTCCGTCTGGTGTGGCGCAGCGGAGTGCCACATTCCTGAACTGACCGCGCGCCACGTGGCTGCCGGTCATCCGCAGTTCTCGGTACTGCCCAGCTTTCAGTGCCGACGTCAGAGGGCCTCGTAGAACTGCTTTGTCCCGGGTGGTGCGGCCAAGTACCAATTTCCGGAGTTGATCACGCGCCTGCCGGCCGTTCGCAGCTCTCGGAAGGGCGCACCGACTGGTGGGCTTGGAACACGTGCAGAGGGCTGAAAGCTGGCACGTTGCCACCCCGTATGGCCATTCTTAACAGCTCCTCCATGGCCCCGTAAATCTCGCCTGGCCAGTGCTGGCAACCGCTGGGCAGGAAGAGAATGGCTGGCGAGCAAGACGATGGCTTTGCTCTCTGCAACCCCTGCGTACTTGGAATGCCTTCAACCATCTTACAACAACTGGCACAGAAGAGTCGACCCGGCAACACAATACCGCTCAGCGTTCAAACGCCCGGAATTAGCTGCTAACCCACCAGGCCTCCTATCACAATTTCCATGCAAATCACTCAACTGGGAATCCCAAATATTGCCCCAAAATTTCGTGCCGCCAAAGCGAGCGTTCACGTTCCTCCTGAGTTCGACCAAACCCGACCGTCGCGCTGCACAAGAGTAAAGGTTTACGCAGAATTAAACCGAAGCCTTTCAAACACCAATACTCAAACATAACTTCAGCAGCCTAACTTCGCGAACAGCCTGTTCCTAGCCTATCCCAGTGGCCTACTTATCTCACGTACTGTTGCCACTGAACAGTCTGGCCAACTCCACAGGTACGCAATCACAATCGCGCTAGCTTTGCGGTCCCTATTCCGAACACGTGCTTGCATCCTACAAAGTTTTCATCACGCTGACTCACATTTGTTCCTTTAGTCCACACGGGACACGTTCCTTAAATAAACAACCAAATTTGCGTAACTTACGCAACACAGAGAAACCTTCGAACAAATGTGTTTTCTACTAACTAGCTCTTCGCACGCGTACTAGAGAAGTCAGAATACGGCTGCCTTCGACACACCCGAGCAACCCAGTCATAAACCTTCTGCTTCCTTCCGTCCACACAGGACACGCGCTAATGGACCTAAGAGCTCTTCTCAGTGCAAATCACGCACTTACTGAAAATCTACGCGGTTAACCTTAGAAAATAAAGAAACGCTTATAAAAAAAAAAGAAGGTTAACTAAAACACACGCGCGTTACGATAGGCCTCTCAACAATAACCTTGACACTCAGGTTCCTTACACACAAAAAAAGAAAGCCTATATACTCAGTAATGAACATCTCGCGAGACTACAGGTTTACATAAAACGCATCTTTCAAATCTCGGAGCTTCGAGACCCTGTCGTCGAGGTGGGCCGCCGCTCTGCGCAGCTCAGACCTCGGAATTCAGATGTGGGCAGTCCAGCAAGCCCGTGAAGCGGCGTTGAGGCAGGGCCTTGACGTTCCTCCGTGGGAGACCTGAGCGCGGGTCGCGTTAAACCTTGCCGGACATACAAGAAAGTTGTATCCATCCATCCATCCATCTCTAACGAAAACACAAACAAAGCTCAAACCTTACACATTGAAAGAAATCCTAGTCTCAATTCGCGAAAATTTGCAAATGTTCAAAAATAAAACAAAACAACACTACTACGGAAGCTCTTGGCCTCCCGTTCCCGATTACTTCCGACTGACTCATACTTTCAGCCGAACCCGAGGTGGCCGCGGTTTAAAAGCTACTCTGGCTACGGAGGAACAACAAAAGGGCTGACTCACTATCAGCTCCCCCAAGACGTTATGGTCTCCTGCCAATTTGCGTCCTCGCGCCCCGCTTTCAACATGACCTCTACTGACCGCGTCGCTACTCCCCACCTGGTCTCGTCTTGCCACCTTGCACTTCTTTGTACTGCACGCTGAACTTCGAAGAGAACGACGGAACGACGAGGAATTTGACTGCCCCGTGCCCTTTGTCCGCGTCCGTGCAGAACAAGCTTCTCGGTCCCCCTTTGACCGGTGGCTCGAACGTTTTCGATGCGTCAACATCGTCAGTGACGACCGCACCTTTTTCCTCGCGCCCTGCCCTTTTGGGTTTCTCGCCATCTTTGGCGGCGCTACATATGTTACCGTCTTTCGGTATTTACCGCGCTTCTTTTTACGGCGCTTTCTCTTTGCACTCTCTTTCATGTCGCCTTCTCGTGCCTCGTGCTGGCCGGTACACATTTCGTCGGCCCGGATCGGTCTCTTACCCGCACAGTCTGAGTGATTTACATTTAAATCTACTCTCACTTCGCCTCGACTGGCGGACAGCCCAACCGACTCTGGAACAATGCAGCAGGCTTTACTCGAGTTAGACAACTCGCACTCTTGCGAACTGCCCTCTACTACATTGCCCAGCTCACGCTGTGCATCTGCACACAGCCCGTCGGTATCGATCGCTGTCTCACGCGCACAGTCCGAATGATTAACAACTGAGTCATCCCTATCTAGGCTATCTAGACTGGCGGAGAGCTGCACCGATCCCTGAACAATGCAGTTGTTCTCTCGTGAGCTACGGAGCTCGCCACCCCGAGAACTATTCTCAACTGCATCGTCCAGCTCGCACTTCACTTCTGCACGCAGATCTGACTCGACATGGGTGCTCGCGTCTGTCAAGTCCGTAGTATTCTTTACCTCGCTAACGACCTCGCTACCATGAGATGCGACGCACACGCGCGGTAACTGTGCCAATTTGTTCGCAGCTGGCCTAGCTGTCTCTACAGTCCTCTGTTGGCACAGCACCTCGTCGCTCTCACTCTGGCCTTTAACGGCCTCTGTTGCCACTAAGGCTTCGTTAGCTGCTAGCACTTCGAGTTCACCTATGAACGTGCTGCTACTCTCACAGGTACTACTACTTTTCTCGGCTTTCGACGAAAATCTGCAATCTACTTCCTCACACTTTTGCTGCGTCCAGCCTACAGATTTCTCAAGCCGCTGTTGACTTCCTGCGTTTAGCTGCTGCAAATCCTGTATCTGTTTCTTTACTGCTGCAATTTCTTTTTCAACCTCCTGCCGTTTTCGCTCGCGCTCTTGGCGATTTCGCTCGCGCTCTTGGCATTCTTGCTTAATTGATTCCTGTTCCTGCTTTTTGCTTAGAATTCGTTTGCCCATTTGTTCTATGAATTTCAAATCATTGTTACTTTCTAGAATGGTTTTACGAATCTCTGACTCCTTCAAGTCCTCATCTACGTTTACCTCGATCTCCTCACACAACCACAACAGGTCAGCTCTCGTCAAACACATTAGGACCATGGTCGCTACTTTAAGCTTTGGCTCTGCTGTCACACAATACTTGTTGCGATACCCACGCAAATCAAAATACAAGTAAAAGATCCCAGCGAATCAAATCCAAAAACACAGTGAAATTGAAGCCTGGTAAATCTTACAGCCAAAACCAAACGCTTACCCACTGAAGCATCACCATATCACCAGTCCTTCCCCGCCGTATCCAGTCAGCCGCAAGAGGTGGTCAATCTCAAGTCGCCTCCAACTTGATCAGGATGCCGGTCGGTCACCATGTGCCAACGTCCGTCAGCTGCCGTTGCTGTCTCCGAGTCGTAAGCCGATCTAGGAGCCGTAGTCGAATCTAGGAGCCGTAGGCTGATCTCACCGCTGCCACCAGTTATTAGATTCGTCGGACGGTCCTACCGCTGTCGACCAGATGTAGGAATCGTCGGACTATCTCACCGCTGCCACCATTTGAAGGAGATGAAGGTCGTAGACAGGAACTCGGTGAACAGGATTTATTTACATATTAACAGATTAAGCAAAATACATTGGCAGACTAGCGCGACTCCCATATTGAGCCCGCAAAACTAACATACAGCAAACAGATTACGAGCACACAGCTCACTAGTACATTTCTAGTATGACAGAGCAGTCAGCTCCCGACAATGATCACGACACGAGCACTCCCTAGCAGCCGGCAAACGCTGCTTATAAGCTCTCCGCTTGACGTCATAGTTCGACGTCATCGTTCGGACGAGGACGGAGCAGGAATGGAGGGTGAGGTGTGCCGGCTTGGAGGATGAGGTGTGCCGACTTGGAGGATGGGGTATGTCGGAGCAGGAATGGTCGGGAAGGTTCGTCCAAGCATTGTAAACTTGCCGCCGCCCCGCACTAAGGCTTCGGAGTCAACGACCGAGGGGAGTCGTTCCGCAGTAGCGTTTACGCCCACACACACGCAAACACACAGGTGCGAACCCATACACACAAAGGCTCCGGAGTCGACGACCGAGGGCTTCGTAGAACTGTGCTCCGTCTGGTGTGGCGCAGCGGAGTGCCACATTCCTGAACTGACCGCGCGCCACGTGGCTGCCGGTCATCCGCAGTTTTCGGTACTGCCCAGCTTTCAGTGCCGACGTCAGAGGGCCTCGTAGAACTGCTTTGTCCCGGGTGGTGCTGCCAAGTACCAATTTCCGGAGTTGATCACGCGCCTGCCGGCCATTCGCAGCTCTCGGAAGGGCGCACCGACTGGTGGGCTTGGAACACGTGCTGAGGGCTGAAAGCTGGCACGTTGCCACCCCGTATGGCCATTCTTAACAGGGCCCATCCGCCCGTTGTAGTTCAGTCGTTATGACGTATAGCTGTCGAGCTCGAGGTTGCGGATTCGATCCTGTCCGCGGCGGCCGCATTTCGATGGGGGCGAAGTACAGAAATCACTGCAATACTTGGATTTGGGTGTGCGCATTAAACTCCGGTGGTGGTAAAAATTATTCCGGAGTCCCCCACTATTACGCACCTAATAATAACGGGGTCAGCCTGGCACACAAAGCACTAAAATTTATTGTTGAAGCGCGCCGCAAACGTTTGTTTATTTTTCTGAGCAACACCATCACACATACCTTCATTGCTACTAAGCATTAGTAAACTTGGAGCTGTGTCAGGACGTCACGCTATGGTCAAAACAACTATGCGAACAATTCTTTCTTTTGCACTCTAAACGGTGCCCGTTTGTCCAGTGGCTAACACCGTTACACTGCACAGGGAGCTGTAGCTCGGTGGCTGGTATGTAAATAAGCGTGAAGGGAGAAGTAATTTTTCTCTGCAACCGCTGCAGCGAATTCTATGAAGGTTGTTACATTCAAACTGAAATGCCGAAATCTAGTGACAATCCCGAGCAACTTTTTTAATTCAGGCTGTATGTTTCTTGTATGAAATTTGTCAAAAAATGCTATATTTCATTAAGCGAAAGGATCATAGAAAAGAAGAAGGCAGAATCAAAATTAAGCTTTATGGTTTTCTTAAAATTAGGCCCTGGGAGGCACGCGAAGACCACCTGTGCAAATAAGTTATGCGGCCAGGGGGACAGAAAGTGAGGTAATAGTTATCGCTGTAAGCAGACCAATTAAGCAAAATTGAATAAATAACTTTTTATTGACTGCAGTAAGTGTGCATGTTGGTATTCAAAATTTAGAGGCAGTCGTGTTTCCACAGAGTTTCACTCGGAAGAATTCTTCTAGCATGTCGGCGCTCTGAGATATCGGACTCCAAATTTTAATTGTCGTTTGCATGATTACGCGCGCAAGAGAGACAGGATCGGCGCAAAGCTCTTCCCTACGTGACCGTGACGCCCTCCCCCCCTGCCCCCCCGGGTACGTGACTGATTCCTATATTTCATTTGTTCAAACTCAGAGGGACAATGAAGAAAAGAGAAAAAAATTTCACATGTATTACAAAAACAGACAATCGAAATTAGCTGAAACAAAAGATAATCGCTCTTTATGTGAGAAGAGGCTCAGTAAGCCTGAAAAAAAATATAGAAAAAATACAGGCTGCGAAGCAATCTCGAAGTTTCCGCACCGGCTCACCTTGACGCCATCGATTTTGACACTGTCTGCTAGGGATTAGTTATTTCTTTATTTGTCAGAAAATGGACAGCATTGTCGAGAGCCAAGCATTCCACTTGGGAAGTTTTGGAAACCTCAACTGAGCGAACGTGGTACTACTGCGAAAACATATTTTCAAATCACGACGTCACACTGTCGTTCTGTCACTTTAATTTCGTCGAAAAAAAAAATCAAATGAAGTTTCACCTTTATTTTCTGTTCTAATAACCAACCTACTATCGCGTAGTTAAGGAAAATAGAGTTTCGAATGAAATCTTGATGAGGTTAGAGTGATTTATTATTTCTATTTAAAACTTATTCAAGTTGACAGTACTGCTTATTGCAATCCCTACGTTTCATTTCATCGCTTTCCTAGTTCTAAATAAGACAGCTGCAGTAAAATGTTATATGGGGACAGGGCACATGACCACTTCAGTATAGGACAACCATTTATTTGTGCTTATTGCTGTAGTTTCGACTATCGCAAATGCTTGTTTTTCCTGTGTGCCTTCCCTGATCACTCATTTGGGGTGCTGACTTCCCAGGTGGCGTCGGAGAAGTGGGCACCACAGGCGATAACCAAGATCAAGACGATGGCGACGTTCTTGGAAGTGAGGCCAGTACGAGAATAACGATTCCAGTAAGAGCCGCTACACGACCAAGCATGGCCACAACAGGTACAACCGCTCTACTATTTAAGACGAACTAAACATCAACCGACTGCGGTAAATTTGTTCTTTTGATTTCATTCCTAGATTTTTATTTAGTTTCATAGCTGGCTTCCTCACCGCTCCTGTTCTCTATGCGGTTTCAGGATCTTAAACTTTATGCGTAATACAGTTTTCTTCATTGGCGTCATTGGCACATATGTGCCTGACGTGTGTATAAACGTAATATCGGTTTGTTCCCAGACTCTGTTAACCAAAAAGCGGTTTATGGTTTATATTATGCAGAGTGCCATGGCTATAATGGAAGAGAACCTACGTCATCGCGCGATACAGTGGAGTTAAGCCAAGCCAGTGCAAACAACCATTTCTGATCCATTCGTGCATGCCATTCACTGGAATTCAGTGATGTACATACTTTCGTTACCGATCATCTCAAGGAGGCAGAAAAGTTAGGGTATTATCTCGGCTGTCTTTCTGTGCAAGAAAGCCTCGGTAACAGCTTGAAAGCCAGCATGAAAGCCAGTAACACAAAAGCGTCTCAACATGTCAATGGATTAGAATGACATAACTTCAAGCCGCATACGCGCTTTTCGTTTGTAATGGTTCATACCTCGAAACGATCGGAACGCGCACTAACGTACACGAATGCAGGAACCTGACAAAGGTTTTATTTTAGTAGACACAACGGGGCAAAACAGTTGCAAAAACAATGCAATATGGCGTCAAAGTAAGGGAATAGCGTATGCAGACTACGGAAATCAAATGCGCCAAACGAGCAATACGGCCGAATCATACTGCTGGCGTAAAAAAGTGCTTGGTGGAACAAATTATCATCGACATGCTTGGGTCGACGGAATGTCAGCGTAACTATGACAAGGGTAGCATGACCAAGGCAGCATGACGACACCGGAATGACGACAGCATGAAAACCATGCTACGACGTTGGTAGGTTGCGTATCTGTTCTTGCTTTCTTCTTCTCTCGTGTGTTCCACGGAGGCCACATCTACTCATCCGACTCTTCACTTCAAGATCAGACAGATAGCATGCCCTATGGGAATCGGTCTAAGCGAAGCTTTGGCGAACCGGCAAGACGAAACGGCGCATCTGAGGCGCGCAACGGACTAATGCCCCAACCACTGGCACGCGCCGAAAGCTTCGGCGCGCGCTGGCAAGCGAACGCGTCGCTTCGCTTCGGCTGGAGGGAAAGGGCGCGCAACCACTGGAGACAAGTTCCGACGCACGCCGAAGCTCGCTCCTCGGCTGCGGCGCACTGTTGCTGGACTATTCCGTCTTCATCCGTCAAAGTCCGGCCTCAAACAGCCTGCTGTAAACTAAGCTTGACAGAATAAATTAGTGATCTGTACGCGCTTTTCGATATAAAAAACACGTTTGAATAATGAATATACACCTGCCGCAACAGTTTTTTTTTATTTTTGAAGTAACAATAGTGTACAAAATATCGACATCAGCGCTCGCGCGTCGTCTGTCTGCTAGATCGCTTTGCAAACACCTGCACGACGATGCCATATATCAAAAACTGTTGCACCATTTCATTTTTTGGTAGCTTATTGCACAGCCAACTATGTAAGAATTAGGCGTGCAATGTATAACTGAAAAAAATCTGTGTTGGAAATATTGCCACGTAGTAGTGAGGGTAAATAAATAGTGCCGGCTCAATCGCAACGATAGCGGCGTGCAATGTCGGCAATCGTAGAAAATCTCATCTGCGGGTCAAGCGCGTCGGTTTGCATACGTCAGTCGTCGAAAGTTACAGCCTATTCGCTGGTGCCCGCGCGCCTTCCAGAAACTACAACACAATTCGTGTCGCGTATGCAGTCAGATTAGCAAGGTTCGTCGACAACAGACAGAACCATCGATAACATTCGCGAAACTTCCGATACGTTCAGGCGCATCCTGCACCGAGCGATAACGTTTAACATTTTTTAGCCGGTGAAATACGGTAACCGGATACAGATAAAGCATCCGTGTCAATATAATTATGCTTGTTGGTGCATGAGAGAAACGTGAACAAGTGGGTTCTGAGAAAATCAGCAAAACAGAATTGAAACACCTGTAGCACTCAAAAAAAAAAGAAAAGAAAAGCTAGAATAGCTAAAATGTATGCAATTCGTATCTTGTCTCCCCCCAATTCTTGATTCTGCCAAATCTAGCCCATGGAGCACCTCTATTATTCTAGGTTGTTTTGATGCATCAACACCGCATCTGGAGGCCTTCACATTGAGTGTATTGCTACAAAACATTTTCACAGTGTAAGGGCCATGTTCTATTGTAACTGGTTTCCACATATCAAGTTTGCCTTTCTTTACATTAATCAATTGGCATACCTTCAGATAATACAAGCTTGAGAATTAGAGGGTTTTAATAGGAGTCTTTCGTTGCCCTTTGCGAAGTCGTACTATTGAAGCACTTATTAGAATGTATGGGAGCAGCTCATTTCCATAGTATAAGAAATATATAAACAGGTTATTTTCACAATTTATACACTTCGTCACCACAAAAAGAAAAATTGCAGTTTATTGTTTTCAGCCTGCTATGATGTTTTGACTGAGAAAGATATATTCAATTTGTTCTGCGAGGCACGCAATAATTGCTGTGGCATATTATTTTATTGCGCAACACTGCATACAGTAGCCAGCCATTATTAAAACTCAGAAGAAATGAATAGCACAATGCATATGATCAGGCACATAGCATATTATTGCACTTTCTTAATTCATGCCAGAACGACGACCACAGGCGTCCTTCTCCAACAAGGTCAGCATCCATCGTGCCTCCTTACCATCGGGCTTCACACCCTCAGCACGTTCAACCTCAGCTTTGTGGTGTTTAAAACAACCTCAAGTGCGTCTTACGGTTCCAGGGATAAGAAAGAAGACCGTCCTGCCTACCTTGGCCTTGAAGCAAGCAGCTCTGGATTGTTTGCACACTTTCTACTTTGATCGAGTCCACATATATACGGATGGTTCTTCCACTCAGACCAGCTCCACCAGCGCAGTGGTTATACCATCACGATCACTAAGCATCCAATACAAGATTTCTCACTTGACAACATCGACCGGTTCGGAGCTTGTTGTCCTCCGAGGTGCCGTTGACTATATTAATAACCAACCGGCTAATCGGTGGGCAATATTCTGCGATTCAAAGGCGGCCTTGCAATGTCTTCTGTCATCTCTCCGTCGCGGGTCATGTGAACAACTCGTGTCGGAGATACGAGAAATGCACCATCACATGATCATGAAAGGACACGACGTCGTGTTTCAGTGGCTGCCTGGTCATTGCGGTATCTCCGGCAACGACCTCACTGACGAAGCTGCTAGGAAAGCCCACGAAGGAGCAAACCTTATTTCTGTACCTTTATCGCGGACCGACACAGCCCAACACTTAGGCAAGCTAGCACACTCTTTTGACATTGGAAAACTGGCACACACCTGAATTCACTCAACATCGATTGCATTCCCTCGATCCCTCTATGCAACTGCGGCTGTTACCTTTCATTTATCATTTTCTCTCTCTCTTCTTAATTCATGCCCTTTTTTTAATTGCACGAAAGCTACTGCACTAAAATAGTATACTAGTACATACTTAAAAAGCAAAATTTTATACTACGATAATAGTCAATCATTCAAATTTTTATTGTAGTGCCCAGGAACAGCTAGAGAGCCTTTGTACTGGTGCACTTAACGAGCACTACGCGAGACAAAATGTAGAGAAAACATGAATGCAGTAGACAAAAAAATTGAAGATAGAGAAACAAATAGGGAAAAAAGGAAACGCGGAAAAGTAAAAGGGAGTTAATCCTACGTGATTATTTACAGATACACCAAACACAGGAAATGAACTCTGAAGTATGTTTTGGAGTCGAGTCTTAGCACAATCTTGTAACAAGCCCAGGCAACGAATGTGGAATGCTACCTGGTATACTGTTGCGGCACAAACAAATGCATATGATCAAGAAGCTTTAAGGAATGTATAATGTCATGGACCACCTTATACAGGAACAAAAGGTGCAGGAACAAAGGCTCAACTGTGGTCGCCAGAATGGCAAAAGTGGTGCTTGAAGATAGACATCAATTTATTCTGGATGGGTTCAATGAGGTCAGAATTAGATTTGCTCACTGCACCCCCCTCCTACAGAGGCATACTCTAGTAGTTGGAGGCACACAGCAGAATTTCAGAAACACAACAGGAGAGTGGAAATCGTGCAATATACGTCATGCAATTTCAAGAGCGTGAAGGGCATCTTGTGTAATTATCTATGTGAAGAGAAGCTTAGCATTTTGTCGAAGTACACACCAAAATCTTTCATTTCATCGACCCTAAGGAGTGGAGCATCACGTAGGGTGTATCAAAATTTCACATGGTGCGTTTTGTGCATATAACTTAATGCCATAGTGTTGGAAGCATTTAAGAGTACTTATTGTTTCTGCACCAGTTCGAGAGTGAAAAGTCTTTTTGGAAGTCGATGCAGTAGTGAACACTGTTGACAGTCTGAAATAGTCTGAAAGTCTGAAATGTCGGCACACAAAGTCATGCTGTTCATTTATTAAAATGCTCTTAGCACTAACAGAAAGCGAGGAATCCCATATTGATTCAAACACCTGACGCACTGAAGAGGATAGATATAGGTCGGCAGTTAGTAACTGCACATCTAGCACCTGATTTGTGCATGGGCAATGTTCATGCTACCTTCCGAGTGCTAGAAAAGGTACTAGACTTTAGGGAACTATTGAAGATGCTTGTGAGAACGAGGAACAAGTATGCTTCCATACATCTTAACCCTTTCAGACACCACTTTATCCCGTTGATTGAAAAGTTGCTTTCACCACATCTCTTGCATCCTCAGAATCGTAGAAAGTGTACAGCCGCAGCAAATATTAAGAATTTTCAATAGTTTAGCGAGTTTTGTCAAGTTTACAAAATTTCGACTCCATGCGAAAACTCACTACAGGAACACAAAATATGAAAACATGTACTATTTCGTGTTTTGAAAAGCTTGAAAAGCACTTATCCAGCCACTTGACAATTATGCATGTGCACGACATTGTAAAAAACAATGAAAGAAGTGAACCCGCTACGTACAACATACTGACACAGAGTAACAACACCCAGCCGTCTACCTTCCCACTCATTTTGTTAAAACATTCTGCACATTATTCAAAATTGCAGCACAGTTCCAATAATAAGTGTTTCAAGATGTATGAAACACATTTTAAATACCATTACTTTCATCAGTGCTTTTGCTATTGATGCACGCTCCTGCTGTGCCCAATTGTGTAGACAGCGTCTCAAAGGGTTAAGCTCTGTGGAGGAAATACCATCAACACCACAAGAAAGGGAAAGTTTAAGGCACTTCATATACTTGGAAACGAGGTTTTCATTGACTGTTAGCATACACTGCGCCAGACTGAGAAGGAAGGTTACTTGAAGCATATTTCACACCACATAGCAAACAGAAATGTTCTGCAAAGGCATCAGCAGTGTTCGAGACAACACCACTATTTTCATGAAGAAGCCGTACATCTTTGGCACTCCTTTTAGAAGAGAGAGCCCACAAAGCTCCAGAAATATCTTGAATTATGTGTCACGCTGGCTTCGACACAATCAATGTGGTCAAAGTAATGATTCTAATGATAATAATAATAATAATAATAATAATAATAATCTTAGTGGTAACTTGGCACACTAGACTAAAAAGAAGGCTGATGCCTGTATGTTAGAGAATCTGATAACCAGCCATCTAAAGCAGGAATTTGCAGGATGCAGAAGACACTTACTTCCCCTCTACGTGCACACACACTTGCTCAATAACACACCGCAGCACACACTCGACAGGTGCACAACACACAGGAGTGCCAATGAAGTCTGGTTCCAAGGAAGGAGAATCCAAATCGCCAGGGGGGTGGAGAGAAAGCTCTGCATGCCAGATATAATCATGGAGTTGTGGTGTCGGGCCATACAGGCATGGTGAGGGCTCAGGCTGTGCTGACCACTTGTTCAGACGAAGTGAAAAAAGATTAGTGCTGTTTAGAGAGATGTCAAACACCCTGCAGTATAGACTAGTGCAATGTTGCGTTGGTATTGCAGGGTGTGCTACTTGAGGGGTTTGAGGCAATCCTCGAAGGCTGGCATGAGCTTGTGACAACCGAAAAGACGGGAGTAAAGGGTGCGTATTGTCCGGCGCAGAACAAGCTTAAGTTTGTTAGCGTCGCGAGTTTGGTACGGGAACTGTACTGATGAGCAGTACTCAAGTCGTGACAGAATGATAGAAGTGTAGAGTGCTCGGAAAACCTTAGGTCATCAGGGAAGGGAGACACGGGACACAAACCCAAGAAAGGGCCGGTGCTTACATACAGTGCTGGTGACATATGTGGAAAAGTTGAGAGAACAGCTAAATGCTACACTCAGAATGAGAAGGGCCCGAACAGAAGTGCCCGAACAGAAGGGCCTCCAAGGAAGAAGATTGGACGTGCAGTAGTTTCGTTGTGGCTGATACGCATGGCAGCACTTTTTACGGTGCTACTACAAAGTTTTATATTGTAAGCCCAGTCGTTCGCCTTTACGGAATGTATTTATTGTAAGCACATATGCTGTTCATCGGCATATTGTTGTTGTGGAAGCGTTAACTTGTTAATCAAACACATTCTGGGCAGATGCATTAGTAACTTCGTTTTGAGTACATCTTTGTCCTGACTACAATTTATAGTATCGCAGCAAGAAACATTTTAGTAGAGGCTGAAGGGATTCCAGCAGTTTAAGCATACTGACTGCACAAAACACTGATGACACCTTTTCACCTTCCCCACAATGCACTCACACCATCTACACTTTCCATAAGCAAAAAGTGAGATAAAAATTCAATTACAGTTTCATTGACTCAGTACTTGCTGCTTCTGAAGCGGGCATCGAAGCAATCGTGGTATACGCTGCTACATGCATAGGTCTTGCATGATGCAGGTCCTGCTATGCACTGCACACAGGGCACACGTTGCAAACAGATAATTTCTTTTTGCAGTGCTCAACTATAACGACACACTGACTCAAATATGACTGCGTTGCCACGTATGCTTCAGTGCGTCAGTGTTCTTGATTGCTACACGAGCGATTTATCCCCAACTAGCCCAAAAGACGGTCGCACTTGAAAGAAGTGAGTGAATGAGTACAGTGAACTTGTACTAAACTGGATTCACATGCCGAATAAAAGAGCGCAGTGTCATCTGAAACAGGCGGCACGGCTGATTATGTAAGTACTTCCAATAGTTCGGCTACTAGTGTAGTTCGCTTTCGGGAGTTATCTTTACCACTGGAAACAGCGCAGAGCTTGCCCGTTAAACTTGAGTCAACCGACACCACACGAAACACGCCGCGGTTGACCAACCCAACTTCCACACGGTTCATTCACCACATCACAGGTCACATGAAGTCAAGAGTGCCATATTTTAAATCACTGCAGCACCAAACGGACCTGAAAATTCATTTCCTTCGACAGATTTCTCAGGTGAGTTCGTTCACTCGCCAGTTACGAACTCGATGGACGCGCTAGGCCTACGCGTAACGTAAACAACATCGGCGATAGGCGAGTGTTGATTATCCAGACTTCAGAGCTCGTAAACGTGTTTCCATTCGTTTTGAGCACAACAAAATGCACATACAACAAGCACAGACGTTGCGGCAATCGTGATTCGGTTGGCTGTTTTAGCAGACGATCGTACCGAGCCCGGCGGAACCCAGTGGGCAGGTTGGATTAGTCGGCGTCGTTCGAAGTCGCTTCGGATCCACGTCGCACTGCCACAACCCACGGTAGTCGGTCGGTCGGTCGTGTCGTTGTCGGCTTACTATTACAACACTGTCTTTCAGGAACACTGTCGCGCGCGTCGTGCGTCCAAAAAACTCGGACGATCGTTGGTGCCGGGCGCCTTCGTACGGTCGGCCATTACAGGCTCCGCAGCCTTCGATTGGTTGACGCCTGCGAGGCGTCGCAGCCTCTCATTGGTGCACGCCGGCGCAGCTTCGCCGCGCGCCGGCAAACTTCTAGAATCGGCAGTAGACATAATCGCTGCGCGACGTTCCGCTTCAGCGAGTTCCCGACCGACGCTTTGACGCATTTGACCCTTCGGCGCGCGCCGAAGCTTTCCAGCGCGTGCCAGTGGTTGGGGCATTAGGCGACGAACGCGCCCTGCACCCGCCAGCCCAAGTCATAGAGAAAGAAATTTCAACAAGAGCGGACACTCCCCCAGAGCCCAGCGGCCGAATTGACTGCAGCACACCAAGCGGATGGTATCAACAACTTCCGGTTTCGGTTTTGGCAGTGCGCGTTTTGAACACCACTTGGTACACGCCGCGCCGGCTCGGCAGCTCGGCGCGGCATTAACTTTTTTTTTCGCTTGCGGTAAACCCCGTGTGGCCTTGGCGTGGAATTGTTTCATTATTTAGTAGAAATGATTGCGAACGACCTTTACAAGACTGCGCCGAATCTGTCAGGTGCAATTTCATTAAGAACACGAAAGGAGTTTTCTGAAATGATGAAATGTTTATTTTGCTCTATATAAAAGCTAGTTCCGGGCTTCTTCTGCAGTCATCCAAAGTTGCGGCACCAGATAAGCAGCAGTCGTTGCCGTACGGTGCTCCACCGGATGCCATCAGCTGAAAGAAAGTAAATTACAAGCATGTATCATTTCGGTCATGATCATGATCATGAGAGTGAAATAATCAGAAGAATAAGAATGGGCTGGGGTGCGTTTGGCGGGCATTCACAGATCATGAACAGCAGCTTGCCATTATCCTTCAAGAGAAAAGTGTATAACAGCTGTGTCTTACCAGTACTCACGTAAGGGGCAGAAACCTGGAGGCTTACGAGAAGGGTTCTACTTAAATTGAGGACGACGCAACGAGCTATGGAAAAAAGAATGATAGGTGTAACGTTAAGGGATAAGAAAAGAGCAGATTGGGTGAGGGAACAAACGCGCGTTAATGACATCTTAGTTGAAATCAAGAAAAAGAAATGGGCATGGGCAGGACATGTAATGAGGAGGGAAGATAAGCGATGGTCATTAAGGGTTACGGACTGGATTCCGAGGGAAGGGAAGCGTAGCAGGGGGGCGACGGAATGTTAGGTGGGCAGATGAGATTAGGAAGTTTGGAGGGTCAACATGGCCACAATTAGTACATGACCGGGGCAGTTGGAGGAGAATGGGAGAGGCCTTTGCCCTGCAGTGGGCGTAACCAGGCTGATGATGATGATGATGGTGATGATCATTTCGGCACATTGACCTAACAGGAGTATTGCGTGTAGAGGCGAAACGTGCGTAAGTGGTGAATGAGCGGTATTACAGATAAATTCACTTTTACGTAGATATCGCAGCAAAGAATCCTATCAAACAATGCCATAAAATGTGAAGAAAACATCCGATTTTCATGCATCCCCCCCTTTCAGGGCATTATTTCCTGCACTTTAAGAGCGCAAATAAACGGGTGACTGCGCATTTCCAAAACAACTTGGCCTGAGTCGACGCGACGGTACACCAAGTAAAAAACAGAAGTGGCTACAACACAGGCTCAGCCAGACCATGTTACACACTCGCAGGCTGCCTTCTAGTTGCACTCATGACAGATTTGTGGGTGCAAGGGCTGTTTGCAGTCGCTCACAATACATACATGTCAAGCTCTTGAGCTCCTCCGTGTTATCTTTTACGCGTCCTGCCGGCGCAAGCCACACTCCCATGTTATCACTCTCAGCAATCGCTCGTCGCGCTTTTGACAAGCGTGAGTGCCGAAATAAGGTATATGCTGTTGCACGGCTATAAAATGCGTCACAAACTTCTTCCGCAAAAATTCAGTACACGCAAAACTAACTCACTATGGCCAGCTTGCTTTTTTGCTAACAGCTTAACAACCCCAGGCGCGGCGAGCGTGCCTCAATATATCCAAAAAAGTTGCGAAATGAATTACAATACTTTTTCGGATCAGAGAATGCGTCACGAACTTCTACAACTAAGATTCAGTACACGCGAAACTAACTGCAACACTACGCCGAGCGTGGCCACTGTGCTTGAAAAGTACCCCAACAAGTAGCGAAATTAGATACAATACTGTCTGGGGTCAGACAAAGCGCCAAAGCTCCAGGTCAGGTTCAGTACACGCGAAACTCCGCACACGGCCAAGCTGTTCTTCGTCACAAAGCCAGGTGCGGCGAGCGTGCCCAAAAACTACCGAAATAAGTTTTAATTATGCTTGGGCTCATAGAAAGCGTTGAAAACATCTCCCAGTACGAATAATTAACTCAAGTTAACTAGGCTTGGACGGCGGAGCTGTTTTTCGATAACGGCGTCACTATATAGGTTCAGCTTTGTGCAGTAAGCCTAAATGAGCTTGAAGTGCGTTGCACACTGTCAAACAAAATTCCTCACCTTGGTCTAGTCCAGTGGTGCAGCTATGCCGTGTCGAAATGCAGACGGAACACAAAAGAACGCCGGGAGCCCAAAAAACGGGCTACATCCAAAAGAGACAGGACGCTGAGCACGCGAGCTTTCATGCGCAGCCGGCCTGGCTCACTCCTGCGGCTTGTCTCGCGCATGATGTATGCACGCGCGGCTGGCGTGCCGCTAGCTTGTTGCTAGGCAACGCAACAAAAATAAGTCGCAAATTATAAGTTCATTTACACGCACAAATTTTTCACTTTTAGTGGGAAATAATAAAAAAAATAAAACGTTGTCTGTAAGTTTATTTCACGTTCTTTTTTCCTGATGATCGCGTCAACTAACGGATCTCTAACCTTTCAGGCACCATAAACTGGTCGCGCGACAGCGCGCGTACGTCTCAAAGAGCAAGTTAGGGTTCAACGACGAACGTGTGGGGCAACTCGGTTACTACACTCGCGGACAACTTTCTGTGACATTGGTCTTCTGCACATGTATTACCGCGCCAAGAACTTCGCCAGCGTTTGACAGTGCTTTTGGTTGCTCGGAACAGACGCTGAATCGACGCAACTTCTGCGTGCGACGGTTTCGCGTTTGCACAGACACGGAAGGAAAAAGCCCCAAAATAATTAAACTTTTACATTAAGTGGTGTGTTTTATCCTATCTAATGGCTGCTAATAAGGTGTTTATGTTTCCCGAGCTTTACCATGGATGAAAACACGGGACTCTTTTCAGTAGCGCTCTCTCTTGAGCGCGCGTTGCCTCCGTAGCTTTCCCTTCATGGCCACAGAAAATTGTCCGCGAATATAGCTCGGTTACACACGCCTTCAGCGGAGAAAAGTCCATCGCCGAGCGCGGCGAAAACGGCGAGAAGCCAAATAAAGCGATTCGGTAGAATAAGCGATGACGCCAAGACACATATCCTTCGTTCTACGCACCTTCTTAAAACAAATTCTCAGTTCCGCCCGACAGGCGAAGCACCCATTGCGATAGCAAATTAGTTGATAGCTATACGAAGTAAGGATAGTAGCTTTCGCGGCCGTCTAAACTTGTAAACAATCGCTTACTATTACTAATTTAACTATGTTAGAATATGTATGTGTGACTATACCAGGACGTACTACAAAGAAACATAAACTCAGAAACAGTGCTGTCTTTGTGTGCCTGCTTCTTCCTACGTGTTTGTTCAGCCGCGCTTGCACATTCTATCATGGATTCAAACCAACTAGCCCGTCCACGTGTTTTAACTAAATTAACCAGCACGATGTCACGCGCGCACAAGTAAACATGAACACACATCACTCGATGACAGCGGAAACTGTCAACGAAAACGCTAGAGCTAGGAATCGCGGCAGGAGCCGCGAGCCAATTGACCTCCGTGCATCTTGCTTCAACGCGTACAAAACGTCGGAAGCACAGCACATGCGAAGCCACCGGCACTACACGCACTCTGCAGACATCGCAGATTGCTATGAAGATGAGGCCCGCGCGGGCGTGCCCTTTGGCCGCGTCGCAGATCGCTTTCAAGACAAACAAGCGCCGGCGAAGCGTCTCTATGGTGTGCGCCGATGGCGTCTACTACACTGCGGCCTGCACAATTCGCGTGGCCAACGCCATAGTAGATGCCGCGGTTGTCTCCACTCTGTACGGAGCGGTGGGCGAGGAGCACATCGAGATACCCTGGCAACCGCCAGAGAGGAACGCCCCTCCTCCCTAGCCTGGCCGCTCTGCCTCATGCGCGACAGGAGAAGGCACGCATCCGGGTCGCGTTCCTCGTTCGCGCGTGCGGTATTGAACCGCGTTCGTCGGCTCATCCTCACACACATTCACTCATACGGAACCTCAAGGCGACGGTGACGCCATAGGAAGAAACGCCTCTGAAGTGTCCATATAATTATTATCGCAATGAAATGAAGAGCGCGTACACTACAAGCACTGCAGGCACTTGCGGCGTACACCCTATGTGTGTTAAAGTTTTCGAGTATTCGCGTCATTATACATTCATGATATACGTTGCAGATTTGTATAAACTAGTTGCAGTCTTCACGCTACTGTGCAATGCTTAAAAACAATGACATGGAACACGTGAACAATTCTGGTTATTTCGTTTCTCGTTTGCGAACAGAAAGTCGCGTTTCAAGAAGATTCAGATGTCCATTTACGTTCACATTGTCGCTTCCCGCGTTCCTGCTGAGCGTGCTTAGTGTTCGCCGGATCACAAAGAGAGAGAGAGAGAGAGAGAGAGCGTTTATTTATTCGGATAGTTGTGCAAGGTAGCAGGATTTTCTGGAAGCAGAATTTTCCCTAATTGTGGAGGTGGAGGCATCCTCCTTGCATCCCCAGGGTATATGGCTGAGGGTAGCCCTCTCATCTCACACTAGTCAATCGGGAAAAGATCTGGATAAAACATATGAGAGAGAACTAGCGGGTTAGGGAAGGAGCTTGTTTCAAGTCTCCTCCAAGCTGATTGTTGCTCTTTATTGAGCTTCTTATTTGGGGGCGGAAACTTCCTTCGTCCAGGGCGGAATGCCGTGGGTCAGATCGTGAAATGAAATTAGGCTGTCCTTGGCTGTCCCAAGGGCGCAAGTGCTCCACACCCTGCCGACTAAATCTCGGGCTGTCTGATGAGCCGCTTCGTTCCCAGGGTTTCCAGAAAGTGCCTGTACCCAGATCAATTAAATATCCCTATCTGGTGAAGTGATTTTACTAGGAAAATAAAAGTGGATTGAGCAATGGTGCCCTGGGCGAAATTGTGTATGGCAGTCTTGGAGTCGCTGAAGATAATATCTGCCTCTGAATTTGTAATTGCGAAAGCGATGGCCACCTCCTCAGCCATTACGGATGTGCGTATATGGATGGAGGCTGAAATGACTGTGGCATGTGTACGCCTAATCCCTGCCACTGTAAATGCTCTATTCGGAGCTAGATATTCAGCCGCATTGACGTAGATGGCACCGCCTGCTGTTGATATGCCTTATGCATTGACCTGGCATTCCTCCTACTCTCGTGGTGTATGAGATGCGTATTTTAAAACCTAGTTCTTTGGCGCCCGTTCCTGCATTTGGCGTCGCCCTCGTGCCTCGCCGTAACCAAGGTCATCATCTGCGCTCTGGTCTAGCTGCGCGCGCTCCTGCTGCCATCTCTCGGGCGCGGTGCGAGTCTTGCTCTTCCTCTTGCTCTTCCTCCGCGCAGCGCCGTTGCGGTGACTCTAGCCGCTACCGTCCACTCCACCCTCGCGGTCACTTCTCTCGCTGTCGCGTCACTGCCGCGGTGCCGGCGGCGGGTGCTTTTTGTCGCCTCGCGCGTTATCCACGGCTCTCCGCTCTTCCGTGTCCGCGTCGCGTGGCTGTATGGCTCTCAGCCGTGTCTCTCACTTCCCCGTTTGTGTGGCGCGTTCGTCAGTGGCATTTGTCGCCCCTGGCAGTGCTTACGCCTGGCTGCTATTCTCCCACCTCCCCTCTTGCCCTGTACTTCCCCTTACCTGGCGCAGTGCCGTTGCGGTGACCGGAAACACGTTTCGTCCCCTTACTTCTACTTCCCACCTCAACCGTGTGCGGCCACATTGAAGCCTGCCTGTCAGTGAATGAGTGTGTGACCTCTACTCAATACGCCTGTTCTCCACCCGTTTCCTCACCCAACCTAAGAAGAAACATTAAATAATAATTGCTAGTCTACCCCCCTCTCCACGGCGGGGACCCCCTATAATATGGCGCGTCGCGGGAGCGCTGGGTCGAGAGCGGCGGATCGCGGTGTGTGCTGCCCAATCCAAAACGCGGAACCGCCTCCTTTCGGCAGTGCCCATTTTGTATGTGGTTGCCTGTTGTTGAAATAAAGCAGCAGCTGCACTAAAAGATCGCATTACTAAGAAGCGTAATCGTCGGTCAATTTTCGGGGAAGACGTTTAAGTGCGAGCCGTTTCCTGACTGGTGGGGGTAGGTATCTTAGTTCGTTTATTTGTCGTTCTACGTTTTCGTTTAGTTTGGCGAGCATACTTCTGTCTGTTTCAGGTTTAGTGAGCGGCGCCATATGTGTGGTGATGTGGGCCGCGCACGTCTTCAAATGTGCTATGAATGCCAAGTCGGAGAAACCTTGCTGTAAATGTAGAGTGGGTATCACTAACGCCGCTCTGAATGCCTGTCTGGTTAGGCACTCAAGCTTCATCTTTTTTGCAGCATTGAGCTGTAGGTAGGCCATGAAGTAGGTGAAGCGGCTCAGAAAAAAGGCCTGCACTAATGTGAACAGATTCTTCTCCTTCATACTTTTCTCATGTTTGCAATCCCTTTCATTAAACGTGTTGTCTCATTGGCGGTGACAGAAAGCCTGTTAATGGATTCGGCGTTATTACCATTGCTTTGGATGAATAGACCCAATACACTAAGTTTCTGGAGCTCTAGTATGGGTTGGCTGCTAACATTAACTGTGATGGGTATGGGATCTTGATGTGCCCGCCTACCTCTGACCTCACATCGAATAACGGGGATTTTAGAATTGGGCTGTGAGCAGGTGAGTCCTGCTTGTGCGGCGTAACTTTCTACTCGATCAACCGCCAGTTGCAGAGCTGCCTCAATTTCCCCCTCGTTGCCTTTATTGGTTCGGAGGGTTCACCAGAGCAGCGTCACGGATTCAATCCGAGCGTTCCCTTCCTTTTTATCTCGTTCATCATTACGTCCCTTCTCCTCCTTCCCCGCAATGCTGACCGATGTTCAGGTTTCAGCAGAGCGCTAGGCAGCTGGTGAGGTCGTCAGGCTTGCGCCGTCGTCGGGAACCAATCCCTCTCTCTCAAAAACGCAAACACATGAACGCGTCGGAATGCTCCTATGCATCTTTGTAGACTTCCAAACGCGCTCTTGACGATCAGCCCTGATCACGTGAAAGCAAGAGGAGATCTTAGAGCTCTACAGTTTCAATATCCCGTTTCTAGGGCACCCGGTTTATCAGTGTTTCATTATTGCAAGCCGTCAATCCGTCGTGAGAAAGCGCCGCTTCAACGGCGAAGAATTCAGTGGACTGAGTTAGGAAACATTGCCAGAGGATGCGCTGGAGGCCTTCAAAACGCCCAATAAACGCTGTGACCGTGCTCGTCACGTGACTGGAACTATCCCCAACCACGTGATATATGCACACCTCTGTGTGATCTCTTTCATTTTTGCTACAGCACCATCTAGCCCCCACCTTCTGTGGTCACATGGTTTGGTTCAGGAACAAGAAAATCGTTCAGATACAACGCACTGTAGGAATGGTGCAAGCAAAGCCTTAGTAACCCGTCAAGACGAAACGGTGCACTTCATAAGAACGACGCGCAGCGGACATTGGCGACGAATGTGCACCACGCCCATAACTTAAGATGCCGCAGGTGTGCGACAAAGCGCCACCACCGGGCACAAAATGCAAACTTTCGGATGCCACAAAGCGACCACTTATCCTATTGCTCGAAATCGCTATGCGGCCGCTAGGCGACATGATTTCGGATTCTTCTGGGAGAACGAAGCGCTGCGGTGTGCTCAACTTTGCTACAAATGGAAGACTTGCCGTCTTCAATTCATTTTCCTGTCTCACGTTCCTGGCTCAATTACTCGCCTCAGAGATGTTTCCTGAATACTCTTTTCTACGGGGTTTACATTGAAAATGGGAGAAATCGACACAGCTGGTATTACATCACCAAAGTTTTTCATCGCCGCAGAAAGCACGGAACACAAACGGGTTAAAAGAACCGCATGCGCTAACGTGCAAGGAGCTAGCATGCGGCTAACGTGCCATCATCTCGCTGAAGCACAGATTCTGGCGCGTTACGAGCCTTTATAATTTCCTTTTACTTTATTTCTTTTTCTGAGGAATCGGTATGTCCAGCGGTCATCACCTTATGGTGCATTTGTAATACAGGCTTACATATGTGCTTTTTATGTTTAAATAGCATCTTATAAGCAAGAAAACTTTAGTTTGTGTTATAGTGCTTGTGCTTCTCTTTTCCTTTTTTGCGTTCTGCAGTTTCTGCATGCTATAAAGTGTTTTTCGTTTGACCATACGAGACGATAAAAGGAGTCCCTGCAGCACGAGGCAAACGTAACGGCGCGGTGCGCTTCGATTCCGCGATAACACTGGCCCTTGGTTATGTACCGAAATGTTTATGTCGCGCGTAACAATTACATTGTGTGCAGGGAACCAATTATGCAAGTGCGCAGAAGCGTTCTGGGCGTGCGTCGCGCACTGCACGCGGTGTTTGACCGCATAGCATTTAGAAGTGCAACCGCATTCAAATTTGACTTAACACTGGACGTTTGCTGACGCCTCGGTCGTATAGCTGAAATGTAAGCAACGTGTGCGTGCTTTAATTGCGGTCTCTCAAACAAAAAAGCACTACTCATCTGACTGCTCGAAAGGGAAAGTGTGAAGCTGTCATACAAATCTTTATAAAACAATCTTTGTCCGGCAAAGCGGTAAACAGCTGAATCAATAACTAATTAAACCGCGATGTTTTAAGTGCCAAAACGGAGATTTGATTATAAGGCACGCAAGTGGGGCAACCTCGCAATAGTTTTGTTCACTTGGTTCAGCCAAAGCATGGTGCAGGAGCGTTTTCTTTTGCACTCCGTCCCCATTGGGATGCAGCCGCCGCAGTCGTTATTGAACCCGCGACCTGAGCGAGCTGACCGGCGCAACCCCATCACCACTGCGCTAAAGCGACTGGTGGTAAGCAGACGACGAACGAGACTATTCAAATGGAAATAATAGCCAAGTTCGGTGCCTTTGTGTGTCTAAGCCTTCACTCGGGCTATCGCAGCGACAACTAAAAATTCCTAAGAACGTGATGTTGAATTCATTGAGGATGCGCGCTGTTGGGCTGTTTGTCGGCGCAGTGTTTACGTCAATAAAAGAAGAAAATCTGTTGCAAGTTGGCGTTATTTGTGCCCCTATCGCTCTATCTCTTTTTTCACCTAGCTGATCCTACCTACACTAAATTGTGCCTTTCAAACGGCTAGTCTGTAGATTTGTATGTTTCATACAACAGGTTCGACACCAAGTGGGACGAAACTCAGAGTGACAACTCCTAGGAGAAGTCCTACAAGTCCACGTTCTACACGTCCACGTTCTACAAGCCCAAGTCCCACAAGCCCAAGCACTACGAAAACACAACGTACGTACAGCGACGACAAGTGCAGCTACCATAACTGAAATTAGCAGTGGTAAAATTAGTCGTACTACTATTAACGCTTATCAGTCATACTGGCATGTGGTTTAGTTAGACAAATCACTGGCGCCATTTTAGTATGACTTTCTGGTGTGAAGAAAACAAGATTGCGTCAGTTTAGGTCTGTTACTTTTGCCACACGAATAACAAAACGACTCAAGGTATAAAATAACCAAACGACTCAGCACCGCAAGCGATATGGTTTCATATTTCCATATCGTTCTACTCGCTGCTAATAATGTTGGTGGGCGCCTTCACCTGATTGCTATTGTTATGAAGTTACTGTTATCAACATATCGCGTTTCTCAGTAAAATTCTTATAAAATTACCACTGCCAGGAATATTGGTAAGTAGCAAAGGAAACTTTCGAGTGCATAAGAATGCAATTATAATTATTTTATTCTATTTAGTAAAAATAATCTTTTGTTTCTTTGGCAGCGTTTCATTCTACGGGAATAAAATACCACTGACAGAAAAGCAATTTGCACCACGATGCACTCATTACACGCATCGGTCACAAAGGTGGAAAATAGCACGAGTTCGAAAGGATTGTTTATAATCGCTTTCCGAAATGTGGTGGTGATTCTCTTCGACTTCAATGTGGCACTACCCTCTTACGTTGATTCCCTACGCGGCGCGAGCAACGTGATCATCAGAGAGAGTGTGAAAGGGCTTAATTCGTGCTACGTAAACGACGTCACTTGCTGTGGCACAACGTAAAAGCAAAGAAGAAGTATGCCTGTGCGCTCGACACGATGGGGAGGGACCAAAAGCACCACAAAGGAACTTACTGAAATGTATGCGCCAACTGCGAGTGATCGTAGATGCGCGTTTTTCTATCGCTGCGTACTAGAGATGCAAGCTCGGCAAGCTGCCCGGAGTTCCTCTGACATGAGCGCATATTTTTCGTTCGAGGCAGTATAGCAGAGGAAAGCGAAGTGTGCAAGGCTCACGTAGGTTTGTAACAGAACATCTCAAACAGAGGAATTCGGTGGTTTCGTGGCGGTAACATTTGAAAGCACTTCTATCATAGGGCAGAGCAAGGTTAAAGTCATATAAATTGGGGGAACCATATTCTGCCACATGTCAGCAGAGATCCACTTCATTCGGAGTCCTTTTGGAGTTGTTTTTCATTCTATGATCATACTTCTAACAACAATTTATAGTTAGCCTAACAACATGGCGCTGATAAATAAGTAAAGGATCTCTAATTATCAAATCGGGCAAGGGCAACTTCCTAATCAACATTCTTTCGAGAATGCTTATAGACACAAAAAAGTTCAGAAGTTTGTTAACTTTAAGGGTGATGACACAATAGCAATTTCTGATGCTACTGGTGAACTGATCCCAGTAGAAAAGTAACGTTCGTTCTCAACTGAGAACAGCCATAATCAAGTGAGGCTTTTCGCGTGCAATCACAGCCTTGCTAAAAACATACGTCTGCTTCGATCATGTGACTACCCCTACCCTGCAATGTTTCAATGAACTCATTATTAAAGTTTTCCAATCCAATCCAATCCTAATTATCATGGCATCCAAAATACTATGAAACCCTTAATGCTGTCGTCAACATCTGATAGCGATCTAACCAGTGCCAAAATTTCAAAGGATACGGCCTGGTATTCTTCGACAATAATAACTATGAGTTTTGAAGAAAAACTTATTGAAAACTCGCTGCGATCCGACTGGGAGATCCAGAAGGTGACAGTACTTTTTCAATCAGTTGAGGAACAATCTGCGTGTAATATTACTGACCCAGCCATATCACTTATCAGAACACCACGTAAAATATCTGAGCACATTTTGTTTTCTCCCCTTGCCAACTTTTAAGAATATAACTCACTCAGTGCACGGCAATGGAATTTTAGAAAATCATACTTGAGGGATACACAGCTAATATCCGACACTCAGAAACTGAATTTAAATATTGGCAAATGATCCGTTGCTGATTAGTAGACTTTTCTATAGATTCCGACAAGGTGTGTCACCAATTTCTGCTATGTATAAATTCAGCCTGCCTAACAATGATAAAAAGATTTCAGCAGTGAGGAAGCTTGTAGGACGACACAGTATGGCGGCTTTTTGGGAATCCCACGAGAGAGGCACGTCTTTCTCGGTGCAATCAGTGAGAGGCCCTTTCATGATCTTAGTATCCTTATAAAAGTGGAGGATGTAAGTGCAAGCAGCGCGCATGCACGAGTTCAAAAGAAGAACAAATAGAGTAGACAGAAACATCTCGAACGCCCGGCCTTGTGATGTCCAGGTCCACACACTGTGTCCTGTTTAAAATTTGCCTGGTCACATCTTTCGCAATATTCAAATCTGAATAGCGCGAATAACAGTCGTAGCCATTTAAGCGCCACTACGGCCTACCGGTGGATGTTAACCTTGCGCATGGACTTTATTATCATCAGTAATGTCCACTCCCTGTCTACCCTCTCGCAGGCAAACCTGGAGGGCTGGGCTCGTTGCTGTGCACTGTACGAGAGGGTTTCACCAAAAGCACGTTCCAGTTTCCACCAGACGGGCTCTGCGGCATCGTCACATTCGACTCGCTGTTCACGGGGTCAGGGAACACGTTGGAGCCGCCGTATCGCCCCGACCTCGAGTATTTCTTGGAGACGGCGAGGCAACACCGCGTCACCGAGTATGCGATCGGAATCGACCACAGGTGAGTGTGTCGTGGTGGTCGTGGCGGCAGCCCCAAAAATGGCGGGGACTTACCGTGTTCATCTAGCAAATATCCACAACCCCGGAGTTTGCAGTCACAAATAAGTATGCGCAGTCCATGAAAGTAGTGAATGGGATGGACCATTTAGTGGCGCTGACAGCCGACTTCGCAGCCACAGTGCGCTGTATTGCACCGTAACAAGAATAGTGCACGTTGTATGTTGAAGTGTTGGCTCTCTGGTAGGCAATGGTGAGTGCCCAAAATGGCGGCAACTGGCTACACCAGTCAACACGTAAGCGCGGTGCTAGGGCGTGTATATTGACCCTTTGCGTGTAGCAGTTTGTTCTGGAGAAACGAGATGGCGCTTTCGGCGGCGTGCCTAGCGCTGCCTCAGCGACAACACGCGAATATGAAACCATTGCCTCTTCTGCCCTGCTTCTGCGCGATCAGCTATCAGAAGTGCAAGTGAGAGAGTGCCGCTCTTTAAACGACGACTAAAGGAGTAGCCGTTCAGGTGTTATGTTAAGTTTCAGTAACGTTATCTACACACATCTGCCCTAACTAGCACGCGGATTTACGCTCACTCTATCGCGAACGTGTCAAGAATAAATGAATGTGCGCATACTTGAGTAAATGTGCCCAACATATGCGGGAAGTAAATCACGGACTACACCGACAGCCAGGAGTGGTCGAAGCTGAATGTTTTCAGACGGTCTACAGGAATAAGACAGTTACTAGCGATGATACATCTTTGCTGAAAGCTATGAAAATGTACACAACAGCTATGTTGCAAGCCTTGCGTGCAGTAAGAACAAATCTATCGCAACTGAGCACACCCACGAACGATTAAGCAGAAAATAATCACATAGCGGCCGCACCGGGCAACTAGTCACCCACCCAGTCACCGTCTACGATATCTCCCGAAAGAGAGGTTTGGCGAGCCACACCAGTGTCACGCACATCCGTTGTAAACACGCAGGCAGCTGAGACAAGCAGTGGACACGTCACAATGCGATCGGACATGACACGAACCACCGAATCGCCGCGAAAAGGGTTAATATTTGTAGTGAATATATACGTTTCTTTATTCGGCGAGCAGGAAAGGGCGCGACGTGACTTTTTCCTCCTCCTCTGCCACGTGCGAGCGGGCGAGGCGCTGCTTGAATGTGTTGGCGTCGCGCGCTGCAGTACGGTGTGCACGTGTTATCTCGTTCTCTGGGAAATTGACGGGATGCCAGTTTATTCAAGGTCGATGGGAAACCACTGTGTAGCCTTTGGTGCAACAGTATAACTGCACCTTGCTGAAGTTTCTCTTGGCTGCGCAAATACACGAAGTGTATCTTTAGCGACGCGGTGTTTGCACACGTTCGTATATATATATATATATATATATATATATATATATATATATATTTCTGGACAGACATTTCAGATTCAGTTGTGTGGTGCGCCACAGGCTCTGCTTCGAAAACTATTTGATGGTGACTGGTCGCGTTCGAGGTGTCCCTAAGTGTGAACTTAATGCGCTTCTGATTCGAATGTTACCAGTCACCATGAAATAGTTCTCGAACCGCAGCCTGTGGCACAACGCACAAATGAATCTGAAATGTCGCCCCAGATTAAAAATTAAATTATGGGGTTTTACGTGCCAAAACCACTTTCTGATTATGAGGCACGCCGTAGTGGAGGACTCCGGAAATTTCGACCACCTGGGGTTCTTAAACGTGCACCTAAATCTAAGTACACGGGTGTTTTCGCATTTCGCCCCCATCGAAATGCGGCCGCCGTGGCCGGGATTCGATCCCGCGACCTCGTGCTCAGCAGCCCAACACCATAGCCACTGAGCAACCACGGCGGGTGTCGCCCCAGACATATATATATATATATATATACATACATACTTGTGACACCGGATCACACTGCCATGACACCACGCATGCTAATGTCACGTGCTCGGCTTACGTGGTATGCAGTGTAGGACGAACAGATCTATAAAACCTAGCAGCTATCACTGCTGACGCTCGCGCAGGCCACACACGCCCACTCGAGTGCCATGCTGCACGGCATTCTTGACATCACTACCCAAAACAATTTTATTCGTTGGCGGAAACCCCGTACAACAAACGAGGTAGTCGTGCAGTGTGCCTACGTATAACAAGGTCAACGCTTCTCAAACAAAAAAGCGCATCTTAATCCGTAGCAGAACAGTAACCACGCTCGTTCACGGTAACGATCGTTGCGTATGTTTCTTAACTACTCATCACTGCTAAAGCACAGCTTAGAATTACAGTGAGAATACCGCAACAACGTCACATTAATGAAATAAGTTCTAGAAGTACACAATCGAACTCGAAGGCCGATCGCAGGCTTAAACACGTGTGTACACATCGCGCTGGGTGGTCCGTCCGCCTCAACGCCACCACAAGTTCAAGTGGCCACGCCCACTTCATTCCTTTCAGTACGTCTCACAAAACGATTTACACCGTAGAGGATGCCACCTCATAGTAAGCAGACCACGCGAACCCGAAAAAAGAAAAACGGCAGGAACTGGTGTCGAACGTATATTTGGCATAGAACACGTAGCGTTCGCCGACGGCACCTAGAGGGCGGCACTGCCTATTCAATGTGGCAGCGCCCATGGAAAAAATGTCTATAACATCGTCATCAAAGACCTGGAGATGCACATTGATGTGCCTGAATTGTGGCTAACGTGGAGAAAACACTGGCTACCTTCGTTATCATTGGCTATCTGCGTCATGCGAGATTGAATTCGTACGCCACTAAGACGGAAACATCCTGCAAAATAGCGAAACAAGGCTCAAAAATTGATCCGTGGGGAAAAGCGTCACGCCGGGCATTGCCTTAGCAAGACACTTGTGGCGCCGTGCTTTATGGAAGCATCGCAAATGCCCGCCGTTTGTCACGAATTCAATTTTGCGCTTCTTTCAAATGTGTTGCATATCTGTAGACGTGTACTTTTGTGGTAGCGCTTTCCTTTCTGTCAAATGGGCCGTATCGCAATAACATCACACTCGCCCACTGTCTGTATATAATATAATCGCTGGCCGCCAAATTGGGGCGTGCTTTTTGTCCTTTATATTCCTTGGCTGTCAGACGGCCACGTTAGGTTGCTGCCGTGCAATGAAGCATGTTTCAAGTTCAGTCTGTCTCTTCGTTCACGGAAGCCTTGAAACACGGCAGAATGCTCTACAATTTTGACTGAGCGAGCTGTGGAAATGTTTACCGGAGAAAACAATTTGGATTGTTTCGGAAGCGTGTTTTTCAGTTGAAGATCAGAGTCGGCACTGCACTCTAGTTCAAGGCCGGTACACTGTAACGATTGCTTTTCCTCACTAATATTCCTTACGTGTCATTCAATATTTACGGCCGAGCAACCGCTGTGATCACGTGGACGAAACACCACTCGAAGCTGCGATGAAATGCGAAAAGGAATAATATGAGGATGCAATTATTGCGGCCCAAGAAATCAAGCTTAGTTTCATTAGATCCTAAGTCATACTGATAGATGGATAAAACCAACTGGAGGAAAATTTCTTTCATTATTAACCTTTTATGAAGTTAGGTAAATAAATATTTTGTTTTTCACCCGATGTATCTCTGACTAACTGAAGTGAGAAAAGGAAAGGAAAATAGAGTTGAGCTTAACATATTGTCAGTTTGTTTTAAAAAGAGCTTTTTAAATGACTTGCTAAAAAACGTAAATGCTAATGGTCTCCGAATCGCGTTATCACGGCGCGGTCAACTTTTCTTTTTCAAAACAGGTCCAATCGTTCTGCACCTCAGGAAGGGAGAGGAATGCTTCCTTTCAACTTTTAAATAGTTTAGGTGTGATAGAATAACAGAAATATCGAGTACATTGAATTAAGGCGCTACGCGACTGCCTGCGTAAACGGTTTCTCGGGTTCATTTACATAATCCACACAAATTCGTTCGTAATGGACATCAAACAAAGGAAAACGATGTTTCGTGCTCGAGAATGTTTTAGTCTGTCCCCCTAACAAATACATTCTTTTTTTTTTGCTCGCTGCACTGCCACAAGTTAGGCAGTGCAGCGAGCAGCTCTTAAACGTACAGGCTCTAACTTCAAAAAAACTCCGAAAAAGTTGCGGGCATTTATTGGCGACCGCCAATATACATATCACAAACAGCTATATTCACCTAATACCTTCCTTCTGTCTGTAAGTCAACCGGTCGGTCCTCACGAAGTGCTGCTGAAAAGAGAAATGGAAAGATTTGAATCAAAGCAGAGATGGAGCGCATCACTTCGGGTTGAAACAAAAGAATTTTTCAGCCAGTGCTTCGCGGCAGCTTGTAGAGGCGGAGTACTAGGAGCATTTTTTTTTTCTGCAGCTTTACGGCCGCACAGCTTGGCAATTCGACGTGCCACTTTGCGTGTGTTCTCTACGAATGCATCCTTTAAGCATTCGAGTGTCTACGCGCTACAAGGAAAAATCCAAGCTTTTTTAGAACGAATCTTGATTCCTTGCTTGACAAGCAGTATACTTAGACAACATGCCACTTAGAATGTCATTGAACGAGGAGTCTTACAAAACATGCTGTCGTGTGAACACATTGTAAATAACGAATGCCTGTTTTTAGGCATGCGAGAGACGATGGAGACTGTTCACTATCATATCTAAGGTTGGAAATGGGAATTGGCTAGAGAGGATTTTAAACAAAAGCAAAATATCGTTGCGCTTCTTAAAACTGAACTCTCTGACAGGCAAAAATTGGTCATGTGTGATGCAATATCTTCCGCAAGCAACGTGATAACAGGTGCACCTGAAGGTTCAGTGTTCGGGAACGTATCATTTTCGTGTTTTATCGACAATTCTCCGACGTTCCTGTTAACTTGGAAGCACTGATATACGCGGACGACACGGCGTTTATTTTGTCGCACATAAAACGCGAGAATTGCAGGAGAATAGTAACGAGGAGCTGAAGACAGTCCAGTCGTGGTTTGCAAGTAACCACTCGAGAATTATCGTAATAAACATAATTTGCTGTTTATCAGACTAAACGGGACCAGCTAAGCTCTGGAATGTTGTGCTCATGCATAGAAAATACACTGTTGCGGCTTCTTTCGTGTTATAAATATTTCGGTATTACATCTGACTCTAATGTGCATGACCCATATCAGCATCCTATGCTCAAGGTTTGCGTATGGACGTCACGTCTCTTCTGCAGGGTCGTGAACATTCCAATAGACATCTTTCGCATACTTTTTAACATGCTTTTCTGAGTAGGCTCCTTAGTTACGTGCCATAATTGTCGGGTAAGACATGCACACTACGCCATTTAGAACTCGTACATGCACCAATTATAAAAACAAGCAATACAAATCAGCTCATTTCGAAAGTGCAGGGAGTAGCAAACCCGCTTTCATTGAACTGTCGTGCTACCATTAGGATTGCTTGATGAAATGAACGTAATGCAATGGACACAAAGCATTATGAAATATGACGTTACTCCTCTGCGAGCATGCTCATCTTACCGGCTCTCCGTACGAAAGCGTTACAATGTACCTGTTGTCAGTACAATTTCCGGCCGCTGTTATTAGAATTTCATACGCAATAACATTAATGCCGGAGTTCTTCCAGTCTCCAATGAAATCGTTTTCGTTTTTAAAAAGCTTTGATAACTCTGTTAAATCTCTTATGCCAGTGGTCTGTTTGCAGAACTAACTAGAAATTGAGTAATTTTTGCTTTGAGCGTCAACGCTGTGAGACACGGTGCTCGCCTTCATGGCGATGTGTAGAAGCAAGGTTATGTGCATTCTTCGTAATTCCCATGAATGTCAATAAAATTAAAATTCAGAATTGAGAAAAATATATATACATATAGTCATAAGTGCTCGAACAAAGAATGTGTCAGGCTAGAGCCAATGTTCCTACAAGGGGCGTGAAGAAGGCAAGTCTCATCGTCGAACTGCTGGCTCCAGCGTGAGACATTTATTTTTTCACAACTGTTCATTACAGAAAGCGCTGTGTAGTGCTTGTGTATATGCGTTTATCAGAGAAACGGTGGGCTGTGTACGGCTATGGCCATTGCGGCTTGTTTCCTCTCGAAAGGGAAAAGCCTCATAGTTCTTGTGTTTTCTGCTATAATTCCCCCCCCCCCCTTGGTATTATCCAGTTATTACTGGCGCGAAAACTTCAATGACCATGGTCTTATACAAATCAGCAGCAGTGCTAAGAATATGTATGCTTGCGGTGCAATTTTCACATGTTTATGACACTACTGCGGTGCAGTCGCTACTCCAACAAACAAATTCTGGCCTAGGGCTCTTAGATACATTACGCGTGCTAGCAGACTTTTTTTTTTCATTGAGCCAGTGGCACTCGAAACGTACTGCAGTATGGTTACGATGTCTCAAAATGAGGGGGGAAGGTGACCAAAGGAGAGGGTAAGCCTTAGGGAGACTCTGGTGACTGAACCCGGTGAAATTCGTTTTCCCGTTTCTGACATTTTTGTGTCTAAACCGCAGATTTTGAGCGCCTATCCCAGCGGCAAGAACACCACACTTTCTGATGTGCGTAAATGCCTTTGCCCATTCATATGGTGCACCAAAGCTGATACTTTCTTCTCTAGAGAGTAAATATTTCATCTGCCCTCACCAGCTTTTGCAGGAGCGAAGCCAGCATGAGGGCACTTGCGGCTAATGCCAACACCAAGCTACATTTAAATGCGCTGTGGGACCAGCGAGTCTACCACTATGGCCAAGTAAACACGCCAATGAGACCCGGCGGCCACAGTCCTGGTGAAGTCGTGGTGGAATCAGCGAGAGGCCTAAAGGTCCGTCTCATTATTGCCTACGGCTACAAATGCAGAAAATCCTGCACCTTCTTTTACTTGCGATCGCCACACCCGCCTCTAAAAACAAAAGAGAAAACGATCGTCTAGATTTCAACAAATGTGAGACGCTGTGGTATGATTTGTAAAGATGCCATCACTATTTGTATCACACCTATGGTCTTCAGATGCAACGCGAAGAAAATGGTTGAAATCGATGTACCAGGCTTTCATAGCATCGCATTGTTCAATGCTTACTAGAAATCTTTGGGTTCGTGAAGTCTCGTTAAACGTAGTTTCACCCTAACTGCGGTTTCCCGATGCCAAGTCTCTTGGGAGTCGCGGTCCAATGTGGTAAATTAGTATTATGCTCTGGTTACCAAGCAAGATTACTGCGACTCGCTGTTATTTGAGTTGGCCATCATTAGCCAAATACTTAAGTCAGATATTCCTGGATTCTGCAAAGAAAAACTTGTATAGCCGATCCACTGACGTGATGACATTGAACAATGAGCTCATTCTATTTCTTGATCCTATCACAAGTCAAAGAGTCACAACAGTTGTCCATAGCCTTAGGCACAGGTCATCCTCTAATATGAGTAATAATCACGTATCACCTGTTATACATGCCGTCCTTGTTGCTCTCATTTTTTGTGTGACTTGAGTGAGGCACCTTGTCATCGTTGTTGCAGAAAGCAACGGCGCTTCTTGTGCTTAAGAAGCGCGGTAAGAACGAGATACGTAATTGCCGACCGCTACCTCTGCTGCCGTATTTTTTAAGGGGCCTTGAAGATTTTATCATAGGCCGCGTCTTATAGTTTACCGACCAACCTACGGTAATAACAATGTGGCAGCAAGATTTCAGCATACGCCTTTTGAACGAAGCGGCCGTTCTTGTCCATAAACATTCATCTTAAAAAAATTAAAGACAAAAACATCGCATGGGCATTATACATCGGCTTTAGAAATTCCTTTGTTTCAGGTAATTATGATACTGTTCCATAAGAGAGTGAACAAAAAATGGCATCCGGGGTGCCACTCATCTTGCCTTCTGTAAGCAGAACACAGTGACTAAGGTTATTGTTCAAATGCATCCTAGCTGTATTCCTTTTCTATATATGTTGTGGACTGATGGCATTCGTAATATAGGCAACAATTCTTATTTTATCGTTCGTACAAATGGTACCAGTATATATTTCAGAGAAAAAGTCCCACTCATCTAGTGTGATAGGGCCAGTCACCTTCTAGAAGAGCTCGCACACTCGTTAAATGTCTAAACTTTTTTACGTCAGTCAAGAGAAAAATTAAATAATTTTTTCCACTGAAAGGCCGATATTTAAACACCACAAATTATTATATACGTTTTCGGTGACACAGAGGTAGATAATGAATAAAAAGAATTTGATGTCTGGTTTATGAATGACACGAGTTGGAACGCGTAAGCTAATCACGCAGGTATTGAAGCTACGTCTATATTGATGCTCTCGTGTATAAATTTAATTGCATTGTTCCTACTAGTGAATGTAAAGTAACAGCAGGGTACACAGCCGAGGTATGCACCGATATTCCGGTAGACTGCAAATATGTGGCGGATTAGCGTGAATCATCGACAATCTCATACCTCTAAATATTCTACTGCCAAGTGCCTGTCTGACTAAAAAAGGGCCTACAGATGCGGAATATCGGTGCATACCTCCCTTGTGCACCATTCAACAGTAAGGTACACAGCCGAAGTCGCATACGCCAGAGCCATATATGGCGCATGACTACCTGGAATATTGATACACTGTTGGTTATCAGCAAAATGTCAAAAAAGAAGCTGGTGAAATAATGGCGTCACTATTGCCCGCTATTGTGACGCAATAGTGACGCAATAGTGACGCAAAAATTTGCGTCACTATTGCCCTCTAGATAGCGCTGAACAATAGTGACGACTGGGATCGCAGTTCCTCCTTCTTTATCGGGGTGCGAGAAAAGCACGAATCCATACCACGTGACTATGTCATTCCATCACGCAGCTGACCTTTACTTGCTCTGCGAGTTTGTCGCTGTCATCTAATTGAGCCCTCTCTCCCTTAACGAACAGATAATTTCGGACTTGATGAACGACAGGAAAGATCCCATGTTGAGACCCAGTTACACGATACTACATTTCCCGCTGCACTCCGAGAAATCCGCCTCCCACGTAGCTGCTGTATTGAGGTAAGAGTCTGGTTGCTGACATATGCTCAACAGCTACACATTTCAACTTTCAGTCATACATAGCGATTGTTCGCAGTCGTGCTCAACCGATTTTAATATGCTCACTTAGCCGCCGCAGTGCGCATGGTTGCATTCACTACTACTGCTATAAATACAAGCTCCTAAATTTGCAGCTGCCATGATGGTGCAATGAGATACGTAGGCAAAATGCGGGCCAACTAGTGATAAAACCATCGACACAACGCAAAATGAATCGACCAAGGACGCAGTGCTACCCAGCAATCAAAAATTCACTGACCACATTTCCCATAGCGTAGGACAGTGCTTGAATTGGGGTCGTCGAAATAGCATGGCCACCTCTCACAGAGGCAGTTTCTAACAGAAATAGCCTTACATCCACATGTATGTTGAGCGTTCTTTTTTCTCTATGAAAACTACAAGTTCAGTGAAGTTTTTTTCGTTTATTTTTGTGCTGCGGAGCTCTGCTTTGGTAATCGATGCAATAGGAGTGCGCAGAGCATGTGGAGGCAATTCTAAATTCAGTTCCATTCATTATTTTTTTTTACAAATCGCACACTTCTATGGAAGAACTGAGAAACAAACTTGATGGCTCACGTTGTTTCCTATAGTTAAAACAGGGCTGGCATTCCCACTAATATTTCTGGCTTCAGAACGATACCTGTTGGACAAAACTATGTTACTTCACCGTCAAGTATTAGCTCTTCTGAGCGTGCAATATACGTCACCACTTTGTGTGGAAACTGTGACAGCAACCTGGGAGCTCATCTGCTTTTACCTAGTTTAACCAGATTTCCCCAGTTACGTGACTATCTATTTGCTTTGCACCGTCCTTAGATATCGCCACAGATAGTTTTGAGTCTACTGCATAGCTTGAGTCTTTTTCTTGTTTGACATAAGAGGCTATGTAAAAGCTAAGAATGTTGGGAGGTGCTTTAATTTTACATCATTGCATGGGTTAGCTTAGTAAAATTTACACTAGTAAAAACATTATTCCACGGGGTGCTTCTTGATTTATATTTCGCGTGAGGAACTTGTTAAGTGCAATTTGCTGGAAAACCACACGAATGACAGATTGAGTGCAATGCTAGACGAAGTACGCATAATTACTTGTACATTGCTGAAACGGAACCGTGAACACGAAATAAAGATAATGTACACGTGAAAAAGAACAAGATAGGATGAGAAATTGCAAGTAAAGGGCCACATGATCAAATCAAATCCGGAAGAGTGCGGATGTACAGACACCAAGACAACGCCATGCTTGTTTCGTGAATGCAGTCTGTTATTTAGATAGCGGAACCGATGGCTCACTAACCCATGTTCCTGCCCCGACTGAGACTAAACAAAATACCTCCTGTATTTCCTGTATACCCGTTCATGTTCGAGGAAAAAACTGCAGCTAGTAATTTGCACACCTCATTTAGCGTTTTCTTTCGTATACCATTCGAGTTACTTCCAGTGCTCTGCGCAGCGCAACTTAGTCGGATATGGAAGACCGGGTAGACTTTTTGCAAGTCTTACTGAGTGTTAATTTCTGCCTATCATGGTACCAATGTCGCTATGCCCTTCATCCGACGCGAATTAATATTCAGAAGTCTTGCAGTTCTTTATGCTCAGGAACTCGTCACTCTACCTTCCTTAGTTATGACGGCAATTGCATTCCGTCGGCGTCTCATAATTATAGAGCAGAGCGCAGGCGTCACACGCAGCAGCCAGAATGCCGAGACGAAACTGCGCGGTTATTGTAAAGTGAGCGCAGCTTGATAGCGCATGACGTGCTTTTTCGCAGCTCTTAGCACTACGCCTTTAGTTTTTTAGTAGATTTTGGATCTTTGGATAAGACTACGACTTTGGATCTTTGGTTCTTGGGTAGGTTAGCTTGGCAAGCTGCTTGGTAAGGACAACTAAGCTTAAACGGGCAGGGGGGGGGGGGGGGGGTTGCTGAACAACCGCTCTTGCTTGGTGAAACAACATAGACCGCGGATAGCCTGCGCTGCAGTGAACATCTCAGCCAGGTTTTGTTGTCGTGCGCGGCGCTTGAAGCTCATGACTGGAGCGCGAAGTCACTTTTCTCTCAAACACTCCCTTTTCAACGGAAGCCTGCTTCTCTCTTTTATGTGCGCTTTATTTCATAATATAGCAGATTGCCATGCGCAGCTGCTATTGGTCTATAGCTGAGATCAATCAAGAAGGGTGAGTGGATTGAAAGTGCGCTTCTTGCTTCTTTTACTGTGTGTATTAATTGACAAACTTTAAGGAACGTGCTGAAGTAGGCCAACATCAGCTTTGGAATTTGGATAATAATTGCGTACTTCCGGAAGAAGCCGACTGTCGTCTGCTCACGCTCGGCCGCGTAGGAACGAAACTTTGGCGACCCTGCTCATCGGTGTCGTAGCCGTTGGGTCTCCCTAATTTCCACTAGTTTCAACCACAGGCAATCTAGACACCGCGCGTTCCTGGCCGCTGCTGGTTACACGACTTGGTGGGCTTCGCTTCGGAATGATGTATTAATACCGCTTCAAAATGCGCAAGTAGGTGCAAGACAAAGCCGGTCCGCACCGCGTCGTACGGCCAGACTGGAGCATATGAGCGCGATTCCGCACTCAAGCCCGGTCATGCACAAAGCAAGCTCTGCGCACTGCACTTTCGCAGGTAGCTCCGGCCTGCTACGCGTAGAAATCGCGGTCGTCGCGGGGTGCCGTGACCAGTCCGTTGGTTGAGCGCACTGCTGCTCGCTGAGGAGAAGCGCGTTCGGCTCACATTTGGCGTAGATTTACTGCATAGACTCCCTTTGGAAAGACAGAGTTGCGTCAAGGTACGCCATCTTGGGCTCGAAGGCTATGCGAAAAGCCATTCCCAGTACACGTAGGGGCGGCGCTTGCGCGACAGTGCCAGCAGCGTTTTTAGTTTTTTCGCTTTCTTTTTATACTTTGTTTTTGACGAGTGAATGTCCGTACCTCAGCTGCTTATTACAAGCCTAGATATTACGCTTGCCTGCCTTATTGTTTAATGATTACGGGAACTGCAGCGTTCTAGGAACGCATGCGCCGGCGCATGGTGGCACCGTCGTGAGCCTTTGCGATTTCCGTGCGAAGTGTCAAGTATAATGCTAAGTTTTTATAGATAAGCGATAATTCTTATTAGGCAGGCATGTGACAACGGCTCGCGACATCTAAAGGACATGAATGCGCGTATTGAAGGAACAGCGCTGACCCCTCCAACATTCCTCGTGTATAAATTATGGAATTTCAATACGTTCCCGGTGAATGACCCGACGAATTTCATGCACTCAAGTACATTTTGCATTAACACCCCCAGCACCACTATGTCGATTATGAGGATATCAGTACATCCTTGTACCGTTTTTCATGTTGCTAACAAATTTAGCCGTCTTATGGGTCTCATATGGAGTAGGCACGTGTTGACTAATGCTGCATAAACAAGTACAATAAACAAGTGCACTTCTACAGTCGACTTCTAAAGGCCTACTTGCAGATATAAAAAGAAATATCCGACGCTTACAATACCCACCATCGGAACGTTTCCCCGGTGCGACGTCGAAGTTCCGGAGACATAGCAAAACCAACCATAGCGCCACCTTGGCTGGACGTTTCCCTTCACAGGGTGGAATTGCTCTGATTTTTCATCCCACGCTGGCGCGCGCCGCGTTCGCTGTCATCTTGCGCTGTGCTAGTTCGCTCGTTGACGCTGACGCTCGCTGCAGGATTGGGCACCTAAGAGCTGAGCTCTAAGACAGGACCTTTTTATTTCACACTCCGTCATGGTGCAAGCGCTTAGGAGCGTCTAGTCTAGAAACTAAGTGAGAAACAATATGCGAACACATAATTTTCGGTCAGTAGCAGCGAGGAACACGCAGCCAGAATATATTGACAATGCCGCTGCCAATTGTGACTTGTCGGCGGGTTCCTGCGGAGTGCTGGCTTCTCAGCAAAGCACTGGAGCCAGTCTTCACCACGTGATGCAGCACGGCGAATAGCGGCGCTAGAATTTCGAAGGTGGTGCGAGCGGCGCGCGGAAAACGGTGGCGCAACTCTGCCTCCATGAAGGGGGTTCCCTAAAGTAAAGGAGAGTAACTTTAGTTTGGCGTCGCCGTAGTCGCCAGAATCGGGAGTTGTAGCGTATACGCGAACATCAAAAATAAAGTTTGTACCGCGCTTCATGATGACATTCAGTAGGCGGAGCGTTTTGGGCACGCCCCACTCCTCCGTAGCCTTTGCTGTGCAATGCATTGAAGTGCCGGCAGCATTTTCGAAGGATGTGTTTGACTGCGAAAAACTCCGCTTCTACTGAACGCACTGAAGTATTTTTGGCAGCAAAGTAGTTTTAAAATAGCACACTTTAACTTCAAATCATTTGTTCACTTCCAATAAAAGTGTTTCAGGGCCCATTTAATGTAATCTTGTGCGATGACGGTACCGCACCTATCCGAGACAACATCTTATACGATGAAATCGTTGTGGCAATGCAAATGCTCGACCTTCGTGCGGTGATCGCTTGAGAGCGACACCAGTGAAAACTCGTAACGAGCCCTAAACTACTACGAAATCCGCAACGAAAACCAGTTGTCATGGTTAGTGTCAGTCGCAGTTTCATTTGGGAGAACCAGGAGACCATTATGTTAATTCAGCTCTGTGCATCACTTTTGCCTTGCAGTAATGTATCGTGTAAGTGAAGCGAGTAATATTAAGTTCTGAATGCCAGAACACTAGAAATAAAGATTCTGCGCAGATAACATTGCACCATTTTATGTCATTCAGGAGTCATCCGGTGGACGTGTTTGTCTTCATTGCTTTCCACGCGGAGCAAGATTCGCGCTACAAGAATTGCCTCATGGTACCCCCGACCATACGCTCCACGCAGCTACTGCCTCTTTACATCCAAGCTGAGTACCCTATTCGTTTGGTAAGTACCGTGAGCACCTCCTAGTTACTATGCACACGGGATTCGCAAGTACCATGCAAACTCAGTAGTAATGAATGTCCCTAGAAATCTTAAAAATTGTCTTTATTGAATCTTGCATACTGAGCATAGCTTCCCCTTTCAGTTTTTCCACCAAGGGGAATGAATGTGATGTGGTCATATAGCAAGGACGGCATTGCGACCGATTACACGGGTTTAACGCCTCTAATTAACGCTAGGACTATGAGATGCACTGTAAAGGGAGCGCTGTGGGTTAATTTCGAGCACCAGCGTTTCCACAAGGCGCACACGAATTCGGGGAATTCGGGGAATTCGCGAGTCACCGCGGCAGGGAAGCGAACCGCCAAACTCGCACCGGCCGAATGACGACGTGGCAAATGATTTCACCACGTGGCTCATCGTCATGGTGCGCGCTGTTCATGGCGGGAAGCACTGCACGTCATCACATGGACGCGGAAGCGGAATTATCCGAAGAAAAACGAGGAAAAAAGAATTAAGGCCGTATTCTAATGTAATTTTTATTGCGGTGCCTACAGGGTCGATTCAAATAGGTCGCGAAGCTTCGGGCGAAAAGCGGTTCAGTACAGATTGTCACCGACATCAGCATGGGGGGTTATGGGAGCAGCGATTGAAGCGCGACTAGGTTTGGAGAGAACAAACATTGGGAAAGAAAAACGCGTTTTTTAATTCAAGCGAGACACAGTTAGATTCATTCAATGTAAATAAAATCCCTAGTCAATTTTATATATTCGTGACGAGTTAAGAAAATACAAGTTTAATTTTATTATTATTAATAAATGCATTTCTTTTCAGCACCCATCGCTACAGGGGGCGTTGACGTCACTATCACTCGCAATGCAATGCACGTCTTGAAATGGGCAGATAGGCGCACTCGTATCACCTGTTGAAATACGCCCCCCTCACAGTTTGTGCTTTCTTGCTTGTCGAAGTTTGTCTGAATTTGGTGACGCGGGTAGCTTCATTGCTTCTTAATCTGTTCACTCAAAAGTAGTGAGTTACGACCGCCAGATAATTGTGTAGTTGTTTTCGTGCGACTGCGCTGGCCGACGGGCTTGGCATCCAACAATAGGATCAGTACTCTACACCTAAAGCTTTCGTCGGCCTCCAAAGAAAGTATGTTATTTGCAGGGATGCAATTTCGACAACCGTACGGCTGGCCTTTTCCTGCATCGCTTTCCACGCTGAAAGCTCGAAACGTCCATCAAGTCGAATGGCGGGGCATTTGAATATATAGCTCCAAAGAAAGAACAACAAAACAAATTTCGCGCCTTCCAAAACAAAATGACGTCACTTCTGCTTTTAACGGACATGGCGTCACATTATTTTTTCTTCCGCCGGTAGTGTTCCCACCACATACAGATGGCGCTAAGCCCCATGGACCGCCGATGGACCGCCATGTTTTGAACGCATGGGCTCCTATGGCAGCTTCGCTACCAGGTATATTTACCTTGGTGCCTATCCGTCAACGTTGAAAAAGAAGTGGCTCGTCCCACTGGTATCTCTGAAGCTGTAGCCAGCACGAATGGCTTTCTTTTTATTTCAATGAGTCATGTTCTTATCTGCCTTACTAGGAGCCAGCTGTAGCTGACTCAAAATTAGTGGCTCGCACTGGACTTTTCCAGTTGATCTACTTCGTTTTCTTTTGAGTAATAATGCCAGTACACTAATTGACACATTGCATCGTTATTACCCTCACAGAACTGATTTGAAATGTCAGATTTACTCCATGTCGTGCCACTGGAAGAAAACGTTTCCCGTTCACTCACTGTCGATTAGTCTGTGCCAGCTACACCAAGCTACTATTATACCTGGTGCAGAAAGGAGCTGCCGCTATCTTCAACTGTCTTGCAAATTCAGTCCTCTATGACTACCTTCAATTACTGCACTGTCCGGCTGCAGTATCCCAGTGGCTAAGGTGCGGGCTCAGTCCGGGTACTTGAATTTACGTGCGCATTGAAGAACTCCAGGTTGTCAATATAGATCCGGAGTCTACCCACTACGGCATGCATCTTAATCAAATGGTGATTCTGGCACGTAAAACCGAATAAATAAATCTTGCGGCACTCCGCACAACTGATTTACTAAATGAATGCTGCAGCTTCTTTTGGTGTTGCTAGAGATTAAGTCTGCTGCTCGCTATTAACACAGCATATCTAAAAGCAATAAAGGTTTTAAGCTGACAACTACACACTATCGTGTTGTTGCGATCAATTGTATATATAGGTAAGTTTCAACAGGTCTGTGTGTTCGTCTGGATAAGTCCGCATGGCTTTTGGGCATTGCTTCTCGTCGTGGGTGACTATTGTGGACATCTTGAAGAGTATGTTGAGAGTAACTCTCAATAGTAACTCGGCCAGTCATGAACGTCAGGACTGCCGACAGCAGAGAACACGCCAGGAACACGAGAATTGGAGATCGTTTCTTTGAAATGGCACCGCAGTGCCGTCCGGTCAGTCCTAGATAGACAGAGCCACACGAAAGAAGGATATTGTGCACCACTCCCATGGCACGTTGAATTGCCCGCTGTCTGTGCTTGACGCCACAAGCCTGCGGTTCCATGGCCTTTCTTTCTTTGTCTCTCTGTATACGTTCTTTGTTTCTGGCTTTTCTCTTACACGTCCGCAAATTCCACGTAGCTCATTTAGCGCAGTGTCATTCCGTGCTCGAGTTTCTTTATGGCGCCGTTAAAAAAAACTGTTACCAACTCGCGAAACTGTCAGTTTCTTTTAACTGTTGAAGCCGTGATAAAGGTGGTAGACACGGATGCCGTAGCTTGCGTAGGGGAGGCTCCTCTTGATGGCAGGTTTGGGAAACACGCTCCCAGGCCACGACGTTACTGCAAGTCAACCAGAAAGTTGCTTACGAGGTATGTTTGCAGAGTTTGTCCGAGCGCGAACAAGGCGGTGATCGACTTGCAATCTGCAGAATCTTGACGTTCCCTTCTGTTCTTCCATACAGCCACACTGACGTGGCCTCCATTTCTTCCTCTTCCGTATCAACATTTATTTTACACATAAAAACGCTACGATCGTGGAGATTACTGATCAAATGAGGCTAATTCTTGTCATAGCGCAAATTTTAGATCACCGCATTAGGTTAAGCCAAACGGACGATGTTGGAAAGGCATGAACAAGCAATTAGTGCCAGGCTGGATTATAGAGTTCAATAGTCGGCGCGCGCAGACGCTGGGCCAGGTTTCGGTCTAGTAACTTGAGTGTAATACCCTGTGATCCTGGCAAATTATTCAGTCTTCTCGCAAAAGAGATGCTGGCGCAAAGATGTCGGTTGCACCATGCAATCAATTTCAATGTGGTTTCCTTGAGAAGAAATGAGGGCCTGAAAAAAATAAGCGTAAATTTTTTCACTTAACAGAGCGTCAAGCCCCCCCCATACAGACAAATTTCAGTCGTACAGTATAGAATTGCACAGAAAATAAAGATATCCGAAAATATACCTATATATATATATATATATATATATATATATATATATATATATATATATATATATATATATATATATATATGTGTGTGTGTGTGTGTGTGTGTGTGTGTGTCTGTGTGTGTGTGTGTGTGTGTGTGGAGTACGCCATTCACAGAATGTATATATACACCAGTGATACAGCATTACCGTGAGCATTACAAAAGCAAGCGTTCAACTTTAAAATAAAACAGGCAGCTATGAGATTTCCGAACTTCACAGTTACGACGTCAGTCCTATTGGCCGGTTATTTCTAGCCAGAAAACAAAAAGACTTATGTCACCATTTTCGGTTATCTTTCAGGACACGATTATCTCTAGCTTGGCTTCCAAGCAAGCTCAGTGGCCGGCCGCAGTTTCGTTCGCCTTGGCCTTGGGGATGGGCGGCCGTTGGTACGTGCCTAAGAACCCGCCTGCAAACGTCTTCCTCGGTGACCAATGCGCTCACGACCACTATCCAGCTGGCGACCAGATCGTCAGTATTACGAAGGTGGGCAGACTGTATCTCCTTGACTCGTCTACACAATGTGAAATGACCTATTTTACTGCGGTATAAGTAACACATTCGTTACATCAAATGTTCGGCTGCCCTGAGAGAAAGTGCTAGTTTCGTCGGGACTGCGTTCCATCCAAGCACAAAGTTGTGCGCGTGAATCAAGCCTTTCTTTGTCCTTCGTCTGCTTTCGATCGCCTGCTAGTCCCTGCTAACAACGATGTCCCTACAGATGGCACCTGAAGCGATGACGAAACGGCGATGTCCGTTACGCGCCAGATAAACGCACTTACGAATTTGTCGAGTTGCCATCATTCTCGGCAGCCTTGCTCTATACGTACTGTCCGCTGCGTGTTATCAGAGAGCCGAAATAAACAAAGGACGTTCCGCCTTTCCTGTTCGCATGCTTAAAATGGATAACGGCACCGATTTAGCGATGCTGTTAGTACAGAACTGGTGCTGTAGCGCGCGGCGTCGGCTACCCTGCAAAGTAAGAGGGCGGTGGGTTTTAGGGCACCGGCGAGAAATCCCACCTGTATTTAAAAAAAAAATAGCGACAATTGCCGGCAGCGCCTCCCGGCTTGTGCCCAGCGAAAAAAGTATTGAAATGCGCGCGACTGTCGCACCGGTCACACTAAACGACCATGCGACATCAAGGGGCCGATTCGGGAGTGCGGCATTAATTGTTGTCAAAGTGGTTCGTTCTTTTATCATTTGCGTGCTTAAATTCAGAAGAGCCCAGTAACTGCGAACGTAGTAATTGCAAGGTGCGAGATCACAATGTCGGGCGACATCGTGAAACCTTCACGCTGACTCAGAATGAAAAACGATACTTGCAAGGCGTCCGTCTCTGCTAGCTTCTCAACGCGCAAACCAGGTGGCGCGCTAAAGTCGATCAATCGACTTCCGTAATCGGTAATGAGTAATAAATCGCAATCAATCGACTGCAGTAAGAGGCGATTGGAGGATTGGTGGAAGAAAAGTAGGGAAACGACAAAAGACGGAGACGTACAATAGCACAGATGGCAATAGAGGATCAGAAAATTAAGGCTTGTAGTTCATAGTGTTTCTTTTCTTTTTCATTGTTTAACCTAGGTAGGACATTAGGCAGTATAATAGCAAGAGCTTGGTGGCGCAACCCACCGCCCCGTTCCGAAGAGGATGCTGATAACATCCATCCATCGGGTCTTTGGATTTTGTGGCGAATGGACGTGCTTTTGGAGGCTCCGTGGCGGCGACGAAATCCTAAGTTTTCGTGCATGCTTTGAGCTTGCTTCTGTATTTATTTGTTTTTTATTTACTGTTTTTTTGCCTTTAAATAGTAATTGGTGGGGTTTTTTTTATTTCCTTTTTTTGTCTCTCGTATTTCGGGCGCGCGGTGTGCTTCGTCTACATTTGTTTTGCAGAATGGTTAGAGCGTCCTTTCGTGCCACGGTGCTCCAACACGTGCAGCCGGGTGGGACGTTGAGTGTTTGTAGTCTTTAAATGATAGCTTGGAAGTGGCAAGACAAATAGCTATTAGTGGTTTTACTGTGCGTGTTTTGGTAGAAAAGTGAGAGCGTGGCCGCGTGGTTGAGCACGTGTGAGAGTGTGTCACACCTTCGGTCTCCGCGGCATTGATTGTTTTTGAAACAGTGGTGAGAGTTGCTTTGTGGCATTTTGAAAATTTGGATCCTGTGCGTATCGGTTTTTGCTAAAAGGCACGTGCTCTGCATTAATATAGTGTTATAGTTTTTGCATCAGTAGTAGCATTATTATAGTACTGTAGTATGTGCAAAAGCCGTGCAATACATGGCAAGAAAGCCGGTAGTAAAGCAGGCAGTACGGGGGGGGGGTCGCTGAAGGCAGATGAGGAGACGAATGAGAATCGAGAGGGCGTCGAATCAACCAGCACACAATGTGATGTCGATACTAGACTGCAGAAAATGGAGGCTTTCCAGCAAGAGCTTCTCAAACAGGTGCAAGAGCTCGAAAATGAGCTAAACCGGGATCATGATGCACGGAAGGTAGTTGAAAAGAGACTTGAAGCAGCCAAAGTAATGCTGAACAGGGCTGCCATTGTGACCGAGAATGTGCGTGACAATGGAACGCAGACCTCCGACGCGCCAGGCGAGGGAAGGTCAACGAAATGCGTGGACCGCATGCAGGATGATGAAGGGTTAGCTGGAAAGAGCGGCGCCTTCCTTGAGGCCGCCACGCCAAAAAAGCAGGATCCCAGTGGACAATGGCCCTTGTCGAGTCCGAATCACGCGGAAAAGGACAAATGGAAGCAAGGAGAGGTAGAAGAGAGTGAAAGGGTGATTATCGCTGGCGCCTCAAACCTTGCTGGGTGCTGAAAAGCAATTGTGGAGAGGGTGAAAGGCGACAAAAGAGTGGCGGTAGGGACATTTCCTGGGTGGACACTGGGTTCTGTCATGGAGTGAGCAGAAGAAAAGATCGCGGAAAATTCCCACGTGCGCAAACTTGTCATAGAAGCAGGTGGGCTAAATGACGTCCTAAACAGGAAAGGACCAGGACTAGCCCAGCGCTTGGCGAAGGGGGTGGACGACTTGCGCGAGCTATCCCCTCAGGTGCAGATTGTGGTGTGCACGGTGCCGGAGGTGCCTGTGCGTTACAGTGACGTACAAAGAGCCGTGGTGGTTGCTAATGAGGTAATATGGAAAATGAGCCGAGAGAAAGGCTTCAAAGTTGTCGAAGTAAACAGGGAAGTAAGAAGTTGTGGTGGTTTTAAACGAGACGGGATACACTTCAATTACAGGATAGCACGAGAAGTGGGCTGGTGACTTGGTCGTCGCGCTGGTGCTTTTTTAGGGGGCCCGCGGGCGCTCAGGAGGTCAGAGTAGACAGTAATGAAGAAGGTCCCCCAAGGGAACATCAGAAGAGCATCGCCGTCGATAACAGAAAAAGGAGGAAATCAAGAAAAGGAGCTCGCCATGCAATTGGCTACATAAACATGCAGGGCGGCAGAAGAAAGGAAAAGTGGGCAAAGATTGATGAGCACTTACAAAGAGAACAAATAGGGGTGTATGCGGTTACAGAAACGCACCTTAGAGGTTCAGAAGAGCCGCCAGTTATTGAGAATTATAGTTGGGAAAGGTGCAACAGAACTAAGTCGGAAAGAAAAGGAGGGGGAGTCGGAACGCTCATCTATCAGGGAGCGAAATGGAAAAGAGTAAATTCACATTGTCAAGAGCATCTTTGGTTATCAGGTACAATGAGTCGGAAAGAAACTTGGCTGGGCCTTACGTATTTGTGGACCGGAAAAAATTGCACAGAGAAGAATAAAGAGTTCGAGGAATGGATAAGCGGTGATATTAAGGGTTTCGGGAATGGTGCTTAAATTGTCCTAATAGGTGACATGAGTTCCCACATACAGGATTTAGATGGCTATACCGACAATAACGGGAAGTCAATGCTAGACCTTTGTGAGCAACATAACCTCGTGATCGTGAATACAGGGCCTAAGTGTGACGGACAGATCACGTAGGAAGTAGGAAACCGGCAACCGACTATTGATTACTCTCTGATAACAGAAGGAATTCATGATAAGTTGAAGGTAACGGTCATCGATGTGGAAAGGTTTAGCAGCATAGGGAGTGACCATAAACACATCATTTTGAAAATGGGATATGTTGTTTGGAAAGAGAGCAAGGAGAGCAAAATGGCCAGTCCAAATTTGAACGCTTAACAAATAGCAAATATAGCCACAAAGATAGGCAAATACCAGACAGATGGCGACAAAGTAGAATGAATTCAATTGATAAAGGTAAGGGGGAGAAAGACAGAATTCACTCGTCTAGTCCGTTGACCATTACATCGGTTATATAGAAGCTAGAAATGCAGGCAATCAAATTAAAGCTTCAAACATGGGCAGAGAATAATGGCATTTTGGGAGAGCTTCAGAATAGGTAGGCGTTAGGATGATAAGTTGTTTTTTGGTACTCAGTGTATTGAAATATCAAAAGCAGGAAGCAGACCATTGTATGTGGCCTTTTTAGACATTACAGGACCCTGCCACAACGTAGACCGCAACAATTTGAGGGATATTCTGGCATGGGAATGCTTGGGTAACGATTGTCTACAGCTTTCGAGAGAGATTTACCTAGAAAATACCGTCTGAGTTGAATGGGAAGGGATGAGGAGTGAGGAGAAAGTTGATATCAACAAGGGATTGAGGCAGAGGTGTCCTTGATCCCCGCCGCTGTATATGATGTACATGGTGAGGATGGAGAGGGCGCTAGAAGGAACTAATATCGGGTTTAATCTCTCATACAAACAGGCGGGCACAGTAATAGAGCAGCAACTCCCAGGTTTATTTTATGCGGACGACAGTTTGTTGCTAGCTAACAAGTAAAGTGATTTGCAACGTCTGGCTAATATCTGTGAACAGGAAGGTAACAATTTAGGTTTTAAATTTAGTGTTAGAAAATCAGGTGTTATGGTATTCAATGAAAACAGTGAACAGACAGTGGAGATACAGGGCCAGGAAATACCTCGGGTAACGGAATATAGATACCTTGGTATATGGATGAACTAGGGCAATAGATATATGGAAACACGGAAAGAAACAATAACAGTGAAGGGGAAGAGAAGTGCAGTCATAATGAAGCACAGAGCGCTATGGGGATACAATAGATACGAGGTCCTCCGAGGTATGTGGAAAGGTGTAATGGTTTTAGGACTTACTTTTGGAAATGCGGTTGTTTGCCTTAAATCAGGGGTACAATCAGGACTCGACGAGAACCAAAGGTCAGTGGGTCACCTCGCATTGGGCGCTCGAGGGAAGACTACAAGGGAAGCTGTGCAGGTTGATATGGGCTGGACTAGTTTTGAAGTTAGGGAAGCTCGCAGTAAAATTGAGTATGAAGAACGGCTGAGGAATACGGAAGAAAGTAAATGGGCTGGGAGAATGTTCAGGTATCTGTACAGGAAAAACATTAATTCACAGTGGAGGAAAAGAACTAGGAAGCTTACCAGCAAGTATGCGGCCTGTAGGGTGGGCAACACAGCAACAAAGAAGATCATGCGGAAAGTCAGAGAGGCTGAAATAATCTCATGGGTGGCGGCAATGGAAAAGAAAACTACCATGAGTAACTACTTAAGAGGAAAAAATGAAATCAGGAAAGAAACATATGATAACTGAAAGGGAAGCTCATTACTTTTCGAAGCGAGATCGGGATGCCTTGGAAAACGCACCGATAAAGCGAGATATAAGAAGGAAAAAGAAGCATGTACTTGCTGCGGTGAAGCTAGGAAAACGACGGAGCATATTATATTAGAATGTGAAGACGTCTACCCAGCGGTCGATTTAGGCACCACTGGCCTCCTTGAAGCCCTTTTGTTCAGCGGGAGCCATGGTAAAGCAAACACGTCCGCAATAGACATTAGTAAGAGGCGATTGGAGGATTGTTGGAAGAAAAGTAGGGAAACGATAAAAGACGGAGACGTACAAAATCACAGTTCGCAATAGGGGATCAGAAAAGTTGGGCGTGGTAGTTCATAGTGTTTCTTTTTCTTTTTTCATTGTTTAACCTAAGTAGGATATTAGTCAATATAGTAGGAAGAGCTTGGTGGCGCCACCCACCGCCCCGTTCCAAAGGGGACGCTCATAACATCCATCCATCCATGCTTGCTGCGGTAAACTAGGGAAACGATGGAGCATGTTTTATTAGAATGTGAAGAAATCTGCCCAGCGGGCGATTTAGGCACCACTGGCCTCCTTCAAGCCCTTCGGTTCAGCGAGAGCAGAGGAAAAGTAAATATATCCGCAATAGGGATTAGTAAGGGGCGATCTGAAGATTGGTGGAGGAAAAGTAGGGAAACAACAAAAAATGGAGACGTACAAAAACAAAGTTCGCAATAGGGGTCAGAACATTTGGTCTTGGGAGTGCATAGCTGGTCTTTTTTTTTTCTTTCTTAACATAAGTGGGGCATGAGGCAGTAAATAGCAAGAGCTTGGTGGCGGAACCCATCGCCCCATTCCAAAGAGGACGCTCATAACATCTATCCATCCATCTAGGGTGCTTGTATATGCTCCTGCAGGGAGCAGAGTTGCGCATAAGTCCGCCGTTATTTTCCAGCTCTGCAGTGAAGCCACTGCTCGCGCGCGCAGGAGGGAAGTGCCACACGGTGTTCCATTTGCTTTTGTCTCGGCTGGTCACGAGCTTCATGTGGAAATTGTTCGCAAGCGCTGAGCAAGATGACACTCTTTAATACAAGCTGCGCTCGACCGATTGGCGTAGATGGAGGGGTGCCAACCCCCCAGAATTTTTAGTTTATATGTACATATATACACGCACATATACAAACACACGCACGAACGGATGTAGATATAAGGAGTAGGACCCCCCTCGATCCCTCGAACTAAAATCCTGACTGCGCCCGTGCCTAGAACAGCTCAAATGTTCGCGTTGAAACACGCATTACCTTGCAGCAAAAAGTGGTACGACGTTTTTCAGCATGCATATGAAGTTTTCTCACCGAGGCCGGAAGGCAGGAAATGTTTTAAAGGGTGTTTAAACAAAACTTGACACACCTGCAGTGGACAGTTATGTCAGCACATTTTGGCTGTGGAAACCAGATGAATAATGATCGCCGCCAAGAGAACGATCGTGTCTGCAGTTATGTCAGTGACCGTTAACCGTGAGAGTCATATCGCTAACCCTCGTTCAGAGAAACTGCAGCTTTTCGATATATGCAGTGCATATACGTAAATTTAAACGCGTTTCAAATGTTTACATTCGCACATTTTACGGAAAGAATTTCTTTGCGATTCATACCACAAACTTAGCAGCTGCTTCGTAGCAGCAAATCTACAAATGGAAAAAGATTCAAGATGCACGAGCTTCCATATCAAATTTATTTCGTACAAGGGAATGGACGATCAGTGCATATTGTCAGCAGGGGATGAGTGCCGCTTCTTGGAGCCTTGGGGGGCAGAATTCGAGGCCACTGGGAAGGCAACATATTAGTAAGAGTATCAACAGATTATCTTTGTTGGACGAATCACATAAGAGTACAAACTTGGAAAGTAATTAGTCACACATTGCAGACTGTAATATGATAGCACATCTTTCTTTATCTCTTCATACTAATCAGGTTAATTTAGTATAAAGCAGGGCCTGTTAAACGTACCAAAATAATTTAATATTTCTAACGTCGACTAAGGCTGATCGAACAAGCAACATATTGCGGGCAGTAAATGTTGAAGCTATCATAGCTGTCTCATAAGCGGGAACGCGCAGTGTTTTAGCTTACTACAAAAAATCAACACCAGCACATCAATAGACTTGACATGAAAAACCAAAACGCCGACAAAAAATTGTATGAAGACGGAGTAGACAAAAGCCAGGGTGTAACGGGCAAATTGTACCTGCTAATATTTACTCTGTTTTGAACAAGCTTTTCTGGAGCCGCATAGTCAGAACAATCGTACAAGCAACACAGCGAATTGAGCTTGCTGGTAAGTTAACATTCTTGGCGTATATGTGCCGTGCGACACAGACGTGTCGTCCTTCCTTTGTACCGCGTCTGTGTCGCGCTGCACATATACGCCGAAAATTGCACAAGTGAACAACCTCTCATGCCAGCCGGTCACATTTCATCGTGTACAGGAGGGCTACTCGAGATAAATGCTGATTTAGAGTAAACAAACCGTACTCACCTCTGTAAACAAGGCGAACGCACCTCGCATATCCTGGTCCCTTTTGGAGCCGGCCGGTCTCGTATGTCCTCAGGGCACCGCGTAAGAAGATTTGCCACCTTCCGTGTGATTTGCGTAGTTTGGTGCGCTGTAACTCGCCATACTGGAATACAAGTGTCAAAATTATCTGCTTCGTAGCACTTCACCAAAGTCATTAACTTAATATCCTGGAGTACTCTACCTGCCGCCCGGAGCCAATCGTTGCTATACGCACGATCGACAGTCTGCTGATTGCAATTTCGATGGCATTGACAGAAACGAGTCGGCGCCGTTACCGTAAAGTTGGATTCGCTGCCGCGCAGTTGAACATTTGACGTCATTTTGCACTTCCTGATAGCGCTCGGCGAATAGTGGTGTGAGCGGCGCCGGAAAAGTTATGCGCAACTCTGCTCCTTGCGGGAGTGTATACAGGAACAAATCCTGCATCTAAAGCCCCGGAATAAAAAATAACGACTTCCTCTGAACTTTGCCGCTTTCTCTCTCTCCCCTGCCACGCCTCCGGAGAGTCGGCCCTCCTATTGGTCGAAGCGCTGTGGCTACGTGCTCGCGCACGCTTTTTGGCCCGCAGCAGACACCGGCGCCTTTCGCGGGTATCAAAGGCGTGCTTCTGTTCGTTTCTGGCCGCCGAGTTTCGGCGGGCAGCGCTTCGCTAGAGCTGGCGCCGTTTACGTATTGCGGTGCTGCCTAGCCTATGCTGTGCTTATGGGTGCAACACCTGAGGAGGGTAGGGAAAAAGTCTTTTTGGTTATTCCATCCGCAAGAAGCAACGCGGCTCGACGAAAGATTTGGCTGCACAGGATAGGCCGGACAAACTTTTAAAATGCATGGGACCAGCGCCTTCGGGAGGAAAGTTGTCATTCATCAGAAGTCACTCGCACTTGTTCGTAAAATTTGGTGTTCGCGAACATTTCTTTGCACTAAATAACGTTCGGCACGGTTGTAGTTGTAAACGTTCACTCGCTGTTACGAAAGCCGTTCTTCCTGTTGCCTGAGCATCGCCGTTCACGCTTCTGGTTCGGCATGCTTTATTATGATGTTGCGCACATTGCTTGGCGCACTTGTTTCGTTGTAGTTGAAACCATTGCTGGGCTCAGACACGGAAGTTGCGCTTCATATGTTAGTTCGATCCGCCGTACAGTGACGCGCATTGCATACTGAAGGGACGCGCATTGCTAGACGTATTTCTTTGTGTTTTTTTTAGCTGGACTTAACTGACGAACTCGAGACTAAAACGGCGGTTCTCATCGTTTGAACCCCAGCTGTTCCTGCTACTCGCAGTGCAAGTCAAGATTTCATGTAGCGCGCATTGGTGTATGTATTTGTATTTGCGGGGTTGTTAACAAAGTCGGCAGTTACTGTGCTAAGGCACAGTAACAGCAGCTATATCTTCAGTGCGCCATATCTGTGCGCATAACAAATCAGAATGCAGACGTCCGCTAACCACATACGAAATTATATTGAGTTCAAAAATGCGCTAATCTAAGGTGGTTGAAACATTTTTAACGCGGATAGGTCGGGTAAAAGAAACCTCTAACGAAAGCGCGCGCAATGACCCAGACCATTTTCAACGTTAGACGTTGACAAAATTCATATAACCATGGACGCGGCGGTATGACCTATCCACAGTTCTTATTTTCGAAATTGTTTGTGAAATGTCACGGCATATATTTTCTTTCGTGCCTAGTATCATTTCTCAAAATTTGTGCCATACCAAATCTTACCTCATTCATCTTAGGATCACTTCACCGAAGGACAATTTGAAAGCCAAATCCTTCGGAATTACGGCATCAAGAAATTAACGACGATGCATTAGCAAGCCTTTTTGTAGTACGAGGAAACGCGCCTTTGACAGAATATATTGTGGAAGTAGTACACCACCATCGGTTCATATAAAGCCTAGGCCCCACGTCGGTGTTTTAAAAAAAAGTAAAAGGTAAATATCCACATACAAAGCATATGTTGTTCCAATTTCTCTTGGCGGCGTTGAAGTTCAAATGAAGCTGATCAAAAGGCGCAGTTCGAGAAAGAACCCTCCGTTAGCTCGCTTGAGGGCACCACCCCCACCGTTGACAACCACAGTCGAAGTGATCGCCGTGGAAGGAGCTTCGACAAAGCAGTGCAACGCGGATACTGGCAGCTATTGGAGTAACTCATTTACGAACTTCACGTGTCATAAACGCAACAACCTAATTCTCCAGGCTAGCAGTGCGCTGCGTGCCAAAGGAGCGAACGTTGGGACATGGCCTCCGAGATCTACCGCGGCGCGCGTTTCTGAAAAACGCACGCGGAGGTAAATCTCTGAGGCCATGGTTGGGAGCGTGTGCTAGCTATACCAGTCATAGAAGCCGCCACTGTCGGCGCCCATGAGGAGCCGAGAGAAGGAGCGCTGGCATAGGAGGCGGAGAGAGATGTCGTTAGTTTTAAACCATTTAGGGGCTTTAGTCCAATAGCGATCAGGAGTCCAAGGTAGGTAGCTATAAAGAAGGTCCCCTACGTGCACCTCAGAGTAGCACCGCACTCAGTAAGAGAAAAGGGAGGAAAGCAAGAAAGAGGGCTCGGCATGTAAGAGGCTACATAAACATGCAGGGCGGAAGAGGAAAGGAAAAATGGGTAGATATTGAGGAGCAGTTCAAGAGACAACAAACAGGGGTGTACGCGGTTACAGAAACACGGCTAAAAGGCTTGGAACAGCCGCCAGTGATTGAGAATTATATGTTTGGGAAAGGTACGACTCAACTAAGTCGGAATGAAAGGGAGGGGAAATCGAGAGGCTTACCCATCAGGGAGCCAAACGGAAAAAAGTAAATTCAAAATGTCAAGAGCCTTCTTGGTTACGATGCACAATGAAAATATCATGTAGCTACGTTTGGGTGGATGTCAGATTTTCCCTTTGTTAATTGCCTCTCTCCACCTTGCGGGTTTCTGCAGAACTATTACATCATGCACAACGAGAGGAAAGAACATTTGGCTGGGAACGCCTAAGTGCTGTTATTAGGGGTTTCGGGAATGACGGCGAAATTACTCTATTAGGTCACATGAATGTCCACATACAGGATCTAGTTAACGATGCCGATAAAACGGCAAGTCAATTGTACATATTTGTGAGAAGCACAACCTTGTTGTCGTGAATACAGGGCCTGAGTGTGATGGGCAGACCAATTGGGAAGTGCAAAACCGGCAATCCACCATTTATTACTGTCTCATTACGGAAGGAATTTATAAATTGAGAGAAATGGTCTTTCACGAGGAAGGGCATACCTGCATAGGGAATGACCATAAACGCGTAATTTCGAAAGTCGGATATCTAGTTGGGCAAAACAGCAAGGATCACAAAATGCAAATTACGAATGCAGTCACAAGAGTTGAGGAAGTACATGGCAAATGGCCAAGCAAAAGAGTATGAATATAATGAGCTTCTAAGTAAAACCATGACAGAGATGCGGAAAGAGAAGCAACATGCTCTTTGAAAAGGCAAAAATAAACAAAAAAGATAGCGGAACAGGAAGATACGAGAAGTGATCGCCGAATGACAAAAAGCATCCCGCGAGCACAGGCAGGCAAAAAAGCGCAGTTGCCACGGGATGAAATAGCCAGAAAATGGGAAATATACCTGGAGAAAAAATTACATGGTTTCAATACAGGTTCAAGCAAAAATAAGCAATGAAAGTGAACGGCGGTTGTCAGGAAAACGCTAAGAAAGGAAGGCCGCACCTGGAATATTTTGGAACAACATAAGCTTATTAGGAAGGAAGTCTGGAACAATCCAACAACATATCCTAGACGAACACAGAAACTAGAAGGGGACGCAGCATCAAATTACATCCGAAAGATCACAGCCGAATCATTCCAAGCCAATGAAGAGGAAAAAAGAGCATGAACGATAACGAGACGAAAAGGAGCTGGTGCTGACAAAGTTGAACTGGAAGAAAGCCGAAGGGAAAATTCCTAAGCGCACAGCCACAGGGCTAGACGAGGTTCCCATTAGGCTGATTAATGAACTACGATCGAAAAGTAAGGAAGCTCTGGTTAAAGCAGTGGAAAAAAACTTTAAAAGATAGACGAATACCAGACAGTTGGCGACAAAGTAGAATGAATTTAATTTATAAACGTAAGGGGGAGAAAGACAGAATTCGCTCGTATGGGCCGTTGACCGTTACATCAATAATAAACAGGTTAGCAATGCAGGCTATTAAAGTAAAGCTGGAAGCATTTTCAGAGAATAATGGCATATTGGGAAAACTTCTGAATGGCTTCAGAATCTGTAGGCGCCTTGATGATTATTTTTTTGTCCTTTATTAACGCGACAGCGTTTAGGAGCGCGTGTCGCAGAAAAGCTGGTGCAGGCGGCGTTGGCCGTCAGCGAAAAATCCCGGAAGGCAAATCATAGATCAGAAACAACTAGCAAGATGGGCTGGGTGCGAATCCAACCAGGGTCTCCGGAATGTGAGACGGTGACGCTACCACTCAGCCATGAGTTCGATGGTTCAAATCGCGACAAAAGCGCCTCTAATGAATACGGTGTCGCCTTAGAAACGTGCCGTAGAAAGTTATACTGCGCTGTACATAGGTAATTATGAGCATTTAAATTACAGAAGTCGCAGTTAAACGAGTAGCGAAGTACGTTTCCGCTACATTTCTTCTGCGTTTGGCGCACACGCAGAGCCATCTTGTGGCAAACACAGACGATCCCCTCCTCGCAATGTACGGCGCTGCCCCGACAAGTGGCGCGCCACTCGCCCGCTTCTCCCTTTCGTCTCGTTTGAGCACATTGGGGCCGTGCGGGGACCGGTGCGAGAATGCCCAATACCCTTGAGTTTAATAAGTTTTCTCGCGCTCTCCACTTCCAAGTTCCAGCGTGCAACACCTACAGACGCCACGGCCTTCCAGCGGCCACAGAGACTGACCTGCTGTACCCGGCGTGTCCACAGCTCCCTGAGCTGCGAAGCTTGCTGGAGTTTATAAGTTCCGCGGGAATAGACACCCTATAAGCGCCCGCTACAACGCTGGCAACTTCACTGAGGACTGCTACCTGTCGCGCATAGTGAAGTCTATTAGGCCACATCCTCCCTCTTTCTCTATCATCTTTCACTTCCCACTCCCTTTCCCCTGACGACGCTTCGCCGTGCTCCCTCACGGGTTGCAGAATCAAGCGTCCTTCCTTTCTTTAGATCACTATCATCACTCGAACGCTCGTGTTTACGCGACGCGGCACCTCTTTCCGCTCACAGCGCAATTCCTAGGTGCAGCGTCCAATGCGGGACCCCTCTGACGTGATCGCTGCACCGTAGCGCGTCTGGTGGGAAACCGTCCCCTGCGATGTGTGCCGTGTTGCTGGCGAGGAGTCATGCGTCTGCGTGGTGCTCCCAAGCGAGATAGAGGACGGTCCCATCAAGGCGTCAGACCCGTGATCACGTCCGCCTTCATGTCGCGTCGCGGCCCGGCTGTCCGTGCCGATTACGGCGTTTGGCTCGCGTAGATCGTTTCTCCCTCTGATGCACCAAGTTGTTTGGTTCGTTCCGCTTGCTCAGGTGCACGTTTCGTCTTTGTGTGACTCAAGAGCATGCCGAGCGAATGAGTGGGCGCTGCGAACGGGCTGCGATAATGCTATCGCGTTACACTCTTGAAGGCGAAGCTTAGGCGTCCTCCAAGTTATTTGTCATTGAAATATCCAAAGAAGAAAAAAGTCCTCTATATGTGGCTTTTTTAGACATTTCCGGATTGTATGATAACGTAGACCGCAACATTTTCTGGGATATTCTGGAAGGGGAATGCTTAGGCGACGATTGTCTACAGGTTTTTAGGGAGATTTACCTAGAAAATACTGTTTTCGTTGAATGGGAAGCGATGAGGAGCGAGAAGAAAGTTGATATCAACAAGGAACTGAGGCAAGGGTTCCCTTTGTGAAGATGCAGAGGGCACTAGAAGGAAGTAATATCGGGTTTAATCTCTCATACAAACAGGCGGGTACGATAGTAGAGCACCAGCTTCCAGGTTTGTTTTATGCGGACGCCATTGTGTTGCTAGCTAATGCAACGTTTGGGTAATATCTCTGGACAGGAAGGCGATAATTTAGGTCTACAATTTAGCGTGAAAATCAGGTGTTACGGTATTCTATGAAAACAGTGACGAGAAAGTGTCAATACTGGGATAGGAAATACTTCGGATAAACGTATATAAATACGTTGGTGTAAGAATACACGAAGCCAATAAATATATGGAAACACGGGAAAAAACAAACACCAACGAGGAAGAGAAATGCGGCTGTAATGGAACGCATACCGCAATTATACTGTAGGTACGAGGTGCTCCGGGGTATGTGGAAAGGCTTAATGGTTCGACGACTTGCATTGGGAAATGCGGTTCTTTGCTTGAAATCAGGCATACAATAAGGACTCCTTGGCAACCAAAGGTCATTGGGCCGCCTCGCATTGGGCGCTCACGGGAAGACTACAAGTGAAGCTGTGCAGGGTGATAGAGGCTGGACAAGTATTAAAAGTAAGGCTGATTATGAAGAACCACTGTGGAATATGGAAGAAAGTTAATAGACTGGGAGAGTGTTCACTTATTTGTACAGGAAAAGCATCGATTCACAGCGGAGGAAAAGAAGTGGGAAGTATACCAGCAAGCATACGGCCTGTAGGGTGAGCAACACAGCAACAAAAACGTCAAGCGGAAAGTCAGAGAGGCTCAAAAATTCCCATGGGTGGCGGCAATGGAAAAGAAACCTACCATGTGTAACTACTTAAGAGGAAAAAACGAAACACGACAGATACAATTTATGATAGCTCAAAGGGCAGCTCATTACTTTTCGAAACGAGATCAGGATGCCTTTGAACACGCACTTATAAAGCGAGATACAACAAGGAAAAAGAAGCGTGTGCTTGTTTCGGTAAAGCTAGGGAAACAATGGAGCATGTCTTACTATAATGGGAAGATATCTATCCAGCGGTCGATTTAGCCACCTGTAGCCTCCTTGAAGCGCTTGGGTTCAGCGATAACAGGGGCAAAGTAAACATGTCCCGAAAAGAGACTTTTAAGAGGCGATTGAAAGATTGATGGAATAAAAGTAGGGAAACCACAAAGGAAGGAGGTGTAGAAAAACAAAGTGAAAATTTGGGTTCATAAACTTTGGTGATGAAAGCACTTCGCATTCTTTTTCTTGTATTTTTCGGTTTTTAACATCGATAGGACATTAGGTAATAGATTAACAAGAGCTTAGTGGCACAAGCCACCGCCCCGTTCCGAAGGCGACGCTCATATCGTCCGTACGTCCGTCCATCCACACGTATCTCAGGGGTGAAGCAAAGCCTTCCGGTATAGTTTAGTGATCCAGGAACTTCAATCGTGGCTGCTGGGTTCAGTTTTGAGGTACACGTCATGACACCATTCTCACGACCATAATTAAAACCAGAATACTGTTGAGACACAACAGATGCTTAAAAGGCATGGCGCAAAGGAAGGCGAAAACGGCCATTTGGGCTTGGCATGAGTTGGTTCCCACATTGGTCTCTGGTTGTGGTGCTCTTCCAAATACCTTGTAATCAACTCCTTTGTTTGTGTCTCTCCACACGCAGCAAGCCCCTGTTGAACTTCAGGTCAGGTCATTCCCAAGTTCCAGAGTCGTCCTGTCTCCTGTCACTCCGTCGTCGTTTTGTTCGCGCTGTTATCATTATGAATGTTTACCAACTCGCCTAACTTTCCACCTTAATACAGTCAAGGTGTAGGTGCTATGCTAGGGCCGTATCAGACTGGCTACGATCATGTTATCGCTTATGGCAGTCGCCTCCTGTTGCCATCAGAGCGCAACTCTTTTACTACCGAACGGGAATGAATTGCTGTTTAGGCAGTTGCAAAGTTCCATCCTTACATTACAGACCTGCATTTTCCTTAGTAGGCAACCATAATGCTCTCTGCTGGCTTTCAACCTTTCAAGTACCGCAGGTACCGACTTGTTCGTTGGGCTTTAAGGCTCTAAGAGTATTCATACTCTGTGATTCACAAGTCCAGACGCCTGCACAAAGACTTGGATAGTTTCTCGCGTTACCCCGTTGGGAACTCTGTCGTCCCTGTCATCGAGAATGCCTTTTGTGCTTTCTCCATATCACAGCGCCTCCGTATGGCCAACGAGCAATGTCCTGGTACTTCACTCAAAGCGCTCATCCATCGTTTTGAATCCGCGCTCGACGAAAGAGAAACAACTTTATTTAACCAGGGGTTTTGGGCACGTAGGTCCCAGGGTCCCCGCACAGTTCCACTGCACTCCATGTTTGTGAGTTCATGGCGACACTTCTTTACGCTTCTTTGTTCCCCTGGATTGTACTATGTGCGGTCGTAATGCTCATCCCAAAGGCGCGATCTCCTCATCATCCCAAAACAGCTCCATTGCACCATTCTAAATGAACTTCACGACGCACCCATCGCTGGACAGCTGGGCGTGTCCCAAACTTGCGACAGAGGACGTCACCGCTTCTTCTGGCCTGGTCTGGCACGTTCTGTGCGACGTTACGTCACAGCTTGTGAGCCATGTCAACACCGCAAAAAACCATGCCCGATTCCAGTTGGTTACCTGCGTCCACTTGAAATCCCAGTAGAGCCATTCAGCCGTATCGGCTTGTACTTCCTGGGTCCTTTCCCGGTATATGCGTCGGCGAAAAAGTGGGTTGCTGTCGCTGTTGAATGCGCGATCAGAAAGGCCCTTACGTGTGCTCTCCCATTCAGCTGCGCAAGTGATATGACATTTCCTGTTACATGACCTCATGTTGATGCATGGGGCTCCATGTCAACTGCTCACAGACCGAGGACGTACCATTTTGTTCAAGGTCATCAATGACAGCATGCGCGTAAGCTCTATCCAGGATCAGCTTACGAATTCCTACCATCCACAAACCAAGGTCTGACCGAGCGATTGAACCACTTCTTACAGACATGATGGTGAAATAAGTTTCCGCCGGTCACCGCAGTTGGCACCTCGCTCTATCTTACATTACCTTCGCCTATTATTCTTCTTGCATTGACATTGCGGACTATTCCCCGTTCTACCTTTTGTATGGCCGTGAACCCACGCTACAGGTACACACCTTACTACCAGGGATTACGACCTGGACCAGTGAATATGCCCGTGATGCCATCACTCGCGCTGACCATGTTTGACACCTTGCACGCGCTCACCTATCAGTGTTACAAGAGAACCAGAAACGTCGGTATGACCTCTGTAACTGTGACGTGAACGTACTAGTGCTGCTTTGGCCGCCTCCCAGTCGAGTAGGCCTTTGTGAGAAACTCCTGTCCTGTTATAAAGGCCCATATCGCCTGGTTTGCCAAGTCACTGATGTTAACTACGAAATCGTTAAAGCCAGCCTCGCAGCGTCCTCCGCTCGGACCGCCATTGATATCGTCCACGTCGCCAGGCTCAACAGCTCTCTGATGACCACAGATATCTAACGGCACTGGGACGTCAGGTGTTGTCTTGCGACGCAATTGACGTTGAAGCTACATGGTGCAAAGGAAGACGAAGACGGGCATCTGGGCTTGGCCCGAGCTGGTTTTCAGCTTGGTCTGCGCTGCGCTGCTCTTGTAAATACCTTGTAATTAGTTCCTTTGTTTGTGTCTCTCCGCAGGTAAAACTGTGAAACATTGTTATGTCTTCAAAAAACACAAAATCATTGAAATAATTTTGTAGCTCGTAGGAAGGAACCTGGTAATGAAGTTTTTGCGGTTTGAAAAAATGCAGTGGTATTCTGAACGTTGCAAAAGTGATCTGACGCCTGTACGTAGTTCTTGCGAAGCCCTGTACAGCCGATACCAGCTTGAACTAAGCCAAACTGCTGCGTTCAGATTCCTGAAACGAAACACGACCATGTGTGAGGAAAGGTGGGGGGGGGGGGGGGATTGAAATTAGGTACACGAGGGTTCTGGCCTCCGCTCCCTTGCAGCTGCGGCCGTCGCTGAAGGTAACCAAACGCGCAACATCGTGCTCCGCAGAAGTACACACTGAGCCATCATGACGGGTAAGATTTGATCGGGGCGCTGAGGCTTTCGTTTGGAGTGCAACATCCTGCTTCTATAAGTCCTGATGTCTCGTGTGTTTCCAAGTAAAAATTTGTAAGAAAAAAAAACTCCACTGCATTTGATATTGTGGCTGACATCAATCTGCTATTTTAACGAGAAGCGAACTTAACTTTCCTGCGGAGTTATGCACACGCTTTCAAACAGAAGATTTTATGGAGTCCTAATTGGGTGGTGTTACTCTGTGTCGCACACACACAATACGTAGCATTCATTTAGCCTCGACTAGTTTGAGTATCGTGGCGCGAAAAAACCGAGGCGTTAAAACACACGCCGACAGAACGGGTGCCCGTCATGTCGACGTGCACAAAGGTCTAGCCAACTAGCTCAAACAAAAGCTCTGCTTCAACCTTGCGCTGCCGGATTCAGCAACTGTGTGGCGCAGTACACACGTGCTGACTAGTGGAAGGAGCTTGACGTCATTGGTATTTGCGCAGGCTTCATTAGCAGCTTGCTCTTGTGATGTCAGCTGCAATGCCAGACTTCTTTTGCGACACTGCGCAGATGGTGGCTTAAGAATGCGTGGCGCACTGGTGCCCGATGAGGCTTTGCAACGTTTATATCAATTTTGACAGGTGCAAATCTGCGGATCGATAAGAGAGGTGACGCCTTCTTTCTGCCAACGTTTCTAATAAATATGTTAGCACCCGCAATTCTTGCCTTCCTTATACCTTTCGCTGAGATTCTGTTCAACAAAAAGCATGATTTTTGGAAGGAAAAAAGTCTCTTGCATCTCTTGCACCGAAGCATTGGTCACAAACACTGGCCCTGTAGTTGGTGGAACACACTGCAGATAGCAGTGAAGTTACTGTACTTCTCTTCAATAGTCTGAAATGTCGTTCCTCTGCTCCGATAGGTCTGCTTCAACCGGGGATTCAACAGCACGTTCTACCATGACGGAACCTATGAAGCTTCTGTCGCGTATGACAGCTCGCAGAACTGGCTTTTTACATACGATAGCGCCCTTTCGCTTCGATCTAAGGTGAGAAAGTCTATCTATGCCGTCCAGGGTTGTCTTTTCTAAGTGACATTTCTTTATTGCATGGGCGCACGTGCCCATATGCGTCCATGAGAGTGTGGTGTGTGTTTGTGTGAGTGGAAGTAGCCTGGAAGGATGCTGCCAAAAACGTGGCTATGATGTGTTCGTGGTAAATATGACTGTTTGGTAAAGTGAGTACAGTTCTATGGTAAGAATCCGACCGTGACAAAAAAATGTTAGTAGCGTTTACGTCATCTTCTAAGGTTCAGTCAGTTGCTCAGTTTGTCATGCATTGTTCCAACAATGCACATCAGGTAGTAAAGTAGGAGCATTATAACATTGTGTCATGTACCAGCACTACGGCTTGCAACCAGGCAATCTTTAGGAGGAGGCTTTAGGGCCGGGGCTTGCACTTGAGTATATGTGAACGAAGAAATCGTTTTCTTTCCCCAGTGGGGGAGGGGCACCAATGCACATAATTTGGTGTAGTTTGTTAGATTTAAATTAATATGATAAAGTACAGCAACTGTGCAAAAAGGTTTTATCTTTCGGCCACCAATGTTTTATACCTACTGCTAGAAATATTAAAAAAAATAAAAAATATAAGACTATCAAATTGATAACTCTGCCAATCAGCAACGAAAAACAACGTCACATTTCTGTAAACAGCACCTAACAGGTGCGGGCGATGGGCTCCGTGGACCACGGCCGCTCAATCACACGTTGGATTCGACGGTCTTGGTTTCTAGCTGGAATCAACAGCACTCGACGAACAGACACCAAGAAATTTTCCCAAGGTTGGCCCTCGTTTTACCACGATTCTCAGACTTTGAAGTGTTCGACGCGCTGCACGGGGAGCTAAGCCTAAGGTTCCACATAGCGGCGAGAAGCCACCGGCGGCGGCGGAGGCTCAGCTCGGAGACTATGATAGAGACCGTAGAAGGTACGGAGATCGATCCCGAAGAATTGAACGTGCCGGGGCAATGGTACGTTAGAAAGAAGAAAGGGAAAGCGGACCGCCTAGTGAACAACGAGGCACGCCATATGGAGCGGCAGCGAGTGGCCGAGAAGCTAAGTTGGTTGAAAGGCTATTTCCCCGACTTCCGGACGGCGCTGAGAAAGTATTCATGAGGGCGCACGGCGGTCTCGTAAGTCTGATGAAATACGGAAGTGCGTATTTGGCAGACGTAATACTTAGGGCGGCTGGCGTCCGCCGAGACGCCACGGGAGAGGACGTCATCTCGATGAATGTGAAGCAACATTCAATTGTTGTTGCCACCGTCAGCGAGCTAAGGAAGCGAAAATACGCCGACTTGAAGCTCCTCGTGTTCCAAGAGGAATGGATCAAAATGTGGGAAAGCCGTCGTGCAGGAAGTTCCTTCGTCCTTCTCGGACGCAAAAATCTTGAAAAGGCTGCAAATCTATGGGGATCCTCCGGTCCTGGGAATGCGACGACTCGGAAGAACGTCGAGGACAGTTTTACTACTGCACGAAGACAGAGGTGCCGCGGTGGGTAAGACTCACGCCCGTGGCGCAACGCTGCGTAATCTAACGCAAGAAGTAACGCAAGAAGTAGTTTGTAACGCCTGCGGGCGGCTCGAAAACCACGAGGACGTCTGCCCGGACCCTGCGAATGTGAAATGTCGTGCTTGTGGCATGGAGCAACCACCACAAGACCATTTATGTGAACCCAAGTGCGAACTGTGCGGGAAAGGACACTTGCTCGGTGACAGAAAATGTAGAGAGTTCTACCGTGTTCCTTACGAGGTGAAGAAGAGGCAGTGGGAACGAAAGCTCAACATGCTACAGCAGCAACTTCAGAAGCAGCAGCAGCGAGCCGGAGCAATTGCCGAGGTCAATCCCCGGGGTCATCCCAAGGTCAGACACGGAAACGAGGAATTTCGCGTCAGAAAAGACGCCTTTCCGAGGCTGGAGGAGACCACCGGAGGGCACCAGCAGCGTGGCCGTTCGCGGTCCCGCACCAAGGGGCGCTCCGGATCTAGACGAAGGGGGAGATCGAGCTCCAGGGACCCGGCGCACCCGTGGACTAAGAAGCGGAAGCAGAGCAGGGACCGAAACAATGTAAGCTTTGTCAGTGGGGTTTCACAGGCAAAATATAAGAAGGATGAGGAGATCGATAAATAACGTAAAGAGATTGGGGAGCTAAAACAGGTCATTAATAAGCTCACTGAAGAGTTGCATACACCAATATTGCAGGCGTGTACGGGGTCCACTTCCCCCCACAACGTGCAACCAAACATGGCATCGAAACCAACCCGCCCGGTCCCTACGGATGCGACTCCCATGCAGACTGCGGCACCGGAGGAGGAAAATATGATCATCGAATCGGCTAGACCACCGCCTATGAAACGCAAAGGAGAAGATGTTGATGCGTAGGTGGCACTAGAGAAAAGATCAGAAGCCAAAATCGAAGCTAAATTCGATTCTTTCATGGCCCAAATTATGGGAGCAATACAGCAGACTGAAAGCCCGATCCAAGCCCTTACGGGCGAAGTACAAATGAAAGGGCAGAATTAGTAGGAACAGTTCGACCAGTTCCAACATGGCCAGATGCGCGCAAAGTGAGTCTTTAATCTGGCAGTGGAACTGTCGCGGCTTCCAACGCAAGCGGGCGTTAGTGCAACAGTGCTTGACGCTATGAGATGAGAAGCCGCTAGCTATAGCCCTGCAGGAGACGGACAAAGCAGCACAATTCTCGGGATACCAAGCTTGTTCAAGTGACAGGGGTGAGAAATCTCGCGTCACAACGTTGATTAAGAGAAATATTGTGGCAATCGCGCACGAAATCAAATCGAGAGACATTGAGGCAGTGCTACTGGAAATTCTTACAGGGTGAAAAGCGGCACTGAGTGTGTTCATAATAATGTTGTGTAGTACTCCACCGCAGAGAAGGGTCAGATTCAGGGCCCTTTTTCGCAAGGCTATTCAGGCAGCCGGGAGCAACCTCTTGCTAATAGTCGGTGACTTTAATGCGGCGCATCCGGAATGGGGTTACGCTAAACAAGATCGAAGAGGTAGGCAGCTATAGGAGGACGCACACGTGCTAGGACTCACCCTACACACGGACCCTAGTAGTCCGACCAGGGTGAGTAACAGCGTCTGCGCAGACACACGCTGTTACCTGACCTCACCTTCTCCGAAAATGTGACAGATCTGAATTAGAAAAACTCGGAGCAGAATTTCGGAAGTGATTATTTCATTCTGGCCTCAATCCTTAAAAAAACAGGTGAAGACGAGTCGTGCGCGTCAACCAAGCCTCATCGAATGGGGATTATTTATGGAGAAGGGAGAGAAAGCTGACATAGGGAAAATCACAAACATAAAGAAATGGACAGAGCTCATCACGCGTCACATTAAATAGGCGACCAAGACTTTTGAAGGAGATGGTGCCCCGGAAATAGTCGATAGCAAATTGCTTCGCATGCGGAAGGCAAAACGTTGTATGGAGCGCAGACATAAGAAGCGAAAATGGAACCGTGATCTTAGAAGGCGGATTGCTAGACATAACAACGAAATTCAAGATTATGCGATCAAATTATGCGGACAGAATTGGAGCAGCAGATGCGACGAGATGGAAGGCGGCATGAGCCTTCCCAAAACGTGGGGTCTGCTGAGACAGCTATTAGATCCGACCAATTCGAAAACGCTATCGGGAATTAGATTATCAAACGCCAGGCGCGTGTATGAGGGTAGAGACTCGGAATTTATGGACAAACTAATCACCATGTAGATTGGCGATACTCATAGCACATCCCTCCAGGAGTACGAAGGAGCTCCCAATGAGGAGCTCGACGCACCCATCACGGAGGCGGAGGTCAGGGCAGTAATATTGTGGCTAAAAACTAGATCAGCCCCGGGCCCTGACAAGATAACTAACAAAATTCTAAGAAACCTGGACGATGCCTCCATCAGCGCTGTGACGGCGTACATGGAAGAAAGTTAGACTAAAGGTCACCTGTCACGCCAGTGGTTTTCGAACATGGCAAAAGTGATCCTAATCCCGAAGCCGGGCAAACCCCCAAAACTAGGAAATGTAATACCCATTTCCCTAACCTCATGCATGGGGAAATTGACCAGACCATGCAAATAGTCCAGACCAGACTGACCGCTTTATGGAGCAGAACGACTTGTGGCCGCACGAGATCATCGGCTTCCGACCGGGCTTGTGCACGCAGGACGCGATGCTCCGACTAAAATATGACATCATCGACTCACATTCTAGAGACGCCAAGATAATCGTCGGTCTGGACTTGGCAAAGGCTTTTGATATTGTTAAACACGAAGCTCTACTCCACCGTCTCCAAGAAATCGGGGTAGGCGCGCGACGATTCGACTACGACAAGGACTTTTTGCCAGACAGAACTGCCTGCATTAAGTTCCAAGACACTGCATATCCCACACTGAAATTGGGAAGCAGAGCCGCGTCGCAGGGCTCGGTTCTTTCGCCGTTCCTCTTCAATGTGGTGATGAGGGGCCTCTCCGAAGCTCTGAGAAGCATACAGTGTCTAAATTTAAGTATGTATGCGGATGACTTCACCCTCTGGACCAACCAGGGGGCAATGCGAGCATCGAACAGCGCCTGCAGGCGGGGCCGGACACTGTTGTTGACTATGCTGCCAATAGGGGTCTCTCGTACTCTCCGCAAAAATCGGAATTATTCATCTACAACCGAACGTCGCTCCGGTGCAAGCGTAGCTGGGAATTTGACATTAAAATAGAGGGGAAACCAGTCTGAAAGGTAAACCAATTCAGAATCTTGGGACTTTTCATAAAGTAAAATGGATATAATTATGGGACAATAAGAAATCTAGAGGGATTTGCCACGCAAGCCCTTGACATATCTAGAAGCGTCGCGCTGAAAGGGCGAGGTCTGAAGGAAAGAAGCTTGCTTAAACTAACCGAAGCATACGTAATAAGCCGCGTCTGCTATGCCACACCTTTCTTAAACATCAGGTCAGAGGAGAGGAAGAAACTCGACTCGCTCATTCGACGGGGCATAAAAAGGGCCTTAGGCTTACCAATTAGCACCTCCACAGAGAAGCTCTTCTCTTTGGGAGTGCACAATACCTGGGACGAAATAGCGGAGGCTGTCAGAATTTTGCAGGTCGAAAGATTAGGCCGAACGACCACAGGCAGCGCTATCCTCGAAGTGGTAGGCCTGCAAACCGATAGGGGACTACGAGGCAAGAGAAACATTCCGCTGGAGTGCCGAGAAGATCTAATAATTCCCCCCCATTCTCGTAACATGCATCCCATATTCAAAATGGAGAGGAGAGAAAAGAGAGCGGAAGCACTGATGAAACGCTTCGATTCGATGAACTGCAAGTCGGTTGCGTACATGAACGCGGCAATGTAGTGGCAAGGTGGCTCCGGCAGTCGCCTCGGTGGTCGACGGCCGAGGTGCCTCCGTATCGGCCGCCACCATTAGAAGCCCCAACACGGAAACGGCTGAAGAAGTTGCGGTAGCGCTCGCTTGCGTGGGAACGGGAGCAAATTTCATAATTAGCGATACCAAACGGTCGTTTGGAATTTTGGAAAGGGTACGACCTCACCGGAAGCGGCAAGGGTTCTATCCAGTAGACGGCTAAACAGAAAAAATTGCCTAATTTGGACCCACGCCCACACATCCGTTTCGCGCACACGAGTTAGCCCGAGCTCTCTATTTCCGGATGGCTGTGGAATCGCCCGACTGCCGCAACATGGACGAGCGTCTGCAAAATTACACGGAGATTGTCGAAAATTATCGGCTACACAGGAGACTGGTGCCACCACCAGATAAAAGTCTAAACAATAGAGAGGCAGTCGCATGGCGGCGCCTGCAAGCTGGGAGCTTCTTAAAACCGGTCTGGGCATAGCATGTTATACATAGTAGACAAAACTACAAGTGCAAACACTGCGGTGTGAGAGTGACCCTCGACCACATAATCTGGGAATGTGCTAGCTCCCCAGGGGCTAAAGCAAACGTAAATTGTAGAGAGGCCTGGGAATCCCTGCTGCAGAGGGAGGACCCTACTCCACAGCAACACGCCATCCGCCTGGCGGAAGAAACCGTGAATAGTCAAGACCTCTTTGCTTGCTTCTAATCACCTAGGTCCCGGCTCCCGTCCCCATGGCCTGTGTGCCGCGGACGGGGAGTAGGGGGCCTCCTTATACGGCAGTACAAGAAAGCTACTATCATCATCACGAACAGTTCCTAACAATAAACGTAAATTGGACAAAATTCCTGTAATATAGAGCTTTGGCCAGACCCGTCTTAGCATTGTAACACCTTCACTTAAGTTGTAAATTGATATATAATACTTCCCTGCTTCAGCTCCTCAAAAAGATGCAGTTCACCGAAAGGCGATATCTATATTTATAACGGAAATACGGATTTGTAAACTTCATGCTTCTGTTTTTTAAACTGACAAATTTTCGCCAATTTTCCTCAAATATTTTAGACAGGAATTCGGAATTTAGCTTGATCAATTCACTATAACTTAACTTGCTCTCTCAAATGCAACAAATTTAATTTCAATCAGCACACCGGTTCTCTCATAAAATAATTTCTACGTTTTACACATATTCGAACGAGGAAATCGGAGTTTGCCCCGTGCTAAAGCTTCCCCTTAAGTAGAGTGTGAAGCTGTAAGCAGACATATGCTTTATTTGCATAGATATTTACACCAGTTTGTTTTGCAGACATCTTTACATTCATTTACTGCTCATTCATTGCTACTAATGCCAGGCTTTAATCAAAATTTACTAGTGTTTGTTATAACTCACCCAGAAACATACTCTACTCATTGCAATTACTAATATAAAATAGTGTTAGCACGGCGCTGTGGCTGAGTGTTACCTTCCCTGCGATCACTTATTTTGTACGTGCTGCCAAACGCCCCACTCCCAACCACCGTGTGCATGTACGGTGCGGATTAGCGCGGGCGCAGTGTGCTGGCAGATTGCGAATGGACGGCTACGGTAACTGTGAATATATTCTAACCCAAGCACCCTGCTCTAATTGTCTGCGGGGCCGAATGCCCAAACTCGGTGATTACAGCTACGCAGTTGTGTGCGAGGCAGGACGAATGAAACGCATAACGATAAAAAAGAAGCATGACGGAATGTCGGACCAATATTTGGTGACGATGCGTTTCACTTTGCACTGTTCGTATCATCAGTTCTGCAGAGTACAACATCACAGCGATAATGCGGATCCCGCGGTGTCTGAGCCAATGACGCCAATGACCATGGGTGCAAAAATTTGAAAATTGCTTGGATCGTTACAAAATGAGGCCCCGTTTAAAAATTTGTTGAGGTATGCTAAAAGTGCAGAAAAACATCAAAGCGGTACGACGCTTGGCTAGTTGGTACATTATATAAGGCTTAGGAAATCACGAGAAAAGAAAAAGTGCGATGTCCAAGCCCTTTTTTTCCTTTTGTCTGTTTATTCTTTGTCCCCGTTTTTCTGAACTGTCTCTTGTGCTTTGCAAGCGAAGGGAACGTGTACGTCGAGCTCAGTATGCATGGCGGAAGGGGTGGGCTCCATATATAACGATAATGTATAGCGAGCACTGTACGAGCAGATAACTTGTCAGTGTTGATCGAAAATGCCGCGAAAGGAGGCGCACTTAAGTCTAGATTTTGCAACGAGTCCGTTTAATTTTCTTTGTACTTAATCAGGTTGACTCCTTCAGCCTTTTGACTTTGGCTAGGTTGACGCCACGCCACCACTATCACTATTGGCCAGGGGGCGTCACGAATTATATGCATGAATTGAGACTGGACAATGATGTGCATCGAAATGAGCTGCGCCCCTACAGGTTCACAAGTGGAAGTTTATATGGCGTCTGCCTGAAGCAAACAAGCGAGGAGTTCGTGAACAGTTAAGCATAGACGCTTTGTGGCTGGTATGAGCGACGTGAAAGCAAAGAAAATTCCTGCAGAATCCACCTCTCGAAGACTGTCGACAATATTGTAATTGGCATTCCAGCGGTGTAGCAACGAAGCGCATTGCATAACGTACCTTTATTTGCTCTTCATACAGGAGAGGAAGTCGGCTGAGAAGATTCGTAGCATTTAATACACGCATGCGCTACAGCACCACCACGGTGTGCAATGCGCGCACCTCCGCACGCCACAAAGATAGCATCAATAAACGCGACCAGTTTCCTTCTTTATATGAATATGCACCTAGAATTAGGGCTCAGCGTATCTTACTACAAACTTACCACGGCGCGATTACGTAGGCACCCAGTGCAGGCGTGAAACGTTTTGTTGTCAGCTAGAAAAGCAGGCGTTCTCACTTTCATTTGTGCGACAGGCACCTATGGAGTCCGCTCGTAGCAACTGAAGAGTGCCATGAAAGAGGTGCGAAAGCAGCAGTCCAAGAAACTGCCTGAAGTGTCCAAAGAACATTAAGTGCAGTAAAAATGGACTACAGCGGCCGCAGGGAAAAAGGAAGTAACCGCTGAAAATCAACGCCTGCACTAGGGCACAGTTAAACTAGCGCAGGAACGAATCATAAGGAGATGGAGGGTTTTCGAAGGTGGAATAGCGCTTCGTGAAGCTGTCGCTGGGGGCCACAAAGGCAATGTGGAGAATGCACAAATTCATGGCGGTAAATGTTTCTCTCTGTGTGTCTGGCTCCCTTTCGCTATGAATCGAAGTTATTGGGCTTGTAGAGCAAAATAACTGTGCAATGTAGACATGACTGCACAGCAGGCATGGAATTGTCTGAGCTTCTATTCAGATAACAAATAGATGGGGACATGACACAGTTGTCCCTGCATCGTCTGCATCGAACATGTCTGGGAAGTGCCCTTTTTGTCTCGCTGATGGGACGGTGTGGAACGCGCTCCATTGAACTAAATGTTCCTCGGAACTTACATCAGTGATCTGTCCCGCATGTCGTTTCCGCTTTCACGATGACAAAATGCTCAATGAGGTCCCGATGGTTTCCATCCAAGAGCACAAACCCACTGCGGGTAGTTGGCTATATAGCGGGAGGGAAATATCCTGCCAACGCAAACAAGCTCTTTGAGATGAGTGCCGCCTGTTGATGAATATGATTGCCATACTATGGAACACACCCACAAAGGAGGACTGGCCTTGAAGCGTGCTGATTATGATGACGATGTCCATACTACGGCCTTTGTCCCGAATGGGGGAATGGCCAAAAGGCGAGCGGTACATATCGTATACATACCAACCAGCTCTTTGAGATTATTGCCACGTATTGACTTTGATGATGCTTTTCATGCTATGGCAGGCACCCACTAGGGGATAGGCCAAGAAGCGTGTTTGCATGCTGATTATAAGGATGATTTGCATACTGTGGCGCGTACCCCCAATGAGGCATCGACGAAGAAGCGGCCGGTCCTTCTTTTTACTTTCTGTTCCCTCTCTCCTCTTTTTTCTTGTATGGCTTATTGACTTCAACGTGTTTGATTTCACCGTTTTCTTTTAAAGTTTGTTGTATTTTGTTTCTATAATCAGGTATGCGTGTTTTGCCTCCGTATCTACCTTTGCCGCCTCCTCTCTGCAGGATGCAACTGTACCTTGAGGGTAAAATAAATTAATCGCCACATGGCGAATAATCTTTCTGACCCAGAACCGTGCAGGCCCTCCACGTGACGCATACCATATCTTAGATTCTTTACAATGTTATTCCTCGGAATTTTGAAAATGACAGCTAATAAACAGCTGTCATGAAACAAAACACTGACTTCGCAAGCCTTTTACGTTTTCTGTTACATGGCCACGTCTCAACTACGTCCCGACGTGGCCGACGTTAGGGGCATTCAAGACTGCAGCAGCAGCAGCAGCAGCAGCGGAAAGTCGAAGAAAGAAGCAAAGAAAGCTTCGATTTAAAAGGAATAATTAAAAGTAATCATAAGGACTGTTTCAGTGCGTAGCATGAGTGCGTGAGAGCACGCGCAACAGATTCTTCTGCATGAAAACGCAGCAATGAAAGGAGCAAATTTATAGGCATTCATTAACCGCTTGACATAGATTACAGAATGGGCACTGGATATGCAATTATAAATACAGAAAAAGATATTCAACCGCATTTTACAGGGTTGCAATGTGGGCTTGTTGGTAATGCATCTTCAAGGAGTGTATGGTAGCGCGATTAAAAGACGGGACAAAAGACACACAGTGACACACAAAGTGCTGTGTGTGTCCCTGTGTGTCTTCTTTTGTCCCGTCTTTTAATCGCGCTACCGTACACCTCTTGAAGACGCATTTTACAGCGAAGCTGTTAGCTTCTCGTTGGTGGGCATTTTTTCGTGCCCATGTCCGTGGGCGAAAAAATGCGGGCCGATCCCGGAGGTGTGCAATACCGGGCCGACCCACGGCGAAGCTGAAGGAGGCTTCAAGTACACAGCAATGCGAAGCGAAAAGTGTATATGTTTGGAATCACACATACAACATACAAAACACCAAACGTTTCCATGAAGAACAAGCATAGAACGAGCATCGGAACCATATAATTGAGGATAAGGCGCTCGTGTTAACGCGAAGCGCGTAGCGTTCCCCGCGTACGTTTCCCCAGTAAAGATTGTACTGCTGCGCAGTGTGCCGCGGCGACCACAGCTTATAAAAGGATAGTGACGTCACTATCCTTTCGCATATGAAAGAACCAGCCCAGCAACTGATCTCATTGTTGTTGCGGCGACGTTACGGCAGGCAGCGCTCAGTTAGGACTCCCGAGGACCTGCGTGAATACGAGGTGCGGCCTAGGGAAAAAGAAATGGCAGTGCGACCAGTGGCGGCAGGCTGTCACAATTACCATTACTCCCATTATTACCATTAATCTAAATTACTATTCCTACGATTATTCTAAAGCAATGAAGGATTGCATAAGCGCGCTTTTCAGCAGCTTCGCTGGACATCCACATTCGCAGCGACAGGTTGGCAATTTAATTTTTATAATGCCAGATGATGAGTATTTTCACAAAGCCATTCAGTAAGAGCCGTTGCCGTTGACGCCATAAAGACGTCTGTTTGATATGTGTCTACTGTGTTAGCTGCTTCGCTAGCGTAATCAGTTACACAATGCATTCCTTTAGTTCAGCAGAATTTGTATTACGGCATTTTGTAATACGTAACTGCTCTGTTTCTTGAGCTCTAATAATGGAAGGGGTGAATCTTTATTGCACAGAAATTCCAAATACATGATTGACTAATTAAAACCTTAATTCACATTCTAGCTGGCTTACTTGGGACACATATTGTGGTTCACGAACCGGATCCGTTGAGCATGCGGGGCAAATTATTTTCGCATGTATTGTGAGGCTGGTACCAGCTTCGAGACATGAGTTCACGAATTTTCCGACAATAGGCGTTGGAACTTCACTGGAAATGAACTGAAACGAAATGTTCCAGTTCAATTGTTTTGCATTGTTAATTAAGTCATATTGTCAAAAAAGTAGATGTTATACAAGTAGATATTCCCGAAGGGTTGATGGCGATTACCGCATAACTGCTGCTAGCTTTAAACGTATTTCCAAATTGACGTGCATTGACAACTCCCCGGCTTCAATTCATCATGTTCATTATGCGCTTTCAAGTAATAATGAAATTATTAGTTCAAGTAATTTAAGCAAACTTTGTTCATTAATCTATGTGCACTTCAATTTTCGTTGCAATTAATGTTCGCCAATCTGAGCAATACAGCTTCTTCTACTCGTAGCGAATGAAAAAAACGGCTGCCATACTTAATTGATTTTTGGCACGGAATGATTTTTTTTTTTAATTGTAGCTGCATTTTGTAAGTTAAATAAATTTCCCTTTAATGCTTAAAAATATGGTGGACGCATAAGCTTTCTCTTTATGAGAGAAATGCAGTACCATTCAGCGATCCCTGACTTCTCACGTATCCCGGCATCTGCAGCTTATATTTACCAGGAAACGCTTGCAGCGAACGCTATGCATGAAGAAGATATTTCTGGCAAAAAAAAAACGCCTTGCGTGAGCTGATCGCGGAGGTAGTCCACAGCTACGCCATGAAAATACGTCATTTAAGGTTTCCGTTATTTTTAGCACTTTAAATATTTAAATCTGAAAAGCTTTAACATAAAACACATGCGCTGTCGGCGTTTTGCTTCATGACATTTGTTTGTGGGCTGTCATTCTCGAAATTGCGAGGAATAACTTTGTCAAGAATGTAAGGCAAGGTATGAGCGAGTTTTCTGATCGAAAGTCGTGGCAATATAAACCGCATATACCGCACGTCACATAGCAAGTCGTGGCATATGCATATATATAAATATATACAAAATGTTTCGCACACAGGACGCCGACGTCGACACCGATGTTCTGTGACACGGTGCCCTTAACACTATCGTGGTACAACGGTACGGAGGTGTACTTTATGGAAAACGAAAGAGAAAGCGAGAGATAAATGACGTGGGTCTTTACGGGGGAAACTGTGCATGCCATCAGACGCTTCCTATGGTTTGGAACTTAAAACAAAAAGGCTTACTTTGAATGGGTAAATGAAGCATTATGCAAGCCCGTTTAGCCCCTTCATGGCAAGATTGTAATTTAAGTGGCCAGTCGCTGCTTGAAAGGTGTTTGTAATATTCAAGTGTGTGGCATTATTTCTGCATGTAACATAATATATCTTTGGTGTTGTTTTGCCAAGGACATATCGTGCTAATATAATAATTGATAAAGATGAACCTGTGATAGGTTGCGACAGATGAATTCTCACGAGCGCAGAGCATTCAGCAGTTTGTTCAATGTTGGTTGAAGCAATGAACATATAATGGTGGCCTCTCTTGTGGTGGCAGTGGATTTCTTGCATTGTAATCCTGTTGTATAGTATGTACCGGCAACATTTTTGCTATAGGTTCCTGGCGTATCGTGAGAACGAGCCTGCCTCTAGCTCGTTCCGGAATGCGGGTTGCCCTATTTAATGCCACGGCTCCTCTTGTCTTGAAGGGGGACATACTACATGGAACTTCTTTGCCATATTCTTTTGCTTCCAATGTGATATTAATTCAAGCATAAAACATCTACACTTATACGAGCCTTCATCGAATATATAATTTTATTTTTATTTAGAAGAACTTGCTGTAACGTTGTTCGCTTTTTATTGAATGTTAAGACAAGACTATTGTCATTATTGTCAGTGCCAAAAAATGAACCTGAAAAAATTACACCGATCATGGGATCGGTATCCTCTCTTTGTGCCTGCCACCATCTAAGGCGTTCTTTTAGTCCATAAGAACATTTTGCAGCAGTATTGGTAGGACGTCATAATATCTGCGTTGACGTAGTAGTTCTGCGGAAACCCGAGTGGTGGAGGGAAGTAATTAATAAAGGGAAATGAGACGTCCACCCAAATGTGGCTAAGTGCTACAAAGGAAATCCATACGGGTTCCTCTAAAGAAAGGCCTCGCAGTTAAAGAAAAATTTGTCGTAGTCCGGGATTCGAACCCAGGACCACCGCCTTTCCAGGGCAGCCACTTTCCGGAGCAGCCAATGGTTTCCTTCGTAGCACTTAGCTACGTTGAGGGGGATGTCTGATTTCCCCTTATTATTAGGTCAAACTCTTGCCTTTTCCTCCAGTCGTTGACAAATTCAACTTCGCCCTGCCATCTGCTATCCACCTGGTTAGCTCAGGTGATAGAATGGCGGCCCCGGTAAGGTGGTGGTCCCGGGTTCGAGTCCCGGGCCGGTACGAATTTTTCTTCAAATGCGAGGCATTTCTTTAGAGGAACCCTTATGGTTTTCCTTTGCAGCACTTAGCTAATTTTGGGTGACGCCTCATTTCCCCTTATTAATATCTGCGTTGAGTACAAGCAGATTCTTCTTGTATGCACATAGGCCCAGCGAACTTTACAAAGTGCACCTGCATTCACTTGCATGCAACACTGTAAATATACAGTCTTTATGCAATGTTAGGTATTCATCAGTTCAAGCATTGTTTTTTACCCTTACACACAAAAAACTATTTCTCAAGGAGGGTACTAAGCACGATTAAAAATAAGCAAGCTCTCTCTTGAAGTACTTGCTATCTCTAGTACTTGTCCAATTTTTATGATGGATAAATCAAATACAATATGCAGCTGAGAAAAAAACTACAATGTGGTTTCATTGGCAAGCCCTTTCTTAGCAAAATGGCATACTAAATTAAAAAAATAAAGATGGTGCAGTACTTCAAACATTACACTGGGAACTCACTAATGGGGGGGCGGGGGCATAGAGGTGAGAATTGTGCTGTCTCCTATATGCGATTCAAACCAAATGCAGTTTCTAGTAAAAAATAGATCTAGTATTATTACGCTTGCTCGCGAGAAAGTCTTATAAAGCCAAGGTTGGCTTTATGAAAGTTTAGGTAACGTATAACAATGGCAGCAAGAGGGAAATGGCAACTATGCTATAACCGTTCACCTCAGTTGTTGTTGCACTCATCATAAAGGTTTGTGTAAAGTCAGTGATTTAAAGCAGAATATAACTATTGAATTATTTATTTTTAATTATTAGTTGGACAGCGTTTTATAATTATCCTAGCCGTGCAGCGAAAATGATATAAAAATTCGTAGTTCCAATTGTTAGTGTGTTTCCTAAAGCAATTTTCTTTACGTTTTTGTTTGCCACTAACGTCACTAAGACATCAAAGAACAAAAATGCAATATATCGACTTATTTTATTATATATAATAATAGAATTACTTTAAATAAATAATAGCACATGATTATAATAATATAATTAACTTTTATATTATATGATCTAGTATAGCTATAGTATATAACCTATTACATTGTTCAGCTAATATTTGGAGATTTGCTATGAGGTTCTGCTTTAAATACGGGAACGTTCATAATCTCAAGTGAATTACGCCAAAGGATACGTATTTTGTTTAACAAATATACTGTCATTCAGCTCAAAGTGCAAGCTTGGGCTTCTTGCATTCACCTAAATCTACCACTCAAAGCAGCACAAACTTCATCCAACTCGCCGTTGCAGTTGGCATCCAAATCAAGTTGATGAATCTATGTATTTGTATACATCGACAAAAGCTCGCGCCAAAATTAAAGCTCTCTCGTTTTGCCGCATCGTCACTGGACATTGTTTCATGTGCAGTTATGCAAGAGCAAGCGGACAGCGGTGGATGCCAACTACATCTTGGCTGCCGTCAACATTCAGTTCGAAGACTTCATGAACAGCTGCGGCTTCGGACCTTACCACCGGCTCACCATGTTGAAGGCCGTGGCCGACTTTCTAACACGAAATTACACGTCGGCCGCCAAAGAGAACACGTGCATGGCACTCGGCTAGCAGGACGCCTCTGCTATTACGTCGTTCATCCTTCACCTCCTTTCACGACATTCTACTCATTCAAACAACATGTCCAAAAAATAAAGCATATACATTGTTTCACAAATTCATTTTGCTTGGGAAGGTCGGCTACCTGGATACTGATAATAAACTAGGATATGGTTACGCTGAAACGGCAGATAAAGATGAGGCAACGTCCATTTTATTCACAGCTGGCCACCACGTACAACATCGACCAAAGTACAGGGAACGCAGTTGGGTAGTGCCCTAAGGTAATCTTTAATTCTTGGCGGCCTTCAGTTAAGATAGGAGAAAACAGCAGAATAAATGTGAAGTGCACGTACTGGTCATTGCAAATCTGCGAGTATTTCACATCTCTTGCCAACCGGAAGCTGCATGATATCTTTGAAAACAATAAAGAGACAGAAATGTTCAATGGCTTTCCGGTCTGCCTCGTCGACCCTATATTATGAATAAACTAGATGAATTGGCTTTATGGCGCCACCGGCGCCATAAAGCCAATGTTGTAACATGGCAACCGATATTTGCTGCACCGAACAACGATTCATTAAAATTTTTAGACCCGATCTACGGAAGTCGCTTCGTGAACACCTTTGCGATTTCACTGAACGCTTATTATGACAGCAATTTGGCTGCCAAGGTTGACTAATTATGAAACTATAGCACAAAACTGTTTTCATTATCTTGTGGCCTTGTTGCAATTATGCCACCAACACCCACGCTCCAAAGATGGGAGCGCTGAAACGGATTGCTTAGGCTTGGATTGCAAGGCTTAGCGCTAGCCAACGCATGCCTATGGCTGCGTGGTTGCCACTGAACACGCACATCGTGCTAAGTTTGGCAACGTTATTCCAAATTATTGTTTTGGCGCAGGTTGGCGCAGATCGATGGTTTGGCACAAGGTGGCGCAATCGACGCATAACTTTCATCCCCGTGACAATGTCCTAGCTAGCGGGAGTGATGATGCCAAAAACATGACATGTTGGTGCTGTGACCGATATATTGTGCTCAAGTGAAGAAACAGTATAACCTGGGCCTATCCTGAAGGTAGTGTACTAGACAAACTGGGCCAATCCTCTCAGCTTTGTAGTGCAGCACAGCATTTCAAACCACTACATAGCTGCCACGGGAGAGAATGGGGGAAAATGGCGCGCTGATACTTTTATAAGCAAACTTTTGTAATGCGATGTGCCTCAGATGCCAAAATATCTGAATGCGCGAGCTGACAAACCTGGGTATTTATGTCGTTATTTACTTGGCTGTGCCAGTGGGTACGGCTTAATCGGTAGAGAAAGCAGCTGCGTTTGTGAACACTGGTTCAGATGCCACCATCAGACACTTACTTTTATTGAAACCCAAACTAGCCAGAACAAGAACCTATAAACGTGCCAACTTCAAAGTAGCTGGTAAGATGCAAAGAATACATCACATTAAAACAATGTACTCAACTACCTTAATTGCCATAACCAGGCTGAACAGTGTGTTAACACAACAAGAGAATCATGTGCGTGGTTATTTCAGTGTACTTCGCAGGCACCATGGAGGTGCGCCTTGATTTGACAGATCCAGTGCTGTACTGCAACGAAGGTAAATTTCGCTGCTGATATACAACACAATTGACAAGCGTTTCTTCTGCCAGCGAACAGGCATAGCCCTCTTTGAATGAATAGCTTGCCTCTCATTGGCTGTTACCTAGCAACTAATCTCTAGAGTGCGCGTCGTGAAATTGGTTTGACCATTTGTGTGGTGTAGGCTGTAAGTGGGCATGTAGCGCTCTCAACAGAACCTTAATTTTGTACAAGGTTTGCTTCAACCATAACAAAATGATAATACGGCATATGAAAATACCTTAAGGAGGCTTTCCCACGCGTCAGATTTACCTTTACCAAGTAAGGCCCATGCGTTTCCGCTAGTAGCATAGTTAAAAGTGAGATACACTTAAAGCGTGGATGGTGCAGGGACACAAGTCGGCAGCAATGATGCAACTGGTAAACATGTTGACACCTAATTTACAATTCCAGCCTGATGGCTGCCATCTTCGTTGCGTCTATCAAGATTTGTGACGAAGAGTACAAGCAAAATTTCATGTCCCCTATTTATTCCTGCCATTTGTTTGTAAAATTGTTGGCTGGGCCGGAGCTTCATTTCAGCTTCATTGACATCCTCCTCCGTTTTCAACGGCAGCAACATGTTCACTTATTCCTCAAGTGAAGTTGTCCTTTGGCTTTGTCTAATCAATTCTGTAACAGTCCGGAGCTACAGTTTTATAATACATGATACTCGGATAACAAGGAAGGTGTCTGAAAAACCATGCCATATAAAAGCCAACAGTAAATGCAGTCCCAACTCATTATATGAACCATTGGCTAACTACAACAAAGATTATCAACATTGTAGACATGCTCAGAATTGCAGTTAAGAAAGATTGTGAAAAGGTTGCCGAATTTATTTAAGCAGTTGTAACGTTTTCTTACATTTAAACTTGAGTCTATCCAAATATTCAACCAGAAAGGTAATATGTAAGTATTTGATAAATTTTTTCGCATACAAATATACTGAAACTACAACATATAAAATGTAAACAAGAGAGAGATCCAAAATAATGTGGAGGCTTGAATTGAGTAACCGTGGTCAAACAGGAAATGTCACTGGAATGAACGGTTTGATGAGGGGACTGGTCTTCGTCACGGCATTATTTGCTCAAATGAAGACATCTTCTATAGACAAAGCGTTGAATCCATGGATAATTCTCTTCTAACCACTGTTAATCTCTATAAAACACGAACTTCAATAACAACATTGAACACTCGACCAATTTAATTTTATAATAGCAAACCTTTTACTACACTACTGCAGTTCTGCATATTATAATGCGACGACAAGAATGTCCCCTGTAGTTATACTTAGTTAGGCTTACAAATGAAAGTTACGAGGAGATATTGCAACTGTTTTGCGACCTGATGATGACACTTGAATGGTGCTGGCTGGCTCAGAATCATGGCCCACTGAATTTTTGTAAAAGAAAGTGTAGGAATGTTGCACAGAATGTTTTCAAATAAGGCCAGCTTGGCCATATGTGAACAATATTTTGATATTGGGTGTAAAATTTATTTCTTACATATTTTAAACTATCAAACACACTATAGCTCTGACTTTTCGACAATATTTCAAGTAAATATAGTAGCTCTACCAAACCACTTCTTCCTGCTAACTGCAAAATTAGTTTCACACCTGACTGGTCTTAACATTGTATATTTACGTGACAAATATTTGCTTCCATAACATAGTATGACAGTGACTGACAAATTATTTTGATGTTTATTTTGCAAAAATAAGCTTGTCACAGATTCATGTGAAATTTTTTCCACCTTTCGAAAAGCACTACAATACACTTCTTCAACAACGTTTTGCTTCGCTATGATGCCGGCATCCTCAAATGTTTAGCAGGTCTAAAAAGGCTCTTCTTTTTGTTTCTGAATGTGCGTAGGGTTCTGCTAAACCAAGGTTTTGATACAATAAAGCGGAATGATAATTTGGGTATATCAACACGTGCCAGTTCAAGTACTTTTTTATGTAGACGCCAATTTTCATTCACCAGTATTTATTGACAAACACAACAGATGTAAACTATTCGCGTGCTTATACACAATATTAAATTATGAAGCTTCTTACAGCTTCTCACAGGCAGAGGCCCCAGCGCTAAAGAACAAGAACAATGGTTCGTCCTTTCTTGAGAATGCTTGCTGGTACAGTCTTCAGATTTCTACTAGACATGATATTTATTTTTTAAATGTGAACTTACTCACAAGGAGTCCAATTTTTCTCTTGGTAACTAAGTTTAGATTTGTGTTCCAGGATTTCAACAAATTTATGAATGATAACCTCAAGTGCTCAGTAGGTCATATGAGAACTCTGAAAATAAATTCTGTTATCTTAAATATGTTGTGCAAATACTTTTCCGTTGTTGCTCCAAGCATAGGCAAAAAAATACGTTCTATATTTGCCTAAGATGCCTTTCATGAAAAACAGAAAGGGCATATCATAATACTTCTGGGAGTACTAATTAACAATATACTCACCCAGCTGGATACACTTCACTGTGGCCTAGAGGCGTACATTCAAGACCAGCTAGGTGATGCTCAACAGAGTACAAGCATATTCACAACAAGTTATATACATTTCTTTTAATGTTTCAGATTTCAACAAAACCTGAAAAATTGGGCCTGCATCGCGGTTGTAACCAACGTGATTTAAGTTGCCTCTCACGTTCCCCCCAAAATATTACTATGACAGTATACAGCTCTGCACAACTTCCTCAGAAGCTGTCAATTTGTGTCAATGCGTATACAGTATGTCAAACATTTTCTTCTTTTAGTACTAGCTGTTCCTGCAAAATATCCCTATTTCCCAACAGATTTCCTATCTACAGCAATAAAATTTTTATCCCAACTTAGCCTTATCCAGAATTTAAATATAGGACACCGGAAAGAAAAATATTTTTCGTCAATGTGACTGATATCAACATGCCCCTCTAATTATATGCCAGAATGTGCTTGATTCACACATGAATTAGCTCAATATAAGTAGTACAACATGGCTGCTATTGTCCCTATAATCCACTCCCCCAGCCCCTTGCAAAAAGAATTTCTGGGTACAGACTTGGCCACAATCCAAATACAGCTCAAAATAGCAACATCACTAACATTATATAGCATGTATCGATATAAATATACTATCACAAAACAGAAGCACTTATAAAGATCCTACATGTTGCATGAAATGAAAGTTGTTTATATAACTATTTTCTTACGTTTCTACGGCGTGAAAACTGCTCAAATGGCTTTTTAAGCAACCGTTACAGTTAACAGCATTTAGCAGACACTGAAAATAGGTGGCTATTCTGCATGCCCCGATTAGGTCGCCCTGAAAGAAGAAGCGCCATCTAGTGCCTCATGTCACCACTGATGTCTCTGGACAAGTTCTGCATGATGGTGTTGACTCTGAGAGAACAACTTTGCCGCCCAATAAAAGAGTACGCAGTGTGCATACAGTGCAGAAGTTTTACAGAAAAAGAAAACCATTGCTTATCTACGATGCAGTTTTTATGTGATATATATAAGTTTCCTCGATTGTATTTGGGAACCTTATGTTTGTTAACTATTCAAAAAGTATTCCACTTATTATTTACCTGGTGCTGTCAGTGAAGGAACTCTCCGATGTCTGCATGATGGGCTTGTCGGTAAATGCCTTGTGTTTTAGCAAAACAAAAAAAGATGTCGCTGTTTCGTCAGAAAGTGGGAGCACCGAGTGCGACAGCAAATGAGCAGATTGCTATACGATTTAGGAATAGTAGTTTTATCGGCTGTGTAAACGTATATCATCATCATCATCATCATCATCATCATCATCATCATCATCAGCCTGGTTACGCCCACTTCAGGGCAAAGGCCTCTCCCATACTTCTCCAACTGCCCCGGTCATGTACTAATTGTGGCCATGTTGACCCTCCAAACTTCCTAATCTCATCTGCCCACCTAACTTTCTGTCGCCCCCTGCTACGCTTCCCTTCCCTCGGAATCCAGTCCGTGACCCTTAATGACCATCGGTTATCTTCCCTCCTCATTACATGTCCTGCCCATGCCCATTTCCTTTTTCTTGATTTCAACTAAGATGTCATTAACGCGCATTTGTTCCCTCACCCAATCTGCTCTTTTCTTATCCCTTAATGTTACACCTATCATCCTTCTTTCCATAGCTCGTTGCGTCGTCCTCAATTTAAGTAGAACCCTTTTCGTAAGCCTCCAGGTTGCTGCCCCGTACGTGAGTACTAGTAAGACACAGCTGTTATAAACTTTTCTCTTGAGGGATAATGTCAACCTGCTGTTCATGATCTCAGAATGCCTGCCAAACGCACCCCAGCCCATTCTTATTCTTCTGATTATTTCACTCTCATGATCCGGATCAGCAGTCACTACCATGTCCTAAGTAGATGTATTCCCTTACCACTTCCAGTGCCTCGCTACCTATCGTAAACTGCTGTTCCCTTCCGAGACTGTTAAACATTACTTTAGTTTTCTGCAGAATAATTTTTATTCCCACCCTTCTGCTCTGCCTCTCCAGGTCAGTGAGCATGCATTGCAGTTGGTCCCCTGAGTTACTAAGCAAGGCAATATCATCATCGAATCGCAAGTTACTGAGGTATTCTCCATTAATTCTTATCCCCAATTCTTCCCAATCCAGGTCTCTGAATACCTCCTGTAACCACGCTGTGAATAGCATTGGCGAGATCGTATCTCCCTGCCTGACGCCTTTCTTTATAGGGATTTTGTTGCTTTCTTTATGGAGGACTACAGTGGCTGTGGAGCGGCTATAGATATCTTTCAGTATTTTTACGTACGGCTCGTCTACACCCTGATTCCGCAATGCCTCCATGACTGCTGAGGTTTCGACTGAATCAAACGCTTTCTCATAACCAATGAAAGCTATATATAAGGGCTGGTGATATTCCGCACATTTCTCTATCACCTGATTGATAGCGTGAATATGATCTATTGTTGAGTAGCTTTTACGGAATCCTGCCTGGTCCTTTGGTTGACGGAAGTCTAAGGTGTTCCTGATTCTATTTGCAATTACCTTAGTAAATACTTTGTAGGCAACGGACAGTAAGCTGATCGGTCTATAATTTTTCTCAAGTCTTTGGCGTCCCCTTTCTTATGGATTAGGATTATGTTAGCGTTCTTCCAAGATTCGGGTACGCTCGAGGTCATGAGGCATTGTGTATACAGGGTGGCCAGTTTTTCTAGAACAATCTTCCCACCGTCCTTCAACAAATCTGCTGTTACCTGATCCTCCCCAGCTGCCTCCCCCTTTGCTTAGCTCCCAAGGCTTTCCTTACTTCTTCCGGCGTTACTTGTGGGATTTAGAAATCCTCTAGACTATTCTCTCTTTCATTATCATCGTGGGTTCCACTCGTACTGTATAAATCTCTATAGAACTCTTCAGCCACTTGAACTATCTCATCCATATTAGTAATGATATTGCCGGCTTTGTCTCTTAACGCATACATCTAACGTATAAGCATTCGCTTACTAACTGAATTAACAATGATATAATATCTAAATGCGACTGAACGAGGACGTAGCGCTTTCTCTGTGTGTTTGGTTCTTTCTACGTCCTCGTTTAGTCGCGCTTACACATTCTATCATAGATTCTAAGCAACTATCCCACCAGCGTGTTTTAACTAAATTAACAAGCAGGGTGTCACGCGCGTACAGGTAAGCATGAACACATCTTGCTCCATGAGCGCAGAATCTCACTGTCAAAATGCTGGAGTGAGGAATTGCGGCAGCAGCAGCAATTGAAGCGACGTTCATGAATATCTCGCTTCAACGCGAACCAAACGTTGAAACACAGCGCATACGAAATTACCGACACTACATGCACTCTGCAAACATCGCGGATCACTTCGAAGATGAGGCCCTCACGGGCGCTCACTTTGGCCACGACGCAGATTACGTTCAAGATACAGCTCCCGCAGGACCACGCCGTAAACAGCAGCCGCCGGAGAACGGCTCCCCTCCACTACCTCGCCTCAGCCTAGTGTCTGGCGCCCGACAGGAGAGGGCGCGCCCTTCCGGCCTGCATTCGTCGCTCGTACACGCGACATTGAGCCGCGTTTGCCGGCTCACCCTCGCATGCTTTCACTGCGCATATAGCATAAAGCACGATGCGACGATTTTATCGCGCTTGGAATTCATATGGAACCTCATGGCGACAACGACGCCAAGGAAATGGTACTGAAAAGGCAGACGAGAGATATGGATTACTGCGGTATGCCGAACAATGTAAGTAAACAAATGGTAAACGAAGAAATCCATTGATAGCTCGAAAGTTGCATATAATCCGCATGAATTTCCCGTTTACTGGGCATATATTCTTTTTCATCAGATAAAAATTTCAAGTTGTTAGATCAGCGCTTGTGCTCTCTTCTTTCTCGTGTTTTGTTTGTGTGTGTGCTGCCCAAGAATGGAAACAACTTTTGTTGCATGCGCTAGCAGTGGTTGGAGTTCACGCGTGCCTGAGAAATTGGATACGTCCACCATGCGTTGAACATGACCGGGGTTCCTTCCTGCATCAACACTACACTGATCGATCGAGTTACCGGAAGATACACGTCCTCGTCCTTGTACCGCAGGCATTGCAGAAGCAGAAATGATTACTAATGCTTTCAACCTCCATCTCTTCACCATTCTTAAAAAATTACCAAGTTATTTACGCTGCTGTCTCTATTCTATATAGTAGGAGACGTACTAGTTAAAAGCTGTGCACGCACGTCGTATTTCTGCTATGCGGCCATATTTCCACGCAGTCTAGATGGAAGTCCGTGGTTGCCAACAGAGACAACACGGATTTATAGCATACATTTTGTGGGAAACTGCAAAAAATGAATATAGCCAACATACATCGTATGCGCCGACGATTTTCTTGCGGCGGCACATACGATGTAGTTTCAGATTAACTGATCCGCGTAACCTACAGAGCTAAGCAGACGCTGCCCTTTCTCCCCATTGCAGATCTTAAAGGCAGATCGAAGAGAGTACATCGCGCACATGTCCTTCGAATGAAACGTGCACACACACATACACACGCGCGCGGTATGAAACCTGCGCAAACACGCGCAGAGCAGCAGACAATCAAGGCGGTGCGAAGGAGAGATTGTAGGGATGTACCCCCGCTGGTTTAAGTTTTACCCCGCAAGCGGCGCTCTCGTGGTGCCATTGTTGTCTGTATAAATTTTTGCTGTACCTGGTATTAAGGAGCTTGGCGCTAGCCAAAAGAAAGCCTTTTGTGTCTTCCGATAGTTTGTTCATGCTGCTCTTAGTAGCTCTTTGAATATGGCAGGCTACATATTATCATGATTGAGAACGCTGACACTTTTTATTTTCTGATGTGTAATTACGTATAACGATTCTTAGAAACACTAGAGCACGCAGAGCATGTGGAAACATTATAATATATGTCAACATATTTATTCCTTTGTGAGATGACAAGTCTCACATGTCACCCATGAAACAACCAATAACTGTACGCTAAATCATATATCACACAGCAGTTAACGCTTGCATTCCAGAACCACCGGAATACGATTAATGTTCAGAACACCACAGTAGCGGCTAATAAAAGCAAACGTCCTGGTATTTTGGTTCACTGTTTTCAACTAAATTTTGAAAATGACCTGTAGATACTGGAACGTGTTGCATGCTGTGGATAAAAAGCGGCCAGGATACATTATTTTTGAAAAAGTACCTAGCAAATTATTTCCAGTGCAACAGTACTGTTTATTTCATTGCTGGAGAGGACGTAGATTTCCATTAATACGAACGATATTTTGTTCGTAGACTGCGTTTGAAGAAACTGCTCTGATTGTGTCATATTGTGCGGCATGAAGTGAATTCAGAAGCTTTGCAATAACAACTGCTTTCCTGCAATCCACGCTTTCGTATGTGCAATGCAAGAACCTTGTTAGTTGTATTCGGAGACATTGTGGTCATTAACTATGCGAAGCACTCCAACCAGTTATTGAGCTGACACTCTGAATGAAGCTACTGTCGAACAGCTTTGTAATGGAATTTACACTTAATGCGCTGCATTTTACCCAGATAAATAAATAAATAAATAAATAAATAAATAAATAAATAAATAAATAAATAAGTAAATAAACATTTCACGAGCGTTTAATTGCAGATAACTCTTGCCATTAGCAGGACTCTCATTTTACTTCCATGCAGGTATTTTTTTGGGCAGTAATGCAACATTGCCCCCTTGTATTCAAATGCTTGTGTTTATTACCAAGCCAAAACTTACTCCTGCCAGTTATTCGCCCGATTTCAGATTAGCTTGCAGTACCAGTCCTTCATGCGCCCAAGCAAAAATATGTTGCTGTTGCACAGGAAAGGAGTATGGCGATAGCTTTGGAAAGCTACACCAAACAGTTTGCCCCCAAAGCCGTTAAGGGGAGTTTTGTAACCGTTTTTGTGAAGCAAAGGCTGTCATTCGGCAGCATGCCCGATATCAGCAACGCGATCTGTGGCATAGCCTCAAAGCATTGCCTGGAAACATAATTATTAATGACTATGAAAGAGAACACTTTTTCATTATGTCTCAGACAATAGATAACCCACTCCGCGTTTCTTTTTCTGAACCAGTATTCCATAATTTTGTTGTGCTTTGAATAAAAAAATAGGAATTCGCCCCGTGCTAAAACTTTCTCATGAGAACTGAATGGAGTTCTGGGCTAGATATCTTGCGGTGACAAAGATATTTTTCCTTGGAATTGCAATGCTTCGATCTATTGTCAGTTTGCTGTAGCAGCATTTACCGGTTCGCTGTAGCTGATGCGCACGTTGAACAAGCGGTGTCTAGGGCGCTATCACGCAAAGCTATTCCAACCTGTTTCTATTCCATTTCCTTCGATCTCAACGATTGCTGAAAAATGTTTGGGCCCATGCCGAATTCGCTTGTATGTGAAGCGACGTCACGAAACCGCGGAAACCGACCACGTTAACGTGACCTGTACGCAATACAAATGCATCAATTGGCCAAACTCAACTGAACTTTTTTTGCAATAGCCAGAGATTGCCACACTCCGAAAGGACTAGAAGATGGCTGTCCACTGAGCGCTTCGGTGCTGCGTACTCGGAGCTTCCTGCGAGGCTTGGATTTTTTTGTGTATAATAAAAAATTTGCGTGGCAGTACAACGTTCTCGAGCACTTTTGACACCAAAATGCCATCGCTTTGCCAAATCTTCTCCATTGAGCATCCGTTTTGGTGGCATTTCTAAATTCCCTTGCATGCCACCACAATCTTCTACGAGCTACCACTAGCTAAGCAAAGGGAAGCGGACCAATCAGGGACGCCTGCACCGCCCTCCTCGTGCGGTTATCTACTTTCACTGCGCTCGCTCGGCCAACGCCACCTCTTCTGCGCACTCCTCGCCTCTCGTCAGCCAATGAGATTATAGAAGCCTGTAAAGGCAAGCAGTGCTATTTGCGTTCATAGCAAGCAAAAGTAACATGCTATAAACGAGAGAAGCTTTTGATTGGGCTGTTCAAAGAACGCTTCTGGTCACCGACTGGTGTTTGCATCGGTCGCTACATATTGCATTGGTTATTGTAGTTAAAGTTACAATTGAACAACTTTTAATCAGGGCTCCCACGGTAGCACTACAGTTCTTGTCGCATTGACTTCATCGTGAATGCTTGCTGCAGGGCGTGCGTCTTGCTTTCCTCCCTGCCTTTCCTCTCTTCTATTTCTCTCACTCTCTCTTGCTACGCGGCTTTCACCTTCAGTCATCACAGAACCATAGCAATAAAACAAATATCTAAGCTTCTGCTAGCGCAGATATTGTTCTGTATTTTCCGAGTCGTTATGGGGTGCGTTTGAACTCGTTTCAACTCTTTTGTTACAGTGACGGCTATACGACCGCGTAGACGTAGCGTGGCTTGACTGTGCGGAGTACTTTCGATGCGTCTTTCCCTGTCACACTTGTAATTCATCGAACCGGCGCGACATGTGGAAAGTGCTGTGAACAAAGTTTATCGGATACGTGATCAATGTTATTTGCGCGCCACATGGAACGAGGACTGGGCAACGACAGACACAAGCACAAACGTTCAACTGGTTTTAATGGTAGGAAGTGGTTTAAGTACATACATAAATGTGACGTAAGAGGAAATACATAATAGAATATACGTGTGCAATCAAAAAGACAGACTTGCACCCGTGCATTCGCAATAACAAGGTGAATTCTAAATAATACGTGTCATGCGCCTACGACACACATTTGCAAATATTAGCCAGATCGTCGCACGGAAATTAATTCGATGGTTAAGGTAGTCCAGTGAATATATGACATTATTTTATTTTAGAACGTAGAATTAGAGGCGGCGAACATCAGTAAATATGTAACAATGTCTAATAAACTATAATAAACATTTATTTTTAGCGTTCATGCCTCATCTGCAGTGGCAGAATTGCAGCCGGGCGCTCTTCGGCCTTGCCCGCATTGCAACACCCTCCCCATAGTTAGAGTTAATAGTGTTGGCGTCGCGAATATTTGTTTCCAAAAACGCCACTCTCACTACAACAAAACAACAAAAGAGTAAAAATGTAGAACAGTATAACAACGCAATATAAGACACACCTATATTTTCGTGCTTGTTTCCGCGCGAATATCTAAAGATTGACGTTACATACGCGATTCCCGCCAAGCTGGAAATTGTCGAGCAGGCAGAGGATTCAATAGCTCAGCTGCAGCAAACGTACTAAAATGTATTAAAATGTTGAGTTACAGATTTGCAAAAAAAATCCTATTTGTGCGTGAAGCTTTGTCGCACTTACGGATGTGCACCACCGCTGCTAATACGTTAACGAAAAAGATGTCGTCCAGTACGGTAGTTCCCTTGATCTGCTGACAGGCACTGAAGTATTTCCAGTGTTTTCACGCTTCGTTGAGCTGCTGCCCTGTCTGCCTCTAACTTAATCGGCATTTGTAGGAATAGTGCGCTGGAAAGCGCGGAATGAACAAAACAGAGGCTGGGACACGTGCCCCTGCATATATTCCTACTAAATGCCTATTCGTTTGCGCCTTACAGTGAGTGAGGCCTGGAGCAACGGAGGGAGAGCCCCCGGGGGTACTGCAAACGTCTGGGCATGGGAGTATCGCATGAGCAGGTTCCACGACATCACAACACACTAGCAGTTACAAAGACGCGTATACCCATTCCCTCACGCTAGGTTAGGCAGGACGCAAGCAGTACACTTCAGACGATTACAAACGGATTCTTACAGAAAGCCCAGACTCATGTAAACCATGTATCCAGACATGTACCCGACAAACAGATGCACATCGTGTGCCGAAGTTGCCGCACTTAATCACATGTTACGGGAGTGTAAGCACCTAGCAAACAAGTCGGGCAGTGCCGACCCCTCGTTCTCTTCCACCGCGAGCCTCCGCTCGTGCTGGAAGACCACACTGCTCAGCTCGAACCTGACGGCACAACTCTGGGGCGTCGAGAGAGCCGGGGAAGCCGCTTTGAGACACGGTCTCGGAACCGCGTCCGCGGCCGGTGCCCACTAAAAGACGCCGGACTCGAATTTTATTGATTTGAAAATAAAGTTCACGCTCTTGCGTCTTGCAGTGTGTAGTTTTGTCTTCTCATATACTTATGCTTTCAGATTTGCTCCACCTGTGTAGTGCTCTGTACCTGAACGGTACGTTGACGGCTGAACACGGTGTCGGGATTGGTAAACGCAGCCTGCTGGTCCGGGAGCTCGGTGAGAACGGCGTCGAGCTTATGCGCGCGCTGAAGAACGCCGTTGACGCAAAGGGCATCATGAACCCTGGGAAGCTGTTTCTCCAGCCATATCCTCGCGGGTAACTTGGCGTATCTCCTTTCGAGCTAATGTTCGTTGGTGCCGATAAGCGCTTGAAGCGTTGGTGTTGATTGCTCCGGGCGACGGTGATACGTAATGTGAACAATCTGCGTGAATCACTCTACAGCGTGTGATCTGGCACAGTTCATGGCAGGTGCGGCTGACCGAAAAATATTTTGTTGCTCAGGGGATCTGTGCGCATGCATCTTGTGCTTTTCCGAATTTCTAGGAGTGTGTCATGGGAGAAACCGTGTCTTGAAGTTCATTTATGTCGTACCTGTCCTAAGGCAGTAGAGCTCGTTTGTTCAGCGTTCTAACGGTGGTAGTGGCACTCTGGAGCATGTAGAAAGAAGAAAACTTCATCGGTACGCCTGTTGACCCGTTACGAGAAGGGCCCTACCACCTTTTACATAGCAGTCATTTCCAGCTGTATATTATTCATGAACGCGCTGCTACCGCAGCTATGTAGTTCGAGTGTCAACTCAATATATTATTGCGTTAGGATTTCTCAGGAATGTATACCTGGATGGGGCGTTGCGTTTATGGAGACTTGATGAACCCGGTATCCCCTCAGAGACGATGGAAATAAACACGGGATCTTATATTTCGACTATCGAAATGCTTTATTTCTCCGAGCCCTATCTAGCCATCAGACCATCCGTGTAGAATGTAAACATATCTATAGAGTTCTGACGACGATTCTGACGATTCTGATTGTGATTCTGATTCTTAAATTAGGGGCAGTGAACATAAACATTCTTACGCACTTTCTTGACCAGTACTTGCGGAAGTTCAGTATTTATTTATAAAACAGCAATCGTGGGTGCTTGTAAAGCATCTCTGTTTATTTACCTGGCGCTGGACGCCGGCCAGTCAAAAATGCTAAGCGTCCTGTTCCACGATTACGCGTAGCTTCGTTTATTGCAACACTGTATTGTATAAGGGAAGGTGTGGGTAGGAGTCAGTCTTTTTAAAGCAGGGGTAGGGAAAGGTGTTTGTGGACATTCTATGGACCTACTCTGCCACTTCGCCGTCATAAACTCAGTAATGAACGCTACGACAGCCTTAGCAGCGGCATCCCTGAGGTGTATAAATGATCGCAATGTTGAAGTTATCCATCGCAATACGAAACTCTGCAATTCATTCTACTACACGCATTTCTACACAGCAGAAAAAGAAACAAGGCCGACGACTTCATTATACAGTGATGAATAGGCGTCAAGGTATTCTGTTCGAAAATATCACAGTATGCAACAGGGTTAATTACTATGCAATCAAAATGAGAAAATAGAAATATAAATACGGCGAGATACGGAGAATCAAGGCGTTGACAATAGCTTCTAAATTAGAAACTAATATAACTAATATCAGAATGCCTGCTATTTATGACGTATTCTTCCAATGTGTCACCTGGAGAAGCACAGACATGGTACGTGACGCCAGATGCTTTATCTCATAGTTCACACGCAAACTCTGTATTCATTCTTCATAACACATACCGGCCGCCGTTAAGTTTAACACATAGCCACCAAAGAAACGTACCTGCGTGTTTAGTTTGATTTTAAAAGGACAGCCTTCAAGATTTTCACGATATTCTTGCGATGCCGCATAGTAGACCTAGTGTTTTCCTCCACATCAATTTCTGACGGCTGTTAGCTTCTTGTTCGGCCCGTTTTACTGCATTACTCGCATGCTACCCTTCAAGCAAGCCCGTTTGTGTAACTTGTGTAAAACACTGCTGGGTGGTGGGAAGGTAACTTAGACGCGACAGCGTGTGGTGAGACAAGTGGTTTTCAAAATGCAGCAAAGCACGGTTGGTGATTTGTGCATTGTCGCCAAGGGCAGCGCCATTCCCCGCATTGAGGAAAGAAACTGTGGCGCACCAGAAGAGCATTACCAGTGACAGCGCAAAGATTTTCACCGACCTTTCTATGGTGTTACCTGCTTGAATGAAACTTTATTCGGTTAGAAGGAAGCTTTAGCTCGGAGGGTCCCCTCTAAACACATGGAAACAAAGTAGTGATATCTATCGGCAACCACGGCGCTGAATCGTGCAAGGTTCTCATGACAAAAACGTGAAGCAATCCCCTACGCTTGTAGCTGAAATGAAAGGATCTTTGGCATTTTCAAAATATTACAGTATTCGGGTGACGCGCAACCCACTTGCAATCTGCGCGCACAATTTGCACGCGTCAAGGACTGCCTAGAGAGCATTAGTTTCCCAGGGTGCCGTCTACAAGATCGCATGCAACGACTGCGATGATGTCTCTATCGGCGAATCTGGGAACCATAAACGACGCATGACGCAAATTCAAAATTACGTTGGAGAAGCACACAGTGCCTTGAACGCCTTATCTGAGCACCGCGAAAAGATTGCACATAAAACCAACTGGGACTAGGTTTCTGTAATCGCCATTGAAAAGTGATTATCGACACGTCTGCTACTAGAATCGCCGCACATACAAACCACACATCACGCGATAAAACGGACATGAGCCCATCCACCCGATATTCGCTGCACTCATTGCACCATCTACTTCATACATAGGCAATTGTCATAGCCTACAATATACATTGTGAGCATGGTACCTGGATAGACCTCAAAACTTAAAAATATATTTATTATATTTATTTGATGAACTTCTGTTCAATTTAAACATGTCCTCTCCTTGCCGGATTGGTTCCCGCCGAACATTACAACCGTCTAACCAGCGTGTACAGCGTGACGTTGCAAGATGCTGCGTAATGAAAAAGTCAAAATACATAGAAGGCAATCTATCAAGAAGGCTTTACTGTGGTGTTTTCGAACAGAATACGTTCCCGCCTTCTCATCAGTGTCGAATGAAGTGGTGTGCTTTCCATCTTCTTCTACTGTGTGCAATTGAGCGTAGTAGAATGAAGTGCATAGTACCGCATTGCGTTGGATAACTTCAGCTTTGCGGTTACCTATATACACCAGGGACGCCACTGTTAAGGCTATCGCAGCGTTAAAGCACCTCGTCGGGAAGCTTCCTGCATCTAAGTCACGGCGACGTGCATTTATCTCAAAGCGGAAGCCCCAGAGTGGCGAAGCCAAGGGAATAAGAGAAGCCCACAGTCACAGTTATCACTTTCAGCAGGCGCCGAACGCAGTGAGCAGAACGTCCTTCGCTGCGAGGAGGCGTCACGCCAGATGCTACGTCATGTAAAAGTCAAAATGCCCATGAAGTGACCTGTCAAGAACACCATCATATCTGCGAGATTGCGTTATCGTTATGCCTAAATAAGGCACCTCTTAATCGCAAACACTACACTGATATTCTACCTAAGATACCTTTTTTTTCCTGCTACCACCGCTTTTGACACAACCGCAGCAAACGCGCGTACGGGTAATACTGTGGGAGGGGATCTGGTTAAAGAGGCCCTGGGACGCCTGATTCGGCACGACAGACCCATAGGAGGAGTCGAACTGAATTCGTCGCCGCACGGAGTACCTACCTTTAGTGTTTTACAAGAAGCAGATCTTTTCGCGACGCATACGTTTCAACTCGCAGATCAATTCTGTACGGTTTGATAACCTCAAGTTCGAAGTCCTCATTACAAATCCACTGTTTTCATGTTGTAAACAAGTTTTCCATGCGAGAACTGCAGACAGTTATGCGCAACTCCGCAATTTATACAAGAGTAAATCGCCTAATATCAAGCAAATCAAAATCAGAGCACTCATCGAAAATACAGACCCGGTGGCTTACATCTTCGCAACACATTACGCTAGGCCTTTCGTCACGACATAAAAAAATACGCCTCGTAGACTACGGATCATTTACCTTGCTACAGCAACCGTCAAGAATCTGGGTTCAAACTATAACGAAAAACAAGCAGACTAAGTCCAATGCATTAAACATCTCACTCACTGAAATATAACCAGTATCATGAGCATGCACGATACAGGGCGCACGCCTGAACATAAGTTCTGCAGAGGCATGATCATGCATATGGTAGAGGCGTCGCCTGATACTTCACAGATGAGCACTCAGTTAAAACAACATAAAGCGATAATAAACAAATATGAGAACCCCGCTGACAGAAACATCACTTTCGAAGTAACAGAGCGACGGGTAAGCACGTACAATTAGCGTTTTCTTTATGGCAGTTCATCATTTACTGTTAATCGCAAAACGAGCGCAGGCAGTCCAGAATAGTTCGCATTCATAAACTACGCAGGTCAGAAGAAACTGCACGTCTTCTCGGGGTTCATGGTGGACCCCTTGGAGAAAGAGAACGCTTATGCGAAGGCGGGAGAGTCACGCACAGCTTTGTTGCAGTCGGCTGCGGAAGGATTTCTCTCTCCACGCTGTGAGCAGGTCATGTAGCAAAGGGTCAAGAAAATGACCTTGTCTTCGGGCAGTGCGTAATGGATCGGCGGGTGAGTCTCGTTGGATTTCGCATAAGCAGCGTAGGCGATCTCCATAGCCGGAATCTCGGGAAACAGGCTCGGGAATCCCGGTTCCTTGAGGCAGCCATCTTTTGCTTGGTAGGCGCTCATCATGGACCGCGACTTGATGGAATACGCCAGGCCATGATGAGGATGCCACTTGAGGCCTTCGCTGTCCATTGTCTTCACCATCTCCAACGCCATGGGAAACCCGATACCACCGTACAACATCGCCTGCGTGCCCTGTGGGTAGAACAGGGGTCTCGAAACTGCTCCGATTGCTACGTCTACGCTGTTCATCATATAATTAAAGAGCAGGTAGTCGGGCGAGTTGTTTCCAGGAATTTCGAGTGCGTACGCGTAGCCGGGCACTCTGTCGTTCAGCTTCTGCACTAACAGCCGCGATTTCACCCAGTAGTCTCCGTAAGACTTCTCGTTATCAGAGAAATCCAAGTAATCGGCCTCGAGTATCTTGTTGCGGATATATCCTGGCGGTGGTCACAAACGGTTCACCAGCACTGACACCTCACTGACCAGCACTGACACCCTCACACCAGCACTGACACCCTCAGGACCTCAATAAAGTTCTTGACTGACTGACTGACTGACTGACTGACTGACTGACTGACTGACTGACTGACTGACTGACGCATACCAGCACTGAATAGCATTCAGCACTGAATAGCAGTGATGTACTGATTACAGATGATGTACGTTACCTGCAAGCGATTGGTAGCATCTTCGGGAACTAAAGTAATGAAGACCTTTTTCGTCATTTGTCTTGGCATATTATTCAGCAGTATGCGGCTGTTGCCAGCTATAGGCTGCTACATGCACGGCTCGGAAGTGGCGAAAGGTTCACGTTCTACCGCTCCGTCTTGTGTACCGCTAATGTCGAGGTGTCCTACAATGCATTTGTTCCGACCGACCGACCGACCGACCGACCGACCGACCGACCGACCGACCGACCGACCGACCGACCGACCGACCGACCGACCGACCGACCGACCGACCGACCGACCGACCGACCGACCGACCGACCGACCGACCGACCGACCGACCGACCGACCGACCGACCGACCGACCGACCGACCGACCGACCGACCGACCGACCGACCGACCGACCGACCGACCGACCGACCGACCGACCGACCGACCGACCGACCGACCGACCGACCGACCGACCGACCGACCGACCGACCGACCGACCGACCGACCGACCGACCGACCGACCGACCGACCGACCGACCGACCGACCGACCGACCGACCGACCGACCGACCGACCGACCGACCGACCGACCGACCGACCGACCGACCGACCGACCGACCGACCGACCGACCGACCGACCGACCGACCGACCGACCGACCGACCGACCGACCGACCGACCGACCGACCGACCGACCGACCGACCGACCGACCGACCGACCGACCGACCGACCGACCGACCGACCGACCGACCGACCGACCGACCGACCGACCGACCGACCGACCGACCGACCGACCGACCGACCGACCGACCGACCGACCGACCGACCGACCGACCGACCGACCGACCGACCGACCGACCGACCGACCGACCGACCGACCGACCGACCGACCGACCGACCGACCGACCGACCGACCGACCGACCGACCGACCGACCGACCGACCGACCGACCGACCGACCGACCGACCGACCGACCGACCGACCGACCGACCGACCGACCGACCGACCGACCGACCGACCGACCGACCGACCGACCGACCGACCGACCGACCGACCGACCGACCGACCGACCGACCGACCGACCGACCGACCGACCGACCGACCGACCGACCGACCGACCGACCGACCGACCGACCGACCGACCGACCGACCGACCGACCGACCGACCGACCGACCGACCGACCGACCGACCGACCGACCGACCGACCGACCGACCGACCGACCGACCGACCGACCGACCGACCGACCGACCGACCGACCGACCGACCGACCGACCGACCGACCGACCGACCGACCGACCGACCGACCGACCGACCGACCGACCGACCGACCGACCGACCGACCGACCGACCGACCGACCGACCGACCGACCGACCGACCGACCGACCGACCGACCGACCGACCGACCGACCGACCGACCGACCGACCGACCGACCGACCGACCGACCGACCGACCGACCGACCGACCGACCGACCGACCGACCGACCGACCGACCGACCGACCGACCGACCGACCGACCGACCGACCGACCGACCGACCGACCGACCGACCGACCGACCGACCGACCGACCGACCGACCGACCGACCGACCGACCGACCGACCGACCGACCGACCGACCGACCGACCGACCGACCGACCGACCGACCGACCGACCGACCGACCGACCGACCGACCGACCGACCGACCGACCGACCGACCGACCGACCGACCGACCGACCGACCGACCGACCGACCGACCGACCGACCGACCGACCGACCGACCGACCGACCGACCGACCGACCGACCGACCGACCGACCGACCGACCGACCGACCGACCGACCGACCGACCGACCGACCGACCGACCGACCGACCGACCGACCGACCGACCGACCGACCGACCGACCGACCGACCGACCGACCGACCGACCGACCGACCGACCGACCGACCGACCGACCGACCGACCGACCGACCGACCGACCGACCGACCGACCGACCGACCGACCGCACGTGGTGCTTCAGAAATATCATGATAAAGGGGCTGGGCGAAATTGTAACTGCCCATGTCGATCCTAGATTTCGTGTTCTGACCACAAACCAGAATGCCCTTTGAAAGTCAATGTCGAGAGCGATGAGCACGCTGAGAGCTGTCACGTTTGAATCGGGTCTCCCCGGCCAGCGTAACCCGTAACGGTGGAGCAAATTGATAAACCTATCCAGCGACTCGCCGAATATTGGTCCACTGGCCATGCAAGTGTCACGCTTGGCACGGACTTTCCTCCCCACAGGCAGCGCGAGCGTCCCAATAGTGAGGGTTGTGTTGAATCCCTCGTACCAGGCAAACCTCATTTCGTCGAACGTGGACTTCACGTGGTCGCAGTACCTGCTGTCCGGTAACCAACGGGAGCACACGTGGCCGTACAGATCTTTGGACGGGCCAATGCTCGTGGTAATGGGATGCAAGAGCCGGTTAGCGTGCGTGAGGCAGTCCCCCGTGTGACAAAGCTTCTCTCCGCTGAGTTGCAGTTCCACCCTGGTCAAGAGAATCCCTGCAGCAACCAGGACGACAATGACCAGGGGTAGGGCAGAGATCGTCACCTCCAAGGTTCTTTTAGTGACCCGTGCCATCGCCTGAATCAATACCTGAAAAAGAGCGTTTTACAAATGAGACCGAGCAATAGCACAGTGAGGACTGTGCTGCACCCTATCAGTTTTTAGTGAAGATATAACGACATCAGAGATGCGGAGTGGCAATTCCGGAGTAGGAATGATTCCAGAATAATTCCACATTGATAAACAGGCGGAGTGGAATAAGAATGGTGTGGTGGTACCTGCCGAACAGTTGGAATGGGAATGAAATGGGAGCCCGAAATCATGGATTGGAAGTCTGAATGGAATGGCCACATAGTACTGTAACACTAAATATTTGTTTTACGTAAGACTGGAAAGCTACAAAGCGGGTGAATTTTCCATTTAGAATAAACTAGACTGCGTCAATATATTGCATTTCTCCTAGGGGTAATTACAGTGTCCAAGTCTATGGGATTACCTCTACCGCTGTAATTATAAGCACCACGGTATTCTGCACTTCTGAAGACCCGGAAGACTTTCTGCGTTAGACAAGTTCGAAGTGCGTCTAAACACATCAGCTTCTAGTTATGATCGGTTAAGTGAGAGCACGTTTGGACCTCCGAAAAAAAGATGACGATCAAGAACGACTTCGAATATAGATTCACCCGGCGCGAGCTCACGGTGATTTAGAGCGTGTGCCTTGTTTTGCTTTCGTTTTTGTTTTTGTTTCTCGCGCATTTTTGAGCATTCATAGAGTGCGAGAAAATGAGATATGAGAGGTGACCTGGAAAAAATACCACCCGCTAAGTGCCGGTAGATGTGAAACAAAAAACATTGCCTTGCAAAATTTAGTTTCTGGATTAGTAAAAAACGTAACAGAATACTCTACGTGATTGGACGGCACGTGGAGCCGTCGTGAACTAACAGGTGTACATCCAAAGTGAGGCTAATTTTACGGATTAGGAGCGGGCAGGTGTAGGCTAGCATTTAAAGAACTGGTGTACCACGATGTCCGAAATCAGCGTCATGTTTGCCTTAATTATAAATTGAAGAAAAACTGTGTAAATTCAACGAAGCGTAATTTCACTTATGAAAGCCTTAGTCGTTGTAGATGCAGCTTTGACGCGAAACGACTTTGAGTTCGGTCACCAGAGGGGATAGCTTGCTAAAAACCATAGATGAAAAGCATGTTATACTGTTATCGCTAATGTATTTTCAACCGTAATAACCCGAGGGCCTTGCTTTGGCACTGTGTAGAAAAAAGAAGCCATTTACTCGATCATGCAAGGGTCACGTGCACAGATAGGCCGCTGTTGTCACAATGTGCGTGACGCAATAGGAGCAGCATTCAGCCTCTCCCTCGGCGTTCAGAGAGGTAGAGAGGCACGTCCGTCGATGCAAGTGGGTGGTGTCGCCTTTGAGAGAGCTTACTACGCCATTGTAGGCATGTTTTAACAAACTCAATTCTGCGCTCATCAGCAGTTATGAGGAACTTGTGTGAAATTTGTTGCAGAAACATAGCGATCGATTGGCTATGGCGGATTCGCGTTCGATACGAAGGGTCCAGCAATTCCGTGAAGAAACTCGGACAGCACGAGAGAGGGACGACAATGCGCACCCAGCATGTTTGAGTACGGCAGACACACTACGAATGGAGAGCCAGCCCGATTGCTAAACGAGACCGCAGCGCACCCCAGTTTCTGTAGCATAAGTTAGGCATGTAAACTTTGTAAATCGTTAAGAATGATTGTATTTGGTTACGCCATTTCTGTACCCTAACGTCCATAAAAACTTGAGAGCTTGTACAAGAAGTGTAATGTACCCCACTGCGGCTGTTATCTCCGATACAGCATCGCCCGCAATAACGTTCTAACTTGGGCTGGTTGGCATATGTCTGAATGTATGGATGGATGGAAGGTAGCAGCATCCCTTTGAAACGGGTGATGGCCGTTGCCACCATGCTCAGCTTCTTATTTTTGTTTCACTATGTTGTAAGTTAATAAATCTCGCCGTTTTCTTTAAATACTTCTTTCTACACTTTTAACCTTATGTCACCTCTCTGCTTTCGAGCCACCCATCTTGCAATCGCTTTTTGCAAATTTCCACCGTATATTTGTTTACATGACTATTGTTATCTCTAAACCATAGGGCCTCAGGAAATGTGACTGTGTCCGCGTCGACATCGGGATGGATACCATCACATTTTATTACACGTTTCTTCTTCGTTAATTTTCTTTTTATAGCTGCACGTTCTAAGTCATCCTGACCTAGCTTCAAAAAGTAGGGCACTGCCTCTTGACTTATCACAAAACGTTTCCTTCCTGATTTACTGTTTCCAGCACCGATATGGTTCAACACTATGCTTCTTTTCCATTGAATTTATCAAATTTTTACCTTCCGCATTTTTAACCGGTCGCTTAATGCTCTGTCTTTCTCCGTCCTCGTGTCCCGCCTACTTACTGGTTAGCTTCCAAGTTCTTTTCAGCCGTTGTGAGTCAATGCTCTTTCTGTACAGGTATTTAAATACCTTAGCTGCCCGCCTGTTATCATCCAATTTTCTCAGGCGTCTTTCGTATAGCATTTTACTCTGAGCTTCCCGTCCTTCGAACGATGCCCAGCCCATATCCCCCTGTACTGCCTCGTTTGTGGTTTTCCCGTGGGCACCTAGTGCTAATCTTCCAACTGCTCTCTGATTTACTTCTATTATCGTCTCAACTTCTGCCCTTAAGCACAGGACCACATTCCCGAAAGTAAGCCCCGGCACCATTCTTCCTTTCCAAATACCTCTCACTAATTCAGAGCTGGTGTACCTCCACATTGTCGTATGTTTCATTATCCCGGCATCTCTTCGCCCTTTTGCTATGAGAGACTGTTCGTATTTTTCCGTGTACATCTGCCCTTTGTGTATCCATACCCCGAGATATTTGTATTCGGCCACTCGGGATATTTCATGGCCTTGTATTGTAAGCTGCTGATCAGTTGTGTCGTTGAAAAACATCCCACCGGACTTAGCTGCGCTAAAACTGAAACCTAGACTTTCTCCTTCATCTCCACTATAATTAGCCAGAGTTTGCGAATCTTCCTGGCTATCTGCTAGCAGTACAATATCATCCGCATACATTAAACCGAGTAATCCTTGCTTAACAACCTTTCCGCCTATTCTGTACCCTAGATTGCTTCCTTGTAGCATATTTTCCATACTTCAAGAAAACGAGTGACAGCATTAAATTACGGGACGTGATTGAAACAGACGAAGCGATGACTTTCAACCAATCTTTTATTGCGTACATGGAAATAAACACAAGGGCTCGAATAGGAAGGAAAGAGAGGAGATCATATCATAGTAGGAATACATTCTTAGAAAGATAGCCACGACGGAGAATATAAAAACAGCACAACTAAATTGTCGCTATCGTTGACGTGCAAGATATGCAAGTTTCTTCCCGAGGAGCGATATCGAAGGCGCTCACCCGCACATATCGTCTTCCATATTGATGCAAAGTACCTCGCATATCTCATGTGCACACTGGTCACCATGGCGCCTTAGTATTTTGCGTTTGTCAAACAGTGTGCAACCACCACAATGGAAGATATGCGAGGCTTGGTGGCTGTCAACACTCCCCCCCCCCCCCCCCCTCCTTCATCAAGCTGGAATGTTCTCTGAGGCGGTCATTAATGCAACGACCAGTTTGGCCGATGCAGCATCGACCGCATGACAGGAAGATGTGGTACATAGCGTTGTGCCAGCAATCAGACTTTTCAATGTGTTTCTTATCACACGTGCGGGGCACCGTGTCTTCCCTATTAACTTTTTTGGCACATACTGGAGAATTCGCTTTTTGCCGAAAAAAGAAAAACAACACTAATGACTGCCCAATGTGCTACCTTCTTTATACGATGAGGCCTTTGGTGCAAATAGGGAATGACCGCGGTTCTTAAATGCGAACTTTTGCCTTTTACATTATTACCTTTGTGAGGTTTCGGCATTTTTAAGCCTGCTAAAAGACATTCGGCAAAGGTGGACAGTAAATATGCGAGGCCTTTTGCATCGACACGAAATACGATATGCGCGGGAGAGTACCTTCGACATCACTCCTCACGAAGGAGCTCACGTATCTTGCACGTGCATGATTGCGGCCATTTAGATGTACTGCTTTTGCATTTTCCGTCGTGGCTATCTTGCTGACAATGTATTCCTACTATGATATGATCTCCTCTCTTTCCTGCATATTCGAGCCCCTGTATATATATTTGTGTGCGCAAGAAAAGGTTGGTTGAAAGTCAGCGCTTCGTCTGTCTCATTCAAGTCCGGTTGTTCGGCTGTGTTATTTGTTTTCTTCAGACATCATACCCATTCTTTATTCATTATGGTTTTGAAGAGGCCTACGGAGAGAGAGAGAGCCATTTCTATCGCTTTAATTTTTATATGTAGGGAATAATAAATTGGCTTTGGAAAAGGGACCGCATGTTAGGTTGTCCCCACAGATGAATTTATTTTAGAGGTATATTGATGCCAAGGTCATGACATATTTTGCAATCATGCCACATATTTGTAACTCCTAACCCGCGCAGCTAGCACATGCTTGTTGACGCTATTTGACAAGCAACACAAAATGTATGTAAAAATGTCTTATGTATTTTTTTTGCGTAGTCATATTACACATGTAATTATCTTGAGTACTCAGCGTCTGTTCGTGTTTGTGAAATGAGATCCCCTAAATTGGTGCTATACTAAATAGACACGTGCTTTGCAATCCGAGTATTTCGCGAAATGCCGCTCTTGTACGCTCGTAGTCGTTTTCACAGCTGATAGGCAGCTGAATTTTAGCCGAAACCTAAACTTAGAAAAGGCTTCTTTAAAGAGCTGTAGACATTGCAGAGGTTACAGGCAACACCGCGCAGTAGAGGTAACAGCTGGGCCGCGAAGCATGTTTTTCATGCAAGAAATTGTACTTATCTCTAACGTTGTTAATAAGTCAAAAGCATGCTTCTTTTTTTCACGAGGCATACAAGGGGGCACAAGAGTAAACAACTGTTGGGCAAGCGTTCCCCTTTCTGGAATTTCTGAAATGGAAAGAATCAGCTCAGCCGCCCCACGAGTGGGAATGTTAAACTCTCAACATTTGAAGGAATTAAAAGGAGTAAAATAATGAAGGATCTGCGCTCTTCGGAACAGAATGGGAATTGAATGGAGGACCCCACTCCGCAACTCAGATCGGAATCAACAATTTCGGGCCGAAGGATCTGTGGTAGAACTTTGCATACGATGCGTTGGGAAACTTTGACGTTTCTCGCCTATATAGAGGCGCTGCAAATAACTACTGAACAATTGTTTTTCCATTCTTATGCGCTATACGAGGTTTGTAGTAGGTCTCTCCGATGCCCTCGGTAAACTAAACAAGGAACCTTGTTTTTGTATGTTTAAAGTTAGGGGTGTGTTATGGGCATTGTGCAGGCGAATCTCTAAGTGTGTGAAGTAATTAGCACATTTGCAGTAAATTACGCATGCAAATGATTCGAGGCGTTATGGGCGTGTGTTACAAACATCGCAGAATTGATCCCACTGTCCTTGAAGCCCTAAAGGCAACCGATATTAAAGGTATCGACACAGGGCTAGGAGAATATGTATTGATGAATTGGTGCCTTTATTGTAAAAAATGGTCACCATTGTTTAAAAAATTCCTCAGAGAACGATCCTCAAAAGATCCTTCAAGAGGGAAGTTTATAACAGCTGTGCCTTAGCAGTACTCACCTACGGGGCAGAAACCTGGAGGCTTACGAAAAGAGTTCTACTTAAATTGAGGACGACGCAACGAGCTATGGAAAGAACAACGGTGGGCGTAACGGTGTGGAATGCGATAGCATTCAAAGATCCCTGACTGCTTCTCACGCTTCCGGGCAACTGCAGCTTATGTAACCGTAATGGTTACGGACAAACACTGGCGACAAAATCTATGCACGAAGGTGAGTTCTCTGGTAGAAACGCGGTCACTTGCATGGGCTGCACTTCTCTTATTGTTCCACATGGTTGATATTTTAGTCTCAGAAGATTTAACATAAAAGGCACGTGCTGTTGGTGATTTGTTTCATGACATTTGTTTTTAGGCGCCACTCACAAACTACCGAGAAGTAACATTGCAAAGAACATAGGACATGGTATCATCAACTTTAGTGATAGAACAACTTTAGTGCCATATCGAATATGCCTGGGTTGGTATGTTCTTTTTTTTTCGAAAGGATGGTCTACGCTGGACGCCAAATTTTCTGCGACACGGAGCTCTTGACGCTATCGCGTTAAAGCTAAACCAGGTAGAAAGCATAGTCTATTATCCTTAATTATGTTGTATAGACGGCTAGGTTGCAACATTGAAGCCCGTCTTTTACCGTAGCGGTGAAATATGGCGCCAACGTTCTGTTGTAGCAAGACTGACATTCCTGATCGGCGTCTCCGCAAACGACCAGCATTTCTGCTGTATTGTGAACGAAACAGGCAAGCAATGCTTGAAAACGTGTTAACTGATCTCACTGCTAAGCGCCTCCACCCACCATTACGGCATTTCGTGTTGCGATAAGATAAACTGAAATATATTGGCCGCTCTTCATGCCTAGATGGACTTGTCTCTCTGATAATAGGGTTATTGCAAAACAAAATATAATGGGAATGCTTTCATGGGAGGTTTCTATTACAAATCTCGCTGCTCCAAAGTATAAATTTCGCTTCTCCAAAAATTGCTCTAAATCACAATTGATCGGTAGCAGCAATGCAAGTTTCATAAGGCGGTGCAGACGCCGTCCGTTTCTGGGACACTCACCGAGGACCGGCCATTGAGCACGCTTTCCAAGCGGCCGCGGCTGCTGGTCGTCGCGTCCGTGGTGGGAAATCTACAGCTGGGATATCCTGCCGGGTCTCGTTGAGCGGACCCACGGGGCGCAGATCGCGCGCTTTGACCTCGGTGGACCGTGGCTGCTGGTCGTGAGAGGCCAGAGCCTTCCGCTTGGAGACAGCCGCGCCTGTAAGCGTGATCTGGACGGAATCAATGATGACCCGTACTTCCTCTCTTGGCACCGCTCCGTCTAGCAACTGCCTGAGGAAAAGGAGACACCGCAGACACAAAAGCACGAACCATGTGAAGCAAATGTGTGGCTGCAGCAGCGCGACGTAACTTGTCACAGGGGTTTCCATAGCAAAATGGTATTGTGTGCAAGAAACCAAGGCAAGCGCTACCACTACGTTTAGATGTGGATCTATGTAGACACATGCCTTAAACCCTGAATTAGTGACACTTACTTTGTCGCCAATACAGTACATCGTTATATTGTCACCCAGCTAATGCAACTAAAACAGTTCACCACCAACAGATTGGCTCAAAAACGTCTGCCTTTAGCGATGGCTGGTTCTCGGAGGGCACGCGTGAAACCACGAACTTCGTCTTTCTCGGCTTAAGGGTCCCGTGTTCTCACTTGCAAACTTATTTCGCGTCATTGCTCCCCTCTCAAAAGCGACCGGCCCGGTCGCTTCAAGGGCAGCGGACGCGCACTATGGGCAAAAGTGCCAACATGAAAAGACAAAAAAAAACATACAGGAATCTACACAATGCTGAAGTGGTTTGTGAGGGTTACTTATCCCTCGCGTGCGTAGTACGGCTTCATCCGTACTACGTGGACGACTTCAGCACGGGGACGGCGTCGCTTCGAACCAGAATCAGAGCTTTGAGGCACCACCTCGTAGTTCACATCACTGAGGCGGCGTACAACTTCATAGGGGCCGAAATAGCGGCGCAACAATTTCTCTGATAGCCCACGGTGTTGGATTGGTGTCCACACCCACACGCGGTCGCCTGGTAAGTACTGGACATACCGTCGGGTCCGGTTGTAACGGTAGGCGTCGGTATTCTGCTGGATGCGGATGCGATTCCGAGCAAGCCGGCGAGCTTCCTCGCCTTTCTCGACGAAATCTTCAGTCGTGTCATTCCTTCTGGTTCCGCGGTCTACCGGGAGCATGGCGTCTAAGGGTGTTGTAACGCGACGTCCGTAAACAAACTCGAATGGTGCAAACTCGGTGGTCTCCTGCACAGTGGTTTTGTAAGCAAACGTGACGTATCGCAAAATTTCATCCCATGTTTTGTGTTCCGCATCAATCTACATGGACAACATGTCGGCTAATGTTCTGTTTAGGCGCTCTGTTAAGCAGTTAGTTTGGGGATGATAGGCTGTGGTCTTTCGGTGGTCCGTGTGCGTCAGTGTGACGACTTGTTGCAATAACTTCGCTGTAAACGCTGCACCACGGTCAGTAATAAGTACAGCGGGTGCACCGTGGCGAAGCACTATGTTGTGGACGAAGAAGCTGGCGACTTCAGCAGCAGTTCCCCGCGGCACATCTTCCGTGTCCGCATAGCGAGTTAAATAGCCAGTTGCCACGATTATCCACTTATTTTGCAAGGATGACGTGGGGAACGGCCCTAGAAGGTCCATTCCAACTTGCTGGAACGGCGCCGGAGGCGGATCCAAAGGCTGAAGGAGGGCGGCAGGGTTGACGGGTGGAACTTTACACCTTTGACAGTTACGGCACGTTCGCACACAGCGCTGAACCGACGAAAATAGGTGTGGCCAATAGTATTTTTGCCGTATGCGCGCTAATGTCATCGCGAAGCCTAAGTGGCCGGCACAGGGATCATCGTGACACGCCTGTAAAGCTTCCTCGTGGAGTGCCGTCGGAACGACGAGAATGAACGTTTCCTGGCTGTTCTCGAAATTTTTCTTGTACAGGACATCGTTTGGCAGGCAGTACGACGTCAATCCTTGTGAAAGTGGGCGTGGGAGAACAACGTCAGCTCCCTCGAGATATCGGATGACTGGAAGCAGCTCAGAGTCTGCACGGTGATAGTCAACCATGCGCACCACGTCGAAGATACCAAGAAATGGTAAATATAGCTCCAAGTCGGAGGATGTCAAGGGAATAGGAGAACATTACAAGCAATCAGCGTCGCTATGCTTATGGCCGGATCTGTAGACAACAGTTATGTCGTATTCTAGGAGGCGGAGGCTCCAACGAGCGAAGCGACCTGACGGGCCTCGTAGATTAGCAAACCAGCAGTGCGAGTGGTGATCGCTGATCGCTCGATATGGCCGGCCGTATAAGTAGGGTCGGAAATTGCTGATGGCCCACACGACTGTTAAGCATTCTTTTTCGGTCATTGAATAATTAACTTCTGCTTTTGTCAGACTACGACTCGCGTACACAATTACGCGTTCTGCGCCATCTTGCCATTGAACCAGAATGGCCCCGAGTCCTACGTCGCTGGCGTCGGTGTGTATTCCAGTTGCCGCGGTGTCATCAAAATGCTCCAGCACTGGAGCGGATTGAAGGCGTGTACGCAATTCCGTGAAGGCCTGTTCTTGGTCTTCCGTCCACGCAAAGGACACATCTTGTCGCGTCAGTCTCGTGAGCGGTTCAGCAATCCTTGAGAAGCCTTCAACGAGACGATGTTTGTAAGCGCAGAGGCCCAGGAACCGCTGAACAGCCTTTTTGTCTTTAGGACGAAAAAACTCGGCAACGGCAGCGAGTTTTTCTGGGTCTGGTCGTACTCCTTGGGAGCTGATCACGTGGCCTAGAAACTTGAGTTCCTGGAAGCTAAAGTAACATTTTTCAAGCTTGATGGTGAGGTTGGCCTTGCGTATTGCAGTAAGGACACTTCGTAGCCGGTCGACATGTTCATCGAACGTGCTGAAAAACACAACAACGCCGTCTAGGTACACTAGACACGTCTGCAACTTTAGTCCAACAAGTACAGCGTCCATCATTCGTTGGAACGTAGCAAGAGCGGAACAGAGACCGAAAGGCAGCACTTTAATTTCGTACGGCCCATCGGGAGTCACGAAGGCGGTTTTTTCTAGGTCGCGCTCGTCCACTTCGATTTGCCACTATCGTGACTTTAGGTCTAACGAAGTAAAGAACTGAGCATGCCGCAGACGGTCCAAAGTGTCATCGATCGGTGGCAGTGGATAAACATCGCGTTTGGTGACTCGGATAAGCTCTCTATAGTCAACGCAGAAGCGGAGTGTGCTGTCTTTCTTTTTTACTAGTACGGCAGGCGATGCCCACGGACTTGTCGACGGCTGGATGACGTCATCCTTTAGCATTTCTTGAACTTGACGCTTAATCGCCTCCCGCTCCATAGGTGACATGCAATACGGATGCTGACGAACAGGCTGCGCCGACTCCTCTGTAACGATCCAGTGTTGCGTAACGGAAGTGCACTGGACTTTTGATACCGTGGAAAAACAGCCGGAGAATTCTTTCAGTAGGTACAGCAGCTGATCCTTCTGTACATCTGCTAAGTCAGCATTAATCTGGACGCGGGTATTCAGGCTGGCATGAGTTGTTGCATCCGGTGAAGTCACTTGTAACGTGCTGATGTCGGAGAAGTCAGCAATGTCATTCAGGAATGCCACAGCTGTACCTTGAGGGACGTGCTGATACTCATGGCTGAAGTTTGTCAACAAAACTTGCAAGCACTTATGCTGTATTCGAACAAGGCCCCGGGCGATGGAGATGTCTCTTTCGAGCAGCAGCGGGATATTTGCCTCGACAGTACCCTCATAGCCGTCGAATGCGTCGCAGGTGACGAGGGTCACTACGCTGCTCCTTGGCGGCACCGTGATGTTCTCGTCAAGAATCCTCAAGGCGTTGACATACGTGTCGTCAGTGCTGCTCCCTGCCAAGGCCTGCGCCACCGAAAACGTTACCCGCGACTTTTGTAAGTTAATCACAGCTCCATTAGCCTGCAGAAAGTCCATTCCCAGAATTAGGTCCCTCGAACAACTTGGGAGGATAACGAAATCTTCGAGGTACGTAAACCCACGAATGCTCACTCGCGCTGTGCATATTCCTACCGGGGTTAGCAGATGGCCTCCTGCAGTGCGAATCTGTGACCCAGTCCACTCGGTAGAAACTTTCTTCAGCTTGCAGGCAAGGTCAATGCTCATAACTGAGGATTCCGCTCCAGTGTCGATTAACGCCGGTATTTCTTCGTCGTCCATGGTGACGGGAATGTTCGATGTTACTACCTCTCGTGAGGTGTTTGACTCCGTCTGTACGTCTGCGTCGTTCTGTTTTCGTCGTTGTCGTTGCAGTGGAGGATCTTGCGTACGGTCGTCGTCAGCGGCCTCACCTCTGGAGGTCACTGAACTGAGTTTTCCCGACCCGCCGGGCTAGGGGAGCGGCGTCTCAAAGCGCCGCGTGTAAAGGCTTGGCTTGGTGATGGTGACCTGTAACGAGCAGCAGACGACGAACTTGGCTCCTGCCATCGCTGATCAACATTGCGACGATTCGCGAGGAAACTCTCTATTTCCGGCGGCCACTCACCAGGTCGTGGACGAGGTGCATTCGGCGAGAATCCACGGAGCCCCACATGACGATGAGGACGCATTCTGTAGGTGTGTCCGGCTTCGCCACGATGAAAACAAAGGGGCTTGTAGTCAGTGATGCGCCAGACGTCGCTATTCGTAGTCCTTGCTTCGGCGATGGGCGGTGGGCTGCGAGGCGGCGTGAAGCTTACGTCCATTTGTTGAGTGGGGTGTACCAGGCTGCACGCACTTGAGGGTGGCGGACGGCGTACTGCTTCAGCGTAACTCATTTCGGCACGCGGTCCCTGCTGTGGTGCGTCGTACTGTCCAGGAATATGGACGGCCTGTCGGACCTCGGCGCGCACCATTTCCGCATTGGAAAGTTGTCCCACAGGGGCAGTGGTCGTCTACATCTTCTGCAGTTCCTCCTTGACGACAGCCCTGATGAGTTCTCGCAATGCGCCAACGTCGTTACCGAGGGTAACGGCAGAGAGCTCCCTTGAAGTCATGGCGTCGCGGTTGTTTTGCCTGGCCCGCTGTTGAAGGGCCTTTACCATAGTAGTGGCTTCGTCATGGAACTCTGCAAGTGTCGTCGGCGGATTTCCAATGAGGCCAGCTAAGATTTCGTCTTTGACGCCGCGCATGAGATGGCGCACCTTCTTTGTTTCAGTCATAGAAGGGTCCGCACGTCTGAAAATCCGATTCATGTCTTCTACGTACGCCGTCACTCACTCATTCGGCCCTTGAATTCTTGCCTCCAACGCTAACTCCGCCCTCTCCTTCATGTCCGCCCTAGAGAAGGCATTGAGGAATTGCCTACGAAATTCTTCCCATGACGTCAGCGTCGCCTCGTGGTTCTCAAACCATGTTTTCGCGGAATCCTCAAGAGCGAAGTACACGTAGCGTAGCTTACCCTCGTGGCTCCAGTCGCTGAGGTTGGAAACCCGGTCAAAATTGTCAAGCCAGTACATATCCAGTACATGCGCAGGGACTCAATTTCACGATAGCTTTTTTTAAAACATTCAATTGCATTAAAAATCATTCATGAATTCAAGTGCTTTCCAAAATGCAAAAACTCTCATGAGGCCGCTTGCTAAAGTGTTGGCGGAAATGACATTCATTGTAAAGTGGCACACAGCCAGGGCATTTCTTTTCCAGTCTTTTGCTTATTGCGGTGCCACATAAACACTTAGCCAATAAATGTGGACAGTAGCTGCGTATCATTCTGTGCTTCATTCATTCCGTGCTTGCCGTGGAATCAAAAAACACATAATCATTTCAGGTTGTACAGTCTTTCCTATAGCATGTATCATCCAGCGCAAGCTTGGCTTCCTGCTGTGACACAGAAACACCTAACCAATAAAGATCCTACTGTCCCTGTCATTGTACCTAGAACATAGTGCATCATGTGCTTCTTGCAGCCCGAAAGATACGCCTAAACATTTAACCAATCTTCTACGGCACGAAGCACTCACCTCCTCCTTTCCTCTACAGAAACACTTAGGGCACAACATAATTGACAGCTGTTCCCAAAACATGCCGAAGAAGTTGGATTGTGTAGATTGAGCGGTGCGAAAAACAGCTTGTAACCGCAAATTTCAGGCTACTCTTCTTACATTATGTCACCGCTTTTGCCGGTGCCCTATTGAACTCTTATAGGCGCCGATTCATTGAACAAAAAAAGATTTGATCGCTTGAGCTTACCAGCTGACATGGTCGTGGCAGTGCGGGCAATTCCTACCACCAAAGGTCGTAGCACCATTGGAATCAGAAAGTATCTGAGAGAAATTAGCGTATTAAACAAAATTCGGTCGCTACGAGTGCTTTGTATTTGCTGCAAACACTATTTCGTGTGCCACAAAAGAACAGATAATTTTGCGAGGTGCGTGTCAAGCTTAGTGCACCGCGCCCAACCCAGGCGGAGCCAACGTCGGAGAGTGCCGCCCATAGCGGACGGAACCAACTTCAGAGAGCGCCACCAATCCCGAACGGAGCCAACTTCAGAGAGTGCCGCCCATAGCGGACGGAACCAACTTCAGAGAGCGCCGCCACTCCCATAGTACAACTAGGGACCATGTTTATAGAGTGTGCCGTTAACAACGGCTTCCTTGTATAAATCACCCGTTACTTTCTCACCCGGCCCCGCGAGTCTTACCACTCGACTAAGTTGTACCTGTTTTCAAGATGCATATCTGCCAAATATATATTAATTCGATTACCGTTCTATGGCAATTCCATGTTCTTTTTGGTGTGGTATTAGCATCTGGAATTTTTCATGCCAACATGGGCCACTAGGTAAGAGCCACTGATGACTATCTGCTATTGAATAGACAGTTAGGAATGGAGAACTTTGGTGATAGGGCATGTGCAGCTGGGGAAGTGCATCTGGGTATGTATATGGACAGATAATTTGGGCCACTTGATACGTGTAACCAACCATGTGCATCTGGGTATATGCCTCAATAGGCAAGTTGGGCTATTTGGTACGTGCATGTGACGATGTGGAGAGTGGAGTATAGCGATGATAAGACCAGCTCGGAATGATGATTGTGTGCTGGCAACAACAAGAAGAGAAATGGTGACAGTGATTGCGGAAGAGGACTACGTGCCACGACAAACGAGGCGGTGGGCGTAGCGCGCAGAGCGTGAGAGCGAGCGGAAGTCTCGAACGGCAATTCGCAGAAGGACAGTTCAAGGCTCGATGACCGGCGACCGGGTGTCCTGCTACCGTGCGGACCTGGTCAGAGATCCTGCCCGTGGCTGCGCTCCGCTGTGCACCAGCGGCTTGCCGTTATAGCGGTCTGGTGCAGTGCTTTCTGCTGGGCATCGGGGCGCCTTAGTTACATCTCTGCCGACCGAGCCCGATGTTTTAGCGGCCGGGACGTTAGAGGCAAGGCTTTACGGGCCAGCTACACCAGCAGCGTCCTGGTGTTCTGCCGACATGCTGCCCCCCTGCTTCCACGTCACGACATGGTGCGGCGTGATGATGATGATGGTGTGAGACGTGGCCCTCGCAAGCAACACACCAGCTGTCTTCAAGTGCCAGATGACCCAGCGACGCACTACGCAACGACAACCGTCATGGTCACTGAAAGGACACCGCACAGCGGCGTGTCGTGATGCATGAGTGATTGGCACATCCTTATAGAGGAGGACAAACAAATTCCCACTTCTAGTCCGCGTGTATGTAAGTCATTTGTATCGTTTTAGCGTGCCTCTATAAAGTCTGTGTTGGATGTGAAAAGCACCCGTCTGCCGTGTCGTTATTGAAAGGATCCTGGGCCCAACGGAAACAGTCAGTCCGTTTCCATCAGTGAAACTGGCCATGTGATAATAGGTAGGTGGACATACTGACCATCGCTTCAGTCTGAGTATGTCTCTGTACAGGATGAATGTGTACGGCCCGAACTACCGTGTTGGGATTTTTTGGAAAGTTTACGACAGTGTATGGATATCCAAACCCATACTCTGTCACCCGGCCTGTAGAAAACGGAGCTGTGTCGAAGATCGTATCGTTTGGTATCTTGGTTTGCTGAATGCAGATACGTACGCGGGCAAGCTGTCTGGCTTCTTCGGCGTACTCAGTAAATTTTTCAGCGTCGGTTGGTCTGTCATCAGATTCGTACGGTTGTATGGCATCTAGCCTTTTTGTGGCTTCCCGACCATGGACCAAGCTGAACGATGTAATTCCAATTGTTTCTTGTAAAATGGTATTATAGACGAAGAGGTAAGACGAAATCTTATTGCAGTTCTTATGTTCCACGTCGACATACATACATAGAATTTGTGCGAGTTTCTTATTAAGACGCTCGGTTGGTCCACTCCTGTGGGGATGATATGTGGCTGGCTGGTACCACTAAGTCTGGGAACTGTTTATTTGGGAAGTTCCGTAACTGTGCGTGGTCAGCGGTCCCGTACAATCGCGTAGAGCGCAGGACGCTGTGGTTCTAAACGTCCTGCGCCCACCGCAGAATGTTAGAAAAACACTCACATAAGCACGACAGAGAAGCGGCTGGGCCAAGCGGCTCGACTCATAACTATAGAAGCGTCATTCAACACACACGGAATCATTTTCCACTTCCGGCGGCGTTATCTCGACTTCCTTTTATACAAAAGTTGTTGATCCACGAATATTTTCACAAACAATGGTTAAATTTGTTAATTTTTGCTTCTCCTTTTTGTTATGCAGTTGCCTCGGCTCTCTGCTTTTGTAGAGCGCCTAATTTCTCAACTCCTTGCTACTCTTGTTTCCAACTGCCAAATTTGCACAAGTGCCGTAGAATTAGGAAAAAAACCAGAAGAGGTAACGGATGACATTCATATTGCTTATGTAATTAACGGTTATTGCAGGGTTGGATGACAGACGCTGTTTCGCATGACGTTGTTTTCCGCCTAATTTAACCCATATCGCGTGTATATGGTTCCGACAATCTGGCAGTGTCGCGGCGATCCGTCACTCGAGGAGATACTGAAGCAAAGGAAACGTTTAGCACAACTGGCACGTTCTCCGGCCGCAACTCTTTTCGCGAGCATAGAGAGAGAGAGAGAGAGAGAGAAAACATTTATTTGTAAGGAGATGGGGTGACTACCTCGTAGGGTGGAGCTCTTAGTTCCAGCTGAATGCGAAATGAATCCCTTTGCTCGTCTCTGGGTCAGCATAAACAAAAAAGATTTAACTAACCAAACAACAGCGATGCGCGTGACCGTTTCAATGGATCCTGACTTATTTTCAAGTGGGGCAAAAAAAGAAAAAAGGAAGCGCCCCTCCCTCGCCACTAAGTATCATGGGATAGTATGAAAAAAAAGAGAGAAAAAGGAAAAAGACAAAAAATCAACTAGGAACAGAGAAAAAAAATTCAAGAGAAGGAGGGGGTAAAGCTACTATCAGACTGGCCACAACCAAGGGTACGGGCAAAGAATTCAGGGGCGTGTTTTTGATTATTTATTGATTGTGCTCTTGTTACTTGTATGTTGTATCTTCCTTCTCGTTGTATCTTTTGTATCTTCCTTCCTTCTCTTGCTTGTCTTATCTTGATGCCTATAATTAATTAGAGAATTCGTCCTTTTTTGAGTGTTTCGGTATTGCTCTTATTGATCTAAACATGCACTAACAATATCTCTTAGCAATTTTTGATAGGTAAACTGTCTATTTTCTTTTTAAATTGTTTTTCCGCATGCTGTTTGTTAATCTTATTTCTGCGAATGATTAGCATATTTTTATAGATTTGTAGTGTTACGTTATACTGCATTCGGTATATGAAAGATTTCCCTAAAATTATGTAACGTGATTTTATTATTTGAATATTTTTTATTCATTTTGGAGTACTTCTAAATTATGTGCTTATAATTAGGAGTAGATATTAATTTCTCCATTTCCCAGTTTGAAGTTCTTTTATTGATTAGATTGTTTATTAGTTAGAGAAATTCTTTGGATATAATGTACGTACTTGCCTAGAAAGGTCAGTATGGTGGTGGTAGAGTTTTTAATTCAAGTTTCTTTTGCTTTTCGAATATTTCGAAAGTGGGAAATCTGTTTCGCTTGATGATTGTGTATAACTGAGGCGGCTGAGGGCATGTGTACTTTTTTTTCGAGATCACAGTCTAATAACAGGCAGACTGAAATCACAGTAATAATTAATCTTAGGTCTAATTGCCTAGGATGGGTATTTTAACTAGGTTTGGCTCATTGAAATGGAATATTCTGGTTTTTCTATTGTATTGGGGGTTTTCCAGCGAAATAACATTTCTGAACCTCCTATTTTTTATGTTTTGTTTAAAATATTTCATTTTTGTGCGAAATTAGTTAATGTGAACATGCTTAATTGGTTTTTGTTATATTATTATGCCCTTTGAAATTTGATTTTTTCATAGTACCCAGCGAAATCAGATTCCTTAAACCTGCCGGCTCTAATTAAAATAGAAAATGCGAATTTGATATTGTCCCCTTCATCGAAGGAAACAACTCTGGACTTCGATTCTCCATATTGATTTCCCGACAAAATCACGTTCCGTGAACGTGCCGGGCTGGTTGTGTTGCTTAGGATAGTTTTTTTCTTTCTTTTTTTTTGAGGCCGAAATCACCTAAAGTTAACAAGCCCGGCTTAGTCAATTTTTTTACGAAATCACTTAGGGTGAACAAGCCTAGACATTTTTAAATATTTTTTTTTATATGTTCACGGACACGTCGACTGCTCTCGTATTTTTCTCCAGCAAAGTCACGTTCTGTGAACTTGCTGGCATTCAGTTTGAAATCGCCAAAGCGTATTTCCCGGAACGATCCATAGAATGAGTCTCCTTCATCAGAAGAGAGTACTCACGGATTTGTTTTGCAGTTTTGAATCCCGACGAAATCACTTTTGTGAACCTGCCGGGAGAGATATTGTGCTGAATTTTTGCTAACGAAATGCTTTAAGGTGAACAAGGCTTAATTTAGGTTAGTTTTTCCTATGTGCCCTTGAGACCGTCCTTATATATACATATATATATATATATATATATATATATATATATATATAACATTTGCTTCCTTCGATGAAGGAGACAATATCGAATTCGCCTCGGTTATTTTGATGAGAGCCGGTAGGTTAAAGGAATGTGATTTCGAAGGGTGCTATGAAAAAATTAAATTTCAAAGTGCTTAGTATGATAACAAAACCAATTAGGACATGTTCACATTAAATAATTTCGCACAAGGATGAAATAATTTAAACAAAACATAAACACTGGGAGGTTCAGAAATATTATTTTGCTGGAAAAACCCCAATACAATAGAAAGACCAGACCGTTCCATTTCGATGAGCCAAACGTAGTTAAAATACAAATAAATTTGTTGAACCCGATGGCTGTCTAGTGAAGATCACATGAGCCTAATAATGGGGTAATGGTTTGTATAACCCTTCTTTACAACGGGGAATATTTGTGTTTTCTTTTGATCTTTGGTATACTGACGAGATCACTTCCTGTGAAGCTGTAGTTATTCATTCTTTCGTGTAAGTTTTCATTTGTGCAATATTTTAAGGTGAACATGCCCTATTTAATCAATTATTGTCTTTCTTGTTATTTTGGCGAAATCACTTAAGGTGAAGATGCTCTATTTATTCAATTATTGTCTTTCTTGCTGTTTTGGCGAAATCACTTAAGGTGAAGATATTCTATTTAATCAGTTATTTTCTTTCTTGTTGTTTTGGCGAAAGCATTTAAGGTGAACATGCCTTATTTAATCAATTATGGTCTTGTTGTTTTGGCAAAATCACTTAAGGTTAACATGCCTTAATGAAGTTTTGTTATGCTATATACCCTTTGTGCCTCATTTCTTTCTACAAATATAAATGTGACTAATAAAATAATGTATGTTACTAGTTGACTTCACAATTAAAGTTTGTTTATTAAGAGTGTTGTAATTTGTTGATTGTATTCTTTAAAATTTTCATAGCTTTTTTTTCTTTTTTATGCAGAACTCGGAAGGTGTTTAGTGTTCTTAGAGTTCGCCTATGATGAGCAGCTCTGAAAGAAATGTCTCATTTGTGATAAGTTATTGTGAAGAAATTATTTCTTACTTATTTAGAGGTACCTTTTAATGAGCTTTTTTATATGTAAGCGTGATTGGTTTTTTGTACATGTTAATAATCGTAATGGTGTGAAGTAGTCTTTGTGCTGTAGGATTTATAATAATTTCATGGTTGTTAGGTATTTTGATAGTTTTGAGAAGTTGGCTCAGCTCTTTTCTTTCTTTTTTAATTTCAGTAGGTGCAGATAGGTAATGATCAAAGTTTTGTGGATTAGAGCCACATTTACGTTGATTTGTTATATAATAAATCTGCAAAAGCAGTACAGAAATCTTCCATGGCCCGAGACAGCTTGTGTAGTACAATAATTAAAACGTAAAATGTGCAGATATTTTGCCAGAAATTCAATCCATTCTGCTGCAAAAGTTCCAAATATCATTCCTTTGTTCTGTACACTGTACGGATAATAATTTTTTTAGAAATGATTTCGTCTTTGGTAATGTAGTTTGTTTGTCATATTTCCATGAGGTTTCACACAATTCATCGGCAATTTCGTTTACTATATTTCCAGAATTTTTCTTTATACATATTAAGGTAATCTCATAGTACAGAGATAGATTTTTATCTCGCTTTTTTTATTTTATTTATGAATGGATCTGTATTCTGGGGATTCTTTAGACCTCATAAAGTAGGCAGACTATAAGTAAACATTTGGAAAAGATTTCACTCGGTTTGGTTTGATATATATGTTACTGCTCCTATTATAGCAGTAGTCTCCGCTTCAAGGTTACTCGAGAATTCTGGAAGGGATAATTGATTTCGCTCATCCATTTTGCCTTCTTTATTGATAACTATGAATGCTACACCAGTTTTCTCAACATCCATTGAACCGTCTGCACATATGTTGTAGTCTACATTGATTAGTTCAGCCCTGTAGTCTTATGAAACTCTTTCAGCTAAGAGTTTATGCCATATGTCTATTTGATTAGTTATGTTTGATTTCTTAAATGCTCTTTCTGTCCATGTGAAATTGTTTTCTCTGTGAAAACTGTCGTATATAGTGCTTGCATAGTACTTTAACAAAAATATTTGAAATTCTGCAATAAAGCCTTTACATATCTTTATTAAAAATGTTCTCCGTAGATAGGTGCTTTCAAGAGAACGTATCTCCGGTTGATTGTGCATGCACCGAAGCGATGAGAAAACTGGCCTTCACACCCCAGGAGATGTCGATAACTACCGCCATCCAGAAGGAGGGAAGAAAGGCACCAAAATGTTGACCACTGAATGGAATGTGTGTAAGGAATGTGTGTAATGTGAGTGGGTCTGGCGGCAGCATCGCAAACATGCGCTACAAATTTGCCTACTTCTTCTTACAGATTGCCGCAAGTACCTGTTTCCACGATCTTCAATGTGCTCCTTCGGATTGCCGGCTCGTCGGTCTGGTCGACCCCGGATGGTCGACGCTTGCTCAGGAAGCTTCACGTGTCCGTTGCCATCGAAGGCACTAAACGCAAAAGTGTCAGCCTGCGTGGACTGTTTCCTCCCCTGTTGGCCAGCCCTAACCTGGCGGTACTGCGCATGCTCCGGCACCACAGCGACATCTACGTGCTCGCAGCAGGATAAAGGACGGACGCCTCCGGGGTTCCACTTCAGTGGGTCTGGCGGCAGCGTCGCAAACATGCGCTACAAATTTGCCTACTTCTTCTTGCAGGTATGCAATTGGTATGGTTGTAAAAGCTATAGAAATGATGATCGCTTCTTGTTGCTGCTGCCAGACCCTCCCACGTTCTTTTTCCCGAAAAGTGCTGCCGGTCTTGCGCACATGTTCAAAAGGCTGTTGATTCTTTCAGGTGACACAGAAACTAATCCGGGTCCCATCACTGAAAAAATGTTCGCCGAATTGCTATCAGGACAGGCTCGCATAAGCAACAAAATATCTGCAATAACCTCCAAAATTGCCTCTTTCGACGATGGTCTGTCTAAACTAGAGTCACTTGTCGCCAACACCAAAGATGCCGGTGAGCGCGTGCAGGAACTAGAAAATACTGTTTCCGGTCTCAGATACGATCCAAAAGCTGGAGCGTAAGAATGACGACCTTGAAAATCGGTCGCGACGGAATAACTTGGTTATTTATGGATTATCTGAAACATTGAATGACTTCTTACTTCAGTACTAAGCATGCTAACGACAAAGCTTGACGTCACGTGTGATAACATCGAGCGTTGCCACAGACTCGGGCAAAAAAGGACAGGTAAAGATAGACCAGTAATTATCACTGTTGGAATTTCGAACTAAAGTAGATAGCTAACGCACGCAAACTAAAAGGTTCAAACATTTACATCAGTGAAGACTTTTCTGCACGCGTGCGACAGGTGCGCAGAAGCCTATGGCAGAATGCAACGGAACTCAGAAAAGTCGCAAAGAAAGTACGGTTACAACAAGAGCACCAGATTATCGACAGTGTTCGGTACGAGTGGAGCGATGCCAGAAAATGCGTTGTCAGGGCGTCTGATTACACCGCTCCCAGGAATTTCAACTGACTTCCACATAAAAAGAAACTAACACTTCTGAACTTTAACGCGCGCAGTTTGGTTAACAAATATGTTTCTTTCAACTGGCTTATAGAATGTCACAAACCATTAGTAATATGAGTTACGGAGACTTGGCTTCATGACTCCATTTCTGAGAATGAATTTTTGCCGCCTGGTTACTCGGTGTTGAGAAATGACAGCACTGTTGGTCGCGGTGGTGGCGTAGCGCTTTTTATTTCTAAAGATATTAAATACGTTTTGCTGCCGAAGCTTAATGATTGCGAATCGGTTTGGTGCAAGATTGACTTTGGCCGCTTTACTACTGTGATTGGCGCTGTATACCAACCGCAAATGATGTCAATTCAATCCACGCTGTCACGGATTATATTGCAGTGAACAGGCTACAAAAAAGCCAGTTAATAATATGTGGCGATTTTAATGCCCCCTACATTGACTGGCGTTCTCTCTCTTCTACAGGACATGATCGACCCATCTGCGACGCTCTAATCAATCTCGCTGTGTCATATGATTTGACACAGGTCGTTAGCTCGTGCACCCGAGAATCTGCTATTTTGGATTTGGTCTTCCGTAGTGATGGGCTCCTGTATAGCAAATGTGACGTTGTGGAGGGCATCTCCGATCAGAAGGCGGTAATTGTCCACCTAGATATTGCTCTACAGCCCAATAAACCAACATATAGTATTGTCCATGACTTTTCCCGAGCTGACGACAATTCTGTTGTCGCCTTGCTTGCATCACACTTTGATGAGTTTATGTTTTCGAGTGATGCCTTAGGTGTTGACTTGTTAGTTGAAATGTTTCACAACATTGTCAAAGAGTGCATAGCTAATTTTGTACCAAAAAAATGTGTAAAGCGAAACCCGAAGCACCCTTGGTACACTAGAGAGATTATACAGTTGATTCGCCGGATAAAGCGCTTTCGCCGTGGCTCTCGCACTCAGAATGTCCGAAAAAACTCAATGCACACATCACTCAGACAAACTCTTAAGACAAAATGCAGCACGCTAGAGACTACTACTATAACAACACTCTGACGACATTCCTAAAAGACAACCCATCCAAATTCTGGAAAACGGTTGTTCCTCCTGTGTCCAACTCAACTTCTATGGTCATTAACGGACAGTCGTGTTCAAATGCTGTCATGATCTCTGAAGCGTTCAATACATATTTTAAATCTGTTTTTATTGAAGATAACGGCATTATCCCTACGTTTCACTGTGGTAGTGCTTCGGCATGTTTTCCAAAACTTCAGATAACGCTTAGCGGAGTTCACGGCCTCTTGTTAAATATTGATACTAGTAAAAGTGCAGGACCAGATAACATTCCAAACACGCTTTTAAAGAGATACTCAGAATACTGTGCGCGGTATCTCACAATCACCTTTCAAAAATCTGTCGAATCGCAAACTGTTCCCAGTGTCTGGAAGGTTGCTCAAGTTGTACCGATACACAAATCTGGCATTAAGCAAACAATTTCTAATTATAGACCAATTTCATTATTATCTGCTTGTTGTAAACTACTAGAACACATAATTCATAAGCATATTATAAAGTACCTCAACGATAACAACATTCTTTCACATCACCAGCATGGTTTTAGATCGGGTTTTTCCACGGTTACGTAACTAATTGAATTCACTCACGACGTCGCTACTACACTTAACAATCGTGGCCAGATTGACGCCATATTTGTTGACTACTCCAAAGCATTTGACAAGGTATGTCATGCTAAGTTACTTATGAAGCTTGACTCTTTAATCAGAGGCATACACGGCAATCTCTTGCTTGGCTGGATAAGAGACTACTTGCATCTGCGGTCCCAGTTTGTCTCATTTAATCAGGCGCACTCATCTTCAGTCGGTATTTCTTTCGGCGTACCACAGGGCTCCGTATTGGCACCACTTTTGTTCATTATTTACCTTAATGATGTCGAGAGTGTTGTTAATAACACTGCTGTTAAGCTCCGTTTGTATGCAGACGACTGCGTCTTGTACTCTAACATCGTCAGCGTCAATGCCCAGGAGATGCTGAATAACACGTTCAATGCCTTCTGCAACTGGAGCAAGACCTGGCAAATGGAAATCAACTTCGATAAAACGGTATCGATGACCTTTTCGAACAAAAAGGAACCCCTGAAATTTGCATTACAGTAATGATGAGAAGATTTTGACTTCTGTCACCGAGTTCAAATATCATGGCGTAATTTTTTCTTCCAACTTAAAATGGCACAAACACGTCGACTTCATTTGTTCCAGGGCTCTAAAACGACTTGGATATTTAAAAAGAACACTAAAACCAGCAACCAAGGAATGCAAACTAGCAGCTTACAGATCCCTCGTGAGGCCCACTCTAGAATATGCATCTGTTTTCTGGTCACCCCACTGCGTATCTGATGTATCAAAGCTTGAGGCTGTGCAGAAGAAAGCTATTAGATTTATTTATAATCGATATTATAGCAATTTCTCCCCTTTTCTGCATGCTGGCCTGCTATCGCTTGAGCCGTTGGCACATAGGCGCACGTGTGAAAGGATTATAATGTTGCACAAAATTGTACATGCTTCTGTCATTGTCGACGTACCTGTGACATTTGTTTGCTCCTCGGCGCGTGTAACGCGAAGAGCCAATTTCTTGAATATTGTTCCCTTTCGAGCTCACTTAGATAGCTTCAAATATTCTTTCTTGCCATTTACCATTGAATTGTGGAACACGCTACATACTAATCTCCGAGAATTGCCACTTGAGCGTTTTGTAGACGAAGTTCGTTTACATGTGACATGTTGATTGTATGTTATCTTGATGTACTTACCCACTCCTGCTATGTCTAAATTTTGAGACAGCAGTATTTGTAAATAAATAAATAAATAAATAAATAAAGTAGTGGTGGCGTGGGCGGGGGCGGGGGGGGGGGGTGGTGAAGGTCTCCCTTGGGTGCCTGCCTGTAAGGCTGGGGAGCTGCAGATCGGCACTGCGGTAAGTTTAGTTGTGGGTCAGCATTTGTTAAACACATCAAAACACACCGGAGCCGTTGAAAGTGCGTGGTAAAGTCCGGAGCAAACAAAAAGAACAACGTCGTCAAGATAGCACAAATACGTGTGCCACTTCAAGCCGCGCAGAGCTGTGTCCATCATGCGCTCAAACCTTGCGGGCGTATTACAAAGTCCAAAAGGTATCACGTTAAATTCGTATGAGCCGTCAGGTGTGACAAAACCTGTATTCGGACAATCAGCGTCTGTCATCGGCACTTGTAAAATACCCTGAGTGCAAATCTGTGGATCAAAAGAATTCTGCGCCTCGTAGACGGTCAATGGCATCGTCTATGCGCGCGAGAGGGTACACGTCTTTGCATGCGATCTCGTTGAGGTGCCTGTAGTCCACCCAGGACCGCACAGAACCATCTTTCTTCGTAACAAGGACGACAGGGGTACCCATGGACTGTTGGAAGGTCGTATCACCTCGCGGCGAAGCATGTCGTCAACTTGTTCGTTGGTTACACGACGTTCTGCAGGAGATACACAATACGGACGCTGCCACAATGGCGGTTGCGGGCATGTATCGATGCGATTTGTAACAGCTAGCATCCGGTTCAGGCAAGCTTGCCCTACATCGAGTTGTTCTAAGAGCCCCAAAAGCTGAGAACGCTGGGGCGGTGTAAGGTAACTGGCAATAGAAGAATCGAACACATCTCTCGGCTAGAAGTCACCCGTAGAAACAGCACATAGCACTCAGGAACTAGCACAGTAATTGTAATCAGGCGCGTCCATACCTTCCACGTCTATGATCGCTTGTACACTGCCAAGATTGTCCCCTCGGAGCTGCATCACAAATTATGGGAGCGGGTTGTAAACGAAACTGGTGCTGTAACCCTGTGTGATGTCCACTCTCACGAACGACAGGAACAGACCTGTCTGTTTCACAAAGTTGTCAGATGGAGCCAGCAGTGCAAGAGCGTCTGAGATTTTATTGCAGGACATGGGCACGACGGTTAAGGCGTTCGGAGGAATGTGATTGTCGGCATGGACGAGTAGTTTCCTCGAAAGCGAAGAATTGTCGGTGAGCGGCAAATCTAACAGCGGCGAGAGTTCCGTTTCCGCCCGTGCGCATTGCATAACGGCATTGTGGCGTGAGAGAAAATCCCAGCCGAGAATAATGCGATAAGAGCACGAGGAAAGGATGATGACTTCTATGGCGTATAGGGCGTCGTCAGTGACAACAGGAGCAGTGTAAGACGCTAAGGAGTTAGCATACTGAAAAAAGGCTGTGCGGAGGGTCAGTCCAGAATGGAGCATCGTGACTTTCCGAAGTAACAGGGAAAGCTTACCGTCCATAACACATGCGACGGCTACTGTGTCCACGAGTGCAGATCCGCGAACAACGTCAAGAAACACCTCAAATACGTTCGAGGCATTGCGCTGATGACTTTCGCATTTCAACGATGAGGGAGCCCTTGCCTTTTGGACTGCGATGGTTATTGTTCATTGCCCCGAGTTACGGGGCGAGGTTGCATCGGTGACAATGAGTGACGGCGATGAGATGGTGAACGGCGGGTAGTTGGCGTCGGGCACAATGTCGGGGACATAGCCCACGATTGGATTGGGTTGGAGTAAACTATCTTTGTGTCGCCATTTGGGCAGTTGCGGACCCCAGCCAGGGCCTACGTCATCTACGAGGTTGCCCTTACTCGGCGCGAGTCTCCGCTTGGCGTTTCCGGCTCTCTGGGTCCCTGCCTTTCGTGCGCCCGCGGACCTGCTGGACGGCGTAGAGCTGTTGGTCTTGGTCGTAGCTCTTCGCGGCTACCTCGAGCCGGGCCGGGATTGCTCTTAATCTTGCTTCCTCTAGATTTTTGATGCAGTCCCACAAGATGTGCGTGTAATCTGCCGTCTCCCTCCGGCAGACCCTGCACTTATCGGTCGCGTATGTCTTGGGTAAATGCGATGCATCAGTCCCGGGCTTGGTAGCGATCCGGTCTGGAGCTGTCTCTGTAGTACCGCCTCCGCTCGACTCAGCCTCGGATGCGGGGGTGAGGGAGTCCTGCGAGTCTGGCGGTAGGCCTTCCTAATATTGGTGTAGTCCTTCATGCGGTCCTTGGCTCCGAACCACCTCGGGCGGTCTGTCGCCGGGGCGCGGTTGGTTAGCGCTCGCGCCGCTGTGTGTGCCGTTTCATTGTGGTTCTCACTGCGTTCCTACACGTTGCCCGCGTGCGCTGGGAACCGCTTGATGCTTACTTTTCAGCCTTGCAGTTTGGCAGCTTGCAGTACGCGCTCGGCATTCCTTCAGATTTGGCCTTCGGCGAAGATTCGCGCCGCCTGTCTCGAGTCACTCAGCATCGTGTGGCAGTCTGCGTCGGCGATGGCCACATCCTCCACTTGTTCTGCTCCGGCGCTTGTCACGCTCACTGACGTCTTCGTAGCACCGGTTGACGCCTCTATGACGACCGCTGCCAAGGCGTTCCATTGGAATTCGGCCACACATACGCACCACGCCCCCGCAGGAAGTCTGCGTCATCAGGCGTTTAGCCTGTTGTGACATCACGTACCCGAGCACACGAGGGTTGGGCACACCCGCTTGTATCCGTGCACGGCTTAGCCGTGTCCGGGGAATGGGGGATCCTGGAGGTTGAGCCGATGCCGGGTGTTCAGACGGTTAAGGCCCCCCGGGTGGAGGGAACACACCTCTTTGGCCTCTGCTTCACACAGACGGCACCTCCAGACTTTCCCACCTGGAGGAAATCGGCAATCATCTTTTCCTGTCCCCCTCTGCAATCCTTTTCTTTCCTATATTCTTTCTTTTGCTATCCTATCATCTCTTCTATTCCGTCACTTCCTAAGTTTCCACCCGCCGTGGTTGCTCAGTGGCTATGGTGTTAGGCTGCTGAGCACGAGGTGGCGGGATCGAATCCCGGCCACGGCGGCCGCATTTCGATGGGGGCGAAATGCGAAAACACCCGTGTACTTAGATTTAGGTGCACGTTAAAGAACCCCAGGTGGTCGAAATTTCCGGAGTCCTCCACTACGGCGTGCCTCATAATCAGAAAGTGGTTTTGGCACGTAAAACCCCATAATTTAATTTTTTAATTTCCTAAGTTTCCCTAGGCGCTATGGCTTAACGTTGTTTACGTGCCCTCCCTCGGGTATAATATATTAGGTTTTAGTCACCCACGTGCAGCACCGATGGAAACAACAGAGACCCAATAGAAGACTGCGTAAACGGATAGCGCAGCGCAACAGAGAAATAGCAAAGCACGCGCTTAACCTGCAATAAGAACAATGGAAAGATAAATGTGCTGCGATGGACGGTCAACTCGCCACGCGTTGCACGTGGCAGATTTTACGATACCTGATTGATCCTGCCAACACCAACACCACACATATGCTAGGCATATACAGAATCATACACGCTTACGGGGCAACGGAACAACAATTTCTACGGGATGCGGAATGCCTTTACACATCCCAAACGCCACCGCACATATATCCGGTCTACTCGGGAGAAAGCAACGCCACCCTGGACGCGGAATTCACTGTTGCCGAAATCCAGCCGGCCCTCGTCAAACTCAACACCAAGTCGGCCCCTGGCCCCGATCGAATATGCAATAAATCACTATGTAATCATCATTACGGACCGATCGAGAAACTCACAAAATACATTAACGAGTGTTGGGCGCAAGGCAAGCTACACCAGCAATGGAAAGAAGCAAAGATCATACTGATACCGAAACCCGACAAGAAATTACGGCTGGAGAACGTGCACCCCATCGCCCTGACGTGGGCAAGTTGATTGCGTGAGCATGTTGATGGAGCCCCCATGTGTTTGTCAATAGACTCACGGATTACCTCGAGGACAACGAAATATTTCCACATACCTGATAGGATTCAGAAGACATCTCTCCACGCAAGCCGCCCTTTTGCAACTAACACATCAAATCATAGACAATCTGGCTCGCTCGACGAGAGCCGTCCTTGAGCTGGACATGAAGAAGGCCTTCGATAACGTTCGCCACGATGCCATATTGTGACAAATAGAGAAGCTGAATCTCGGACTGCGAACGTAAAACTTCGTTCGAGACTTCCTCACGGGAAGGACCGCTCGCATGCGACTGGGACATCTAGAGTCAGGTCAAATCAACATCGGGAGCTCGGGCACCCCGCAGGGCACGGTGACCTCGCCAATGCTCTTCAATCTCGTCTTGCTGGGGTTACCCGACTGATTGCTTCAAATCGATGGAAATCACAGGCTATGCGCAGATGATGTTATGATCTGGACGACAACGGGCAGCGACGGAGCGATCGAGAAACGTTTAAAGGAGGCCAACCAATGCGTAGAAAACTACCTCGTGGGCACGGGACTCGCCTGCCCGGCGGAAAAATTCGAACTGTTGCTATATAGACCGGTCAGCAAGGGTCGCCCAACTAAAGGCTACAAGCCCCCTGAAAAGGAAGAGATCCAATTAACGGCATCACACGGCCTACCCATCCCGATGGTAGACAAGATCCGGGTGCTAGGAATGATGATGGAACACAAGGGCGGCAATGGCGAAGCACTTCGCAAGATAACGGCAAGGGCGACCAGCACGATGCAGCTCATTGGACGCATCACCAAGAAATACGTGTGCATGCGCGAAGGCAGCGTCATACGACTCATACAAGCCTACGTCATTTCTCAAATAAAGTACACGGCAGCGTTTAACAACTGTCCGGTAGCGGAAAGAAACAACCTCAACGCCCTCATACGCAAGGCGTACAAATGTGCGTTGGGACTTGCGCCCGGAGTCAGCACCGCCAAGCTCTTAGAACTAGGCTTACACAATACGCACGAAGAACTCGTGGAGGCACAAGTGTCCCAACTCGAGCGCCTATCCATGAACCGCCCGGGCAGCCACGTGCTCGAAAAGCTCAGCGTCACATACTACACGCAGTACGGCATCAATGTAGATATTGCAAGAACCACACGCGAGCAACTATACGTACCCCAATTGCCTCGCAACATGCACCCCTAAAACCACACGGGGAGACGTAAAGCCACGGCACAACACAAGAACCAAAGTTACTCCAACAACAAGGAGGTGGTCTTCACCGACGCATCCTGTTATCGAGACAGGAAGTTTTGTTTCGGCAGTTACTAGCCACCGAGGCAACCACCTCACGAGCGTCCCCGTGAACACAGCACATGCCGAAGCGGCAGAGGAAACGGCCATAGCGCTGGCCCTCACACAAACCAAAGCGACATACCAGACCTGCGATTCGCAAACGGCAATTCACAATTTTGCGAATGGACTCATCTCGCAAGGGGCGTATCACATACTGCAACGACATCCCATACACCAGCGAGAGGCCGACTTCGATAAACGAAAGCATTTGCTATGGATGCCGGCACACACTGGATTGAGCACCCCTAACGAAGTGGCTGAGCGCATTGCTCGAGGCATCACTCACCGAGCATCATCGGTGGAAGAGCCCCCGCGGGTTACTGCAAACGTCTGGGCGTGGGAGGATCGTATGGCCAGATTCCACGACATCACGACACATTACCAGTTACAAAAACGGGTGTACCTACTCCGTCACGCTAGGCTAGACAGGACGCAAGCAGTACACTTCAGACAACTACAAACGGATTCTTACAGAAACCCTTCACTCACACACGTCAGGTATACAGACATGTACACTACAAACCGATACACATCACGTGGCGAGGTTGCCACAATTAATCACATGTTATGGGAGTGTCAGCATTTAACAAACAAGTCGGGCAATGCCGACCCCTCCGTCTCTTCCACCGCCCGCCTCCGCTCGCGCTTGAAGACCGCACTGCTCAGCTCGAAACTGAAAGCACCATTCTGTGCCGTCCAGCGAGCCGAGGAAGCCGCTTCCAGACAAGGTCTCGTAACCGCGTCCGCTACGGGTGCCCAGACCCACTAAAAAGACGCCAGACCCGAATCTTATTGATTTGAAAATAAAGTTTACGCTTTCTTCTTTCTAGTAACATTGTATGGTTGGCGCCTGCAGCCTTACGCGTTAAATGCTGCGGTGTCCCGAAGTTGAGCTCAGTGGTGCGTGGCCGCAATTGCTGCCGAGAACAAACGGAGGTAGTGTAGGAACACCAGCATTTCCCCGCATACTTGATCGTCACCCTCAAAAGAGGGGACGCACCGATGGGCTTAGCACATGTTTCAACAGAACAAAAGAGACCTATCCGAAATTCCATGTTGTGCACAGTGAGAACTGTGAAAAACAGGCCAAGTTCATTTCGCCATTCATAGTTGCAAAATCTTTGACCGAAGCCCTAGGGTCAGGTTATGAAGTGACAAAAATGGCTAGTGGAGAACTTGAGATCCCCAAGAAACAGCATTACGAGAACCTTGGGTTGCCGGCCCCACAAAAGTTATGTACGGCAACCTGCGCTACACGAAGCGATCCTGCAGGACCTATAGCGGCCGTGAAGGTGGGCGCCATCAAGGCCGCCTCAACCTACCCGCCCCTTTCAGAGCTGGCAACAGCCGGCGCAGCTTAGACCCAAAGGCAGGCATACCGTCCTCAGGGATGGTGGGCGCATGGGTCTAGCCCTCCGACGCTAGACTCCCTCGCGCAACTTCTCGCTCGCAAGAGCGCATGTCCGGCGCCTCACAAGAGGAAATGGACACTACACCTATCCTCACGGCGCACCAAGCACCTCAGGAGCAGCGAGGCTGCCTCGACGGCTCCAGAAAAGACCAAACCCGCGTTACAGGTCGTCAAAAGAACTCTGTAATCTAAGGCAGCACTTCCGTTTTTGTACACACAGCACCAATTTACTTTCGGTATGGATGCACAAATTATTCAATGAAACGTCAGAGGTCTTCTCAGAAACCTTCATGATCTGCAAGAACTTATCCACGAACACAATCCAAAAGTGCTGTGTTTGCAGGAAACACACTTAAAATCGAAACACACACTTTCTCCGGCAGTATAATACGTTTAGCAAAGATCTCGATGATGCTGGCGCATCATCGGGCTTTGTTCTCGTTGTAATTCATCTAAGCATAGCGTGTCAACGCTTGCAGCTACAAAAGCCCTGGAAGCAGTGGCAGTTCGAGTTTTCCTTCTAAACAAACTCATCACTATTTGCTCGCTTTACATACTCCCCATTACCAATAAAACAAATATAAACATCAGTCTTTTATATACGAATTGCTAGAAGCGGGTGTTGTTCTTGGCGATGAGCGAGGGCGTCTTGTTAAACAGTTTCTTTTTTGCTCTGGTGCGTGTCTGCTGAATAAGAAGGAACCTACATATTACTGTCTGGCAAATAGAACGTTTTCCTCAATTGATCTTAGCATAGTTTCTCCGTCTATACTGCCTGACTTCAATGGGAAGTTAACCAACAATCCTTACGGGAGCGATCGCCTCCCCTTACTGCTAAAAACATCTAAAGAAAACAAATATCGGCCACCACAGGCTCCTAGGTGGAAGGTTGATACAGCCGATTGGGAGAAATTCCATGCTCCTAGTAGTATCTCATGGGCTGACATCTCTTCAATGGGAGTTGGTGCTGCTCTGGAGTATTTTACAGACTTTATAATAGATGCCGCATCTAAATGCATATCTGAAGTAAGTGGTTTGGCATGCAAACGGTGTGTCCCGTGGTGGAATAACGAATGCAGAATCGCTCGTAGCAAAGAGAATGAAGCGTGGGGGCTGCTACGCGCTTCTCCCACTGCAGTAAATCTTATTAACTTTAAGACATTAAAGTCCCAAGGCAGGACAACGCGCCGAGAGGCCAGAAGAGAGAGTTAGCATATGTTTTTATTGGGTGTCAACTCGTATACAGATGAGGCCAAAGTCTGGATCAGGGTTAATAGGAAAAGAGGGCGACAAACATATTCACTCCCTTTGGTAAACACACCGGGCGAAACCTTGCAAGACCAGGCAGACTCTACTTGGGGAGCACTTTGAGAGTGTGTCTAGCTGAACCCATTATTCACAATCCCTTCTCAAATGTAAACGAATAGAAGAATGTAGCCATTGATAAGAAAATGCTGACAGAGTGAACCGTACAACCGTCCTTTTACTATTGCCGAGTTGAGAGCTGCCTTGACCGCATGCAGGATCTCTGCACCAGGATCTGACAGAGTTATGGATGAAATGATCAAACACTTACACAATGGCACGCAAGTTACACTACTCGCACTTTTCAACACTATTTGGGCTTTAGGTTACCTTCCAATGGCATGGAAATAAGCCATAATGGTCCCTGTTTTGAAAGAGGTCAAAGACCCTTCCTCTATGGCAAGTTACCGTCCGATAGCCCTCACAAGTTGCCTTTGTAAGGTATTTGAAAAAAATGAATAATCGGCGACATCCATTTCCTTGAACAGAGCGAAATGCTTGAACCTTATCAGTGTGGGTTCAGGGAAGGGCCGTCCACAACCGATCATATTGTACGTAGTGAATGAAATATCCCTGACGCATTTGTGCACAGGCAGTTTTTCCTATCCATATTCCGCGATGTGGAGAAGGCGTACGACACAACATGGCGCTACGGCATCTTGAGAGGCTTGTCAGAAACGGGCATTCACGGCAATATGCTAAACCTAATAGAAAGCTATTTGTCAAATCGTACTTTCCGGATAAAAGTCGCCAATGTTCTTTCACGTCCATTTATACAGGAATCTGGTGTACCCGAGGGAGGAGTGCTCAGCTGCAAACTCTTTATTGTTAAGATGACAACGTTTTGTGCTTCATTACCACCGGCCATTTTTAATTCTGTCTACGTGGACGGCATTAAAATAGGTTTCAAATCATGTAACCTCGTAGTGTGCGAGAGACAGGTACAGCATGGCTTGAACAAAGTGTCAAAATGGGCAGGGAGAAATAGATTTAAAATAAATCCTTACAAAACTTCTTGTGTTCTTTTTACAGGAAAGAGAGGCCTGGTTCCAGATCCTTGCTTAGAACTTTGTGGACACAGTTCTAAGCAAGGAACAAAGAGCACACATTTATATTTATTATACTTGCCTATAGGCTGACTTTAATTCCACACATTAAACATCTAAAAGAAAAATGTCTAAAGACAATGAACCTATTGAAACTTCTACCCCAGACTACATGGGGTAGTAACAGGAAGTGTTTAATAAATCTTTACGAGACCTTAATTCGGTCATGATTGGTCTATGGTGCCGTAGTATATATCTCTGCCGCCCCGAGCGCGCTAAATATGCTAGATCCTGTCTCCCATCTAGGTATCCACTTACCACTGGCGCTTTCAGAACAAGCCCGATTGAAAGCTTGTACGCCGTATCAAATGAGTGGTCACTTTATTGACAGAGGACATACATCGGCCTCACATATTTTCTCAGAATACACTCTAATCATGAGCCCCCATGTTTTAATAGCTTTACCGGTGCGACGTGTGCTGCACTTTTCGGCAATCGACCCTCTGTAAGACTGCCTTTCTCGCTGCGTGGGAGGGAGCTTAGCGATGAAATACATGTCCCACTCCTCGAGCATCGCTTAACCCATTAGGGACCGGTTTCTTTTTTTTCTTGCTATCTTGAAATAACTCTTATATAATAACTTATCCTTGTACTAATAATTCACATACAGAAAATTATTACTCTTGCCTAATTAGTTTTTGAAATATAGCCCGTGACTCTATGGTCCCACTGGGCCCTTACGCTACAGCAAAATACGCGAAGTGAAAAACATTTATTTCAAGCCACGAAACATCACAAAAAACCTATATAGCGAATAGTCGAGCACTTATTTAGTGTGAAATGGTTTGAATCATGGAATACACATGCGGTCATCATACTTTGTGCATTGTGTGTGCACTGCACTGTTACAATTATCTCATGCATACCTCTTGCCATTAGGTATGGGTGCAACAAAGTGGGCCATTTGGTCATACCGTGTACCAGTCAGGACATAACCAGTCTTTGGGATAATGCGTTGACCAAGTCCTCTATGCTTATTGTCCCATCGCATCAGGTAGCTTTGTGCAATTTCCCTGCGGAATTCCACCTGCGTGACGTTGAACCCTGTGCTACGAATTAACGTCCAAGCGTTGCTGATAGATACCTCACAAAGTCAAGTGAAAATCGGCCACCACCACTTTTTGCCACGGATTACAATCCTGTGGGCGCATACATTTGCATCCATCTGGTCCGTACCTCTCATAAAACTTGTACAGAGGAACAGTGTTTTTTGCGGGCCACCTCGATTTGCTTCTTCTGAACACGAGAGTACCTGTCTGCAGATGACATTGGCTCTACGCCATGAATGGTGCTTATAACCGTTACTACAGAATTGTCCGTACAGCGGACAACAATTAACCCATCGCCGCTCAGCACGGGTTCTTCTTGCCAGCGAGGTTGGCGCTGGACGAATTGGGGTCGAGCGATAGAGCACCCTTTGGGAACACGATTCTGCTTCGCTGTGCCCGTGCCTTCGCAGCCCTGTGCCTTGATATGCCTGAGTAGCGGCATGCCTATGAATAAATTATCAAAATAGAAAAAGAAAGGAAGGTTGTGCGTCTCTGCTGCGAGTTCATCCACTATTTGAAGAAGTGGCGCCGCTGCTTTTCCGAAGTCCTTTTCATATTTTTCAGATGTTCCGGGATCCCCTGCTTCTCTTGATACACTTTGAAGTTTACAAGGTATCCGTTCTTGGAATTTAGGCAGCATACCTTATACCCGAAGCGGATAGGCGTTCCGCGTATAAACTGTTTACAGCCATGACGAACATAATACTCAATCTTACTTTCGTCATAGCTCAGGTGACGCACAGGTTGAAAGTGCTCCAGAAACCTTGCTTTTGATAGCGCCATCAATGGACGCAACTTTGCCAACTTGTCACTAAGCGTTAGGCTTGCATTTCGTACAACGCAGGAATCGCATTATCTGTACGAAGCGATTTCTTCGCATAGCAATGTAGGCCATCCTGTGGCGCATATCCAAGCCGCTGTCCCAATAGCACTTTTTCCCTGGCAATCGGTTATAGCCGGACAAAAGGAGCACTCCAAGAAAACCTAATTCTTCTTTGGTAACCTCCGGATCTGGCATATTGAAAAATAACGCATACTTTCTTCTTTGTTCGACTAGCAGCTCCACGACGGCTTCGTCAAAAAAGATTTCGAACAACTCAACAGGGGAAAAGCCCCTGTAAGCAGCAAAGTTTGGGTAGGGAAATATGCCAAGGCTTTTCTGGAGATCACCGTTCGTCCACTTAGAAGCAGTGGATAATTTCGCAGGAATGGCAGCATCAACTACGCGGAAGGAACCTCTCATGTTCGGTCACCTTGCCCGCCTGGGGTCGTCATCGTCCGAGTCGGATCCACCAATGCGGCGTCCATCAGAGAAAACAGTTTCAACGCCGGCTCATAGCTGCCGCCAGATTAGATTGTCAATGACCTCGCCTGAGTCTTCATCGGACGACTCTTCATACGAATAGGTGCTAGCATCTCGCGGGTGGATATAAATCACTGACACATCGTCATCGTCTTCTTCGAGTATCTTCGCTATTTATTCCAACATCAACCTGTTAAGACAATAAAATAAGAAATAACCACTGCCGGAATGCGCCAGCAGCCGTTCAAGACATGAGAATGCAGTTTAAAAAAAGTTAGGTAGCCTAAAGAGCCAGCGTGACCATATGGCAACGCGCAAGATAACACGCTCGTTGATGGATAAATGAAACATAAATTTTTCACAAATGGTCATCGAAGATCACATATTCGATGTGCAATATGGAGGCAAGGATATCGGACTATTGTTTAAACAAGTAGTGAAAAAAAACGCATTAGCGCTTGGAGTGATGCATGGCGACGCTACTCGCACAGCAACACTTCTTCCCGCCTTTGGGAGGGGCTCCCACAAAACGACTGACACCTGCTGCCACTTGATATCAATAAAGGGAACTCTCATCTGTCTAAGGACATGTCAAAGGCGATTTTGGCGCCGTTTTGTTATTCGTAATAAAATGAAATCCACTGTGGAGACTAACGTGACCATATGGTCAAGCTGGTCCTTAATGGGTTAATGCATCCAACCAGGCTTTTACTCCCTTGGGAGTGGCAGGTGGTAGAACGGGACGTATCCTTTTTAAAAATTACCAAGCGCGCTGAGAGGTCGAAATCCGAATGCATTTCCAAGAACTCCAATATAAGCACTCGTGCACAGAGTTCTACACAGACGAATCGAAGTCAGATGCCAGGGTTTCCTACGCAGCCGCTGATCCATCCTTCTCAGGATTCCATGTACTGCATCCGGAAACAAGTATCTTCGCGGCCGAAGCCCACGCAATATTGTCGGCTGTGATGTAAATAAGGAAATGAAAACTCCAAAAAGCTGTTATATATACGGACGCCCTAAGCGTCGTAAAGGCTTTGATGTCACTGTGCAAGCACAAAAATGCACTCCTTACTTAACTCTATTCCTACCTGTGCAAAGCTTATCTGTCTAATCAGCATATCATTATATGCTTGCTGCCTGGCCATACGGACATCGAGGGCAACGTTCTGGCGGACGAGATGGCCACGTCAATTGCATCGCGTGCTGTTATTCTTACTGCTGTGGTCCCTGTCACAGATCTGAAGCCTTTTTTACGAAAGGAACTTCGAGACCACTGGCAGCGCAAGTGGGACGCAGAAACAAATAATAAGCTGCGCGTGATAAAGCCAGTTAGGTTTTCGGCCCTCCACAACAAAATCACGGTGAACAGATGTCCTATTCTATCGTCTGAGAATAAAACACACATTTGGCACTCGTAATTTTCTGTTTACTGGAAATGAACCTCAAATCTGTGAAAAAATGTGGTGAGAAGCTGAACGTCCTTCTCGTCCTCCTGGAATGTCGGGAGGCCGAAGGTGAGAGAAACATTTTCCTCCTGAATACCGCTTTTCTATCCATCTTCACCAGGTTATGTTTCTTGGCAAAAAACCGCTCTTTACCACTAAAGCAGTCCTCGATTTTTAATGATATTATCCTACATGTTATAAATCCAGTGCGTTCATAGCGCATCCTCTTTCCGGAGAATGCTGCTGTGATAATTATTTTACATAGCACACGCCTCCAGACCATTGGGTTTCAAGGGCTCTAACGAGGCAGTAGTGCTCTAGCCAATTTAGGCATCTGATATATTTTGTACATTGTAGTGTTCTTGCGCTATGGATTTTAATGCTCATAGTACACGTCATTTGTGATCGACATAATCTTGTTACACATAGATTTTACGCGCTTTAGAGCGACTATCTTTAAGGCCCCTTTACATCCACGTCACATCAACTTCATAGAACTAATAACTACATTGTGAACTAATGACCACGAACATGGCGCTCTTTGCCCCTACTTGGCTCTTGCGCCAATAAACACCACACATTCATTCATTCCTACGAACCGCGCGTGCTCATCGTTGGCGTCCAGGTCCATGAGAGCCTTGGCCCTCGCCGCTCTCCTTCCCTTGTTGTACTCGGGATTCATGTTCCTGTGTATGGGGCCGATTGTTGTCTGGCGTCCGATCTGTTTCGAAACGGGGATCTTCATCTCCGCATTGTTCGAGCGTCCTATACCCAGGTCGACCAGTATCTTCTCCCCAGCTTTGGCCGCGGACAGCCGCTCCAGTTGAGAGGTCTGTGAAGCGTCGGCTAATTCTTCGAGCGTGTTGTGTTGTGACTCGAGCGTGCGTGTTGTGACTCGAACAGGCACAGCGCCGTCTTGTACGCTCTTCTGATGATTACGTTGATTTTGTTGCGTTCGTGTTGCAGCCATCTGTGGTACGATGCAACGTACGCGACGTGGCTCATGATGAAAGATCGGACGAGCCTAATTAGGCTGTCCTCTCTCATGACAGCCTTCCGGGTAGTGACCCGTTTGAGGAGTCGAATCGCGTTGGTCGCTTTTGCCGTGAGACGGGAGATGGTTTCGCTGTTTCTTCCATGCTTTTCGATGACAATGCCTAGGATCCTGATTTTACCGACCTCGGGTATCACGTTGGCGAATTTGGTTACGATCCTGATTTTTTCGGATTCGCATTGTCTAGTCTTGCCTCTGCCGTTGTTGGTAGATGGGAATATGAGTAGCTCTGATTTGCTGCGCGAATATCTGAGTCCGGTGTATTCCAGCTGGTCGTCTATGGCATCGACGGCGGCTTGCAGTGCTACCTCGATGTGGGCGTCGCTAGCGCCGGTCACCCACAGCATGATATCGTCCGCGTAGGTGGTGTGCCTGACGTCTTCGATGTCCGGGAGCCTCTAGGCGACTCCGATCATTACCAGGTTGAACAGCATCGGCAAAATGACCGATCCATGCAGGGTGCCGGTGCTCTCGAGCTCCTTTTCTTGCGTCTGTAGGTCCCCTGCTCGTAGCTCTGTGGCCCTGTCTGTGAGGAAGTCTTTGATGTAGTTCTAGGATTTTTCGCCCATGTTGAACTTGGACACTTGGGACAGAATCGCCGAGTGTTTCTCTATATCGAAGGCGCTCCGCAGGTTGAGCCCAGGTTCACCTTGTTGTCGCGGGCGCTGCCGCCATCATCGATGATTAGGTATTGGAACTGCAGCATCGTACTTTGCATGCTTAGGTGCTGTCTGAAGCCGTTCACCGTGGCCTGGTACAGCCCTTCTCGTTCCAGGTAGTTTTGCCACCTGTTGAGCAGGACGTGCTCCAGGACTTTGCCCACGGAGGACGTGAGCGAGATGGGCCGGAGGTTGTCCGTGTCCGGCGGCTTTCAGGGGTTGGGGATCATGATGGTCTTGGCTGTCTTCCACCGCTTTGGTAGCGCGCCCGCTCTACAGCATTTATGGAAGTATTTGGCGACGCTCTCATTCGAGCCGTCGTCGAAGTTCTTGAGCTGCTTGTTCGTGTCGAGGTTCGCGCCGCCTACCGACCGGCTTTTGAGGTCGTGCACTGTCAGCGTACCTCCTCGACTTCGATGTCACGATCGAGCTTCGCGTTGGGTAGGCCGCGGTATGGCGCGCGTTGTTCGGTTGGTGTAGCCGGCAGGTATTTGTCGTTAATGTGCCTGATGATTTCGCCGGCGCCGTGTACCGAGACCGCCCGATGTATGAGCTTGGCGAGTCTGTCCCTTTGGCGCGACTTGGTCTTTGTTTTGTCGACCAGGTGTCGCAGCAGGTTCCACATCTTACCGCTGTGCATCTGCCCGTCTGCCACATTGCAGGTCTCGTTCCACTGTTGTGTACAGAGTGCGCGGCAGTGCTCCTCGATCGCTCGGTTGAGATCCGCCGCCTTCTTTCTGAGTCTGCAGTTGAGCCGTTGCTTCTTCCAGCGATTGAGTATCAAGTGTTTGGCTTCGCTGTGGCATGCTAGCCGGCTGTCTACTTTGCAGATCTCCGCGTCCGTTTCAATTTCTTTGGTCGCGTCACGTACGCTCTTGGTGATTTCGACCATCCACGAGTCGATGTCTTCAATCTCGTCGTCACCATCTATATTCTGGCCTCTCGGAAGGCATCCCAGTCTATGCAGCTGTTTTGATGCTGCTGTCATTGTGTTCCGGTATGCTGATTTCAAAGACGATGTGGTTTCTGCCGAGGTCGCTCCCCGTGTTTCTCCAGGTGATCGCGCCCCGAACATTGTTCTTGACGAATGTGAGGTCCAGAGTGGTGTCGCGGGACACTCAGTTACTGATTCTCGTCGGATGCGTCGGATACGTGATGAGGGTGAAGTCGGGTTCCGTGGAGTCTTGGTACACGTCACGGCCCTTTGCTGTGTACTTGTTGTAGCCCCAGGCAGGATTCATGGCGTTGAAGTCGCCTTATGCAATCAGCGTGTTGCGGCCCGCTGCAGGGCTGGCTCTGTGTAGTAATGTCTTCAATCTCTGCTTTCTCTGCGATGGGTTGCTGTAGACGTTGAGCAGAAATATTCTTCTATTTCTCTTCTTGCAAGGGATGATTTCGGTGAGTGTGTGCTCGATCTTGATATTCAATTGCAGCTTGTGTTCGACGACCGTGAGTCCCTTCCTGACGAGGCTGCACAGGCCTCTCCCGTCGGGCGCGCCCTTGTGGACTCTGTAGCCGGGGAGGGACGGAGCGTCGGTTAGTGTTTCTTGTAATAGTATAATGTCCAGCTTGCGCGTGGCATGTGCGATGTGCTGTTGGATGATTGCCTTCTTCCTTCCGAGGCCGTGACTGTTCCACTCCCACGCTGTCACACCTACTGCTGCTGTTGTTGCGTTGGTGACCATGACTACGTTGGGGTGTACGGAGTTCCCTGGTTGGGTGGATTTTGAGCGAAGAGGGGAGCAAACGTCGGGTGGCTCACTATCGGTTGTAGGGTCCTTTCGATGTAAGTGAGTCTATTGGTGTTCTCGGCATGGTAGTTCTCCATTGTTTGTTTCATTGCTGCCTGCTGCGATGTTCGCCGTGATTACAAGGAGTCATGATATGGAGGGGTGGGCCGGTTTGTTGCAGGTGGGGCGGCGCTAGGCGGCTGCACACAATTACAATAACGTGCGATGTTACCGGCGTAGCTGCGCGCAAAGCATGTTGGCAGGTTGGTGGGAGTACGCCACCCGTTAAGCTGGGGCGTGTCCCACCCATGTCATAGGACGCCTAGTACGGGGCGGCTGCTGATGTGACTTCATGGCGGGCTGCAGTCGGGGCCTATACACGACGTCAGCATAAGGGAGAGGAATACTTGGAGAGAGTGGTTGCGTCCTCGCGACTATTTCAGCGTTGCCGAGTGGTGCCGCCACCGGGACCTGTTGGGGCGTCACAACGACTTCAGAGTAGCTTAGTGGCGCAGCCGCAGGAAGACGTTGGCGCTGAGTTGGCAAGACCACGGTGAGTTCTTGCTCGATCCTGCGACCGAGCGGAGGCATAAAATTCGAGACAGGTTGTTGGAGATGCAGTGACTCAGCGAAGGTCATCAAGGAGAGCTGGCCTGCAACTTTCTCCCGGAGGAACACTTTCATTCTGCAAGCAGCGCTTACAGGTTTCAGATTGCAGCTAAACCAGCAATGAGGTGGTCGCGCGTCGTATCAACGCGCGCTGCCTGCGTGCGTCCTGTAAAAACTTTGGCCTCATCGTTGTTGTACCAGAGGCCGGCCGCACTCACGAGAAAGAAAGCACGTTGCTCAGTTTTGCGGGATCGTTCAATTCCTTTTTGGGCGGATGCCCTCTCACATGACATCAGCGATTCCTCCACATCGGTGTCGCCCGTGCCCCTAAAATGGCAGGGTCCTCGTGACGAGGCACACCAGAGCACACGACTGACTGACGAGGCGCTTGCTGGGATGGAGTAGAGAGTGTTTTCTGGCATGCGTATTCAGGCATGGTTGACCGTAGGGCCGGGGATCGCAAATAAAGGATTGACGTTGTAGCCCGAAGTAATCTCCACCACTTGTAAATGTGTTCATTTGTCACCAGCATTCGGGCCGACCGTTAGAGCAGCACACGAACTGTTAGCACGAGCGGCGTTCCGCGAGCACAGGGCAGGAGAGATCGACCCACTACAAAGCGCTGGAAAGGATGGCCCACTATAGTGTTCCTCTTCTTCGCTACGATATCTACATTTGTGATTGTTATGCATCGAACTCGCATGTTCGAGAACCACATTTTTATGTTAAACGAAGCTTTACACGGTGGACATGTGTTCAACTTCGGCGTCCTTGGCAAACGCCCCGTAAAATTTTCTGTAAACAAATTCGCATAGAGCGTGGCATTTGGATTTGCTTATGTAGGCCTGTAACAGTAGCAAAATAGGTACTGAAAGTTACATAAATTCTAGGTATTGTTGCTTAATTTCCATTTTTTTCATTGCTATTTCTGCTGCACAAGACCGCTATAGAGAAATTTCACAGAACTTGCTTATGAATTGCAATCTTGCGGCTAAAATTAATAATAATCCATATATCTTGACTGTATAAAGCGTCGCCGTAGGTCAGACATTGTAACAAGTCCTCCTCGGTAGACTCATTTTATTCTACTTGATTAGTCACTTGCACCGTCTTCTCCGAAGGAATTCTACGAGTGCGTTTATGTGTACCTCTAGAAAAACGCGAGTCTGATCGCTATCAGCTATGTCTGCACGGCCGCGAAGACATCCTTTTCGCATTGTGGCGATTGCATTTACAGTTTCCTTTGCTTGCCCGGGTTGGTACGAGTAACAGCGCTATTATGTGACGTCACGGGGAGATATTTTTGTGTCACAGAACAGCAGTTTTGCTCCCTGGCCAAGCAGAGAAGTTGCCATGCACCTATGAGTAGTCAGCTTACCGGCGAATTAACATATCTTGTTTGTTATTTAATTTCCTTGTCCGACCTGTGAATTTCCAGTTAGTTAATCAATTCTGCGGAAATGCGCAAGGTGAGGGTAGCTTCATGAAAGAGAAAAACCGTCATCCACAGTCCATCCGACAGTAGCGCAATGCTATAGGGGTACCCATACTAATTTCTTAGGAACCTTCTCCAGCCAAAGAAAACACTCGTCCTTGTCCTGTGATCGAACCCGGGACCAAGGTCTGTGCTCTGAAGGCTTGTCCCAGTGCTTGGAATTGTCGATTAGTTCGGCCTGGACCTGCGATCTACTACGCTGCTGGTAACTCAGAAAGGCATTGGTACTGTGTTGGATGTTCTGAAGAGAACGAACTTTTGTTGAACTTTCAGCTTTCTCTTACAAAAAATTTATTTTTTAGCTTCGTGTTTTTGTGGATTCGGCTTTGCCTTTTGACAAATTTTCTAATCGCACGCAAGAATAGCCCATATATTGACGCCAATATTATTGTGGGCAAGAACGGTGCCGCCGCGTTCTACGACTGGACGTTTTTTCTTTTCGTGTTTTGTTTTTGTTTTGTTTTGTTGAAGGCTCAGTGAATGGCGAGTTTGCTACAGTTACACATACATTTAAAAAATCATTCAATTTCCAAAATACGTCTATGCACCATTGTACAGTCAATCCCACTTGTCTAGTGAGGTCAATTGGTCGGTGATTTAATTACCATCTTTTGCGGTAAAAAGATGTACGGGCAGCGTATTTTTCATCCGCTAGCAGCTACAACGGGGCGTGCCACTTTTGACGGAGCTCGACGTTTCTGCGCAGGCGCGAGTAAGAGCGGGCGCGAGAGAGAAAATCTGGGGGCTTTTGCTCCTTGAATATATGACTCAGCCTAGGCACTACGGAGGAGGTTTCTTAGATTGCGTTGTATTCGTTTGTCCCCTGACATGCCGGCATTGCGGAGTTCGGTCGAGTTGGTTTATACGCTCCGCCGCTGGCTGCCCGCGCGGTGAGGCAGTGGGCGCGGACGCCGCTTGGTGATCGCTGTGTCTGAAGGGACAATGACTGACTGGTGTTTTATAAGTCACGGGTCGAATTTTTTCGTCGCGACGATAGATCGGATTTTTTACAAGCACTGCTCCAGGAGGGCACATGTAACCGGCAAACGGAGGCCTCAGGAGAGCACCTGAGGTTATATTAAAGCAGGCGGCGCAGGATCTCCGGGGCACCCAAGCGGTAGCGGGGGGATCAAAGCTGGAAGCCGGGCGGCCCGTGGGTTGGGGCCGCAGAGGCCCAAGCGTGCCTGGGGGGTGTTCGCATAAAACATTGGCTGTCCGCGATAGCGGACAGCCGATCTTATACTCCCCTGGCACGCGCAGGCCTCTGCGAGCCCCAACCCACGGACCAGTCCGGCTTCTAGCTTTGATATCCCCGTTGCCGCTTTGGTGTCCTGGAGGCGCCGCCAATAATGCGAAATAATGACACGTTGTTTTCATTAGTAAAAACATGATCGATTAAATATGATTGCGTCGAGCCGCCAACTTGCGATGCTAAGTTCAGCACAACCGCGCCCCGCGACTTCTGCCGGCACGGCACGCCTAGGGACAAGCGCATACACCGCGCCCCAAGGGACTCCTCCGTAGTACCTAGGCAGAGTCGTATTTTCAAGAATCAAAACTCCCCACATTTCCTCTCTCGCACCCGCTCTCACTCGCGCATGCGCGCAAACGTCCGTCGTCTCCGCAAGTTCCACGCCCCGTTGTACCTACGAGCAGTTGGAAATACGCGTACGGGCAACGCTGCAGCAACAAGGCATGGTCTCGCCGCATGCGTGATCCATGCTCTCAAGAGCAACCACATATCGAAACGAGCGCAGATCATAGCTAAACAAGTGAGAGATTCCGCGCCCTAGACAAGTGTGATTTACTTGCTCTTTGTTTATCTGTATTTGTAGGACGTAATATAAAAATTGAATTTTAAGTCACAGATTTTATTACCGCTCTCCCGCACCCCATAGCAAATTACACGGTATTCACCATATCGAAAAAAAAGCCGCAGTTTTCGTTTTAAGGAATAATTTTTTGTTTCTGATTATTCGTTCACACAGGGATTGGAATTACGACGCCGCATTTACATGTACCTTGCACTAAAAGCCAAGCAGTTATTAAAAATGCAATTGTCCCTGGACTCATTCTCAATGCAGGATTGACGCAGAGTTGTCGGATACAGACTCAACCTGAGTTCATTGCAGGAATTAAGCAACCTGGACTCTTGAGTTAGAAAACAAGGAAATTATGTGGCTCAAAGGGAGGCAACGCCATTTTTTTTTTCTGATCTCGCAAGCTCCTTTTGATAAATATAGATCGCGCTATGCGGTCAAAGCAGGTCAAAAAGAAAAGAAAGAAAGTCTGTGCTGCTTTTGTGTATGGTCATAGCCCTATTCTTCCATTATTCCCTTAATGGTTGTGCCATTTCGCTGTGAACGAAACAACCAACTTTCTTAAGCTTGCTGCTAATGCGGTAAATATTAAGAATCACAAAGTTCTTTAGGTTTCGGTTAGTAACCGTGCAGACTTTCCTAAGACTGTCTGAATCCCTTTCAGCTGATTTGAAACAGTGGTATTAAGTCAGCCTGCTCATTATTTGGCGTCCTCTTTTTTATTCATTGGTTTAGTTTAATTACCTCTTGAATTGCTTGTCTACAAACGGCGCATGTTTATCTAAACATATACATATTCGTAGGTAATGAGCTTCTAATTGGAAAAAGCAGAGCATCCCTAAAAAATCATAATTAACGGTATTTTTCCCGCACAGAGAAAGCAAATTTCTTTTGGTTATTTAACATGCTTACTGCAAAGATATTTAATTATATTTATGTGCTCCTGTTCTTTGCTGTTGTTTTTGTTTCCATTTATTTTCCGCTTGCTATGTTCGACAAAACACTCTCATTCTTGTTGGTTGTTATACACCATTTCTTTCTTATCCTCCTGCTCATGGCAATATTGTTCTCGCATATAATTTTTTATTGGATTTTCAAACTTACTCCAAATTCAAGAACCCTTACATACAAATTCCTCACGCGGCCTGATTATTAGCCGATAGATCCAGGACAGTGGCTATGTGCAACAGTTCCTCAAGCCGTCCTACACCACATCATCATCAAACGCTATCAAGATTACCATTTCTGGAATCATCCTTCACCAACAGTTCACTGTTTTCTGTTTTTGCCTCTTTGTTTTCCAGCCCCTTTGTTTCTCGCCCCCCTTACGCTAATATTGCTTGGTACATAGCGGATTAATCCCGATTACAGCTTTGAGGACAACGCAACAAACATGGAAAGCTCCTCATTAAAAGTTCAAGTGTGGCATCTGTTCGCAGGAAGAAAATGCATTTGTGAAACACTTGCGCGACCCGAGTTGTTTACTTTCAATGTCATCCTACAACCTTTAGCGATCGCTATCACGTGTTCATTTAGTTGTGTTTCTTTCGTTTCTTAAACCTGCCTACAGTTCATTGTAAATGGAATATACCCTCTTGTTTCTGCTACCTTCCTTCCTTAAGCCCTGCACGATAACGATACAGGGGAATTCCTTTGTCAACGGAGAAAGAAATACTTGGGGAGAGGAGTTTACTAGGCGCCGACAGTGCGCGCGGGCAGTCAGATAAACTCAATGTCGGGTGAGGAGGATATAATAGCAACTGGGGCTCCTGCATATGCTCCCGCAAGGAGCCGAGTTGCGCATAATGTTTGCGGCGCCGCTCGCACCGCTATTCGACGAGCGCTATCACGTGGTGCAAAATAACGTCAGATGCTCAACTGCCGGCTGCGAGGCCGACTTTACGGAAACGGCGCCGACTCGTCTCCGTCTGTGCCATCGAAATTGCAAACAGCGGATCATCGAGCGTACGTATCAACGATCGGTTCCGGGCTGCAGGTACGGTATCCGAGAATATTAAGTTAGACATTGGTGAAGTGCTACGAAGCACGTAACTTTGACACTTCCGTTCCAGTATAACGGGCTGCAGCGCATCAAACTGCACAAATCGCTCGGAAGGTGGCGAATCGCTTTACGCGGTGCTGTGCGAACGTACGAGAGCAGCCGGCTCCGAAAGGGACCGGGATATGCGAGGTGCGTTCGCCTTGTTTACAGAGGTGAGGTCGGCTTGTTTACACTTGAGCAGCATTTATCTCGAATAACACTCCTGCACTCGCTGAAATGCGTACGCCTGGCATCTGAGGTAGTTCACTTGTGCAATTTTGGCGTATATGTGTAGCGCGACACAGACGCGGTAGAAAGGAAGGACGACAGGTCTGTGTCGCGCTGCACATATGCGCCAAGAATGTTAACTTCCCAACTCAATCAACTCGCTGTGTTCTGTTGTGCTGTGTACTGTTCCTGCCTGCGGCAGGTTGTTTTTTCATCCACCTTATTTTCCATTACTTTATCGCTTCTTTATTTCATTTATTAAGCACAAGTAATTTCCCCTATGTTGTCCTTGGTGTCAGTGTTTGATGGCTTCTTATGATATGACTAATACCACTGAGTATGCATCATGCGGCCGCTGGTTGTGCGACACTGGATATATGCCCCAGGAGACAACGGGCAGCTGCTGCTTATCAATGAAGCTTTTTTGACGTCAACTTTGGTCACTGCAAGTATAATGATTTCGCACTTTCGCGGTGACATTTCCGTAATGCGATGTTTCTTGCAAATGGGGGTTGGCGCTGATATCGTGTTTTTTTTTCCCGACTCTCAGAAGACACGCTGTTAAAAAATGGGACCTTCAACATGGAAGTTGTGCTCTCTAAGCGCTTTGCATGGGAGATATTGAGCTAAAAGGTTTTCGCTGCTACAGAAGCGCTACGCTACGACTGCACTGATTTTCTCGTTAATCATGCAACGACGAAGTATTTCGCAGAAGACTACGGAGAGTGCCCGAGTCACTGTAGTGGTTATGAGCGATAACACGTAGGTTTGCGCGTGCTTTAGTTGGCTCCAGTTACACACCGTCTGGTCGTCCACTCTACTTCACACACGGTGTGATTGAACCTCTCGACAAAGTAATCTAAGGGCCCCCAGCGATGGCAGACAATATTACGTTGGTTCTGTCCGGCTACGTGACATTTGCATATTTTTAATATTTGGCGGAAGTTACGTGGGAGAGTCTTTATATTGGGTAAAGTCGAGCGAAGAAACGGTAAATGTGGATAGTCAGTGGCAGGCATTGTCGTCAGGTAAGGGAAAGCGCGAGAGGGCGTCGTCGTCAGAATGCTAGCGTCCGGTGTGGCGTAGCACGCGGATATCGTAGTCCTGCAGGCGAAGTGTCCATCGGGCAAGACGGCCTGAGGAATCTTTCAAGGACGACAGCCAACATAGTGCATGGTGATCCGTGACTACACCAAATGGACCGCCATACAAAAAGGCCGGAACTTAGTAAGATCCCAGATGATGGCCAGACATTTTCTCCGTCACAGTGTAATTGGTTTCAGCTTTTGTGAGCGTACGACTTCCACAAAGCACGACATACTCAGGAAACCCTTGCTTGCGCTGGCCAAGCACAGCGCCAAGGCCAAGACCGGTGACATCTGTGTGCACCTCCGTAGGGGCTGTCGGGTCGTAATGGCGCAATATTGGCGGAGGCATTAGCAAACGATGGAGCTTTGTGAAGGCCTCGTCAAACTCGGATGATCACGAAGTTCATTGCTTCTTCGTAGCGTCGCCAGGGGCGATATCATGGCGACCCAATTGTGCGACCCAACAGAGACCTACGAAACTGTGCGATTATTTGACGGACGTTGCCTTGGGGAATTTCGTGAAGGCCCGAAGTTTGGCTGCATTCGGGAGTATACCATCGTTGGATTCGATGTAACCTAGAATTGTCAGCTGCCGAGCGGCGAATTGGCACTTCTGGAGGTTTAACTGTAGGCCGGCGTTTGTTAAACACATAAAAACATACCGGAACCGTTGAAGATGCGTCGTGAAGTCAGGAGCAAAAACTACGTCGTCCGCATAGGACAGGCACGTGTGCCACTTCAAGCTGCGCAGAACTGTGTCCTTCATGTGCTCGAAAGTTGCCGGCGTATTACGAAGTCCAAAAGGCATTACGTCAAATTCTTATAAGCTGTCGGCTGTGACAAACGCTGTCTTCGGCCGATCGGCGTCTGCCATAGGTGCGTGCCAATACCTTTAGCGCAAACGTAGAGACGCAAAAAATTCTGCGCCTTTCAGACTGTCAATCCTGCCGTCTATGCGGGAGGTGGTAGACATCCTAGGGGGTGATCTGGTTGAGGCGCGGGTAGTCCACACAGAACCATACAGAACCGTCTTCCTTCGTAACAAGGACGACAGGGGATGCCCTTAGGCTGTTTGAAGGTCGTATCAACTGGTGGCGAAACATGTCTTCGTCGTTGATTACGCGATGTTCTGCAGGAGATACGTGATACGGACGTTGCCGCAAGAGCGGTTGCGTTCATGTACCGATGCGATCTGTAACAGCTGGCTTCCGGTCTAGGCAAGGTTGCCCTACATGGAAAGAAGAACGAAATTGTTGTAATTGGCAATAGAAGAACCGAACACATCACTGGGCGAGAGGTCAAACGTAGAAAGAGCACTTAACACTCTGGAAATAGCACAGTAATTGTACTCGGGCACGTCCATAACTTGCAGGACTTCGATCACTTCCACACTGCCAAGACAGTTTCCTTGGAGCAGCATTACAGGCTATGGGAACGGGTAGAAGACGAAAATGGTGCTGTAGCCCTGTGTGATGTCCATTGTCGCAAAAGGCAGCAGCAGATCTTTCCCAGTTAGAAAGTGGTCAGACGGAGACAGTAGTGCAACAGCGCCTGAGATTCCGCTGCAGGACATGGGCGCGACTGTAGAGGAGTTCGGAGGAGCGTTAGTGTCGGCATGGACCTAGTAGTTTCGTCGAAACCAAAAAATTGTCCATGAACGGCAAATCTAACAGCGGCGAGAGCTCTGTTTCGGCCTGTGCGCATTGGATAACGGCACTGTGGCACGAGAGAAAATCCCAGCTGAGGATTACCTCATGAGAGCACGAGGAAAAGATGATCAACTCTATGGAGTATAGAACGTCGGCAATGACAGCACGAGCAGTACAAGCCGCGAAGGGGTGAACATGCTGAGCACTGGTTGCGCGCAGGGTCGGTCCAGAAAGAGCGCCGTGACTTTCCGAAGTAAGCGGCAAAGCTTAGCGTCCATAACACATACGACAGCTCCTGTGTCCACAAGTGCAGATCCGCGATCAGCGTCAACAAACACTTCACTTACGTTCGATAGAACTGTGGGCGAGTCGGTCACTGCCGCGTTGATTTCGAGGCTATTAAGCAAGCGTCCTAAGAGAAAGAACACACGCATTTTGAACGGAATATTTCATATGGATGTTTTGGTTGCCTCAAACATTCTTTACTATGGCAGTTACAGGGTAAGTTACATACAAGAATTAACCAATAAACTTGCAAATGCTTCAAGAAACCGCGAGCGTATTGCATGCTTTGTTGCTAAGTCGCTCTAAACAGGCGCGGATCTGTTCCTCACCACAGTGAAGTCGCCAGTCAGCCCGTCTTTAGCTTACAATTATAGACCCCCTAGAGTCACGCTTATGTATGCACCCAAAGATTGAACGCAAAAAAATAATCGCCAGCCGTGAATTAATATTATTGCACAGGCAACCGCTATAGAGGAATTTATCTTTTAATGGGAACAACCCAATAAACTCAGACTTGTACACTTTAAAGGAAGAATGAGTTACCGATACCGTGACCAATTACTTCCGCAGGAAGGCAACTGATATGAAATATTAAAAAATAATGAATTACTTTTACGTTACTTTCTTCCGAAATTTTAATAACATTTGGCAGATGATGTACAGCACAAGCTGGCCTAGCACATTCAATGCTTCTTCTGCAGCGCTTCATGGTATGGCATGGAGAACTTTATTGGGTCCTGAAGGTCAACCGTACGTTGACGCGGGCCGCTCCCACGTTGGCACTGTCAGGCCGAGCCCTTCAGCCATATCGCGGGCCTTCTGGACTGCCCGTAATTGGTCAGAGAGTGATTCACTGTGTAGTATTTGCCGCCACCATTCCTGTTCCTTGTCACAGTCTGTGAAGACCGCTTCATGCATTGCTTATCTTCGCAGACATTTGTATTTAAACATTTTCTTGGGTCATGTTATCTCATTCCTTTTTTGGGGGGAACTCATCGGCACCAGCACTGAAAGCTAGCTTCACGCGCGGGTTTCGCAAGCGGGGCAGTGCTGTGACGTACGGACATCTTGCGCACAGGACTGTCGTCACTCAGCAGCTGGTTCCTCTGTGACGAGCAAGGCTTCGTACTTGTCAAGGCTCCAATACTCCTTTGGTTCGGCCAATAAAAAGCTGCAAAAGTCGGCCGTAGTTTGGCCTGGCCTTAGGTCGCGCTGGACTTAACGTCGTAAGTGACCTTCACTATCCAGACATACAAGTGTCGATTTTAATCGTCGGTCGACATCTGGTGGAGTGTTAACATGAGCACACAGATACTAAGACATTTCATAAAAACGCGATAAAGACGAAGACGCGCCCGTCCTGTCCTATGTGTTCTTTTCGCCTTTACCGCGTTTTTATGAAAACTGCCAAGGTCAACTAACTCGTCGAAACCAAGTTGTTCTTCCATATATTAACCTCTCGTGTTTGCTCGTCTGAACGTGCTCATCCGTGAGCCTGGTGCGTGGCACGATCTCTGGCGTTCTACGGTAGATCCTGCTAAATTCAGGTTCCCAGAATTGCCTCTCAATTACAGCTCGTAGGACAAATACATAGCTAATTACATATAATTGATTACTAAAACTGCAATTCAATTACTGTGAGCATTACCGAGTAAGGAATGTAATCGCTAAATTAAAAGGCTACCCCCCCCCCAAAAAAAAGAAGGAAGTTGTAATAGATTACAAGTAATTAGTTACACGTAATTCCTTTGGTACCAGTCTGATTAAATTACTTCTCGGCGCACTCCAGGTGATTCATCGAAGCGTAATCAAGTTTCAAATGAAGAAAACATTAAGGGCAACGCAAATGAGAGATACCTTTTGTCCGGATACTCTTCTTCTCCCTGGCATCGAAGAAATGTTCTGTGGGTGTATTTCATATTCGGATATTGTCCTAAACAGTGAATTTCTCCAACGCGTGCCCTACATTGTACAAGTGTCAAGCTCTTTGAAGAAATCATCGATCTTCAAAACGGTAAATGCATTTTCGTTGTAATGAGCATATAATCAATATAGATGTTGCCATTCTTCGCCTAACAAAGCGACAAAAATCGCACTTGCCGGTCACTGAGGAACAAAAATGTCACCAGCTTCTGAATTCGGTGAGCACTGTATATTTCATAACGCAAACGGAGTTGTGAGCCTAGCCGCATTCAAGCCTATCCGGACTCGCGCAGAGGGTGCTGTAATATTCTACACGGGCATAGCATCGCAATAAAGATGCGAAACATTGGACAGATTACAAGAGTCTTATGACTCATGGAGAGTTTAGCTCTTAATATTTATGTTGAACGAGATGGGTGTGACTTAATCGGAATTCCCGCCTTTTTATAAAGTAGACTCTTGCTATGACGAACCCGCCAAAGCCAAATTTTGTAACGTGAGGAGCACCGTGTGTAGCTTTGGCCAATTTCCCTGAAACCCAATGAGAGAAATTTAATTAACCACAAAATTTCGTTAAGCCGAAGCTGCCGCTGACTATTGACTCGGATCAGTAAGAGGCGCGTATCGGCCGACTTGGAAGATGCGATTGCGACACGATATACAAATGCTATTTTTGCGGACACAAAGGACTACGCCAGGGTCAACGATGACGTAGTGATCTGCAGGGCTGACACCATAGAAACAATATTTGAACAAGTCTTCAAACTGCCTCTCTTTAACCTGGCAGTTGCGGTGCATGCACTGCCTGGGAGCCACATACACTAATGGTGTTCAATGATGACGCAGATGAGACCGTATTGAATAATCTGGTAATTTGTTTAGCCACATGACGACATGCAATCATTCTTGAAAAAAAAAGTTAACTGAACTGCTATGGGGGTCATAGCACTGGAAGCCACGGACAAGAGCGAGAAAACAAGGATGAGTGCTTTTCCGTATCTTCCTGCGCTATGAGCCCCATTGCTGTCTCTAATCAACTAGCCCAAAGAACCATACTTCTAACTGAACTGTCAGCATTTGTGACAGCACACCCGCTTTCCCAGCACCGGCAACCTACTGAGCAGCTTAAACAACAGCGTACAAAGCAAACAAAACTGCATAAATTAGTAGCATGTTAATCCAGCAAGCACCACTCAGAAATAACTATTATTATTTTGTTCTTTCCAATCATGCACAATCAGTGAGTACACGGGGAGCTAGCGCGGTTTTCGTGACGTCGCGTGACAGACCGGCGAAGAGGGTGGTCCAAAAAATTTTTTGACCAATCGCGTAGTGCTGATTGAAGAATTCTAATAGTAAAGTTTGGAATAGCTTCACGTTATAGCGCCCCTGCTGTATATGCTAAACGCAATCATCCTTGCTAGCGCGAGATAATATTTTCAGGACATGGAATGTCTTCGTCGAGAAGGTGTCTGGTCCGTCGTTGTATTAAGAACATGCGTAGGAGAAAACTTTCGTACTTCAGGTACTACTTGTGACTGAGTTGTGGACCCTTCAAGTGCTTTAAAGTGGGAAATTGTGCCAGTTCGTGTCAATGTGTTACGGAAACCGCGACAGAATAGTAGGATTAACGCAGGACGCGCCACACAAATCCCCGAGCGCTTGCTTGAGTTAACTAACTCTGCTTTATTTTTCTTGTATTTCACACTGTTCCTCTACGTGCAGGGCAGCTCCGTTGCGGCTAATAATCTTTCCATTGCTTTTTTTGTCCCCTTTCTCTCAGTAGTGGCTTTTTCTGAGACTAGAAGATGCCACTCACTTCTTCACTGGAGGTGTGATGCAAGGACTTCACACCAAGGAAGTTTCACGCGCACTTAAAGCAAGCACGAATATTCAACGACGGTGCGAATGCTCTGATTCGGTTTATTGCACACTGCACTCTGGAGCTCGCAATACGTGCGCTGGTTACACAGGGTGTCCCCGTTCGCATAGACTGAGCATTAAATAAATATGCATCATTTTACTTGAAAACCAAGTGCATAATTTTCACAATTCCGTTGCGAAGCTTTCAGTAATCTTATGCCGGTGACGTTCAGGTAGTTACTAAAGTAAATTAGCAAACTTTTTAATTACGAGTCAAGACGTCGTCTTCGCGTGTGGGCACACAACGGAAGCCTATAGTTCTTGGATTGCCTTGTAAAGTATTTTTTTTTTTTGCGCCAGAATGCCTTTCGCGATACGTTTCCTACCGAGTCGTCCTGGTTGAGGGGCACTGCTTTCTGGCACGGGTAGGTCGCGTTATAACGTGATATCTTTTTTATATTCGTTATTTGCTTTCTTCCTTTGCTTGAAAAATTAAACATGTTAATTGCATCTTGTTGAAATCATGCCTGCTCGATGTTTCGCATAGCTGTCTACGACTTCCTATCTGATGTTTTGTTAATAAGGAAAGTATTTAGCGAGTCAGATAATTACAGGTAATTACTTATTTGAGAGTCAGCAACAAATTAATTACGAGTGGATTGTGAACATCACTGTGAACAATATGTACTTAGCCTCATTTTTACAAAACGATCAAGGTTTCTGAAAACTTCAGTGGTCGAATATGTTCATGACTGCAGTTTACTGAAAAATCTCTCGGGCAATGAAGGAAGATTCCGGAAGTATTTCTGGCTTGGTGGCAATAATGTGTTATGTAGTGTGTGTATAGCGAGGCATTGCAATATCTTAGGGTAAATGCTAATACTAATTCCAGCCATGCAATTTCAGTAAGTTCAGAGAAATCGCTTGCGATGTGCGAAGGCCCACCGATGCTATAAGCCGCAAATTCTAGGGGTGCACGAGCAAATAGAGTGACACAACCAGTATAAAGATATTTCAAACTGGCTTGGAGCAATATTTCTACATAACCAAATGTGGTGATGTACGTTACCTTCCTTTAAAGCCTGTTATACCGCAGAAAAATGTAGAAATCTGTACTAAAATTTTTTGTATAAGAGTACCAGGCAAACCGAACCCATTAATGCCGATTTGACCCCACGGCCACGCATGTTTGCTCAGAAGGCACTCATTAATTCATACCCGAGCAGAATGTCCAATCAAAGGTAACAGTTTTACCTTCCTTTCTATTCTAATTCAGCTATCAGCTCTCAACGACTGGTCAAAAAATTTTCTGCCAACCCCACTGTGGCTGTCTGTCACGCGACCTCACAAAAATCGCAAAAACTACCCATCTGATATATTTGCACACTCATTACGCATAATTAGACCGAAGTAAAAAAAATACTAATATTTTCTTATTCGGTGCCTTTTTGGCCTTTAGGAAATAAAGGCGTCGTCTCACCACTTACTATTGGGCAAATGTTTTCGGTCTTTGCCCACTTCGCCTGTCTGTCATGCGATATCACAAAAGCTCAAAAACTCATCGCGTCAAAGTGGCGTGTCCGCGTTAAGGGCGCATTAATATGCCAAACAAAACTGAATTTCTTTTTCTCAATAGCCGGAGACTGCCTGGTTTGGAAAGGAATAGAAGATGGCTGCCCGCCGACAACTCTGGCGCTGGCTGCTCGCAGCTGCCGGGTAGCATGAATTTATTTGCGTAAAATAAAACATTTTGCGTTGCATTATAACGTTATGGAGACCTTTCGGCTCGTATACGACATCGCTCTGTTAATCCTACTTTTTCGAGGATCCGTTTTATCGCCGTTCTTAACCTTTTGTTGCACGCCGCCGCGATTTTCGACCATTCACCACAAGCTAAGTACGGGGAAGCAGACCAATCGCAGACGCCGGCAACCCTCCTTTACGGCAACTTTTACTGTTCTGGCTCAGCCCCATCAAGAATGTCTCCGGCTGAGCGTGCTCCTCGCAACTTCTCAGCCAATAAGATTAGAAAATCTGCTCAATGTAGACAATGATATTCGTTTTGAAGGCAAAACAAAGTGACATCCTATAAATCAGAAGCGCGTATGATTGGGCTTTCCAAGCAACGCTGTGGGTTAGGCCCGATGCTTGCGTCGGCGGTTACGTAAATTTCACATCAGGAGTTTGGAATAAAAACAGATGAGAGTAGCTGTACGTTACAGGGCTCCAGGTTTTCTAATGACCATGATGGCTCAGGTCACTGCCTTCGTTTGGGAAATTCCAGGCTAAGGAGATGCATAAGTATGGAGTGCTACAGAAAAATGCTATCGGTAGTTCGCCTAAGGCCATGTCAGTACGTCTAAGCACGAATGGCTGGAAGAACTTCATCGTGCAGGCCCCACCATTGTACTGGAAATTCCACAGGCAGCGGCGAGAGTCAAGGTGCCGAACGAGTCTCGGCTTTCAACACTTCGTCTTCTCGCTTCACAATGACTGCGTACATGGTTATGCCGACTAAGTAAATCTAGCACGGATCGAGCACTGCTACTTTATTCATGAAGAAGATTAACAGCGCGTTTTAGCACCCGTCAAGTAAAATGCAGGACACACTTTTAGCCGCGCCTTGTTACTTAGGATCGACCCAAAAATTTTGCAATTTTTTTAACAGTCCTGTGAACAACAGTCCTTTAACAAAAAGATAAAAGTTCAACATGATGTTCGAAAGCCTCCATCGGTATGCCCATAAAGTCAACCACATGTGGTCGTCTTTATGTCATATCTATATAAAATATCACAAGGAGAGTTTTCGAACAGAAAACGGTGACATGGTCGACAAAACAGGAACATGAATACTTCAATAGTGCTTTAGCACAGTACATTTGCTAACAATTTGCGCCAGCTTCTCAATTCGACAGCGAATTTGCGGACAAGACGATCTGGCCTAATTTCGCTGAATATCATGCCTGTGTGCAAATCTCTTTTCCCTTCTCTTCTTTTCGCCAGTAGGTTCCTTCGTCCTCGGACGTGTCGCTATTCTTTTCTTCTGCGAGTGAACACTTCAAAATTTCGCATCATCTTGATATTTATATTTAGTACTGACTTACTGAGTTGAAAAGTTGCTACTTAAACTTTCCTTTTGAATTTCCCTATATCGAAGAATTTTCGTTAAAGAATGACTTAAATAAAAGGCATGCTTCCTAGATTCACAATATTTTAGTTCGTCTCTTGAATTGCACAAACGTAATCAAATTTGGGGAAGGCAGGTGGAGCTAAGTGATTTATTTGTTGCCATGCCTTTAGATAGGAGTGCGCCAGGTAAAATTTGCTTTTAAGCGAATGTTTAGGACGCCTAAACGGAGAAGGTGAGTGTCTGGCATCGTACAGCCTGGTCGTTTGAAGACGCCACTCGAGAAGTGGGTTGATGCAAAGACCACCTGTGTTTCTGTGCACTCAAAGCTAATGCCATCGTAAAATGTGCGCCAAATAATGGCACACATATAAATCCATAGATTTGCTGAGGGCTGCGCGAACGCACGAGTAAATATCCGAGTTCTGCACTGAAAGTAGGCTCTGCACGAACATAATTCAAATAGATCTTTATTTGCTTATTTCAGAGCTTCGTGTTTAATAAATCGTGAAGTACAATACTGCCTCGTTGTATTCTTTCTCGATATTTTACCTTAGTCTTTGAGATAACCCATCTTCTTCTTTCTTACTTCTTTCCTTCCCATCTTCCTGTCTTCAATTTATAATTTTCAATCCCCTACATCTCGAAAAGTAGGCAGGCGTTGTGCCCATTCCGGTGACAGCTGCCAGCGTGTTCCTTGGTTTCACTTTCCTATTTTTCAAGTGAATATGTGGCCTCATATCGAAAATGAGATTGAATGGACTCCTGTTCTGTTATGCTTGAGCAATAAAACAAAATCACGAAATGCCTGACGTTGCTGCACTTCTGGCAAAAATCTTTATTTTGTGAATGTTTAATTCAGGGTCCTCTCCTGCAGAGAAATTAACATCTTAGCACTCGGTGATTAGCGCGCCGCAACAAAAATTTTATTACGCAAGGCTACTCGTTATGCACGTACCCGATACAAATACGTTTTCTATTCGTGCAGCAATTCCGGGGCCTGTCATTAGCGAGTACTGCCTGACTAGAATAATTTATTATTGCGCCGGTTATTTCAGTAAATGTAGTTTATTGTGTGAGATAATAAGGCTGCTAAAAATTTTATTCATTTTTTTTGTTCGTACTATACTTTGGGTACATATTATTTATTCAGGCTGTGCATTGCTCCATTAAAATGATATATGACTGAAATATTTTGAGCCAATGTGATTCCATGTCGGAGACAATAAATCTTGAACCTTACTTTCAAGGTGCATTTGCTAGAACCGCTGAACTACGCTTCGTATTCTTTACCTTTGGCTGTTGGTAGAAGCTGAAGAGGAAGCGTATAAACGGATCTCTAGCTCTTCGCCGGCCTTAATCTTTTCTGAACAAACTCATGGGTGAGAGATCAACATTTTCCGTCTCTTCGAAATTTCGCTGTTAGGTATGAGGTGCGGCGAGATTCACTGCATACGCTATTGAAATAAATGATAATGTGTGCCCTAACGCTGTCTAACGGGCTGCCGCGTTTGGTACTATGCTGGCTCAAGATACGTACAATTGAGTATCAGGAGAAATAGGCAGCTTCTAGACTCAGGAGTGCAGAAAATTCTCTGAACAATGCTATGATTTAAAGGCGTGCCATCGAAGCACTAACGAGAGCTGCTGAACATCTGTAGGTGCTGTCGTGACCGTCGGAGCAGTTGGAAGCATGGCACTACAAAAGCTTGAACCTATCGTGGTAGTTTATCCGCAATCGTGCTTTTACAGAGCGCACTTCCATTCTTTTATGAAGTAAAAGCTGGACAAAATACATGAATTTGGGTTTGAGACTTTCCTAACTTTCCATACCCTTGTATAATTTTTGATACATTCTACGTATTAGTCAAAATCCCATAGTAAGGTGCAAATTATCAGTGCAGCTGGACTTGAGCTTGACAAAGCAAAGCTGCTGAATGAGCTACCAAGGCTTTCCTGCAACGCTTCATTTACTCCCTTTACAAACTGGAAATAGCGTCCAAATTCTTAGCACTACTTCGGTTGGCACCTTAATATACAATTTAAGCCTTTACTACAAACTTAGTGTTAAGAAAATTTTAGTACTGTGGTGAACACGCACCGGTGTATGCATGGTTGTCAAGATTGACACCTTGATTGCTTGAGAGTCCGAAACCTTACGGAACATTTTGATATAACTTGAACGATCACCCGTTGTACGTTTTTCCCGTGGTGCTCGACATAGACAATGTGCACTGGCGGTCTCGTGAACGAACGTCATGAACGGAGGCTGCGCAACCACGTCCAAAGTTAGAATTATGCCACGATTTTTCGTTACCTACTGTGGCTGCTGGTAAAACTATTCGCGCCTGCCACCACACGGCTGACAAGGAAGATAAGTTAGGCGTGGCAAGAAGCTCCCTTCAGAGAGATGTCGCAGCGAATATGACACCGGAAACGCTCAACTACTTTTGGAATTCTGAAGAGGTGATAAGGTTTAATTCAAGAGGAAGCTTTAGCTCGGGTATCCCTATCTAAATACGTGTAAAAAGAGAATTCAATTTTCTCGGTAATCGCTGCACCGAATTTGACGTGGTTTCTTGCATTTTAAAGAAAGAAGCTTGAAATCTAGTGACTCTTTGTTTCAAATTTTCCAGTTAGGTCATCATTTTTATAAAAAATTGGCAAATGTCAAAAATTCTCATAATCCTAAACTATGATGTTTACAACTCTAAAACTCCGCAATGAAAAATGATATCATAATTATGTGAATTGCATCTAATAGTACACCTAAAGCGGACAAAATTTATATGTTACTCATGAATTCCAAAAAATCTAATAATATGGAAATACAGCTCTTGCCGAACCTTGTACACAACGCAAGAAATTCACGTAAGATAAAAAATCACGTATTGGGTTCGTCCGCTTTCAATGATCTAATGGATGCCGTTTACAGAACCGCGATATCTATTTTTGCATTGCCATTTGTTGGGCGTGTTGGTAAACTGAAAGCATATTTAGAGCCAGCAAACAAGGACGGAAGGGAGACGACGCGTTGTGGCGTCGTCTCCCTTCCGTCCTTGTTTGCTGGCGCTAAATATGATTTCTATTTTTGATGCAGACTTATTAAATTTTAAACTTTGTGCTTCCCATTTTTTCAAACTTTCGTATCTTTGAAAATTCTTGTAACAGAATTCGGGCCCTAAATCGAAATTCCCCTTCCAACAGCGGCTATAATTTACCTTTCTCGCAACTGCAAGAAATTTTATTAAAATCGGTCCATGTGTTATCTCAGAAAAAACGTACGTGCGTTTAACATTTACTTGAATACGCGGCGTTGGAGTTGGACCCGAGCTGAAACTTTTCTCAAGAGCCACTCTCCCGTGGCTGACTTTACCAGAACGCAAATATTGCGGCAGTGCTATCGGTCCCACATGAAGCTGTCACGGAACAGCACCCTTCGCCGTAACGTATAGACCGCAAACTTTTGCTTCGGCACCAGCGTTCGAAACAAGCGCATCAGAACCCCACCGCCATCTCTTGGTGCGGCCTGCATAGAGAGTGAGGGTGTGATGAAGAGGTAGCTGACGGTAACGCCACGGCGAGCAAACACTTGGGAGAACCACGCACAAAAAAGATGCTGAGTTCTGTTCGTTCTGCCAGTTCCCGCAGTTGCCGACAAAGGATGATTGCCAGCTGCAAGTGGTGCGAATTCTAGAGCACCCTTAACAAAGTTTTGATTCGTAAGCGCTCTTGGCGACTGGCCGGTCACCTTGTCTTGTACTATGCCCACCACTAGGATTGAGTATAATTTGCTATTACGAACAATTCTAGATTAAGCGCCTTTTGCGAATACAGGCAGTCATCTATAGGAAATAAACTTCAAAAAATGAATACCTATATAACAGCTCGATACTTTTGATTTTCAGCAACCTTTGAACATTTGATGCATCTCCGGTAATCAAAACATGGCATGGCTTCTTTCAACTTTATCATTTGAATGATGACACAAGGCCTCAACAGTTATACTGAAATACTGTTAATTTGATTGCGATAAAGATAACGCTAGCGTATTTTCTACTCGCGCGTAATTAGTAACAGAAATATTAAGAATGTTGGTTTTTCCCACAGAGCAGCACAAATTTCAGCACATGAGGACTGGGCGAACGTGTCCTATCCGCAGATCTGGCCCGCAGATTTGCTCCTAGCATTGAGCCCTGGCAATCCATTCAGTATTGTGTTTCGAAATAAATAGGACATCATTCTATTTTTGTCCAGTGCGTGCAAGCGCGCACTTGATTGCATCAAGTTTAATTGCATAAAAATAATCGTTAACAAGTGGAACGCTGTCTGACATTTCCATGCATTAAGGTTTTTTGGAAGTTCAGTTTAAAATTTTAATGTGGCGAAGTTTCAATCCGACGTTGGAATAAACAATTCTCTTCTGATAGGAGCGTAGTGTGCGAGTAGTAACGGTAGCATGTACCTAAAGCAGTTATTATTGTATTTATCCGCTAATCCCTTGAAATGTCAGCTTTGTGGCATGTCCACTTCGTTCAGGACATTGGGCCCACATCCTACGTAGTTCGTAAATGAGGCTCGTAATGCTTTGCAGCAATTGAATATTGAATTGTCCATAAGGGCTCTAATCAGCCTACGCAGTTCAAGCTTCTAATCGTACATACATAACCCACAAGTTGCTTCAAATATCAACAAAATATAAATGACGTAGGTTGTTTAGTTTTTGACTAATCCGAAAAAAAGAATTTCGCATCATCTAAGACATCAAGACAGGCCGGCAACAAGCAACATTTTCAATTAACCTACGCACTGAAATGTTTCGGTTAGAATCACGTAAGCCCTCTTCCCAACAAATATAAAATTGAGTCATTTTTTTTTACTTTTCTGAGGGCAGCCAGGCAAGCGTCTGAGCGTTCCGAAGCACGCACCTAAAGAAACAGAAAACGAGGCATTAGCCATTTTAATTCAGCACCTAAACCATTCAAAATTTGCCTGAGCACGGGCACAGTGCACGCTGTACTTCCTATATATATACTTTCCGTAAAAATCTAGTTTTCCGAATGGACCGTGAAAACAAGCCTAATACGTCTTCCAGCGTTTCAAGCTTTAGAAGCATTGCTGTAAAAAACTCGAATTGCAAATAGAAATATAGGTACTCGATCGTTTGTGAGAACAACGTGTATTGTTACTTTATATATATCCCTGATTCGCGGCGATTTGATGAGGCACCAGGGCCGACCAAGCCTCTCCAGTTGTTTGTGTGGGGCGGAAGTGGTTCTGAACCTCCAGAGCATTAAAGTTCTTGGTACCCAGATTAGACATTACGCACGCCCTGTGGTGAAATGTCGTGTCCCGCTCCATGCCCAAGGAAAATATGCCAGAGAGTTTGGTTGTCTTGGCGTCTACTAACTCTTACTTCATTCTCAATTTCAGAGGAAAGCATCACCCTATCTGCCTTTGGTAGGTGTTCGCAAAAATAGTCATCATAGTCACTCATTTATTAAGCCGACCATTATGTATTATTAGGTTCTTCCATAATTTTGCTAGTATGTTTGTAGGCTTTGTATGACGGCACGTGCACAGTTACACGTAGCTGTCATGAACGAAACGAGCCAGTAAATGGTTCAGACAAGCCAAGCAAGTAAAGTGAACATACATGGCAAGAAACTCTCGTAAAGCACCTGAGCTCAGAAGTATAGTCCATCCTTGCGATGGCCGTAAAATGCTGTTACGCTTCCAAATTATTTCCAGAGCGCTCGCGTGGCTACAACCTACTCAAATAACAGAAACGTATCACGTAAAACAACACTCGGCCGTCCTCCGTGACCAGCAGTGTAAAAAAAGAAACAGAAAAATCTTTCAAGATGGCTTCATTTTACAGTTATTTATTTTTTTTGTCACCCTGTATTACTTTATCCACATTTTCTTTATGCTTCTGCATTTTTTAACAATAGTGTGGCAAATTGTAATTCATATATTACCACATAAATATCCCCAAATGAAGCAGCGCTTGACAGGCAGCTGATACAGTGCCACGCCTTTGTAACCAACTCCTTGGAACCTCCAAATTATTTTGTTATACTGGTCACTTCGTTTGAGAGATCGCTCACCGTACTACTCACAATAGATCAGGCTAAGAATATTCAGCACGAAATAAGCTCTAATGTAACGTCGAGACAGATTAGTCAGGTAAATCGCAATTTTTTTTTGCACACTTTGTCCGAGGGTATGTGCGACTGTGAGAGGACCGTATTGCACCAAGGTTAGTGACATGCTCCACGTTCAAAACGCTGGAGTAACGCAAGTTAAAGCTGCACATCGTCAAATCCCAGTCGTCTTCCTCGCCATCAAAATTGTTCGTTCGCTTACATTCGTTCACGTTCGCGTCCTTTCAGGACCTAAATGGCATCTAAGACACTGTCGATTGTCAGTTATGACTATATAAATTCGTCATCAACTGCGACGTATTCATCAGCCTTCACACCCGCTTGTGTGCAAAGCGGGCGTACAAAGTGAGCGGTTCCTGGAGCAGTGCAGGGCAGCTGCAATACTCGCTGACATCGGGACGCTATTCAAGTGCGTCGCTTGTGTAGCCGTTAGCGTTAGCGCAAGCTCAGTGGCGGCTGCGGAGGGCAGTGGCGAGTCGCTATACCTAGCGTTCGTTTTAAATCAAGAAATCAGCCGCCAGGAACGTGTGAATTCCTTCGTTGTACAGACAAATTACTTGTTGGCGTGTCCTTTAAAGGCGTTTGACTGTATTACCAAGCGCACATGACTCACCTATCAACATGGCCTAGTAGAATGTGAGCTGCACGTCGTCACCGCCTGGCGCTCACCGTCCGTTCACGTCTTTGTGGCACTCTGATCGGTACCCCGTAAAGGCAAGCGTGCTTGCTTAACGACTTTTGGAAGATTATAAACAGCGCGCAAAGGACGAGAGACAGTGAAACCACAACATAGCACTCTAGTCTTCGTAAATGCACCAACTCGCCCAGGTCTGGTATCTGCTGCGATTCATACTTTGTCCGCGTATTTGCATCCTTTACAGATCAAAGTGGAACCAGCAATATCTTCGGTAAGTGCTTCAGGTTGGATATATCTGCAAGAATCTCTCAGCTTATGAGGCACTTTTGTCTGGGCAACGAGTTTAGCATGGCTGTGATTGAAGATAAACTTAAGCTGCCAAAACAGACAAGAAAGGTGCCATTGACTGTAGACAGTTTTGCAGATTAAGTTTCTTCACATTTGCAGAAACAAACAACGCTTGTCATGCTTTGTGCGCGATGCCTGAGGGTGAAGGAACACAGGAATGGCTCAATCTTACTTTGCCAAACTTTTACGAAAGTTTCCGCTGATGGTGACCAGTTCGGCATGAGGTATACCGTCGCCTCCCAGATTTTAGCATTGGTTAAATAGCTTCAATCACGATGTGTCCACGGTGGGCGCGCACATACCATGAGAAACTAATATTATAAAAACTCCGCTATAATCTAGATAAGTGAAGTACCAAACAGGAAATTACGACGGTATTGCGCAATTTGATTTACTTCAATGATGCACTGAAACACGGACAAAAATTAGGCCACATTCGCGAGCCTGAGAGAAAATGAAGTTTTTCGTCAAGCTGGGATGAATCTCAGAAAATGGACGTGAAAGAGCGAAGAGATACGCATTATGTGAATCAAGATCCCATTTCGATCTCATCAAGTGAGATCAGCTTCTTAGGAAAGGCATAGAACGCGTGCGACGATACTTCGTTCAAATAAGGCAAGAAGTGTGCTAAGGCCGCGCACAAAGGTTAAAAGCTCACGATACGCGCGGTGTTTCAAATTAGATGTTCGATCCACCACTTTGTCTCGCAGTATTGGCTGTAGAAGCTGAAATTGGCACGCGACATCTGTGGAAAACCAAAATTTTTTGGCATGACCCTCTATATGACCAAGAGAATGACTTATGGAGGAAGTCAGTGACGAGTTAATCAAAGTTTATAGATAGTATACCGACATCGGAAACTGGAATGGGGACACTGACATTTACATTTTCTCCGATGCCTGTGTTATAAGATGTAGCGCCAGCGATATCGTCGCAATCACGCTAGAAATAAGACGAGGCCAGGCGATGCCATGAATGGCGCGGGAGCTTTGCTGGCGCCGGGGACCGAACAAACAAACAAAAAATACATTTGAGATTGACCTCTATAGTACTGGAACAACGTCTCGTTGCCTTTCTCTCTCATGTGCTCTGCAAACATGAAGCCTACATGGCATTGTCATACGAAAGTGAGGACGGAGACTCGAGTTTGAGTATTGCAAATAGCCGGGTCGCTGCAATCAAGGCCGACAATTTCACAAAACTAGTGCGTTTGGGAGCAACAGTGCGCGTGAGAATGGGACGATGCGTCGAATAATCTTAAAAGAGAAATTCAACAGTACCGATGCATTCGTTGAACACAAATTCAACAAACTACGGAATCCTTTTGTGTAAATACAGTGAAGGTGCGTTAGCGGTAATGAAAAGCCGGTTGATCAATTAAATATGGGACTTGTCGCTGCCGAAAAAGCTTTATCTTTGAAACTAACTTGAACCAGAGCGACTAAAACAAGCAGACGCATAGAGACAAATACCACATATGCAGCGATCAAGCAGCGATTTTGGTTGTGCGCATTGTGATAACAGAGGCGAGAGCTATGGAGCAGAAACGAACAATTTCGTAAAAATTTGGGTAACAAGGAACCAGTGGGACCAGATGTTTTTTGGTGGATGTAAAAGGGAAATCCCAAAAAGTGGGGCGTGCAAGTGAAAGCGAAGCTAGTTTTGTCACCAAACAGGACACTGCCAGGCAGTGTAGTATCGCGAAGGCAGTGCTAGGCTAACAGTGTCTCTAAGGGCGACCTGCCACGAGGGATGAATGCGACGAACTGTCACTTGACACATGCTGGACGTTTGAAAGAGCGACTTTCCCACAAGAGAATTATGCGTGCAAACTGGCCCTTATGGTAACAGTATTGGGCTGCTGTGCTGGAAGATAGAGGTTCGACGCCACACAAGGCATCGGCATTGGCGGAAGTGGAAGTTACATAAAGCAGATGAGGGTTAAAGCCTAGGTATTTCGCGTCGTCATGGACAACCGATGGTACAAGGTCAATGACCGTCTCACTCCGAGAAAAAAAAAAGAAAACATGCTACCGGCGCCGAGACTGGTCCTGTTTGATGAAAACAAAGCTGGCTTTACTTAACGATTGAGACCAATAGGCAGTAGGACCTCCTACAGATTACGCAAATGTCAGGCATTTCTTTGAAAGTGCAGATGTTTGCGCTTGTGGGTTCGACAACATGACAAATCATAGCTGAGAAGCACACAGGTGGAGAGAAGAGAGACGAGTGCCATCTTATTTTCCAACAATCACAAAGTAAAATAAAAGTACATTCTAAAATACTCCGTGATGATAGTGTGGTTTTTATGAGAGAATAATCAGCCGTCCAAAGTAATTTGTTCGAAAAGTTATTATTCGGCGCCTATTGCATCTTGAAGTGTTGCAGACATAAATAACATAAGTTGAAGGTGTCAAGAACGATGACCATTGACGTAAATTTGCGAAGATCAAGGCGCATCTACTCGTGCAATAGATTTTTCAGGTGGAAAGGGAAAGCTCGGTGAAAACTTCATGAAAATTGAGACGGCGACCTTACGAAAGTTCGGAAACTAGGGAAAAAGTGACTCAACGTTAGTGGGGAAGATGGCACATCAACTACCCGATGAAGCAACAATAAAAACTGTGATAAGAAGAAAACAAATAAAGAAAGACTAGTCAAGAGACGGTCAAGGGGGGTATAATACTACAAATAAAGGCGCGACCGATGATGCGATCGAACGTCTGTCTTTCAGCGCAGTAGCACAATGCTCTAAACGTTAGGCCACGGTCAGCCGCATGCTTCTATGGTGCCAAAGCTGCTCTTTGAAACGTATGGCGCATTCATCATGTGGATGTTTCTGGCGTTATTTCCTCTTGGCAGCAAGCGCTTTGAGACGCTGTTATAGACTACGTTGCCTTTGGGATTGGCCGTAATGTTCGCTTCGATACCTCCAAAGTAGGTAAAGTTCACCTACATAGCTATTGTAACAAAATATCTTGTAAATACTCCCCTGCGTTATTGCTGCTTCATTCGAACAACATTTTGGCGCACAGACCTGACACCTGACAACCACGACACCGGGCAAAATGTTCCCTCGGAGGCATAGAAACATGGTTGAGCCACGGGAAGGACGCGCCATGGCACAGGGAAGATATATCAGGGAAAAGTTGGAGAAAGGCAGGCAGAGAGAACACTGCCAACAGCGATCATCAAATCGCTGCTTTACTTACAACCGCCATGTTGAAAGGTTATAACCGTCATAGCTTCTCAGTAACTTCACTAGCAACACTTGCAAATAGCATATCTGGTAAATTTATTCTATCATGCCTTCGATTCTGCGTACCATCACCACTTTTCTAAAAGCTGGCGCTTAAACAGAAGCGACGATGATCCTTTCATGCCTGAACTCCTGCATGTCCGTGCTCACGTTTAGCATCGCTTCGAAATCTAGCCAACGCCATTCCACTAACAGGCAAACAGGCATGGGTCTTCTATATATTCATCATGAGACAGTGCTCCCGCCACTAGTATATGAATTAGTGAAGTTCGGTACCCGCCACAGCTTCATCTTCAACAAAGAACTTTTATCCAGGAGACGAGTGGATTTAAGCAGAACTGTCCAGCAGAAGTGTCCAAAAAAGAACAGCGACAGGGGAGTCCGGTTGCCGCATGACGCGTTTCTCGCCGTTTGCCTGCACCACCGCGCCAGGCATATCGGATGTGACGCGCCGGCTTGGTGCCGGCGCCGCCAGATGGCGCCTAGTGTTCTTAAAGAATAAGCGAAAGAGGAGTCACGCCGCAGTGCACGCGTCATACACAATTCGTTTCGACGCTGACAATACATTGTGCCGCTATGTTCGTTCAATGCTGAACGAACTGCCGTCGACAGTCATCGTAACATGGGTCCTCCTGAACTTTTTTGTTTGATCGTCGCATGTTCAGGATTAAGAAAGTTTCCAAACTCTAGTACATAAACATGACGTGGGCTTGGCCAATAAGCGGGCGGTACGTTTAAATTAAATGACATGAGATGCAGAAATTCGAGGTAATATCAGAGTAGTTGCAAAGCGTAGCACGGATGAACGAGACCGCATGCGCATGCGCCGCTTTTCTTTACGTCATAGATGGCGGAATGAAGTGGGCGAATTTATATCATTTCATTGACAGCTTTGCGAAAGCTTCACTTCACATAGATTCCGAAGTGTGCGTTAGATCTGCAAAAATTTATTTGATGGGTTATAATTTATGTTTGGCGTAACAATAAAATGCAGGAAGACAGGGGCCCGGATTAGAGGGCGAATGGGTGTAGCGGATATTTGAGTTGACATTAAGAGGGAAAGCTGAAGCTGCGCAGGTCACGTAGTGCGTAGGGCAGATAACCGTCCGATGCTTTATTACAGTAACAGAATGGGTGCCAAGGGAAGGCAAGCTCAGCCCAGGCCGGCAGATAATTAATTGGTGTAAAGAAATTAGGACATCCGCTGGCATAATTTTGAATCAGCTATAGCGCAATTCAGGGATTAAGATAGATCGCTGGCGGAGACCTTTATCCTGCGGTGTACATAAATATTGGTTGCTGAGAACGATAATAGTGATACTTTTCCCATTTACTTTCTTAAATATAATATTAAGGTTTAACGCTGTAAGCCGGCTGGTAATGAGGGAAAGGAAAGACAGTCCAGGTGGCAGGGAATTATTCAGGGTGGTGGAGATGTGAATGTTTACAGGCCGCTTGGAACAAGAGAGTGGCATTTAAAGATCACATGCACAGGCATTCAGCATGAAATAGAGCTTAACGTGCTGACGAGGATTTTTCGATACCCAAGTATTTAAGTGGCATCGACCCAAGCTGTAGAAATCGCACAGCAGAGTGTACCACAACGGTACGTATTTGTAGTATGGTAGTTTACTCGGAACACAAATTTCTTTCGCGGTTGCTGAATTATTTTGGGCAAGTTTATTACGCCGAGCAGAAACAGAATGAGAAGAAGTATTCATGTACCATACGAGCGTAACAAAAAGTGTGTATTTGTCCTCATTTTCGCACTGATAAGCCCTCGCCATCATAATTTTGATGCACATTTCCTCGCCTGGTTGTCGAAAGACAGGTATCGTACGGACCGCCGTATTGTAAATGACACTATCTTTCTTGTTGCCAAGTGAACAGAATCGAATTATTCGCTGCGTGGTTTTATCCTAAAAGAACTTGTCACCTTCCTGTTATCCTGTTTGCATATTATCATGAAACTTAATTTCTGCGTAGCCTCAGATCGGCCTTATTATAACTCACTCAAAATTTTTCTACCAGTCAAATGAACTGAAATGAGAAACTTCATTGACGACACTGTTTTTTCTCCTTACCTCCGACAGATAAGTCGCTCGTCTCCGAACAAGGTGAGTGCACTGTGACTTCTTTAAAGCAAACAAAATTAGTATCAACTACAGTTTCTAAAATTGTCATCAACTTGCATGGAGGCTCTAAATGCAAATTAATTTGTTGTTTTCATCGCGAACATGAACGAATAGCAGTGAAAGCGTAGGCGCCAGATTCTAATATGCAAATAACAACTACAAAGTGTTTGTCGCAACGGTTACTTTCCTTGCATTTGAACTTATCTCCTGTACAATCCGTGTTTGAACGAGAAATTTAGGCAATAGGGTGCGACGTAAAACTTATTCGTTGTTATTTGTCAAAGTCACGCCCGCGAAGGAACAATGAAATTACATCATGACTCCGAAACCAGCTGTCGCTTCGAAAACGGTGCGGTCATCCGCTTACGAATGTTGAATTTACAAAGATGCTTCATCGCGGGCACATTTACTCATTTGATAAAGCGTTTTCAGAAATATCATTCGCATTCCGCTAACTGGAAGTCGCTCTACGTCGCTATCAGTTATGCGAAGGTATCCTTGCTTAGCTGGCGTCAGCTTTATTATGCGTCACAGTAGGAAAGTGCATCATAATTTCGTAATGTATTCCTGCCAAATTTTTTGACACCCAGTGCTTTGACACCCAGTGCTTGGTATACACACACACGCAGGCACACAAACAACGCGTATGCATAGAACGCGCACACGCATTCTCAGGCGGTCATACATGCAACACACACACAAAGGCACGCACACGCACGCGCACAAACAAGTACACGTAGGCGCACATAGAGCACACACACACTCACACACACCCACGCACACAATACACCCGCGCGCACACAAACATGTACACGCAGGTACACATAGAACACACACACGCACGCACGCAAACACATACACGCAGGCACACAAGCACACATGCACAAAACACACATCCAGCATTTTTTCGCGCACATGCACACAACACACACACAAACGCACGCACACAAACAAGTACATGCAGGCACACATAGAACACACACGCACGAACACACGCCCACGGACACGACGTACATGCACACGTGCACAAACATGTATACACAGGGACACATATAACACACACAGGCTCACACACGCCCACGCACACAACACATACACGGAGGCACACAAACATGTTTACGAAGGCACACATAGAACTTATACACTCACACACACCCACGCACGCAGTACACACACGCACGCACACAAACATGTACAGGCAGGCACACGTACAACATACACGCACAGAAGACGCACACACGCACGTATACAAAGATGTACACGCAGGCACACTTAGAACACACACAAACACGCACGCACAAAACAAATTATCTGGTAAAATAACGCCAAAAAATGCAATGTCCGTCCTATTTGCCGGTAAGCCAGTCTCACGCAGCGCTTGGTTGTGCCCAACGTACCACAACTGTAAAACATTCGAATAACTGCTTGTAAGTAAGCGTGAATTTTGCCAGTAAAACAAATATTGCCTAAGATGAACCTCGGATTGGGCAGAATTTAGAGTGATTTATTAGTGCCGCTTTCTGCAGGTACCGAACAGAGCCGGTAAGTATCTCTGGCCAACATTCCTTTCCATGCTTCTCACCCATTTCTTTGCCCTATCTATATACCCGCTGTACCCACGCCTAATGCTTTCGCCAATCCCTCGGCTGTCGTCTTCTCTTGAGCTTTTCGCCAACAACTTCAACAAATTGACGCTTAACTCATAGCCTTGAAACCGATTAGTAAAACATGACCAAGGAAAGCGCCCGCTACGTTGTCTAAGCAGCAAAATTCTGCTGAGCCTAGGTGTATAGCACTAAAATGAAAACAGCCGTATTATCTTAGCTTGATGCTAAGATCACGCATATTGCCAGTGAAAGTACAAAATAAAGAAAACGGGCTGGCAGATGAAATAGCACACCGTGGTATTAAGTTTGTAAACAGGGATAAGGTGTCTCAGAAAGGCTGGCCAACGTTTCGATAGGAGGACCTATCTTCGTCAAAGGCGGCCTCGTCATCCTCGGCGTGTTAGTATTAAAGGGTCAGTGCAGTGACGTCACGTGTGTTCGTCGTCAGTGGCGGCTGGTCATAAAGGCAGAGTCTGCATGGGTAATGAACGCTAAAAATTATGGGGTTTAACGTGCCAAAACCACTTTCTGATTATGAGGCACGCCGTAGTGGAGGACTCCGGAAATTTCGAACACCTGGGGTTCTTTAACGAGCACCTAAATATAAGCACACGGGAGTTTTCGCATTTCGCCCCCATCGAAATGTGGCCGCCGCGGCCGGGATTCGATCCCGCGACCTCGTGCTCAGCAGCCCAATGCCACAGCCACTGAGCATGGGTAATGAACGCTGTCACCCGACAACTGGGAGCGCCGTTCCCAAGACGAGGGGAAAAAGAGCCGGGGATTGGAATGCGGGGAGATATGAAAAGAAAGAAAAGGATAGAAAAAAACGGAAGGGAACACCAAGAGGGAAAAAAACAGGGAGAGAAAGAACAAGAAAAAAAAAGAAGGCGGCATGGGAGGCCGTTGGGGAAGCGAGATGTTAGGGAGCATTCAGAGGTGTCGTTGGCGGCATGTTCTTGTGCCATTAGAAGAGCTGGTTACGCTGTCAGCGCGCGAGTAGCACAACAGGCCAAAAAAAAAAAAAACTGAGTTGAAAGCGTGACTTTAGTAGCATAGCAGCAATGCGTCGAGTAATATTGAAGTAGTTAGGATGGCGACAAGGAGTCTGGGATGCAATGTATGGCGTATCTGGAAGGCAGCGGCATGGTCTTTGAAGGGCCGTTAGCCCCAATAGCTTAACGTAGGTGTCGTTACGGCAGCATACACAAATGGCGATATCCTGTGTGGCTCAGGCACCGAAAAAGGTACAATGACGTCTGGGACTTGTGAATGTGTTGGTGAGGGTGTTTCATAAACATATAATAGAAAACAGACCAAAAAATATGAGGGGGGGAAACCGAAAGTGGAATAACAAATAGGAGGGTGACGTGCGCTGAAGCGGGCGGGGGCCGGTGTACATGGGAAAATGGGGTGGTACAGTTGATATAAACGTAAAAACATGAAAGAGAATAATAAATAGAGTAGTAGGCAGGAAAAGATTTTCGAAATGGAGGAATAGGTGAGATATAGAATTAAGGTTAGCTGGTGGTATAATGTGTTTTGTGCCTTGGTTGATGATATGAGAATTTCATGTTTAAGTTACCGCTTTTAAAGATTCGAAGATACCACTGCCAAATTAATTCCAGTCGGGTGTAGGCAATTAAACCTGTGTATGAGGTATGATTCCGTATATTTCCTTTCACGAGGTGAACGGAAATTTGTTTGTTGTATATAGAGCCTTGCTTTGTCAAATATATGACCATGTTCATCAAAGTGGTTGTCTACTGCTTTAGGTAAATTCTGTTTTGTGTCCGCGCGGTGACCGTTCAGTCTTGTATGAATTTGTTGTTCAGTCTCATCTATGTATTATTTGCTACAAGTGGCACATTCTTCGCTGTAGACTGTCTTGCTTGATGTCTAGGTGAAAGCCAAATCTACCTTGTGTTCGTAATTTGACGCTGTACTTTTTACTGTAGTAGTAGATTGAATATGTTTGCATGTAGAGCACCTGGGGTGGCCACAGGGACCGGTTCCCAGCTTTTCTTAGTTTGACATGCACAAGAATATATTAAAATTTAGTGTTGTCTGTCGGCTACTCTGGGTGGGTCGGGAAAAATCTTATTAAGTTTTTGGTTGCTGGTGAGAATTGGGTAGTATTTACTGAAGATGTTATTCACGTTTGGTAGTGCGTTTGAGAATTTAGTAGTAAGAAGAGGCGTTGTTGTTTTTGTGATCCTTGGGCGGGGCTTGAGGACCTCGGCTTGATCAAGTTTGGTTGCAGTGGTGTCGGCTTTTTGAAGGTCACTGTTGGGGTGGTTCCTGTTTGATAGGGTTTGTTTAAGGTGATTGAGTCTGTCTATGTAGCCTTGGATTTCAACGCAAATGCGACGCAGTCGTGTGGCTTGGCCTTTATAGATGCCTTGTTTGCCATGTCTGGGATGGTGGCACGTAAATTCTAGGTGCTGTTGTTTGCCTAAAGGTTTCCTATACAGCGTCGTCTTTAGCGCCCCATTGTCAATGTATATTGTTGTGTCCAGAAAGTTTGTGCGCTCAGTTGAGGATTCTGATGTGAATTTTATTGTTGGAATAAAAGAATTTAGAAATGATACATATTTATCGAGGCTGCCCTGACCAAGTCCCTATATTATGAATATGATGTCGATGTGTCGTAGGCATGTGTGGGGCTTGTCAGTGCAGCGCGATAGGAAATCTGTTTCTAGAATTATTATAAATATGTTCTTTCTGGACAAAACATTATACATTGACAATGGGGCGCTAAAGACAACGCTGTATAGGAAACCTTTCGGCAAACAACAGTACCTAGAATATACCAGTCACCATACATTGCCAACACGGCATCTTTAAAGGCCAAGCCACACGACTGCGTCGCATTTGCGTTGAAAACCAAGACTACATAGATAGACTCGATCACCTTAAAGAAACCCTATCAAACAGGAACCACCAAACAGTGACCTTCAAAAACCCTACATCACTGCAACCAAACTTGGTCAAGCCGAGGTCCTCAAGCCCCTCCCGAGGATCACAATAACAACAACGCCTCTTATTAGTACTAAATTCTCAAACGCACTCCCAAACCTGAATAATATCTTCAGTAAATACTACCCAAATCTCACCAGCAACCAGAAACTTAAGATTTTTGTCGACCCGCCCAGAGTAGTCTACAGACGCTACACTAATTTTAAAGATATTCTTCTGCATGCCAAACTAAGAACAAAGACGAAGCTGGGAACCGGTCCCTGTGGCCACCCCAAGTGCTCTACATGCAAACATATTCAATTTACTACTACAGTAAAAAGTACAGCGTCAAATTACGCACACAAGGTAAATCGCTTCCCCAACGCCCTCCCGTGCCCTCCTTCCTTTTTTTTCTTGTTATTTCTCCCGCTATTTTTTCACTCTTGGTGCCCCCCCCCCTCGTTTTTTTTTCTCTTTCCTTTTCTCCCCGCCTTCCCTCTCGCCCGCTCTTGTCCCCTCTTCTTGGGAATGGCGCTCACAGATGTTGGGCGACAGCGCTCATTACCTCTGAAGTCTCTAGCTTTATAACCAGCCGCCACCGACGACGAACGCACGTGACCTCACTGCACTGACCCTTTAATACTAACACGCCGAGGATGACGAGGCCGCCTTTGACGAAGATAGGTCCTCCTATCGAAACGTTGGCCAGCCTTTCTGAGACACCTTATCCCTGTTTACAAATTTTATACCACATATTGCCTATGGTATCCTATGACATTCACTTCGAAGAAACAAAATACACATTTACAATTAAATGATGTTAAGTACCCGGAGTCCGCAACTGCTTTCGGAGTGTGCAAAGTTATAAGGCACACTTTGTTAAAATGATGTGTATCCTTAGTATTGTTTATTTGTTTAAAATAGTCTCAGAGTTAATGCATTCCGTTATAGAGGGTAAGCGCAAGAAAAATACAGCGTATGACACTCGGAAGGTGCAAGAATAATTAATTATAGCAGACTGCAGAATACAGGAAGGTACCCTGCAGAATACTGTACCAGAATGGATAATTGTGCGAGTTGGTTAACGTCGGTGTTTAAAAGATCGCGAAAGAGAAGAAACACGTCGGAAGACGCGCAAAGCACAGAGCTTGTCCCTCGTGTTTTCACCCCTGTCTTTTGACCCTGGTAAGCTGTTTCGAGAAGAAAGAAATGTAGAATACAATACATACCACATACCAAAAGTGCATAGCCGTAAAAGGATCAAAAAAGAAAGAAGTATGAAAACTACATTGCATTCTTGAACTAATGGGACAGAAATTATGATTGGGCATGAGCGAGAGGGTTGACCGAGGGTGGTATACCTACTTCGGGTGGTTACCGGAATTTTTAGGTAATCATGGAGGTTGTCATCACAGGTGTATAAGTCGCTAGAAGAGGGACAGTAAGAGACGCCTATAATTGTTAATATAAAGTGTGGTGTTACATCTAACCATACCAATACCAAATCGGACGCTCTTAATAACAACTGATTCAATCTCCTGGTCTTTTCATGCGCTTCGTGATAGCTAGTAGCACACTATCGCAAATTTTGCATTACGATATTTATGGTCAGCGTGAAATGTGATTGAATGAAAACAAGCGAGAACATTTATTTATTTATTTATTTAGTTGTTTACACGTAAGGCATTGTGTAAAGTGAAGGCATTGTGTAAAGGGGGAAGTATGTTAACATAGCCAAAGGAATTAGGAAGCAAAAAAAGGCATCGCCGACTCTGGGCTACACGATCGAATGCTACTGAAAAGTCCAAAAAGATGCAGTCAGTTTGTCTACTACTGTTCATGTCAAAGTGTAGGCCTCAGCAGAATTCCAGTAGATTGGTATCGCAAGAAAATCCTTGTAGGAAGCTGTGCAGTGTCGGGTAAAAATGTTCCATAAATTTGTTTAGGGCTAACGACACTTTCATGAGGCCAACGATATTTGTTGCGCTGTCCAATTGAGAGCACAGGATGCATCTTTTAGAGAGAAGACAATGGATATTGGCTAAAATAGTAGTTTGGGGGAAAAAAGTATCCCCGCTCATGACTAGCAGGACAATCCCTGAGACAAATATGTTACTGGAGTACACGGTACCAACCATACGTCAGTAGCTGTGAGGAGGACACGATTTATCAAATGACCTCTAAACGTCCTATTCGAATTTAGGAAACACTCACTCGCTCTTCTCCACGTTTTTCGATCCCTTCTATACTCGTCGTGACATCAACAGGGCTGTGCACTCGACGTCACCAGTGTAAAATTTGCAGCACCCTTAAGCTTCGCCTTTAAGAATGGAATACGATAGCATTCAAAGACCCCGTAATGCTTTTCGTGCTTCCCGGCAACTGCAGCTTATCTAACCCTAACGTTTATCGGGAAGCATATTTACAATGGCTAGTAGGTGAAACAGGTGATAACTTTGCAGATGTTTCCGTCGGAGCAGTAGGGACCGTCGAATAGGCCGATCCGCATATATTGAAAATGTATGCGGATTTCAACCGCGCCTTAGTAAATGTATGCGTTGAGCCGCGCCTTAGCAACCACGGTTGAACGCGAGTGGCTGAAAGGGCGTGGGCGACACTCAACAGCCCCGCAACCTCTATACGAATACGCCGCGTCCCCTTAACGCTTCTTACGCTAACCTAACCTAACGCTAACCTAACCTGACGTTAACCTAGCGTAACGTTAACTCAACCTAACGAGGCCGACACAGACAACAATGCTCACGACGTAACCGTTGTTAGAACACACCGCGCCACGCCGGCTGTTACGCTAACCTAACATAACGCAACGTGAAGGTAACCCAAACAAAGGTAACGTTAACTTAACCTAACATAACATAACGTGGCGGAGACGCAAAGACAATCCGCACTGCATAACCGCTGTGAAGCCATGGCACCCTCACACCTTTTACGCTAACCCAACGTAACCTAAGCTAACGTAAACCTAACCTTAACCTTACCTGACCTAACGTGGACGACACGAACAACCAGTAATCCTCACGGAGTGAGATTAGGCAACTGCGTTCAACCGTGGTTTCTAAGGCGCTGTGCGTTTATTTCACTCAAGGGGGACCATTCAAAAATTCTCCTGAGAGGTCCAGGAGAGCAGGCCCGGCCTCTACTACGGCACCTACTGCAACCCCCGGGAAATCTGTATTTTCTATTTTTTGAAGGTAGAGTGCTGTAAGCCGTCACAAAGTTATAATCCTGCATAACTGATTCAGCAGCAGCACCGCACGCAAGAGAAAGTCTCTCCGTCGTACCTTTAGACACAGCGATCACCAAATAGGGTGTCAGTGCCCGTTGGTTCACGTATTTCACCGCGCCGGCAGCCAGCGCCCGAGCGCAAACAAACTCGACCCTCCTCCGCGTGGCCGGCACGCCTAGGGTCAAACGCACGCTACACGTGCAAAGAAACTTCTCCACCGTAGTGCCTAAACAGAGTCATATATGCAAAGAGCAAAGGCCCCCACACTTTCTCTCTCGCATCTGCTCTTATTCGCGCCTGCGCAGGAACGTCGAGTGCCGCGAGAAATGCCACGCCCCGTTGTACCTACTAGCAATTGTAAAAATGCTACCGGAACACAGGCGGCGAACATAAGCAGGAAGGCAAGCTTGATGGTAGAAACGCGGCTTCTAGAGTGGGTAGATCTCCTGTTATTGTTTCACACTTTTAGTATTTCATTCTGAGAAGAGCTAACATAAACGATATGCGCTGTCGGTGTTTACTTTTTTCCCATTACATTTGTTTGGCGGCTGCAGTTCTCGAAATTCCAAGGAACAGCTTCGTAAACAATGAAAGAGAAGGTATGTTCAACTTTATTGGTGGAAGAGTGGTTAGGTTTACATGGATACGAATTTTGTTCGAAATTCTTCCCACATGCGACGCTGGACGAGCGACGATGGCACTGGAATTTCTGCCACACAGGGCCCTTAACGTTCTCGCGTGAAAAGCTTTTGATTGGTCATCATACCGGGGACATCAATTCCAATTGTCTGCTAGGAAGCCGTTTGCCATGGTGCTACACGTTCGCTCTTCCTCGCCGTCTCGCTTGCCTGTGATGTGCAATCAACTGATTTCACATCGTGAAGCGGGTTTTGTGCTGCGCGTGCAGCAGTAACAGCGCGTTGGCGAAAAGTGCGCAGTGTTGGTTAGCGGGAGTTGATGGTGTTCTCAATTAGGCAACGATCGTCAGGTTGGCAGTGACGTAGTATTCGTGCGTATTCTAGAGAACTACGCGACAAGGACGATGAATAGCGACGGTGAGAGAGAAAGTGTGCGGAATTATTTAGAGGCCTTTCACGAAGCAATCTAAACGCATTCGAAACAATAGACGCTTTTCTCGCAAATCTTCGACTGAAAGGATTTGCGACAGCAAGCAGTTTCCTCTTGCACGCGGTGCTGTTGATGTATGAACGGGCATTTGCTAATGAATAGCCGCCTTGGGTGCAGGCTGACATAACGTTAGGATGGAAATTTTGGAATGTTAATTTTGCATCTTGAAGTAAAAAGCGCGAAAACAACACTACAAAGAAGCCCGAGAGACAAAAATTAATGATATAACGAGGCGCAGACACTACGCGCCTTCGTGAAGTCTATGAGCTTGCTTTGTCGGTACACTGTGGCGCCAAATGGCGTGCACGCTGCCTATGAAGGATTTTGCTTCGATGTGTCGGCGGGTGACCTCGGCTTCTTCCTTTTTTTTTGCTTAACAACACGCAAAAGGCGCTTCTTGCAAAACAGAAAGCTCAATGAAGCCAATATATAGTTTATTATTGCAATAACCGAGAAGAGGAACCGTGGGATGCTCGAATTTTATTGCGATAACAATCATGCTTACTCTCCTGGAGTTAGAGAAATTTTGAATTGCAATGAGCTTCTTGATCTTGTTTTTTGTTTTGGTTAAAACCAAGTGGTTTAGACCAACTACACGAGAATCAGTGCTCGTTCTTCGTCTATCCTTGATCTTGTTTTCGTGTCTAATCACCTGTTGCCTTTACTAATAGACTGTGAGACCAGTGATGGCACCTCTGACCATAAACTTGTAGTACTGTCTTTCAGCCTTTCCGCCAATGCTCTAAACCATCCCCGCAAGATGTTGTGTTAAACTTTGCTAGAGCTGGTGATGTTGGGGTTCTAGAATTGCTAGAGGACTTTTATGAGAGATTCTCTGAACTTTATATGCATAAGCAGGGTCCTGATTGTCTGTGGGAGTACTTGTCTAATTTGGTCATGTCGTCTATAAAACTGTATATACCTAAGCGTGTAAAGAAAACTATCAATAGAAGCCCTTGGATGACTAGAGAAATAATACACTTAAAGAGGCTAATAAAACGAAAACGTAAGAATTATCAAAAAAAAATCCTAGCACTCAGACTCGTTCCACCATTCAAGATCTTGGAAGGAATCTTAAGATACTTGTGAAAGAATCCAAACAAAGGTTCTTTGGCATCACAATCCCAAAATTTCATAAAGAAGCACCGGGTAAATTTTGGAGATATATTAATCCATCATCGAATGCTCGCTCCACGGCAAAATCTAATGAGCATCCATCCTTCTTCCGACAGTTTCAATGATTATTTTGCATCTGGGTTCACAGAAGATAACGGGATTATGCCGAGCATTGAAGCTCCATCTGACAGACCGCCTATTGCTGACGTTGAAATTTCTGAATAAGGTGTGCTCCACCTATTGCTTCATTTGAACATAAAGAAAAACCCTGGACCCGATGGCATCCCTAACGAGTTTCTTTATCGCTACGCCGAACGGAATTCTAAATATCTTGCATTATATTTTTCGGTCTTCACTTCATAGCGGTTTTTTACTAAAGGTGTGGTAGCAAGCTAAAGTGATTCCTGTCCTCAAAAGCGGCGGTGCTGACATTTTAGCAAATTATCGCCCTATATCGATTGCTAGTGCCTGCTCAAAGATGCTTGAACATATCATCTCGAAATAACTGTTAAATTATAATAATGAATATAACTTGTTATCTATCCACCAACATGGCTTTAATCGAGGCCTATCCACAACATCTCAGCCCATTGAATTAGCCCATGATCTTTTAGAAACTATTAACTCTCGGGGACACATGGATATTATCTTCATGGACTTTGCGAAGGCATTTGATAAAGTGTCTCACCATAAACTACTAAGAAAAATTGATGTTAAGTTCAAAAATGCTGCTATTACGCAATGGTTCTCATCTTATTTTCTTTCTCGCGAGCAATATGTCGAAATTAGTGTACAAGGTCTCAGATTTCGTGTGTTAAGTCGGGAGTTCCCCAAGGCAGTGTTTTGGGCCCCCTTTTATTGCTCTTATTTATAAATGACTTCCCGAATGAAATACACGTTTCCATCAGGCTCTTTGCGGATGACTGCATTATATACAATAAAACTGATACAGTAGGAGACCAGGCTAAACTACAAGTAAACTTAGAGAAGCTAAAGAAATGGTGTGATGAATGGCAAATGGTGCTAAATCTGTTAGAAACTGTAGTTATGACAATCTGTAGAAAGCTTAATTTCTTAAACTACTCTTATTTTATTCATAATCATGTACTTATAAGATTTGATCAGCATTAGTATCTTGGCATGAATTTCACAAGTGATCTTTGCCGGAACCACGATATAAATTATGTGTGTGCCAAAGCCAACAAGTCACTCTGGTGTCTGAGGCGTAATTTACCATTTGCAGCTCAAGAAACAAAACTTCTAGCTTCTAAAACATTAATTAGACCTATAATTGAATATGCTAAGCTTGTCTGGGACCCTTACACTGCTATAAGTATATCAAAAATCGAACGAATACAGCGTCTGGCAGTAAGATTCATATTCAATAAATATTGGCGGATGGACTCCCCTTCTCCACTTTGTGTACAGGCAGACATACCGACATTACAGGCTAGACCTAAATATGAAAGACTTAAATATATTTACCTAATAATTCATCATGTTCATATTAGGTATACAGACTTTTTTGAAATTCGTTCTGGTGAAAACACTAGACATCGTCATTCAATGTTTATTCGTCCCCCCTGTTATTCATACCGATTGTTTCAAGTATAGCCTTTTTCCAAGAGCTATCAAAGAATGGAACTCCCTGTTGGAAGAAACCGTTTCATCCTCATCAATTGATTTCTTCGCAAAACACATTGCAAATATCCTTACTTTGTAAGTAATATACTTTACTTTGTGTCTTTGTTATTTTCAGCTGTTTATGCTGTTACCTCTTGGTGTTATTAATTTTAATTTATTGTCCCTTTTTGTGTTTCAATGTACAATTTTCCATGTACGAAATATGTGATTTATAATTGTTCGTATTCCTCTCCTGCTATAACCCTTTGTAAGGGCGGGCAGTATCTATAAATAAATAAATAATTAAAATAAATAAATAAATATGGATACTCCAGGCGCATTTCTGCCGTCACCGTGAGGTTCTTTATGAACTCCAAAGGGGATAAAATCGTCGCCGCTCGCCGTATGCTGTATGTGCGAGCGAAAATTGGCGAGGGTGAGGCAGCGATATCGTCTCAATCTCGCGCACGTAAGCAAGGGAAGTGGGGAGGAAGTGCGCCGTCTTCCCTCGCGTGCAACAATCCGGGAGGAGGGTAGCGGGAGCGGTGTGTTCTACGCTTGGCGGCCCGGGCCTGGGCGCGGGCCCTCCCGAGTCGCGTATTATATTTGCCAGTAAGTACAGTGGGGCGTTGGAGAAGTATGGGAGAGGCCTTTGCCCTGCAGTGGACATAACGAGGCTGATGATGATGACAGTGGGGCGTGGCACTTGCGGAGACGCCGGACGTTCGCGCGCATGCGCGAGTAAGAGTGGGTGCGAGAGAGGAAATTTGGAGACATTTGCTCCTTGAATATATGACTCTGCCTAGGCACTACGGAGGAGCTTCTAAGCGTGTGTTGAATGGGTTTGACCCTAGGTGGCCCGGCAGAAGTCGTGGGGTGCGGTAATGCTTAACTTAGCGTCGCATGCTGGCGGCTGTACGTAATTATATGTAATCAATCGAGTTCCTTACTAATTGAAAGAACGTATCACTATATCGCATTATTGATGGCGCCTCCAGGACACGAAAGCGGCAACGGGGACACCAAAGCTAGAAGCAGGAGTGGTCCGTGGGCTGGGACTCGTCGAGGCCTGCTCGTGCCAGGGGTGTATAAAATCGACTGTCCGAGACAGCGTACAGCCAATTTGTTTATGCGAACACCCCCTGGCACACTTCGGCCTCTGCGGCCCCAACCCACGGGCGCCCTGCTTCCAGCTCTGATCCCCCCGCTACCCCTTCGGCGCCCTGGAGTTCCTGCGCCGCCTGCTTTATTGTAACCTCGGGTGCTCTCCTGAGGCCTTCGTTTGCCGGTTACGTGTGGCCTCCTGGAACAGTGCTTGTAAAAAAATCTAATCTATCGTCGCTTCGAAAAAAGCCACCCCCGATTTGTACAACACCAGACAGAATCTTGCCCCTTCAGACGCAGCGATCACCAAATGAGACGTCAGTGCCCACTGCCTCTCTGCGCGGGCAGCCAGCGGTGGGGCGCAAACTCGACCGCACCCCGCAATCCCGCCATTTCTAGGGGACAAACGCATGCAACAAGCGCTAAGAAACATCCTTCGTAGTGCCCAAGCAGAGTCACATATTCAAGGAGCAAACGCCCCCAAATTTTCTCTCTCGCACGCGCTCTTATTCGCGCCTGCGCAGAAACGTAGGTCACTGCGAGAAACGCCGTGCCCCCACTGTAGCTACTAGCAATTGTAAACATGCGCCCGGCTCGCTGTATCTTGAAAGCCACCTGGGACGGGGACAGAGCCCGGCCGCGCGCCGTTTTCGCGGCTTAGTTCACGTTGATGCGAGACAGCACGAAGCTCAATACGCTCGCTGCTGCTAGAAGTAGTTCTCTTGTTTAATTTACGATAGCAGAAGGATACGCCGATCAACAAGTGTTCAGCTGCCATGAGACAAGGGTATGCTGTAAAAAAGCTGCTAAACAGTAAAAATGAAGCTAAAGGAACTGCCGGGGCACTAGTCCATGAAAGATAGAAGACGTTTTTTTGTTTTGCTGTCTGCAGTACAAGCGCTGATATATATATTAGGCTGCCGCTAATGTATCATTTCAAGAGGAATTCTGCATTCAAAGCGCACAGCTTGAAGAAGGCCCGATTGCCCGTCATCTAGATGGTCATTACGGAATATTCTCTCAAGTCACTTGTTGATAAAGTGGTTGCACGAAGTCTTGGCACTCTTCATTCAAAGAGTTGTGTTACAACGAACTGCCTTCTTTTTCATGGGCAATTCTGGGGCACATCGTTCATCCTTGGTGGATGATATGATGATGAGTGGGTCTCTACAAAGGTGCAGTTCTTTCCTATCCCAAAAACACATCATTATTACAGCCAGCAAGTCATCTGCCCAAAGTTCAGGAAGCTGTGCACTAATGCAGACTTCCGTAGCGGCTTTAGTGTTGCGGAAAGGACATTCTTTACTCTTATATAGCTCTGGACGAATAATTTGGATGTTCTTCTGCATCAGTTTGATTAAAAGCTGCTGAAAGGATGTCAACTCTCAGACGTTCTATTGAGCATGGAAAAAACGGTGATCAAAATTGCCTAGTGAACATGACAATAAACGACGTGATGCATAGATAGTGTAGGAGATTGCGCCAATGCGTAAGAGTACGAGTGTCAACGTGGCTAATGGAAACAGAGTAGCTTTGTTGAGAATAAAAACTCAGGAGCTGACCACAGAACTCAGGAAACCTCATGGTAAGCAACCGGAGGCCCTTTTCACGGAGCTGTCTACTAAGGAGTGGGTGACATAAATGATGCTTGCGGTGATGATACCGAATATAATAGCGGAAATGAGTGCCAGAACTTAACTGAGGAGCGCCACCACAAGAAACCCAACTACCAGTGTAGAACACGATGAAGGAAAACGTTGCCCCTCATTTAGGCAGGGTTGTGCAGCAGAGAAAAGAAATCACATTTGACAAATTGGTTGCCCGAACTGAGAATAAAACTGAAAAGAAAGAAAGGAGGAAATCGTTGCAAGGAGTCCCCCCAGTGTTTTTTTTTTATTGAAAGCGACTCTCCTTCATCGAATAACACACCGCCACCCAACCGTCCAGCAGTACCTCCTACATGAATGTTCGATGGTTTTCCCGTCAAACGATCACATTACTGTGTGACACTGTACTTACTCAACATTACATTTATCTAAAAAATTGTTAGTTTAAATGTATTTTCTTTAAATCACACAGTGAGAAAGGATTGGCCAGATTTGCATCGTTTCCTATGAAAAAATCTGCTTTGTTTCCTGCCCAATCCGGTTCACGACCTACCCGCCGCACTAGCCAACGGCAATTGCGTTCTGGTGCTGGGCCTTAGGGCGCAGGTTCGATTGCGGCCGCAATGTCTCCGTTTTCACGGGGCCAAAATATAAGAACGCTCAGCTGCTTAAACTTCCGTAAAGAATAAACAATCCAACATAGTCAAAGTTATTTCGGAGTTCCCCCTCGGTGGCGTGCCTCAGATCGCATCGTGGCTTTAGCACGTAAGAGTGCCGAGTTTAGTCACTTTGGTTTTGCTTTGCGTCCGAATTTCACTCATTGGCAGCGGCGGGCCGTAATCGCCTCTCTCCATTCCGACGGCGTGCGCCTTCTCGCGCGGCCTCTGTTGCCGGTGTCGGGTAAATGGTGAACGGTGCCGTTGCCGGCGCCAGACAAGCGCTCACATCGCAACGGCCCGTCTCAACAAGATTGTAACCGACGCGCAAGATTGCCGAAGGTCGACGGAAGCACCAACTGGTCAGCAGTCCCCACGAGCAAGAGACGTATAAAATAGTGGTGGAAAAGAAAGCAGGGAAGAGATTGGGACGACCGGATCATGTAAGATCACGTGTAGGGATAAAATGTAGATAGATAAGTTTTGGGGAAAAAAATTGAGATGTATACAAGAATGCTAGGATGAAAAAGATGTTTATCACACCTGATTAAATCAAGCAGGCTGTGGGTGATGATTTGTCGCCGCCCTGTTTCAAAAGGGATGCCAATAAACCATCATCATCATCATGTAGTGTGGCCAAGACTCCCGCGCAGCAAAGCGGCACGATTGTAGGTGATTCGCGAGTGTTTTTCACTGCCATACCACGAAGCTGACAAGTGCTGTCGCAATACCGAAGTGGCACGAGTGCTCCACGTAGCGCTTCTGAAAAAAAAACCAAAGTGGCGAAGCGTGTCGGCTGAAGGACGCGCGCTGAGTCTATGTGGTTGTACAGTAGTAATCGGTTGCTTATTGAAATAAATAAAAGAAAAGGAAGCGAAGGAAATAACCGCTGACTAAACTGTAACCGTCTATCACAGTGTGCTGACACCTCAAAAACGGTCAGCGGTTGAGGGTAAGGGAGTAAAAGGAGAGGGAGTGAGGATAACCGAGAGAATAGAGCAAGAAAGAGAACTACTTACACATATACAACTGTGCGCCTAGGTAAAAGGACGCTTAGCCCTGCAGGATTGCGCATGTTCCACAATATTTAATGAGGAGAAAAGCGCGAGTGCGAGCACACGAGTGTATACTGGGGCGCGCGTCAATGACAAAGCGCAGACAATGACAAATTAAATTAAATCAATTTTGAAGTTTTAGGTGCCGAAATCACGATCTAATATTGAAGCACGCCGCAGGGGGCTACTTTGGATTATTTTTTATCCCCCGAGTTCCTTAAGCTCGCCTAAATCTAAGTGCACGAGTGTTCCTGCAATTCACCCCTACAATAAAATCCATCCGCCAAGGGCCGAATCGAACGCGTGACTCCAAAATTAGCCGCGAAACTCCATAACGACTGGGCTGCGGTGGCTGGTATAGCATAAAGGGCGAAGATGGCAAAACAGAAATGAGTCAAAGCGACACAAAGAGGGACACCACCCAGGTTTTCAGCCTTCTCTCGCTCAAGTGTGCCAGGTCGAATCCATCAAATTTTCCTGACACTTTGCTGCACTTACCGTGCATTTTTGATTACGTGGCCTACCGACTTTTGAGAACCACCGCCAAAAAACCGCGAGGTCCTGGGATCGATTCCAGTCCGTGGGGGCCACATTCCGGTGGGAACATAAAGTAACAACGCTCGCACACCGTGCTTTGGGTGCACGTTAAAGAACCCCGAGTGGTCCACACCAATCTATGGCCCGCCGCTACTGCGTCCCTCCTAACCCACTGCGTAGTTTCGTGACGTTAAACATTGTAATGTGTACTCCTTGCATGCAAAAAATTTCACCTCTCTCTAAAGTGTCCAGGTTACGTGAGTCCTTGTGCTGGAGTGTACTATATTGTTGCGATAGCCCATTATATGGACACTCAATGCGCATTTCCGCCGTCGGTGTCTGTGTCGCTGCGATCTTAAGCAAAAAGTCCAAGTGCAATTGCATCGTGGTCGCGCACCGTATGCTGTGTGTGCGAGTGAAAGCATGCGAAGGTGAGCCGATGATGTGGCTCCATCTACCGCGCGCAATGCATGAAGGCGGCGAGGAAGTACGTGTCTTCCATCGCGCGCAAGGCACTGCGGGGGGGGGGGGGGGGGGGGGGGGCGGTGGCGTGAGCTCTACTCTGTTGGCGGCTGCGTATGCATGGTGTCTACCAACCGGCAAAACCGGGAAAACTGGGAATTCTCAGGGATATTGAGTTGTCTGGAAAATTTAGGAGATAACTCGGGGAATTTGTGCTTCTATCAGGGAAGACTATCCGCAATATTTTTGAAAGGGAACGAAAGTCGTGGTAATGCTGGCTCGAGTAACAGAGAGGAATCGTAACGAATGGTCTTTGACGCAGCATCGTTGGCTGAAGGAGTTGCCAGACTAAATTCAACGAGCGACTTTCCGGACGCCAGATAATTCGGAGGGCTTCGCGGCCCCGCTACGTACCCCTTAGGGTCAATGTATAGGATCGTCTGAAATCTCGCATGCAAAAACCCTTCGCCATCAGATTTTCCGGACTTCTTGCCCTGACCGCAGGTCCGAAACGGCATTAGTAAATTTCACAACCGCCGCCATTTTGTTAACCTCGCCGCCTCGAACCGACACACTCGCACGCAGATCCGCTGGAAGCCGTAGCCGCCACAGCGGCAATGCTAAGCCTAGCTGCTTGGAGGTTCGGTATGAAGCTTCATACCGTTCTATGCGTTGTTTTTCATTGAAAGGATTCACCTCTGTAAGCAATGGTACCGACGCCGCCTTTGTGGTCATCGGGATTGGCTTGGAAGTTCGGAAAGCACGGCGCGTTGCATAATGCTCGTTTCCGATAGTCAGGTTCGCCTCATTACAGAAATGTTACGCTGTGAAGCATAACAAGTCTGTGGCAAAGGACAATTGTCACGGGACACCAGCATGTGTTCCGTAACTATACACACACCCGCCATGGTTGCTCAGTGGCTATGGTGTTGGGCTGCTAAGCACGAGGTCGGGCGATCCAATCTCGACCACGGCAGCCGAATTTCAGTGAAGGCGAAATGCGAAAACACCCGTGTACTTAGTTTAGGTGCACGTTAAAGAAACCCGGGTGGTCGAAATTTCCGCTGTCCTCCACTACGTCGTGCCTCATAATCAGAAAGTTGTTTTGGCACGTAAAACCCCATCATTTCTTTCTAACTATACACACGTGCAACCCGCAATCTCCTGTCACAGTACGAGCACCGATATGCCTAATAAGAGTACTGGTTGGCCTTCAGAGCTTTTTCAGGTGTGCCTGTGGCGGTTTGAGCCCTGAAGGGCTGTAAAAGACATGCATCCATCTTTCCGGATGTTTTCGCGGCCCCTAGAGAGTCCGAAAAATTGTACGCAGACTGTACAACTGTCCAAGAGGATGCTTTAAATAGTCCGTGTGGCGAACGCACAGCCGAAGGAGAACACGAAGACAAAGGACCTACGCATTCAGCACTGAACGGGAAAGGAAGCACGCCGCTGCTTTTTTTGAAGGAGCTTGCACTCTAAAAGCAAAGTGTTGGCTGACGCAGAAATGCAGGTGTCCCTCATCCAAGCAAAAAAAACTATTTAGAAACAGTGAAACGCAAGACTGAGCTGTCGTGCGCGGGCTGAGTGTGTGTCCGAACACTTGAGATTGACTTACCAGCTGTTGCGAGAGAATCTCACTTGTGATAAAGTTCGGGGCTAATACCAGTTAGCTTGCTATCAGTTGATAGAAATCACTCGTATTCTAAATATTCTGTATGCATCTCTTTTTTATTCGTATTTGAGAATGTTCGACCCGATTCGCGATATGTTTTACTATTTCTTTCGGAGATATCTTATTCGCTGTGTATTTTACTAACCCATCCGTTCTGTTTTCTTTTTGAATAAAATAAACACAACCCCTTACTATTCAAACCGGATTACGTAGTTGTCTTTAATTTTTTAACATGCTTCTTAGAGAGTGACGCCATTGGGCGACATGATGCAGGGAGCCCGTCTTGACCGGAAACAAAGTTCTAAGTCACTCAAGCAATATTGCAAGGGCACTCTGAGAAAACCTGGAAAACTCAGAGAATTTGGAATTGTCAACTTGGTAGGCACCGTGGTATGGTGCGGCTGAGAGTGACCGCGTGGGCCCTGTATTGAAAGCGATCTGCGGTTGGGACAGAGCTTGGGCGAACCGAGGGCTGGCAGATTCGTGTGCGCTGTGTTCTCGCCGTTTAGGTCACATTAAACCGAGAGGCAGTACGATGGTCAATTTGCTCGCTGCTGCTGCCACACTTCCTCAAGCCAGCGTTTCGGCGCTAGTGTCTGCGGTCATTGAGAGATATGTGTTCACGTTTGCCTTTGCGCGCATGACACCATACTTGTTCATTTAGTTAGCGAGCGAATGCTTACAAGCTTATACGGCTGATGGAACTACTATCCTTCCTTTGTATTGCTGTCTACTAATTTGCTATCGCAAAGGTTGCTTCGCATTTGGGTTGAAGTGCGACTTTTAAAGCTAAGAAACTTTCTTGGCCTCTTCCTCTGACTTTGCCACTGCTGCTGTTGATGTCTGGCACACCAGGTGGGGGGGGGGGGGGGGGTGTAGAGCCTGTGCATCCAAGACAGGAGAGCGGAAGAGAGCAAAGGCGACGAGAGAAACTCGTTTGGACTTTGTACTGCGCGCAATGTACACAACTCCTTCTGCAGCTCCCCGGGCGTTGCCAGATTAACTTTATGACAGTTACAATTATCTATGATCCCCCACAAGAGCATTGCCGAAATTACAGCAGTTACCTTTCCACTAGCATGCAAATACAGAGGGAAGCTAGATAGAATGGTAGAGATGACACACAATGGGTAGCACCAATGCAATCGCAAAACAAGTGAATGGTAGCCTTGCCACTCTTCGCTCGCAGTTCCCATACGGGGGGGTTAGGGACAATGCGACATCAGAAGGCAAGGAAACACTACTATATAGACATGAAAGCGACTGTGGGCAAACTACATAAATCGAAGTTTAAGGTATGGTACGTAGGTTACATTTCTGCTATTTTTGAAAAATAAGCACCATGTGAATTTGTCAAGCGGGCAACTTACGCATAGTGTGCAAATGCAGAGCCGCATTAGAGTTATCCGCTTATATGCAAATTACTATGGCCGTTTTTCAGATCTAAGAACCGGTCCGCTATTCCAAAAATATAATATGCTGCGTGCGGACAGGATATATTATATGAAAATTCTTCTAGAAATCCAAAAGAGAAATCCAAGCGCCCAAAGTGGTCAATGTAACCTCTCCGGATACTCCTTGCGACACAGCTCACGACACACACCAAAAGCAAGGACCAATTACGGGAAACAAACATTTCTCTATCAGTCCACAAAAATAATGAACAGTTACAGTGCATCTGTATCCTTAAACACTTCTTTACAGACACTTAAAGAAAGAATAAGAGATTGGTTAGATAGGGAAGACATATACTTTAAAATTGAATGAATGCGTGTAATAAAATGAAAAATGTTTCTGCCATGAATTACACATTTTCTCTTTTCAGTATTCACACGATTTCATTTAATATCTATTGTTGGGTTTTGTATTAACACAAATGTTTGCATCCACGCACTGTTCCCAGTGTTTTATTACTTTTGGCACACAACTATGATATTTTTTTATGCGCATGTTGTTGCTGTATATTGCTCCATAAATTAGCTGACGTTTATTTCGTGTATAATTGTAAAATTTTAGCATACCATTAGCATCTCATTTGCTTACTTGCACTTCGCCGTTGCTGTACATTATAGCATATATTTGAAGAATCGAATGACCGTGGACTTTCACAGTAACCAACGCTGTTGTAACGCGCAAAATTGTGCATATGTGTGTGACCTGTTGTCAAACCTATCGTTCGTGGGGGCTGAAACCTTTGTCAGGCTTTATGCCTTTAGTCTCAGTCTACCCTCATTTGAATGAAAGAGAAATAAAATTCAATTCAATTCAATTAAAGTGCACCGTTAGATCGAGGCGACACGAGAGGAGCGCTCTCACGTCAAATAGACACTTTTGTGCCCGCCGCGGTTGCATTTCGGCTGTGGCATTGCCCGAGGTCGCGAGTTTGATCCCAACCACGGCTGCCGCATTCCGACTTGGGCGAGAAAAGCTCGTGTACTTACGTTAGAGACACATTCAAGAACACCACGGTATCAAAATTAATCAAAGTCCGCCAGGATGACGTGCCTCGTTATCGAATTGTGGTTTGGCACGTACAGCTCCATATTTCAATTGAAATTAAATTAAATTTAATACTTCTGCCACGACGCGATGTTCCATGCGAGGCAATGAATATGCTCGACCCTCTCAGAGGTTATGAAGTATGGCGCACAACAACGCGTCCACTAAACGCCTCGCCCTGTGTGTTCTGTCTACTACGCAGACAAACAGCAGTGGTGCGCGCAAGGTAACGTTTGACATCAAGTCACCACTCTCGTGTCGGACTAAACGTTGAAGAAATTAATATTCTCCATCAAAATCCCTGCTAATTATAGCCAATGAAGGCAAACAGCAAAAAAGCTTCACTTAGATTGATTTCCACAGTGCGCGAGATCCGCATAATTTTGATTCTGGTTCAATGGGCATCATCGATTTGTCCTCCCAAACTGTCCAGGACTGCCCGAGATGCTGCATACAGAACTCTTATTCGCTGAAAGCACCACCTCGGCAATTCTGTGACTGTCAAGGACGGATAACCGAAGAGGCGTACTGCACTTGCATCTATATAGTTTAGAAATACCAGGTGTTTCCGCGAACGCTTTAGCTAATTCCAAGGCTACGTTCACACGTGGGAAAGCGCAAGCGGGCGGAAAAGCCAAAGCAGCCGGAAAATCTTTTCCGCGCATGTACAAAATGTTCACATTTGTTTCGCCACTGCAGCGGAAATCACTGCCGCTTTCGCCCACATCCATCTAATTTGCGTACGTTTGTCCGCATGGTGGCGCTGTTCATTACACTATTTCAAGACATGCGGTCGTTCATTGACCCATCAGTTACAACAAGCTATCGTTTCGCGCAACTGCGCGTATCGTTTTTAACTTTCGTCTAGCATGGAAAAAAACGAGACATAGTTTCGATAGTTTTAGCTTAGTTAAATTACTTTTCCTAAAAATAGACAATGAACAACGGAAAATGTTAAATTTTACGACCGGATATTTACATGCCAGTGCAGCTTCCGGTGAAGCGGAGAGCGGTTCCGCTTCTCCGTGGCGAAAAGATCGGTCCGAGACCGATTTTTTCGCCGCCTTGTTTTCCGCCCGTTTTCCCGCATAGGCGAGCGGATTTTGTCAAGTTCTTTTCGCTTCCACCTGCTCCGAGACCAAGTGTGAACGTAACCTAAAGATCATCTGAGGCTGATAGCACATTTCTAACCATTAGGCTGGATTCCTGAAAAGGGGGAAGGGGTACATTGTGTGCACAAAAGTCGAAATGTATAGCTGGCCAATTAACAAAACTTCACTAATTACATTTATAACTAATGGCCTAGCTGCACATATTACAATTTACAAATTCGACACAATTTGCCTCATGCTTAATGTCTGTCGAGCTCAGACCAGTATCTGCACTACGATGCGATATGTGCACAGCTGCTCAGCAAGCACGTTAGTGCGTGCACGCACAGAGCTCGTGCCCGCAGTGGAAAGGGAAACCTCGCTTCTCTGACTACGCTTGCCAAGCCGACTGAGCGGGGCGCCACCGTGCGTCCGCTTGTCATTTTTGGATGCAGACGCACCGCGCGTCCATCGCGTCTCCAGAAGTCTTCCAAACAACCGCGCGCATTCGCCGTCGATATCACGAAAGCATGACGGCACCGACTGCAGGATATAAAAAGTTCGTCATTTAGCCGAACGTTTCAACGGTCGTTTCATACCTACAAAAATACGTCAATGTTTCCTTTGAAAAAAATAATAATAAACAATCAGTTCCCTTCCACTCTGTGAAAAAGGATGACCAGCGAAGCTTTGTATGTGGGCCCATTAAAGGCGAACTCCACCTCCGCCGCAGGTCCGCCCGGTTTCGCACTATCTTCGGGATCGGCCCAGGTATGGGGAGTACAACACGCCAGCTTCACTTTTGCCGTGGGTTTGCCCGGTATTGCAATACCTTCTGCATTGGACCACGTTTGGGGAGTGCTGAACGCCTGCTTCTCCTCCGTCGCGGGTCGGCCCGGTATTGCCTTACCTTCAGGATCGGTCCACACTCTAAAAAAAAGTTTACAGCCTTTGGGGCTTATTTTGTTCCACAACAATATTCGTGATCTGCATTGCTTGCGTTTCCTCTCTTGAAAACTCGGCGCTCGCTACTTTCCAGTCGATAATGCTGTGCCAAGCTGACAACGCGCTACGTTTTCGTGACTAGAAAGTACCGGAATCGCAGAAATAAACAAAGGAAATGCGGGCAAGACAGATGACGATTATTCTTTGGGGACCAAATACAACCCAAAGTGTGTAAACTTTTTTAAGTGTGCACGTATGCGAAGTGCTTAACGCCTGCTTCACCTACGTCGCGGGCCGGCCCAGCATTGCTGTACCTTCGGGATTTTGTGTCTACACACGGACACGATCCTGCAGTAACTAGCCCTTAACAGCTTGGTTGTAAAAAAAACAAACAAGAAATTAAATACCTTTTTTCAAACAAATAAGATTTGTCCCCGCCTGAGGCGCCAGAAACACATCTCAACCATCTTAGATTTGTTTCTAGAAACCATCACGGCAAGCGTAGCTAGAACAGTTACGGAGAAATCCAATGACAAAATAATGACCAACCCTTCCTCTACCAGAAAATGGGTGTAAGCGAAGCTTGTCCTCGGTACACCTGACCTTCGTCACGGTTAAGTCACAGGTAACCATGCCGGATTCCTTTGTCCTCCCGCTCCTTCAGCTCGGGATCTTCCCTGTCGGATCGCCTGGGCACGAGGGGCTACTGCTGTATCGGCACACCGACAGTGAGCCCTTTCACGGGCGAGCTCTTGCCGCCGCTCGTCGAAGGTTGCCAGTTCCTCGAGGAAGCGAACAACGCATGGCTGCCCCGTCCGTTTTTGCGACGGACCTGAACGGAAAGAACGGATACCTTTTCCTGCCCTTTCGCTCCCCCGCGGAAGCGAAACGGCTCTGATTGTTTGGGCGCTTTGCGTGAGCGTGCGCCTATGCAGCTGGAAACCTTGCTAATGGCTTACTCTCCGGCACCCCTGTTAATTCATCAAACCGCCCTTTCCCGCAGCTGCTCTGCTCTGAGACCAACATTTTTTTTTTTTGCCTGATTACATCGCCACCAAAACTTGTGAGCCAATACAAGCTTCGCTTGAAAATTGTTCATAAACCTATCGAGAGCCATGGTAAGATTCTTCATAAAGGCTGCTTTATGGCTTGTACACAGATGCAAGGTTTCTTTTAAAAATAGATTTAGCGCAATAAATAAATATGTGTATATATATATATATATATATATATATATATATATATATATATATATATATATATATACATATATATATAACCAACATGTCTGATGACTAGCTGAGGAGGAAGAAAACTGTTTCCCCAAGAGTATGCTTGCCAATTTCATTTGCTGCATCCTGGTGCTCCCTCAATTTCGCGTAAAGATTCGTTTTACCCTTTCTATTTCAAGGGGCGGCAGCAACATCTTGTGGTGCCTTTTCTCAGCAGCGTGTGTGCTCTTCGTAGTCGCCCTTCTGGCCTCATTGCTCGTGGTTCTGAGCGTGGGTGAGTGGCAGACTGTTGCAGTGCACATGCTGCAAATATGTTATGGCATCATTCTTGTTTCCAGCGTTCGTTTTGCCCAGTGAATCCTGGAAACGCATCGTAATTTCAGGTCACTGCTACGACTACAGCAGGGAAAATAATTGCAATGAACGCTACAGGAAAGATAGGACCAGGAAATGTGCTGATTTCCGGCGCAGCGTTTAGTACGTGACCGCTATTGTGGCAGTGATGGAAAATTAAGAGCGAAACCTTAAGCAGCGCATCTACTTGAAAGGAATAATGAGGTATGCGGAGAACTTTGGATATGACAGAAATTGTCGATTAAATGACACAGTCAACTTCTCCGGCACTCAGGTTATCTGACGATGCATGCTAATACATTAGAGCCTTTAGAATGGAATGGCGAGGGAGCTTTATTCGATCCTTGTTTCGTCGTTTTGTCTTGAGCGAAAATATTGCACTCTTTTCTAGCAAGCACTGTGTGTTGCAACTTTACCGTTATGGTTTTTTACGTTTATTTCGTTTTTTATACGTTGTGTATACACTTCTGTGCTTCAAAAATTGTATGATCTAAACCTACTAATGTGACCTCACCCAACACATTTACGGCCGGGTATTCTTTCTTTCTCTTTTCTGTAAATGAAGAACGGAAACCTCAAAACAGCAGAAAATATACTGGCAAGCGGCGAAGTGCCCTAAATGTTTTACTACAGTGCTTGTTTCTACGGAACAGCCTGGGTGACACTTCACAATCCAGTTACTTGCTCCATTCCTCAGTTATAGCGTTCCTGGCCACGAAACGAGGGCCCATCCGCCCGTTGTAGTTCAGTCGTTATGACGTAGAGCTGCCGAGCTCGAGGTTGCGGATTGGATCCTGTCCGCGGCGGCCGCATTTCGATGGGGACGAAATACAGAAATCACTCCAATACTTGGATTTAGGTGTGCGCGTTAAACAACCTCTGGTGGTGGTAAAAATTATTATTCCGGAGTCCCCCACTATTACGCTTCTAATAATAACATGGTCAACCTGGCACAAAAAGCGCAAACATATATTGTCAAAACACGCCAGAAACGCTTGTTTATTTTTCTGAGCAACACCATCACACATACCTTCATTGCTACAGAGCATTAGTAAACTTGGAGCTGTGTCAGGACGTCACGCTATGGTCAAAACAACTATGCGAACAATTCTTTCTTTTGCACTCTAAACGGTGCCCGTTTGTCCAGGGGCTAACACCGTTACACTGCACAGGGAGCTGTAGCTCGGAGGCTGGTATCTGAGTAAGCGTGAAGGGAGAAGCAATTTTTCTCTGCAGCCGCTGCAGCGAATTTCATGAAGGTTGTTACATTCAAAACAAAATGCCAAAGTCTAGTGACAATCGCCGGCAATTTCTTTAATTTAGGCTGTATGTTTCTTGTATGAAATTTGTCGAAAATTGCTATATTTCATTAAGCGAAAGGATCATAGAAAGAAAGGAGGCAGTAGGAAATATAAGCTTTACGGTTCTCTTAAAATTAGGCCCTGGGGAGGCACGCGAAGACCACCCGTGCAAATGATTTATGCGGCCAGGGGGACAGAAAGTGATGTGATAATTATCTCTGTAAGCATACCAATGAAGCAAAATTGAATAATCAACTTTTTATTGACTGCAGCAAGTGTGCATGTTTGTATTCAAAATTTAGAGGCAGTCGTGTTTCTAGAGAGTTTCACTTGGAAGAATTCTAGCATGTTGGCACTCTGAGATATCGGACTCCAAATTTTAATTGTCGTTTGCATGATTACGCGCGCGAGAGAGTCAGGATCGGCGCAAAGCTCTTCCCTACGTGACGCCCCTCCCCCCTCCACCCCGGGTACGTGACTGATTCATATATTTCATTTGTTCCAACTTAAAGGGACAACAAAGAAAAGAGAAAGAAAAAGATTTTACATGTATTACAAAAACAGACAATCTAAATTAGCAAGAAAAAAAGATAACCGCTCTTTATGTGAGAAGAGGCTCAGTAAGCCAGAAAAAAAATATGGAACAAAACACAGGCGGCCGAGCAATCTCGAAGTTTCCGCACCGGCTCACCTTGACGCCATCGATTTTGACACTGTCTGCTAGGGATTAGTTATTTTTTTATTTGTCAGAAAATGGACAGCATTGTATTCTACGAGAGCCAAGCATTCCACTTGGGAAGTTGTTGAAACCTCAACTGAGCGAACGTGGTACTAATGCGAAAACATATTTTCAAATCCCGACGTCACACTGTCGTTCTGTCGCAGGAATTTCGTCGAAGGAAAAACAAATGAACTTTGACTTTTATTTTCTCTTCTAATAACCAACTTACTATCGCGCAGTTAAGGAAAATAGACTTTCGAATGAAATCTTGATGAGGTTAAAGTGATTTATTATTTCTATTTAAGATTTATTCAAGTTGACGGTACTTCTAATTGCAATTCCTACGTTTTATTTCCAGCGCTTTCCAAGTTCTAAATAAGACAGCTGCAGTAAAATGTTATATGGGGACAGTGCACATGACCACTTCAGTATAGGACAACCATTTATTTGTGCTTATTGCTGTAGTTTCGACTATCGCGAATGCTCGTCTTGCCTGTGTGCCTTCGCTGATCGTTCATGTGGGGTGCTGACTTCCCAGGTAGCTTCGAAGAAGTGGGCACCACAGGCGATAACCAAGATCTAGGCGGTGGCGGTGGTCTTGGAAGTGAGGCATCTACGGGAAGAACGATTCCAGTAAGAGTCGCTATACCACCAAGCATAACCACAACAGGTACAACCCCTCTACTATTTAAGGCGAACTAAACATCAACCAACTGCGGTAAATTTGTTCTTTTGATTTCATTCCTAGATTTTGTATTTAGTTTCGTAGCTGGCTTCCTGACCGCTCCTGTTCTCTATGCGGTTTCAGGATCTGAAACTTTATGCGTAATACAGTTTTCTTCATTGGCGTCATTGGCACATATGTGCCTGACGTGTGTATAAACGTAATATCAGTTTGTTCCCAGACTCTGTTAACCAAAAAGCGGTTTATGTTTTATATTCTGCAGAATGCCGTGGCTATAATGGAAGAGAACCTACGTCATCGTGCGATATAGTGGAGTTAAGCCAAGCTAGAGCAAACATACAACATTTCTGATCCATTCGTGCATGCCATTCACTGGAAGTCAGTGATGTACGTACTTTCGTTACCGATCATCTCAAGTAGGCAGAAAAGTTAGGGTGTTATCTCGGCTGTCTTTCTGTGCAAGAAAGCCTTGGTACAAGCTTGAAAGCCAGCATGAAAGCCAGTAACACAAAAGCGTCTCACCATATCACTGGATTGGAATGACATAACTTCAAGCAGCATACGCGCTTTTCGTTTGTAATGGTTCATACCGCGAAGCGATCGGAACGCGCACTAACGTACACGAATGCAGGAACCTGACAAAGGTTTTATTTTAATAGACGCAACGGGGCAAAACAGTTGCAAAAACAATGCAATATGACGTCAAAGTAAGGGAATAGCGTATGCAGACTACGGAAATCAAATGCGCCAAACGAGCAATACGGCCGAATCATACTGCTGGAGTAAAAAAGAGCTTGGTGGAACAAATTATCATCGACATGCTTGGGTCGACGGAATGGCAGCGTAACTATGACAAGGGTAGCATGACCAAGGCAGCATGACGACACCGGAATGACAACAGCATGAAAACCATGCTACGACGTTGGTAGATTGCGTATCTATGCTTGCTTTCTTCTTCTCTCGTGTGTTCCATGGAAACCATATCTACTCATCCGACTCTTCACTTCAAGATCATACAAATAGCACGCCCTATAGGAATCGGTCTAAGCGAAGCTGTGGTGAACCGGCAAGACGAAACGGCGCATCTGAGGCGCGCAACGGACTTACGCGACGAACGCGCCCTGCAACCGCCAGCCCAGGTGGTGGAGAAACGCGACAAAGCCGCCACCACCCGCCACATGATCTTAGCTTTCAGGCACCACAAACTGGTCGCGCGACAACGCGCGTACGTCTCAAAAGTTGGGGTTCAACAACGAACGCGTCGGGCAACTCGGTTACTACACTCGCGGACAACTTTCTGTGGCATTGAGCTTCTGCACATGTATTACAGCGCGAAGTACTTCGCATTGTTTTGAACACGCGTAAACGACGCTCAGCGCCTGGTGCCGACGGACTAACTGATCAGGTCCTCAGGAACGTCGATGCAGCGCAGCTCCCTTCCCTACTCGAGGCCTTCAATGGCGTCTGGCGCAGTGGCATTATTCCTGCTGACTGGAAAGAGGCGATCGTCGTCCCTATTCTCAAGCGCGGCAAAGCTGCCACGAGCGTCAGCTCTTATCGCCCAGTGTCGCTTACTTCTGTAGCCGGCAAAACTCTGGAGGCCATGGCTTTGCGCCGCCTTGAGTGGATTGCCTCCGCCCTCGACGCTTTCGCCCCTGAACAGAGTGGTTTCCGGCGACTGCGCTCAGCAGCTGACTCGCTCGCGGACGTCGTGGCTACGCTAGAGCACGCAGCAAGTCGCCAAGAAGCCGGATATCTCGTGCTGCTCGATGTGCAACGCGCATTTGATGGTCTCCCTCACACCACCATCATTCAAGCCCTCCGTGAGCTACGTGTCACCGGCCGCCTCTTTGACTACATCGCGGCCTTTCTCAGTGACCGCACGCTCAGAGTGCGAGTTGGCGACACGCTCAGTGCCCCTCGCAGCGTGACCTCCGGGGTTCCCCAGGGCAGCGTGATCAGCCCATTTCTTTTTAACTTGGCTCTGGCAAGACTACCTGACTACATCCCCAAGATGACAGCCCACGAAGTCCGCGTGGCGATCTACGCCGATGACATTGCAGTGTTCACGTGCGGGCCCACGGCCCTCGGCTTCCAAGTGCAAGAATCCCTGCAGTCGGCGATCAACGCCATCGATGAATATCTCGCCAGCATAGGGCTCCAGCTCTCGGCGTCAAAAACTGAGGCGTTGTTAGTACACCCCCGTGCTCGTGCACGCTTCGAACTGCCTTGTCTCACGCTGCGCGGAAGCCCCCTCCCGCGGCAGAGAAAAGTGCGCTATCTCGGACTTGACATCGACTGCCGGGTCAACTTTAACGCCGCCGTCTCCCAGCTCTGCAAGAATTCTAAGAAGGTGGCTGGCGCCGCACGCTCCCTGCTCGCCCGTGGTCGTGGTTGTACACCGCAACTTGCGCTTCGAGTTTACAACTCCGTCGCAACAACGCGAGCACTCTATGCGCTTCCCCTCACGAACGCCAGAGCCACCAACTGGAACGCCATCGACATGGAGCACCGCACCGTAATTCGTCAACTTTACGGGCTTCCTCGCAACTCGCAAGTAGGAGCAACTCTCGCCGAAGCGGGAGACTGGCCGCCCTCACTTCGCGCACGGAAGCAAGCGATGAACCACATCGAGCGCCTTCAACGTTCGCCACAGGGACAACGCCTCGTTTGTCGCCTCCACACCCTCGAGGGCTCGGGCATGGGCCAGCGTGCCACCGAGTTCTGCGCACTCGTCGCGTCGACGCCGCAATTCCTACCTCTGCCGGTATTGCCGCACGCCTCCGCGCTACTCGATGTAAACACCACGGTGCCAGGCGTCAAGTCCAAGCGTCGAACAGCTGTTTGTGCTATGCAGCAGGAAACGGCCGCACTGCTACACGAGCGCCTAGGGGGCCGGCTGCTCGTTTACACCGACGGCTCCGTGGCGAGTGATGGTTCTGGTGCTGCAGCGTGCACGGCGCCGGATATTTGCGCTACACGGCAGTGCCGCCTTCGTGTTGTGTGGTCGTCGACGGTGGCCGAGCTTGCGGCGATCGACCTAGCCGCTGATCTCCTGCTTCAACAGCGCAGTGTTGTTTCTGCCGCGATCCTTTCGGACTCGCGCGCGGCACTGTGTATGCTGGCGAAGGATTACCTTGGACCTCCGTTGGTGCAGCGCGTCGGCTCAAAGCTCCGCCATCTCGTCAGCCAGGGCTGCGATTTGGCGTTGCAATGGGTTCCAGCGCACATCGGCCTGCTAGGGAACGAAGCTGCGGACGCTCTCGCAAAGCAGGCTCACTCCCTGCGCTTCCCCCTCGCTACCTCGGTCAGCGGCTTTGACGTGGCCAAAGCAACCATTCTGCGAACGCTTCGTGCGCAGCATCTGGACCAGCGCGTCGCCGCGGGTGCGTCACTTCGACTCCTCCCCCGCGTGGCCTTCTCCCGGGCGGACCGCTCTTTCCTGCTTTGCCTGCGCGTCGGCTGCTACAGGACGGCTGCTAGAACGCACAGGCTGCAGGGAATTGGCGACCCCGCGTGCAGCAACTGCGCCGATTTGGAGACGCTCGACCACTTGCTACTTCGCTGCCCTGCCTTCGATGTGGAGCGCACGGACTTGTGTACAGTCTATCGGCGACTGGGACTGACGATACGGCGACCGCGCTGCTATTCCCTGCAGCCCACTCGTCCATCGTGAAGCACGCTCTTTCGGCACTGCTAGACTACTGTAATGCGACGCACTTGAGAGCGCGGCTCTGAGCCCCGCACTCACATTTTTTTTCCCCTTTGCCACGTCCGACCTGTCTTTCTCTCCTTCATCTTTTTCTTCCCATTCCCCCTTCCCCGTGCAGTGCTGTTGAGGTGTCCTCCTGTGAGAGACAGTTACGGCGCTGCACTCATCTCTTCCGTTTCCTTTCCTAAAATCACTTCACACACAGTACTTCGCCAGCGTTTGACAGTGCTTTTGGTTCCTCGGAAAAGACGCTGTATCGACGCAACTTCTACGTGCGACAGGTTTCGCGTTTGCATAGACGCGGAAGGGAAAAGCCCCAAAATAATTAAACTTTTACATTGAGTGGTGTGTTTTGTCCTATCTAACTACTGCTAATAAGGTGTTTGTTTCCCGAGCTTTACCATGGATGAAAACACAGGTCTCTTTTCAGTAGCACTCTCTCTTGTGCGCGCTTTGCCTCCGTGGCTTTCCCTTCATGGCCACAGAAAATTGTCTGCGGATATAGCTCGGTTACACACGCCTTCAGCGGAGAAAAGTCCATCGCCGAGCACCATGAAAACGGGGAGAAGCCAAATAAAGCGATTCGGTAGAATAAGCGATGACACCAAGACACACCTCCTTCGTTCTACGCGCCTTCTTAAAAAAAATTCTCAGTTCCGGCCGACAGGCGAAGCACCAATTGCGATAGCAAATTAGTTGATAGCTATACGAAGTAAAGATAGTAGCTTTCGCGGCCTTATAAACTTGTAAACAATCGCTTACTATTACTAATTTAACATTGTTAGAATATCTGTGTGTGACTCAACGAGGACGTACAAAGAAACATACACTCAGAAACAGCGCTGCCTTTGTGTGCCTGCTTCTTTCTGCGTGCTTGTTCAACCGCGCTTGCACGTTCTATCATGGATTCAAACCAACTAGCCCGTCCACGTGTTTTAACTAAATTAACCAGCACGATGTCGCGCGCGCACAAATATACATGAACACACATCGCTCGATGACAGCGGAAACTGTCTACGAAAACGCTAGAGCTAGGAATCGCGGCAGCAGCCGCGAGCCAATTGACCTCCGTGCATCTGTTGCTTCAACGCGTACAAAACATCGTAAGCACAGCGCATGCCAAGCCACCAGCACAACACCGGCGCGGGCGTGGCCATTGGCCGCGTCGCAGATCGCTTTCAAGACAATCAAGCGCTGGCGAAGCGTCCCTATGGTGTGCGCGAATGGCGTTTACTACACTGCAGCGTGCACAATTCGCGTGGTCAACGCCATAGTAGACGCCGTGGTTGTCTCCACTCTGTACGGAGCGGTGGGTGAGGAGCACATCGAGACCCCCTGGCAGCCGCCTGAGAAGAACGCCCGTCCTCCCTCGCCCTACCCCTCTGCCTCGCGCGCGACAGGAGAGGGCACACATCCGGGTCGCGTTCCTCGTTCGCGCGCGCGCTATTGAACCGCGTTCGTCGGCCCATCCTCACACACTTTCACTTATACGGAACCTCAAGGTGACGTGACGCCAACGACAGAAACGCCTCTGAAGTGTCCATATAATTGCTATCGCAATGATATGAAGAGCGCGTACACTACAAGCACTGCAGCCACTTGCGGTGTACTCCCTACGTGTATTTAAGTTCTCGAATATTTGCGTCATTATACATTCATGATATATGTTGCAGATTTGTACAAACTAGTTGTAGCCTTTACGCTACTGTGCAATGCTTAAAAACACTGACATGGAACACGTGAACAAATCTGGTCATTTCGGTTCTCGTTTGCGAACAGAAACTCGCGTTTCAAGACGATTTAGACGTCCATTCACGTTCACATTGTCGCTTCCAGCGTTCCTGCTGAGCGTGCTTAGCGTTCGACGGAGCAGAGAGAGAGAGAGAGAAAACGTTTATTCAGTCGGATAGTTGTGCAGGGTAGCAGGATCATATAGAAGCAGAATTTTCCCTAATTGTGGAGGTGGGGGCATCTTCCTTGCATCCCTAGAGCATATGGCTTAGAGTAGCCCTCTAATCTCACACTAGTCAATCGGGAAAAGATTTGGATAAGACATATGAGAGAGAACTAGCGGGTTAGGGAAGGAGCTCGTTTCAAGTCTCCTCCAGGTTGTTTGTTGCTCTTTATTGACCTTCTTGTTTGGGGGCGGAAACTTGCTTCGTCCAGGGCGGAACGCCGTGGGTCACATCGTGAAATGAAATTAGGCTGTCCTTCGCTATCCCAAGGACGCAAGTGCTGCCCACCCGGCCGACTAAATCTCGGGCTGTCCGCTGAGCTGCTTCGTTTCCAGGATTTCCAGAAAGTGCCGGTACCCAGATCAATTAGATATCCCTATCTGGTGAGGTGATCTTACTAGGAACATTAAAACTGGATTGAGCAATGGTGCCCCGGGCAAAATTGTGTATGGCACTCTTGGAGTCGCTGAAGATATCTGCCTGTGAAATTGTAATTGCGAAAGCGATGGCCACCTCCTCAGCCATTACGGATGTGCGTATACGGATGGAGGCAGAAATGACTGCGGAATGTTGACGCCTAATTCCTGCCACTGCGAATTCTCTATTCGGAGCTAGATATTCAGCCGCATTGACGTAGATGGCACCGCCTGCTGTTGATATGCCTTATGGATTGACCTGGCATTCCTCCTACCCTCGAGGTGTATGGAATGCGTATTTTAAAACCTAGTGCTTTGGCGCCCGTTCCTGCATTTCGCGTCGCTGTCGTGCCTCGTCGTAACCAAGGTCATCATCTGCGCGCTGGTCTAGCTGCGCGCGCTCCTGCTGCCATCTCTCGCGCGCGGTGCGAGTCTTGCTCTTTCTCTTGCTCTTCCTCCGCGCAGCGCCGTTGTGGTGACTCTCGCCGCTACCGTCCACTCCACCCTCGCGGTCACTTCTCTCGCTGTCGCGGCACTGCCGCGGAGCCGGCGGCGGGTGCTTTTTGCCGCCTCGCGCGTGATCCACGGCTCTCCGCTCTTCCGTCTCCACGTCGCGTGGCTGTACGGCTCTCAGCCGTGTCTCTCACTTCCCCGTTTGTGTGGCGCGTTCGTCAGTGGCATTTGTCGTCCTTGGCAGTGCTTACACCTGGCTGACCTCTCACCTCCCCTCTTGCCCTGTACTTCCCCTTACCTGGCGCAGTGCCGTTGCGGTGACCGGGAAGACGTTTCGTTCCCTTACTTCTACTTCCCACCCCAACTTTGGGCGGCCACATTGAGGCCTTTCTGTGAGTGAATGAGTGTGTGACCTCTACTCAATACGCCTGTTCTCCACCCGTTTCCTCACCCCACCTAAGAAGAAACATTAAATAATAGTTGCTAGTCTACCCCCCCCTCTCCGCGGCGGTGACCCACTATAAGATGGCCCGTCACGGGAGCGCTGGGTCGATAGCGGCGGATAGCGGTGTGTGCTGCCCAATCCGAAACGCGGAACCGCCTCCTTTCGGCAGTGCCCGTTTTGTATGTGGTTGCCTGTTGTTGAAATAAAGCAGCAGCTGCACTAAAGATCGCATTACCAAGAAGCGTAAGCGTCGGCCAATTTTCGGGGAAGACGTTTAAGTGGGAGTCGTTTCCTGATTGTTGGGGGTACGTATATTGGTTCATTTATTTGTCGTTCTACCTTTTCGTCTAGTTTGGCGAGCACACTTCGCTCTGTTTCAGGTTTAGTGTGCTGCGCCATATGTGTGGTGATGTGGGCCGCGCACAAGTCTTCAAATGTGTTATGAATGCCATGTCAGAGAAACCTTGCTGTAAATGTAGAATGGGGTATCCCTAACGCCGCTCTGAATGCCTGGCTGATTATGCACTCAAGCTTCATTTTTTCTGCAGCATTGAGCTGTAGGTAGGCCACAAAGTAGGTGAAGCGGCTCAGGAAAAAGGCCTGCACTAATGTGCACAGATCCTTCTTCTTCATACTTTTCTCGTATTTGCAATCCCTTTGATTAAACGTGTTGTCTCATGGGCGGTGGCAGAAAGCCTGTAAACGAATTCGGCGTTATTACTATTGTTTTGGAGGAATAGACCCAATACCCTAAGTTTCTGGAGTACTGGTATGGGTTGGCTGCTAACATTAACTGTGATGGGATCTTGATGTTCCCGCCTACCTCCGACCACACATCGAATAACGGGGATTTCAGAATTAGGCTGCCGGTAGATGAGTCCTGCTTGTGCGGCGTAACTTTCTACTCGATCAACCACCAGTTTAAGAGCTGCCTCAATTTCCCCCTCGTTATCTTTATTGGTTCGGAGGGTTCACCAGAGCAGCGTCACGGATCCGTTCCGAGCATTCCCTTCCTTTTTATCTCGTTCATCATTACGTTCCTTCTCCTCTTTCCCGCAATGCTGACCGATCTTCAGGTGTCAACAGAGCGCTAGGCAGCTGGTGAGGTCGGCAGGCTTCCGCCTTCGTTGGCAGCCAATCCCTCTCTCTCACAAACGCAAACCCATGAGCGCGTCGAAACGCTCCTGTGCATCTTTGTCAACTCCCAAACGCACTCTTGACGATGAGCCCTGATCACGTGAAAGCAAGAGAAGATGTTAGCGCTATACAGTTTCAATGTCTCATTTCTAGGGCACCCGGTTTATCAGTGTATCATTATTGCAAGCCGTCAATCCGTCGTGGGAAAGCGCCGCTTCAACGTCGAAGAATTCAGCGGACCGAGTTAGGCAACATTGCCAGAGGAAGCGCTCGAGGCCTTGAAAACGTGCAAGAAACGCTGTGACCGTGCTCATCACGTGACTGGAACTATCCGCCAACCACGTGATATATGCACACCTCTGTGTGATCCTTTTCATTTTTGCTACAGCAACATCTAGCCCCCACCTTATGTGGTCACATGGTTTGGTTCAGGAACAAGAAAATCATTCAGACACTACGCACTGTAGGAATGCTGCAAGCAAAGCCTTAGTAACCAGTCAAGACGAAACGGTGCACTTCATAAGAACGACGCGCAGCGGTCATTGGCGACGAATGTGCACCACGCCCGTCACTTAAGATGCCGCAGGTGCGCGACAAAGCGCCACCACCGGGCACAAAATGCAAACTTTCAGATGCCACAAAGCTACCACTTATCCTATGTCTCGAAATCGCTATGCGGCCGCTAGGCGACATGTTTTCGGATTCTTCTGGGAGAACGAAGCGCTGCGGTGTGCTCAACTTTGGTACAAATGGAAGACTTGCCGTCTTCAATTCATTTTCCTGTCTCACGTTCCTGGCTCAATTACTCGCCTCAGAGATGTTTCCTGAATACTCTTTTCTACGGGGTTTACATCGAAAATGGGAGAGATCAAGACAGCTGGTATTACGTCACCAAAGCTGGTATTACGTCAAAGCTGGTATTACGTCAAAGCTGGTATTACGTCACCAAAGCTGGTATTACGTCACCAAAGCTGGTATTACGTCACCAAAGATTTTCATCGCCGCAGAAAGCACGGAACACAAACGGGTTAAAAGAACCGCATGCGCTAACGTGCAAGGCGCTAGTATGCGGCTAACGTGCCATCATCTCGATGAAGCACAGATTCGGGCACGCTTCTTTTTCTGAGGCATCGGTATGTCCCGCGGTCATCACCTTATGGTGCGCTTGTAATACAGGCTTACATATGAGTTTTTTATGTATAAATAACATCTTATAAGCAAGAAAAGTTTCGTTTGTGTTAGTGCTTGCGCTTCTCTTTTCGTTTTTGCGTCGTGCAGTTTCGGCATGCTATAAAATGTTTTTCGTTTGACCATACGAGACGATAAAAGGATTCGCCACAGCACGAGGCAAACGGAACGGCGCGGTGTGCTTCGATTCCGCGATAACACTGGCCCTTGGTTATGTACCGAAATGTTTATGTCGCGCGAAATAATTACAGCGTGGGCAGGGAATCGATTATGCAAGCGCTTAGAAGCGTTCTGGGTGTGCGACGCGCACTGCACGCGGTGTTTGACCGCAGACCTCTGAGAAATGCAACCGCATTCAAATTTGGCGTAAGACTGGACGTTTGCTGACGCCTCGGTCTTATATCTGAAATGTAAACAACATTTCGTGTGCGTGCTTTAATTACTGCCTTTCATAAAAAAAGTACTACTCATCTGACTGCCCCAAAGCGAAAGTGTGAAACTGTCATACAAATCTTTATAAAACAATGTTTGTCCGGCAAAGCGGTAAGCAGCTGAATAAATAACTAATTAAACTGCGAAGCTTTAAGTGCCAAAACCGAGATTTGATTATAAGGCACGCATAGTGGGGCAACCTCGTTATAGTTTTGTTCACTTGGTTCAGCCAAAGCATGGTGCAGGAGCGTTTTCTTTTGCACTGAGCCCCCATCGGGATGCAGCCGCCGCAGTCGTTACTGAACCCGCGACATGAGCGAGCTGAGCGGCGCAACCCCGTCACCCTGCGCTAACGCGGCTGGTGGTAAGCAGACGACGAACGAGACTATTCAAACGGAAATGATAGCCAAGTTCGGTGGCCTTTGTGCGTCTAAGCCTTCACTCGGGCTATCACAGCCACCACTAAAAATTCCTAAGAACGTGATGTTGAATTCATTCACGATGCGCGCTGGTGGGCTGTTTATCGGCGCAGTGTTAATGTCAATAAAAGAAGAATATCTGTTGCAAGTTAGCGTTATTTGTGCCCCTACCGCTCTATTTTTTTTCACCTAGCTGATCCTATCTACACTAAATTGTGCCTTTGAAACGGCTAGTCTGTAAATTTGTATATTTCATACAACAGGTTCGACACCAAGTGTGACGGAACTCATAGTGACAACTCCTAGAAGTCCAACACGCCCTCGTTATACAAGCCCAAGTCCTGCAAGCCCACGTCCTGCAAGCCCACGTCCTGCAAGCCCACGTCCTGCAAGCCCAAGTCCCACAATCCCAAGTCCTACAAGTCCAAGCACTACGAAAGCACAACGTACGTACAGCGAGGACAAGTGTAGCTATTATAACTTAAATTACCAGTAGTACAACTTGTCCTACTACTATTAACGCTTTTCATTCACACTGGCATGCGCTTCAGTTAGACATAGATAACTGGCGCCCTTTAAGTATGACTTTCCGGTGTGAAGAAAACAAGCTTGCGTCAGTTTTAGGTCTGTTACTTTAACACACGAATCGCAAAACGACTCAAGGCATAATATAACCAAACGTCTCAGCACCACAAGCGATAGGGTTTCATATTGCCATATCGTTTTACTCGCTCCTAATAATGCTGGTGGGCGCGTTCACCTGGTTGTTATTGTTTGAAGTTACAGTTATGAACATATCGCGTTTGTCAATCATAATCTTATGAAACTACCACTGCTAGGAAAATTGGTAAGTAGCAAAGAAAACTTCCGAGTGCCATAAGAATACAATTCATTTTCATTTATTCTATACACTAAAAATAATCTTTTGTTTCTTTGGCAGCGTTTCATTCTACGCGAATAAAAACACACTTACAGAAAAACAATTTGCACCACGATGCATTCATTACACGCATCGGTCGCAAAGGTGGAAAATAGCACGAGCTCAGATGGATTGTTTACAATAGCCTTCAGAAATGTGGTGCTGGTTCTCTTCGACTTCAATGTGGCACTACCCTCTTAAGAAGAATCCCTACGCGGTGCGAGGAGCGTGATCATCAGAGAGAGTGTGAAAGGGCTTAATTTGGGCTACGTAAACGACGTCACTTGCTGTGGCACAACGTAAAAGCAAAGAAGGAGTACTCCTGTGCGCTCAACACGACGGTGAGGGCCAAAAGCACCACAAAGGAACTTACTGAAATGTATGCGCCAACGCGCGAGTGATCGTAGATCCGCGTCTTCCTATCTTTGCGTACTAAAGATGCAAGCTCGGCAGGCTGCCCGGAGTTCCTCTGTCCTGTGCGCATATTTATTGTTCGAGGCAGTATAGCAGAGGAAAGCGAAGTGATACAAGACTAACGTAGGTATGTAGCAGAACATCCCAAACAGAGAAACTCGGGGGTTTCGTGGCGGTTAACATTTGAAAGCACTTCTGTCATAGGGCAGAGCAAGGTTAAAGTCATATAAATTGGGGGAACCATATTTTGCCACATGTCAGGAAAGGTGCACTTCATTCGGGGTCCTTTTCGGATTTGTTTTAATTTCTATGATCATACTTCTAACAACAAACGTTAGTTAGCCTATCAACACGCCGCTGATAAATAAGTAAAGGCTCTCAAATTATCAAATCGGGCAAGGGCAATTTCCTGATCAACATTCTTTGGAGTATACTTATAGACACAAAAAAAAGTTCAGAAGTGTTGTTTACTTTAAGGATGATGACACAATAGCAATTTCTGATGCTACTGGTGAACTGATCCCAGTCGAAAAATGACGTTCCTTCTCAAGTGAGAACAGTCCTAATCAAGTGAGGTTTTTAGCATGGAATTACAGCCTTGCTAAAACATAGGTCTGCGTCGATCACACGACTACCCCTACCCTGCAATGTTTCCATTAACTCGTAATTATCATGGCATCCAAAAGACCATGAAATCCTTAACGCTGTCGTCAACGTCTGGTAGCGAGCTAACCAGTGCCAAAATTTCAAAGGGTACGCCTGGTATTCTTCGACAATACCAACTATTAGTTTTGAAGAAAAACTTAATGAAAGCTCGCTACCATCCGACTGGGAGATCGAGAAGGTGACAATACTTCTTTAATCAGTTGAGGAACAATCTGCGTATAATATTACTGACCCGGCCATATCACTTATCAGAACACCACGTAAAATATCTAAACACATTTTGTTTTCTCTCCTTGCCAACTTTTAAGAATATAACTCATTCAGTGCACGACAATGTAATTTTAGAAAATCATACTTTTGGAATGCACAGCTATTATCCGACACACAGTAACTGAATTTAAATATTGGCAAATGATCCCTTGCTCATTCCAGACCTTTCGAAAGTTTCCGACAAGGTGTGTCACTAACTTCTGCTATATATAATTTCAGCCTGCCTAACAATGACAAAAAGCTTTTAACATGTATATGATACTTCCTCTACAACCTTTCTCAGTTGTTCCAGCAATGATTCTAAGTCTGAGCTCTGTGAGGTACACTTTCGAGTACCGCATAACCCTTGCCTTGGTCTATTTATTTTCCTTGTTTATATAAGCGACTTGCCATATTGTGTTTCTTCTGGCATTCAATTATTCGCTGATTGCGTAATATTCCGCGGGATAACTTCCGGCGATGACGTAATAAAGCCTCAGTCTGATCCTAACACTGTTTTCTGTAGGTTGAAAAAATGGCTAATCAATAAAACGTAATATCATAAGTGAATGTTTGTGTAGCTAAAGAAACGAACGAACTAATTTATTTATATAGTCTAAACAGTATCCTATTTGGAAATGTGTCTTCACATAAGTGCGCCGGTGCCCCGTTGCCTCCAACCTTTCTTCAAATGTGCACATTCGGTATGGGATTAACAGCGCTTACAATACTGGGATACATTCGACTGGGATACTGTGATCTGGGATGCATTCCCAGATCACACTACACTTAAGGTTGTCCTATAAAAACCGTTACCAGGACTAAACTCGGTACGCTGCATCAGTATGGGATCCATGGAAAACGAATTTAACCCACTCATTAGAAATGGTATTAAACAATTCCGTCTGTTTAATTATTACTATCTACGCGGGACCTTGCGGCCAGTATGCCACAAATGAAATTAAGGTAATGAAGCTGACAAAACTAAAGAACTCGCCGTAAAATATCTTGTTCAGAGGTTTTTTTCAGAGGTCGCATCAGCATTGTGATCTGCGCAAGCAACTAACCGTTCCAGCGCGGTACATATTACAGATAAAGCTTGATAAAATTGACGAATCGGTTGTTCCGCAACGAAGGGCGACTTCGTTTTCACATTCACATCTGTCACGTACAGTGCTCAGCGATTCAAACGTGTTAGTCAGACCGCGTGCCTTCCGGCTGTTATGACACCGGCGGGCGCTGGGGAGCCTGAGCTGACGCACTCTGGCATACGACGAGGGCGAGAGCGTTTGTGATGCGTGGCAAGTGCACTTGGCTGACAAAGCGCTCATCCAGTGCTAATCGGGGGTGCAACAAGCACCTGGCTGCCATGCGGTCCAAGTATCGCGTTTTATTCACTGAGCACACTCAACGACTGGAATCGCCTTCCGTCATGAATAGTCGCTTTTGAAAATAACGTCGCTTTCACGAAAGCATTTGCAAACCTTCAATAATAAGGAAACAACTCGTTATGATTGTGATCCTTCCTAGAATAATTCTCATTGACGTGTAGCGCCATTCTGTTTCACATTTATAGCATATTTGGGATGGCTATTCTTGTAACCACTCCCTTCTGTAAAGTCTTCTGAAATTGAAGTTAACTTAAGTAACTAAATAGAAAAAAATATATTCATATTTCCTTCAGCGAGGTTATCGCTCTGAGAGTAGAAAGAGCTGATGAATATGTGCTTGGTAGAACCAGGGCGCGAGACGTGGCGAGACTGACTATTGAGGGAAATGAGCGCCCTTTTAGGAAGCAGCCGTCGTGTGCCTGCACGCCATAAGGAAACGTCGTGGAGGAAAGAGTCCACGGCGTCGGTCGCGCAGCTGGCTGGAACCGCTCAGGTACCCGTGTACCGCACCCTGTAATCAGCAGCTACAACAGTCTGTTTCCGTTGGCGGAGCTGGAATCGGAAATGAAGATCTAATCCGGCACGAACGAACAAGCTCGCTGGGCATAGCGAGAGTCTGAAGGCACTCCACAGGCAGCACGTGGATGGCTTTTTCTAGGTGTATTTAGGAGAAACGTACCACCGCACAGATAGAGCGAGACCTATCACTGGCAGACGCTATTGTAAACACAGCTGCAAGAGATACCGTGATGTCCTTCATGCGATGCGCCGTGAAATTTGGAACGTTGAAAGAGGAACGACAGAGAAGCTTTTGGGCCGTCAGGGTAAAAAATTATGGCGGTATAAAAGCCTCCTTGTAGCATGGTCAGTCATATGATTGGTTTGGTAACATCAGAGTCTCCGCGGCGTTCAAGGGGTGGGGGGGGGGGGGGCTGGCGAGGAGGCACCACGACGTTGCTCGCCGCGGATGTCTAAAGGTTCGGAGACGTAGAGAACGTAAGTGACTGAGCCAATAGGATCTAGGATAGCTAAATAATTACGGTGTAGTTAGGCTGTGTCTGTGTACAGGCACCTACGCTTGTAGTCTACCAAATAGAAATACCGCTCTGGTGACCGAAAAGCTCAGCGGCGAAACAGCCCACTCGAGCAACATATAGCGACCAAATTCAAAGTAAAGCGTGAAGGTCGGGGACTACGTACGCAGAAGGACCGAGCAGATTGGCTTGGGCAAAATTTTCCACCTCTCCGCACAAGAGCCAGACACTCTCGGTTGGTAATGGAGTCATTTTTCTCCGACGGTGAAACAAGGCGACTGGCGTAGGCAGTAACACTATCGTGGCGACGTTTACGTTGCACTGAGATGGCACATGGCCACGGACACGGGGACACCCACGCGGACTTACGTAGGGGCGGAGTGTCACTATGGGCAAGGGTGATTGGGGGGGGGAAGGGAGGAGGTTGTAAGAGGACGCAGTATCGCGGCTTCTGGGGAATCCTACGACAAAGGCACGTCTTTCGCGGTGCAATCAGTGAGAGGCCCTCTCATGATATTAGTATCCTTATAAACGTGGAGTATGTAAGTGCAAGCAGCGCGTATGCACGAGTGCAGAAAGAAAAAGAAATAGAGCAGACAGAAAACATCTCGAACGCCGGACCTTGTGATATCATGCCAACACACTTTGTCCTGTTTAAAATTTGCCTGGTCACATTTTTCGCGATTTTCGAATTTTGAATTGTGCGAATAACAGTCGCAGCCATTTAACCGCCACTACGGCCTACCGGATGGATGTCTAACTTGCGCATGGACTCTATTATCATCGGTAATGTTCACTTTCTGTATACCCACTCGCAGGCCAACCTGGAGGGCTGGGCTTGTTGCTGTGCACTGTACGAGAGGGTTTCACCAAAAGCACGTTCCAGTTTCCACAAGACGGGCTCTGCGCCATTGTCACATTCGAGTCGCTGTACACGAGCTCAGGAAACACGTTGCAGCCGCCTTATAGCGCCGACCTCGAGTATTTTTTGGAGACGGCGAGGCAACACCGCGTCACCGAGTACGCGATCGGAATCGATCACAGGTGAGTGTGTCGTGGTGGTCGCGGTGGCAGCCCGAGAAATGGCGGGGATTTACATGTTCATCTAGCAAATATCCACAACCCCGGAGTTTGCAGTGACAAATAAATATGCGCAGTCCATGAAAGTAGTGAATGAGATGGACCGTTTAGTGACGCTGTCAGCCGACTTCGCAACCACAGTGCACTTTATTGCACCGTAAGAAGAATAGTGTACGTTGTATTTTGAAGTGTTGGTTCTCTGGTAGGCAATGGCGAATACCCAAAATGGCGCCAGCTGGTTACACCAGTCAACACGTAGGCTCGGTGCTCGGGCGTGTATATTGACCCTTTGCGCGTAGCAGTTTGTTCTGGAGAAACGAGATGGCGCTTTCGGCGGCGCGCCACGCGCTGCCTCAGCGACAGCGCGCGAATACGAAACCATTGCCTCTTCTGCCCTGTTTCTGCGCGATCAGCTCTCAGGAATGCAACTGAGTTTTCGCTAACGCACTTTGCTCCAATCATGTTGCAAAGGGCGCAGCGGGGGATTGAAGACAAATGCAGTAGCTGGCTGCAAAAGTAATGACTAACATATCAAGAAATAAAGTGAATCTGTGTGACCAAGTTCGCGGACTGCTGGTGCATACGGACAGCCTGGGTTGCCTGTCATTCGCGATGCACGGCTTTCCCCGAATGTAGAAAAACTTCACTAATCCGACAGCGTTGTATCGCTATCCTCGAAACAAAGGACTTGCAAATCCTTAACGTCGGCAAGACCGAGAGTGCTGCTCGGTACAGTACGACAAAAGGAGTAGCGCCACTTCCTGCCATGTTAAGTTTCGCACACGTTATTTACAAACGTCTGTCCTAACTAGCACGAGAATTTGCGGCCACTCTGTCCCCAACATGTCAAGAATAAATGAATGTGCGCATACTTGAGTAAATGTGCTCAATAATTGCGGGAAGTAAATCATGGACTACACCGACAGCGCAGGAGTGGTCGAAGCTGAATGTTTTCAGACGGTCTACAGGAGTAAGCCAGTTACTAGCGATGATACATCTTTGCTGCAAGCTATTAAAATGTACAGAACAGCTATGTTCTAAGCCTTGTGCGCAGTAAGAAGAAATCTATCGCAACTGAGCGCACCCACGTGGGATTAAGCAGAGGATAATCAGATAGCGCCCACACCGGGCAACTAGTCCAGTCACCCAGTCACCATCTACGATATCTCCCGAAACAGAGGTTTGCCAAGCCGCACAGGTGTCACGCACATCCGTTGTAAACACGCAGACAGCTGAGACAAGCAATGTACGGGTCAGCACGTGATCAAACATGACACATAACACTGAATCGCCGCGAAAAGGGCCAATATTTCTAATGATTATGTAGTTTTCTTTATTCGGCGAGTAGGAAAGGGTGCACCGTGCTTCTTTCCTCCTCCTCTGGCTTGTGCGAGCGGGCGTGGTGCTGCTTGAACGTATTGGCGTCACGCGCGGCGGTACGGTGAGGATGCTTTAGTTCGTTGTCTGAGAAATTTACGGGATGCCAGTGGGTACAAGGTCGTTGAGAAACCACTGTGCAGCCTTTGGGTGCAACAGTATAACTACAACACGCGGAAGTTTCCCTTTGGCTGCGCAAACACGTGACGTGTATCTTCAGCGACGCGGTGTGTGCACACGTACATGTTGTAAACTATTTTGGTTCTGACCGTTTCCACACGAGGCACAGCAGCGGTGTCTGTATATTGGCAGCTTGACTTGGAAAATATTCTCACTACCTTATCACTTGGCCTAGGAACTGAAACACAGTAGGGCTCGCGTATTGGCAACCCAATGCAACCCCGAAACATGTAAGCGCGAATCGTCATCAGATATTTGCGCCACAGAGCGGCATCATTCTCTCGCATTTCGGGCGTACTATGCTATGTCTACGTTAGCGTACTGATGGCGTGGGTCAACACGGCGATCACTGCGGTCGGTAAACCCCAGCTTGATGCATATAAGCTTTGTGGTCTGGCGTAGCCTTATTGTGCTGCCAAGCAATAATACCCAAAGGGGTCCGTATAAAGAGAATGCCATGCCTATTTGCGAGAACGCAATTTTTGTAGAAGGGGTGAGCGTTTCGTAGAGGACGCGCCGAACAAGACCAAACAAATTCCTTGGCTTGATCACCTTGCGGCTCGTAAAGTTGGAATCGCGCTTGTCTACAGTGGTCAATCAGCCGACTTGGTCACCAACTATAGCAAAAAACTATTCAAGGCCATTCCGCCCTACAAATGTGCATGCCCAGTGGAGCTGTAAACGTCGTGCTAATAAATGTTCGCAATCACCGACAGGTCGTTTTCAAAGTGCAGTCGGTCACACACACGACAAATGAAGCCTAACCACGATTCCAGCCTAATCACGAGCTTCGATTCCACGAAGTCTCGGCGGAATCGAGCATCCGCACCAGTGTATGAGCGCATCCGCCGTAGCGTCGCATTAATTATCGCTTCGGGGTCTCGAAGGCTTTCCGCTCGACCCGTCGCTTATGGGCAGCCTCCTCGGCCTGCTCCCCGATGGTTCGCGCCACCAGCCGCTCTCGCTCACGTCTACGGTCCCAAAGTTGGGCTTCGTGAGCAGCTTGTTCTTCGCCTGTACACACTACACGCGGCATCCCCACTACATGCTAACTGCCGATTCGGTTGCTTGCGTAGGCGCGGGAATGCAGCAGATGGCTTGTTAGCAACCACCTGTCGCACCAAATGATGGGTCCGCGCTACGGCCATTAGGCCTCTCTCGGCGCAGCCAAACCGAGCAGCTGGCTATGTCAGGAGCTGGGGTAGCTGACGGAAGCGCATTAAGTTCACACTTCGCGACATCTCGAACGTTACCAATCACCATGAAATTGCTTTCGAACCACAGCCTGTCGCACAAATGGAGCTGTAATGTCTGTCCAGAAATATATATATATATATATATACGACACCGGATGACTCTGCAATGACACCACGCATGGTCATGTCACGGGCTCGGCTTATGCTGTATGCAGATCTATAAAACACAGCAGCTGTCACTGCTGACGCTCGCGCAGTCCGTACCCGCCCACTCGAGCACCATGCTGTACGGCATTCTTGTCATCACTACCAAAAACTATTTTATTCGTTGGCGGAAATCGCGTACAACAAACGGGGTAGGCGCGCAGTGTACCTACGTATAACAAGTTCAATGCTTCTCAAACAAACAAAACAGCGCAACTTAATCCGTAGCAGAACGATAACCACGCTCGTTCACGGTAACGATCGTTAACTATGTTTCTTAACTACTCATTACTGCTAAAGCACAGCTTAGAATTATAGTGAGAATACCGCAGCAAGGTCACATTAGCGAAACTAACTTTAGAAGTACAAAATCCAACTCGAACGCCGATCGCAGGCTTAAATACAACTGTGCACATCGCGCTGGGTGGTCCGTCCGCCTCAACGCCAGCACAAATTGAGGCCATGCCAACTTGAATCGTTTCAGTACGTCTCACAGAACGGTTTACACCGTAGAGGATGCCACCTCAAAGTAAGCAGACCAAGCGAACCCGAAAAAAGAAAAACGCCAGGAAGTGGCGTCGAACGTATGCTTGGCATAGAACACGAAGCGTTCGCCCAAGCCAGCATGCCGACGACACCTAGATGGCGCCGCGCCGCTGCCTATTCAAAGTGGCAGCGCCCATGAAAAAAAAAAATTGTCTTTAACATCGTCATCAAAGACATCGAGATGTACATTGATGTGCCTGAATTGTGGCTAACGTGGCGAAAACACTGGTTACCTTCGTTATCATTGGCCATCTGCGTCACGCGAGATTGCATCCGTACGCTACTAAGACGGAAGCATCCCGAAAAATGGCGAAACAAGGCTAAAAAATTCATCTGTGGGGAAAAGGGTTACGCCCGGCATTGCCTTAGCAAGACACTTGTGGCGCCGTGCTTTATGGAAGCATCGGAAATGCCCGCAGTTTGTCACGAATTCAATTTTGCGATTCTTTTGAATGTGTCGCATATCTATAGACGTGCACTTCTGTGATAGCGTTTTCCTTTCTGTGACGTGGGCCATATCGCAATCACATCACTCTCACCCACTGTCTGTATATAACATAATCGCTGGCCGCCAAGTTGGGATGTGCTTCTTGCCCTTTATATTCTTGAATTATGGGGTTTTACGTGCCAAAACCACTTTCTGATTATGAGGCACGCCATAGTGGGGGACTCCGGAAATTTCGACCACCTGGGGATCTTTAACGTGCACCTAAATCTCAGTACACGGGTGTTTTCGCATTTCGCCTCCATCTAAATGCGGCCGCCATGGCCGGGATTCGATCCCGCGACCTCGTGCTCAGCACCAACACCATAGCCACTGAGCAACCACGGCGGGTTGCCCTTTATATTCTGTCAGTCGGCCACATTAAGTTGCTGCCATGCACTGAAGCATGTTTCAAGTTCAGTCTGCCTCTTCGTTCACGGGAGCCTTGAGACAATTTTGACTGTGAAAGCTGTGGAAATTTGTACCGTTGAAAACAATTTGGATTACTTCGCAAGCGTGTTTTTCAGTTGAAGATCATAGTCGGCACCACACTCTAATTCAAGGCCGGTATAATGTACCGATTGCTTTTCCTCAATAATATTCCTTTGTTATCATAAAATATTTACGGCCGACCAATCGCTATGATCACGTGGACGGAGCACCACTCCAAGCTGCGATAAAATGTGGAAAGGAATAATATTAGGATACAATTATTGCGGCCCAAGAAATCAAGCTTAGTTTCATTAGATCTCAGGTTATACGGATAGATTAATAAAACCAGCTGGAGGAAAATTTCTTCCATTATTAATTTTTAATAAGTTAGGTAAATAAATGTTTTGTTCTTTCCGCGTGGTATCTCTGACTAACTGAAGTGAGAAAAAGAAAGGAAAATAGAATTCAGCTTAACATATTGTACGTTTCTTCTAAAAAGAGCTTTTTAGATGACTTGCTAAAAAACTTAAATGCTAATGGACTCCGAATCGCCTTATCACGACGCGGTCAACGTTTTTTTTGTTTCGAAACAGATCCAATCGTGCTGCTTCTCAGATATGGAGGGGAATGCTTCCTTTCACCTTTTAAATAGTTTAGGTGCGATAGAATTATAGAAATATCGAGTAGATTGAATTAAGGCGCTACGCGCCTGCCTGCGTAAACGGTTTCTCGGGTTGATTTATATAAAACACACAAATTCGTTGGTATTGGACCTCAAACAAAGGAAAAAGATGTTTCGTGCTCGAGAATGTTTTAGTCTGTCCCCCTAGCAAATACATTTTTTTTAAGTACTTCCCTTAAACATTTCCGATTTCACGGAGGCAATAAAGCGGTTAGTTGCTGCAGTATTTTAGAGCTGCTATTCCACTTCGTGTGTTTGCACAAACTCTCTGCTGCATGGGCACAAGAACCTTCCCAACATTTTCGTTTCGTTGCATGTTGTTTAACCGGTTCCGCTTGTTCTTTTGTTGTCTAATTTGCCGCAAATTAGACACCGCTTGGAAAGGCCTTCGTCCAGCAGTGGGCATAAATGAGAAGAGTGATTATCACGCGCTTGCTTGCCGACACTGAAGGTATCGATATGTGAACCAACGACTCATGCAGAAGGATACATCCGGTGTAACGAAGAGCAACGGGAAATGGTCCTGACGTTTTTTGACCTGTACGCGTGGATGATGAGTATTTAACAGCGGTCATTCGTGCTCCACAAGTTAGGCAGTGCAGCGAGCAGCTCTTAAACGCACAGGCTCTACCTTAAAAAACTCACAAAAAGTTGGGTGCATTTATTGGCGACAGCCAATATACATATCACAAACGGCTATATTCACCTAATACCTTCCTTCTGTCTGTAAGTCGACCGGTCGGTTCTCACGAAACACTGCTGAAAAGAGAAATGGAAATATTTAAATCAAGGCAGAGATGGAGCGCATCACTTTGGGTTAAAACAAAAGAATTTTTCAGCAGGTGCTTCGTGGCAGCATGTAGAGGCCGAGTACTAGGATCATTTTTTTTTTTTCTGCAGATTTGCAGGCAGTTCGACGTGCCACTTTGTGCGTGTTTCGCTACGAATGCATGCTTTAAGCATTCGAATGTCTATGCACTACAAGGAAAAGTCCAAGATTTGCTTGCACGAGTCTTGATTCCTCGGTTGACAAGTAGTATACTTGGACAACTTACCACTTAGAATGTCATTGAACGAGGAGTCTAACAAAACATGATGTCGTGTGAACGCATTGTAAATGACGAATACCTGTTTTTAGGCATTCGAGAAACGATCGAGACTGTTCATCATCGTATCTACGGTTGGAAATTTGAATTCGGTAGAGAGGATTTTAAACAAAAGCAAAATATCGTTGCGCTTCTTAAAAGTGAACTCTGACAGGCAAAAGTTGGTAATGTGTGATGCAATATCTTCCGTAAGCAACGTGATAACAGGTGTACCTGAAGGTTCAGTCGTCAGGAACGAATCATTTTCATGTTTTATCGACAATATTCCATCGTTGCTGGTAAATTGTAGGCACCGAAATACGCGGACGACACGGCGTTTATTTTTGTCGCACATAAAACGCGCCAATTGCAGGAGAACAATAAGTAGGAGCTGAAGACAGTCAGGTCCTTGTTTGCAAGTAACCACTCAAGAATTAACGCAATAAACATAATATGCTGTTTATCAGACTAAACGCGACCAGCTAAGCTCCGACATTTTGTGCTCATGCATAGAAAATACACTGTTGCAGCTTCTTCCGTGTTATAAATAATTCGGTATTACACCTGACTCCAATGTGCATGACCCATGTCAGCATCCTATGCTCAAGGTTTGCGAATGCATGTCACGTCTCTTCTACAGGGTCATGAACATTCGAATAGACATCTTGCCCATACTTTTTAACATGCTTTTCTGCGTAGGCTCCCTATTTACGTGCCAGGATTGTCGAGTAAAACCTACGCGCTACATTTGGAACCGGTACCTGCGCCAATCATAGAAAGAAGCAATACAAATCAGCTCATTTCAAAAGTGCAGAGAGTAGCAAACCTGCTTTCATCCAACTTTCGTGCTACTATTAGAATTGCTTGATAAAATAAGCGTATTGCAATGTACACAGAGCATCGTGAAGTAGAACGATACTCCTCTGTGAGCATACTTATCTTACCGGCTCTCAGTACGTAAGCGTTACGATGTACTTGTTGTCAGTATAATTTTTAGCTGCTGTTATTAGAATTTCATACGCAATAACATTAATGCCCGAGTTCATCAAGTCTCCAAGGAAATCGTTTTTGTTTTTAAAAAGCTTTGATGACTCTTAAATTTCTCATGCTTGTTGCCTGTTTGCAGAACTACCTAGGAATTGACCAATTTTTGCTTTGAGTGTCGACGTTGTTATACACGGTGCTCGCCTTGATGGCGATGTCTACAAGCAAGGTTATGTGCATTCTTCGTAATTCCCATCAATGTCAATAAAGTTAAAATGCGGAATGTAGAAAAAAATATATACATATCGTGATAAGTGGTCGAACAAAGTATGTGTCAGGCTAGAGTCATTGTTCCTACAAGGGGCATGAAGAAGGCAAGTCTCCTCGTCGAACTGCTGGCTCCAGCGTGAGACATTCATTTTTTTATAACTGTACATTACAGAAAGCGCTGTGCAGTGCTTGTATATATGCGTTTATCAGAGAAACGATGGGCTGCGTTCGGCTATGGCCATTGCGGCTTGTTTCCTTTGGAAAGGGAAAAGCCTCATAGTTCTTGTGTTTTCTACTACAGTTTTTTTCTCACTTGGTATTATCCAGTTATTACTGGCGCGAAAACGTAATTGGCCATGATGTTATACAAGTAAGCGGCAGTATTAAGATTATGTATGCTTACGGTGCAATTTTCACATGTTTATGGCACTGCTGCGATGCAGTCGCTACTCCAACAACCAAATACTGGCCTTGGGCTCTTATATACATTACGTGTGCTAGCAGACTTTTTTTTTCCATTGAGCCAGCGGCACTTGAAACGTACTGCAGTATGGTTACGATGTCTCAAAATGAGGTGGGAAGGTGACCAAAGGAGAGAGTTCTCCTTAGGAAGACTCTGGTGCCTGAACCCTGTGAAATTTGTTTTCCCGTTTTTGACATTTTTGTGTCTAAACCGCAGATTTGAGCTGCCTATCCCAGCGGCAAGAACACCACACTTTCTGATGTCCGTAAATGCTTTTGCCCATTCATAACGGTGCACCAAAGCTGACACTTTCTTCTCTAGAGAGTAAATATTTCGTCTACCCTCACCAGCGTTTGCAGGAGCGAAGCCAGAATGAGGGCACTTGCGGCTAATGCCAACACCAAACTACATTTGAATACGCTGTGGGACCAGCGAGTCTACCACTATGGCCAAGTAAACACGCCAATGAGACCCGGCGGCCGCAGTCCTGGTGGACTCGTGGTGGAATCAGCGAGAGGCCTAAAGGTCCGTCTCATTATTGCCTACGGCTACAAATGCAGAAAATCCTGCACCTTCTTTTACTTGCGATCGTCACACCCGATTCTAAAAACAATAGAGAAAACGATCGTCTAGATTGCAACAAATGCAAAACAATGGGGTATGATTTCTAAAGCTGCCATCGCTTTTTGTCTCACATCTATAGTCTCAATGTGAAGACAGTAGTCGAAATCGATGTGCCAGGCTTTCATTGCGTCGCGTCTTTCGATGCTTACTAGAAATTTGTGGGTCCGTCAAGAGTGCGTTAAACGTCGTTTCATACTAACTGCGGTAGCCCAATGCCAAGTTTTTTGGAAGTCCCTGTCCAATGTGTTAAATTAGTATTATGCTCGAGTTACCAAGAAAGACTACTGCGACTCGCTGTTATTTGAGTTGGCCGTCATTAGCCAAATACCTCAATGAGTAATCTGCAAATAAATGTTTTGTAGCCGACCCACTGACGTGATGACATTGAACAATGGGCACATTGTACTTAGTGATCATGTGACAATTGGAAAAGTCACTATAGCTGTCCATAGCCTTAAATGCAGCTCATCCTATAAGATGAATAATAATCAGGTGTCGCCTATGTCGTCGATATATCTGCCGTCCTTGTTGGCCTCATTTTTTTTTTTTGTTTGACTTGAGTCAGGCACCTGTTCATCGTTGTTGGAGAAAGCAACGGTGCTTGTACTTAAGAAGCGTGGTAAGAACGAGATACGTAATAGCGGACCCCTACCTCTGCTTCCATTTTTTTCAAGGGGCCTTGAAGACTTCAGCCTAGGCCGCCTGTTGCAGTTTACCGACCAACCTACTGTAATAACAATGTGACAGCACGATTTCAGGAGACGCCGTTTCAACAAAGCAGCTGTTCTTACTCATAAACATTCATACTTAAAAAAAAAATTGAAGACAAAAACACCGCATGAGCATTATACATGGGCTCTAGAAATTTATTTGGCTCAGGTAACCATGATATTGTTCCAGCAGAAATTGGAAAAAAATGGTATCAGGAGCGTCACTCAACTAGCCTTCTGTAAGCCGAACACAGTGACTAAGCGTTAACGGTAATTCTTCAAAGGCATCCTAGCTTTATTACTTTTCTGTACATTTCGCGGACAAATGCCACCGTTAATATTAGCAAGAATGCTTATGTTATTGTTCAAAAACATGGTACCAGTCTATTTTTCAGTGGAAGAAATCCCGCTCATCTAGTGTGATAGTTCGAGTCACTTTCTCGAAGAGCTCACACACTCGACAAATTTCCACAATTTTTACGACAGTCAAAAGAAAAAGTAAATATTTTTTTCCGCCAAAACGCCGATATTTAAACACCACAAGTTATTCAATACGTTTTCAGTGACATAGAGGTAGGTAATGAATAAAAAAAATTAGATGTCTGGTTTATGTATGGCACGATGTGGAACGCGTAAGCTAATCACGCAGATATTAGAGCTGCTTCTATATTGTTGCTCTCGTTTATGAATTTAACTGCATTCTTCCTACTAGATCAATGTGAAGTAACAACAGGGCACACAGCCGAGGCATACACCGATATTCCAGTAGACTGCAAACATGTGGCGGATTAGCGTGAATCATCGACAGTCTCATACCTCTTAATAGTCTACATTTGCTAGGCGTCTATCTTACTAAAAAAAAGGCCTACAGATCCGGAATATCGGTGCATACCTCCTTGTGTACCATTCAACAGCAAGGTACACAGTCGAAGTCACATATGCCAGAGCCATATATGGCGAATGATTACCTGGAATATTGATGCACTGTTGGTTATCAGCCAAATGTCAAAAAAGAAGCTATTGAAATAATGGCGTTCACAAGTGTAACGTATATGCGCAGTGGGCTTAACCGCCAATGAGTGCCGTACTTCACTTGTTCTATGTGTGCTGTCACTAGATGCTAGTTCTGCCCACGCAATTCGCGTCACTGTTGCCCTCTAGATAGCGCTGAACAGTAGTGACGACTGCGATCGCAGTTCCTCCTTCTTTATCGGGGTGCGAGAAAAGCACGAATCCATACCACGTGACTATGTCATTCCATCACGCAGCTGACCTTTACTTGCTCTGCGAGTTTGTCGCTGTCATCTAATTGAGCCCTCTCTCCCTTAATGAACAGATAATTTCGGACTTGATGAACGACAGGAAAGATCCCATGTTGAGACCCAGTTACACGATACTACATTTCCCGCTGCACTCCGAGAAATCCGCCCCCTACGTTGCTGAGGCACTGAGGTAAGAGTCTGGTTGCTGACATATGCTCAACAGCTACACATTTCAACTTTCAGTCATACATAGCGATTGTTCGCAGTCGTACTCAACCGATTTTAATATGCTCACTTAGCCGCCATAGTGTGCATGGTTGCATTCACCACTACTGCTATAAATACAAGCTCCTAAATTTGCAGCTGCCATGATGGTGCAATGAGATACGTATGCAAAATGTGGGCTAACTAGTGATAAAACCATCGGCACAACGCAAAATGAATCGACCAGGGACGCAGTGCTACCCAGCAATCAAAAATTCACTGACCACATTTCCCATAGCGTAGGACAGTGCTTCAATTGTGGTAGTCGAAATAGCATGGCCACCTCTCACACAGGCAGTTTCTAACAGAAATAGCCTTGCATCCACATGTATGTTGAGCGTTTTTGTTTCTCTATGAAAACTACAAGTTCAGTGAAGTTTTTTCGTTTATTTTTGTGCTGCGGAGGTATGCTTGTGGTAATCGATGCAATATGAGTGCGTAGAGCATGTGGAGGCAATTCTAAATTCAGTTCCATTCATTATTTTTTTTACAAATCGCACACTTCTATGGAAAAACTGCGAAACAAACTTGATGGCTCACGTTGTTTCCTATAGTTAAAACAGGGCTGGCATTCCCACTATTATTTCTGGCTTCAGAAAGATACCTGTCGGACAAAACTATGTTACTTCACCGTCAAGTATTAGCTCTTCTGAGCTTGCAATATACGTCACCACTTTGTGTGGAAACTGTGATAGCAACCTGGGAGCTCATCTGGTTTTACCTAGTTTAACCAGATTTCCCCAGTTACGTGACTAGCTATTTGCTTTGCACCACCCTTAGATCTTGCCACAGATAGTTTTGACTCAACTGCATAGCTTGAGTCTTTTTCGTGTTTGACATAAGAGGCTATGTAAAAGTTAAGAATGTTGAGAGGTGCTTTAATTTTACATCATTGCATGGGTTAGCTTAATAAAATTTACATTAGTAAAGACATTATTCCACGGGGTGCTTCTTGATTTATATTTCGCTGAGGAACTTGCGAAGTGCAATTTACTGGAAAACCACACGAATGACAGGCTGAGTGCAATGCTAGACGAAGTACGCATAATTACTTGTACATTGCTGAAACGGAACCGTAAACACAAAATAAAGATAATGTACACGTGAATAAGAACAAGATAGGATGAGAAATTGCAAGTAAAGGGCCACATGATCAAATCAAATCAGGAAGAGTGCAGATGTACAGACACGAAGAGAACGCCATGCTTGTTTCGTGAATGCAATCTGTTATTTAGATAGCGGAACCGATCGCTCACTAACCCATGTCCCTGCCCCGACTGAGACTAAACAAAATACCTCCTGTATTTCCTGTATACCCGTTCATGTTCGAGGAAAAAACTGCAGCTAGTAATTTGCACACCTCATTTAGCGTTTTCTTTCGTATACCATTCGAGTTACTTCCAGTGCTCTGCGCAGAGCAACTTAGTCGGATATGGAAGACCGGCTAGACTTGCTGCAAGTCTTACTGAGTGTTAATTTCTGCCTATCATGGTACCAATGTCGCTATGCCCTTCGTCCGACGCGAATTAATATTCAGAAGTCTTGCATTTCTTTATGCTCAGGAACTCGTCACTCTACCTTCCTTAGTTATGACGGCAATTGCATTCCGTCGGCGTCTCATAATTATACTGCAGCGCTCAGGCGCCACACGCAGCAGCCAGAATGCCGAGACGAAACTGCGCGGTTATTGTGAAGTGAGCGCAGCTTGATAGCGCATGACGTGCTTTTTCGCAGCTCTTAGCACTACGCCTTTAGTTTTTTAGTAAATTTTGGATCTTTGGATAAGACTACGACTTTGGATCTGTGGTTCTTGGGCAGGTGAGCTTGGCAAGCTGCTTGGTGAGGGGAACTAAGCTTAAACGGGGGGTGGAGGGGTCCTGAACAACCGCTCATGCTTGGCGAAACAACATAGTCCGCGGATAGTCTACGCTGCTGTGAACATCTCAGTCAGGTTTTGTTGTCGTGTGCGGCGCTTGAAGCTCGTGAGTGGAGTGCGAAGTCACTTTTCTCTCAAACACTCTCTTTTCAACGGAAGCCGGCTCCTCACTCTTTTATGTGTGCTTTATTTCATAATATAGCAGATTGCCATGCGCAGCTGCTATTGGCCAATAGCTGAGATCAATCAAGAAGGGTGATTGGATTGAAAGTGCGCTTCTTGCTTCTTTTACTGTGTATATTTATTGACGAACTTTAATGAACGTGCTGAAGTAGGCCAAAATCAGCTTTCGAATTTTGATAATAAATACGTACTTCCGGAAGAAGCCGACTGTCGTCTGCTCACGCTCGGCCGCGTAGGAACGGAACTTTGGCGACCCTGCTCATCGGTGTCGTAGCCGTTGGGTCTCGCTGATTTCCACTAGTTTAGACCACAGGCAATCTAGACACCGCGCGTTCCTGGCCGCTGCTGGTTACACGACTTGTTGGGCTTCGCTTCGGAATGATGCATTAATACCGCTTCAAAATGCGCAAGTAGGTGCGAGACAAAACCGGTCCGCACCGCGTCGTACGGCCAGACTGGAGCATATGAGCGCGATTCCGCACTGAAGCCCTGTCGCGCACAAAGCAAGCTCTGCGCACGGCACTTTCGCAGGTAGCTCCGGACTGCTACGCGTAGAAATCGCGGCCGCCGCGGGGGGCCGTGACGAGTCCATTGGTTGAGCGCACTGCTGCTCGCTGAGGAGCAGTGCGCTCCACCACAACCCACTACCCATATTCTAGTGCTCCAGAATATGGGTAGTGGGTTCAGGTGCCGGCGCGCACCATGCGATGCGGTGGCGAGGTCTTGGGTGTAAGCGGTGGCGCTGTTGCATCGTGGGCTGTAGGCTCGGCGCGTCCGCGCGCGTGGCTAGCAGTCCCGCCAAGCTGCCTGTGGCTCTTTGTTGCTTTTTGTGCGGTGCGTTTTGTCTCTTTGTGAGTTCGCGGCGTTAAGACTGTGCTCATGCTGAATCGTCGGCGTCAACGGCATTGTTTTGCTCCCGGTTGCAAAACGGGATACCAGTGGACTAAAGGCGATCAGCCGTCGCTCTTCGCTGTGCCAAAGGATGACAACCGACGCAAGGAGTGGGAAGGCAACCTTCATCGTAAAGATAAGGTTTCGGACGAAACCTGCTCTGGGTGTGAGCTACATTTGGAGCCATCATGCATTGTGAGGGACTTTATACACATCATTGACGGCAAAGAAGTCGGCATCGCGCATGGAAAGCCGGAACATTTACCCGATGCGGTGCCAACTTTGCTGCCGAACGCGCCGAGCTATCTGTCAAAGGAAACACCGCTGCAGAGACCAGCTAGAAAGAGGAAAAGCACACGTACATATCCTAATGAAGCGAAAAGACCACAACGTAATGATTCCGACGATAACAAGGAATCGAGGGGTCCGGACATTGACACTGAGAGTAGCGTGTTGGCAAACGACCAAGACCCTTTTGAAGTTGACGAAGCATCTGTGCCGGACGATTTTTCTAGGCTGGATGTTCCTTCAGAATACTGGAGCTGCCATGGCATACCTGATTACAGTGGGACTGTGTACTGCAAGCTAGGAATGGGCGAAAATCAATGCGTGGAGTCAGAGATAGTGGTGATGCTTTCACGCGATGATGGGCCGGGCGCCGCATATAGTGCGCACCTTAGCGGCCACTTAGGAGAAACGGGACGCATTGCCAGCTGTGAGGGAGGAAACAGACTGCTTCGAAGTGTCCACCTATACTGCCTATGTAAAGGAGCACTGTCCGTTAGCAGCATGCCGCAAAACAGCCTTACCAAAGGACTTCAAGCGCAGTTGACCCTACACGACGGCACATACTTCAGTGAATGATGCGCCGGAAAGGAGCCATCTAATGGTATGCAGATTTCTTTCAAATTATTTATTTCAATGTTGCTTCCAACTTCACAATATAATGCATGTACGATTATTTAACAAGGCCGAAGTTGTGATCATATATTTTTCATCTGTTTTGTTCTACTTCGCAGGACAGGCATGTGTATCCTGCCGCTACCTCAGAAAGGCCTTACTGACGCGGTGTTCAAGGGTAAAGCGGTCAGTTAGAAAGACTGTGCAAAGTATAACGCAGACGTTCAGTGCGACAAAAAACCGGAGGCTATCATCACGAATGAGTGACCTGAAAGATGAGCTCTGCAAGATGCAAGAGAATGCTTCTAAGCCTATGGAAGTGCTCGAGGCAGAGATCTCAGCCCTGGATCCTAAACAGCAAGAAAAGTGTGAGACAATGTTTCTTGGTAGCGAAAAAAAAAGCAGCAAGGGAAATGCGTACAGTAAAGCTTGGATTCTCTAATGCATATTAGTGAAGAGGAAAAGTGCAAAGTTATATGAACAGCTCCGAAATCACAACAATATTTGCCTGCCAAGCAAGAGTACACTAAGGCGCTATTTACAGGCTTACAAAACCACTTTTGGTTCAGCTACAGAGTACTTTGCCAACTGAAGAAAAAAACTCAACGCATGGATAGCTCTAAGCTTCGTGGCGGCCTTTTGTTTCATGCAATCAAATTGTCTGAACACCTAAATGTGACATCATCTGGTCGTATTGAAGGATTGGTTGACTTGGGCCCGTTTACAACTGACGGACAGAATGTTCCATCTGGCCATGGGATGGTCGTAATGTTTGTGCCGTTTACTGGCCGATGGTCGCAAGTTATTGGCACTTTTGCTACTAGTGGCAATGTCAAGGCTGAAATGCTGCGAAAATTCTAATAGAAGCCACAATTGTAGCCGAGGCCAGTGGACTTGAGGTTGATTTCATTACATGTGATGGTGCGTCATGGAATTGTCGTATGCGGAACCTATTGGGAATTGGCGTAAAGAATAGAAGGATTACGTGCAGCCGAGAACACCCTTGGACCCTTCTCGACAGCTGTTTTTCCTATCGGATTTTCCGCATCTACTAAAATGCCTTAGGAACTCTCTACTCAAAGGTGCTCTGAACACTCCAAGTGCTATGGTAAGTGCCCATACTTGTATAATAGCACTTGTGCTAGGAAGCCTTATGAAAGCTGCGTTCTAGCTACTGCGTTATTTGACAGCTCAACATGTGGTATGTTAACTGTTCTAGGTTTCCATTCAGCCTGTAAAACAGGCCTTCAAGCTCGACTCGAGCCAGCTCACTCTAAAGGCAATGCCTGGCTTGACATCTGCACACTTGGAACCTAATGGGCTTGAAAAGATGAGGGTGACACTTGCATCCCAGCTATTTGGAAATCGTGTTATCAATGGCCTACACTTCTATAAGGACAAGTTAGAATCGTCTTGGGGTAACATTGATGCAACAATATCATTCTTCAGGTAAGCAAGCGTTTTTTTAGAAGAATCACAATCTATTCCTAATTGGATTGAAGGGCACTAAGATATTATCGCGAACCATTCAAAGCTCTGTTATTTTTTTTAGCTGCCGTCGGCATGTGGCCTTATCAGTGTCATTGTATCGCGCGGATCATTTATATATGTACTCTCTGTTCGACGGGTAAACGGGTATTCTCTGTTCGACGACCAGCGAGTACGTTTCTAGCTATCGCCAACGCCGAGTAGATTTGCGGGCGCAAGTCAGCCCAATAAAGAGTTCATACGCGTGCTGCATCTACCTGCCAGTCCATTTGTTGCCTGCGGCATTGCCACCACCACGTAACGTTATAGCACTGACAGCAACAGCATTTGTTGATGACTGCTGGACATGTTAACCTCAATTTTCATTTCTCACTTTTCTGCATAACCGCGTTCTTGCTCCTATGCTTATTTAATGTATCGTTGCGACAGCAACGTAATTTGGTTATTGTACCATGTGGTATCCTATGTCTGCACTAAAGTTCGCTTTTCACTTTTACAGAAAGTTCTGTCAGCAGTCTCATAAGGATCATGACGTCTCGGTTTACAGTGCAAGCATTGCGTCCAGGCTCTAATAGTGTACAGCAAATCAAGGACTTCCTGCAGCTGTTACCACGCTGGGAAACGTATGCAAATGGTCCATGATTCATAAGTTTGTCAACAGCAGTTGGCTTTAAGGTCACACTTTCTGCCACCCTCGAACTATTGGACTTCCTGAGTACACAGGACTTTAAGTATTTAATGACATCGCGCTTGAGCCAGGATCCATTGGAGAACTTTTTCGGTATCGTTAGGCAGTCCTGTGGATCTAACGATCACCCTACACCAACCCAATTTATGATTGTAGTGAATTGTCTTTCGTTTTACAATCTAGCGAGCGTAGTGAGATCAGACAACGCCGACAGCAATGAGCCAGTTACTTCCTTGTTGGACGCATATGATCCCAACACTGCAGAGGAAGACATTATAGAGTCGGGCAATCTCTCACTGGCTGAAGGCAAACTACGCCAAATATCTCCGGATCACAGCGGTTATGTTATCGAAAACAGCGAGGACCGGCTAATACACTACATGGCAGGTTATGTAGAGCGCAAGTTCATTGCACGCAGTGACTGTGTCGAATGCAAAAACTTCCTTCTACAGGCGCCAAATGAGGAAAGCCACGACAGTTAGTTTACTGCAATTTGTGACAAAGGAGGGTTGCTCTACCCGTCCCGTGTGCTTTTTTTTTTTTTTTTGACGGCGAGAAGGCTGGAAAACCCTTTCACAACTTTTTTTAGTCAGGGAAACCTTTGCAGTAACAGCATAGTAGATGTTATGGTTCTGGGCAAATCTCAGATATCGTGTGTTGTAGGGTGCAGCCAGCACTGAGAAACGCTCACAGCCAGCATTGTCAAGTTTTATGTTTTCACAAGGCTGCATTTTTGTGTTAAAGCAATCAATGAGTCGCGAGAAGCTCGCAGGAAAAGAAGCTTCATGCTAAGATGGGCAAGTGCTCATATTCGCACGGCTAAATGTACTGTGCAAACAAGAAAACACGGTATTCCTTTGAGAAATTGAAGAATATGTTTCACACTGTGCATAGTTGCAGCGCTGCAATAAAGGAGCACTTTATTTTATAAAAGTTATTTTGTCTTGTCTTGCATTCTTCAGTGTTTATACATCGGCGCCAATTGACCCTTCGTGTTGAAGAAAAAAATATGCATGCATCAGACAAACAATTGAAACAGGGGCATGCATACCACACTTAAGATTGTCGCATTCGCATATAGTTCGCGGTACACACAACGGTCTCTAAGTGAAGCGTTATATTTATTCCAATTTTTTGTTGCCCCGCCCCTCTACTAAAACACTTCCGATGGCTCAAGCTGGAGTACTCTCGGCCACGTTTGTCCACAGCTTCGAGCTGGCCGCTGGATAACCCCGATGATCGATAGAATGTTCACTCCTCTCCCTTTACTCAGCATTTCCTATGGGCGGCGATAATACTACTATGCACTAACGTTGAAATATGGGAGCCGTACCTGCAAAAGAGCACGATCAGCGTTGCGGAACATTAACGGGGCCGCCCGTCCGCACCACGGCGCTATCGGCTGTTGGCTACTACTGCATCTAATTCTCTTGATTCGCCGACAATATATGTGTAGAGCTGCACCTATTTGTAGGACCTGTTTTAAAAGACAGAGCCTTGTTTATTTCTCCGACGATTCTACGCACAGCGCGCAGCTGCGGCACGGCGCGCCGCATTTCATACAACCCATGCTCTGGTGGCGGCATCTGGTATCGACACAAGCCGCCTCACCCGCAGCCGCTCCCTGAACCCACTACCCATATCCTAGAGCACTGTAATTTTGCGTAGATAAACTGCATAGGCTCCCTTTGGGAAGACAGAGTTGCGTTAAGCCACGCCATCTTGGGCTCCAAGGCTATGCGGGAAAGCCATTCCCAGTACGCGTAGGGGCGGCGCTTGCGCGACAGTGCGTGCAGCGTTTTTTTTTTTTTGTTTCGCTTTCTTTTTAGACTTTGTTTCTGACGAGTAAAAGTCCGTAGCTCAGCTGATGATTACAAGCCTAGATATTACGCTTACCTGCCTTACTGTTTCATGATTAGGGGAACTGCAGCGTAACGCATGCGCCGGCGCATGGTGGCACCGTCGTGAGCCTTTGCGATTTCCCTGCGAAGTGTCAAGTATAACGCTAAGTTTTTATAGATAAGCGATAATTCTTATTAGGCAGGGATGTGACAACGGCTCGCGACATCTAAAGGACACGAATGCGCGTATTGAAGGAACAGCGCTGATCCCTCCAACATTCCTCGTGTATAATGTATGGAATTTCAATACGTTCCAGGTGAATGACCCGACGAATTTCAAGCACTCAAGTACATTTTGCATTAACACCCCATGCACCACTATGTCGATTATGAGGATTTCAGTACATCCTTGTACTGTTTTTCATGTTGCTAAGAAATTTAGCCGTCTTATGGGTCTCATATGCAGTAGGCACGTGTTGACTAATGCTGCATAAACAAGTGCAATAAACAAGTGCACTTCTACAGTCGACTTCTAAAGGCCTACTTGCAGAGATAAAAAGAAATATCCGACACTTACAATACCCACAATCGGAACGTTTCCCCGGTGCGACGTCGAGGTTCCGGAGACTTAGCAAAACCAACCATAGCGCCACCTTGGCTGGACTTTTCTCTTCACAGGGTGGAAGTGCTCCGATTTTTCATCCCACGCTGGCGCGCGCCGCGTTCGCTTTCATCTTTCGCTCTGCTTGTTCACTCGTTTACGCCGACGCTCGCTGCAGGATTGGGCACCTAAGAGCTGAGCTCTAAGACAGGACCTTTTCCTTCACACTCCGTCATGCCGCAAGCGCTTAGGTGCGTCCTGTGGCATTTAGTCCAGAATTTAACTGAGAAACTACATGCCAACACATAATTTTCGGTCAGTAGCAGCGAGGAACACGCAACTAGAATATATTGACAATGCCGCTGTCAATTGTTACTTGTCGGCGGGTTCCTACGGAGCAGCAAAGCACTGGAGACAGTCTTGGCCACGTGATGGCGCTCGGCGAATAGCGGCGCTAGAATTTCGGAGGTGGTGCGAGCGGCGCGCGGAAAACAGTGGCGCAACTCGGCCTTCATGAAGGGGGTTCCCTTAACTAAAGGAGAGGAACGTTAGTTTGGCGTCGCCAAAATCGGGAGTTGTAGCGTATACGCGAACATCAAAAATCAAACTTGAACTACCCGTCATGGTGACGTTCAGTAGGCGGAGCGTTGTAGGCACGCCCCACTCAGCCGTAGCCTTTGCAGTGCAATGCATTGAAGTAGCGGCAGCATTTTCGAAGGATGTGTTTGACTGCGAAAAACTCCGCTTCTACTGAACGCACTGAAGTATTTTTGGTGGCAAAGTAGTTTTAAAATAGCACACTTTAACTTCAAATGCATTTGTTCACTTCCATAAAAAGTGTTTCAGGGTTCATTTAATGTAATCTTGGGTGATGACGGTACCGTACTTATCCGAGACTACATCTTATACGATGAAATCATTGTGGCAATGCAAATGCCCGACCTTCGTGTGGTGAGTGACAACTGGTAACGAGCCGTAAACTACTACGAAATCCGCAACAAAACCTGTTGCCATGGTTACTGTGAATCGGAGTTTCCTTCGGGAGAACCAGGAGACCATTAGGTTAATTCAGTTCTGTGTATCATTTCTGCCTTACAGTAACGTAGCGTGTAAGTGAAGCGAGTAATATTAAGTTCTCAAAGCCAGAAAACTAGAAATATAGATTCTGCGAAGATAACATTGCACCATGTTATGTCATTCAGGAGTCATCCGGTGGACGTGTTGGTCTTCATTGCATTCCACGCGGAGGAAGACTCGAACTACATGAATTGCCGCATGGTACCACCGACCATACGCTCCACGCAGCTACTGCATCTTTACAACAAAGCTGAGTACCCTATTCGTTTGGTAAGTGCTCTGAGCACCTCCTATTTGCTATGCACACGGGACTCGCAAGTACCATGCAAACTCAGTAGTAATGAATGTCCCTAGATATATTAAAAATTGTCTTTATTCAATCTTGCATACTGAGCACAGCTTCCCCTTTCAGTTTATCCACCAAGAGGAATGAATGTGATGTGGTCATATAGTAAGCACGGCATTCCGATCGATTACTCGCGTTTACCGCCTCTAATTAACGCTAGGACTCTGAGATGCGCTGTAACGGGATCGCTGTGGGTTAATTTCGAGCACCAGTGGTTCCACAAGGCGCACACGAAGTCGGGAAATTGAGCCCTCTTACCGTTCTGCCTGCGTCGGAGCGCGAGTCACCGCGGCAGGGAATCGAACCGCCAACCTCGCACCGGCCAAATGACGACGTGGCAAATGATTTCACCACGTGGCTCATCGTGATGGTGCCCGCTGTTCATGGCAGGAAGCACTGCACGTCATCACATGGACGCGGAAGCGGAATTATCCGAAAAACGAGGAAAAAAGAATTAAGGCCGTATTCTAGTGTAATGTTTATTGCGGTGCCTATCCGTCAACGTTGAAAAAAAGTGGCTCGTCCCACTGGTATCTCTGAAGCTGTGGCCAGCACGAATGGCTTTCTTTTTATTTCAATGAGTCATTTTCTTATCTGCTTTACTAGGAGCCAGCTGCATCTGGAGAATTGCAAAAAAGAAAAAAGAAAGAACAAGACTCAAAATTACTGGCTCGCGCTGCACTTTTCCAGTTGATGTTCTTCGTTTTTTTTTCTTGAGTAAGAATGCCAGTACTCTAATTGAAACATTGCATCGTTATTACCGTCACAGAACTGATTTGAAATATCAGATTTACTCCATGTCGTGCCACTGGAAGAAAACGTTTCCCGTTCACCCACTGTCGATTAGTCTGTGCCCGCTACACCAAGGTACTGTTATACCTGGTGCAGAAAGGAGCCGCCGCTACCTTCAACGGTCTTGCAAATTCAGTCTTCTATGACTGCCTTCAATTACTGCACTGTGCAGCTGCAGTATCCCAGTGGCTAAGACGCGGGCTCAGTCCGGGTACTTGAATTTACGTGCACTTTGAAGAACTCCAGGTTGTCAATATAGATCCGGAGTCTACCCACTACGGCATGCATCTTAATCAAATGGTGATTCTGGCACGTCAAACCCAATAAATAAAGCTTGCGGCACTCCGCACAACTGATTTACTAAATGAATGTTGCAGCTTCTTTTGGTGTTGCAATAGATTAGGTCTGCTGCTCGCTATTAACACAGCATATCTTAAAGCAATAAAGGTTTTAAGCTGACAACTACACACTATCGTGTTGTTGCGATCAATTGTATGTATAGGTAAGTTTCAACAGCTCTGTGTGTGCGTCTGGATAAGTCCGCATGGCTTTTGGGCATTGCTTCTCGTCGTGGGTGACTATTGTGGACATCTTGAAGAGTACGTTGAGAGTAACTCTGAATAGTAACTCGACCAGTCATGAACGTCAGGACTGCCGACAGCAGAGAACATGCCAGGAACACCAGAATTGGAAATCGTTTCATTGAAATGGCACCACAGTGCCGTCCGGTCAGTCCTAGATAGACAGAGCCACACGAAAGAAGGATATTGTGCACCACTCCCATGGCACGTTGAATTGCCCGCGGTCTGTGCTTCACGCCACAAGCCTGCGGTTCCTTGGCCTTTCTTTCTTTGCGTCTTTGTATACGTTCTTGCTGATCAAGAAAGAAAGATCAAGAAATATCTGATCAAGAAACGCCAATGTATGAAAGCCTCTAACCCTACAGCTAGAATAGAACTGGCAGAACTTTCGAAGTTAGTCAACAAGCGTAAGACAGCTGACATAAGGAAGTGTAATATGGATAGAATTTAACAGGCTCTCAAGAACGGAGGAAGTCTAAAAGCAGTGAAGAAGAAACTAGGAATTGGCAAGAATCAGATGTATTTGTTAAGAGACAAAGCCGGCAATATCATTACGAATATGGATGAGATATTTCAAGTGGCTGAGGAGTTCTCTGCAGATTTATACAGTACCAATGGCACCCACGATGATAATGGAAGAGAGAGTAGTCTAGACGAATTCGAAATCCCACAGGTAACGCCGGAAGAAGTAAAGAAAGCCTTGGGAGCTATGAAAGGGGGAAGGCAGCTGGGGAGGATCAGGCAACAGCAGATTTGTTGAAGGATGATGGGCAGATTGTTCTAGAGAAACTGGCCACCCTGTATACGCAATACCTCATGACTTCGAGCGTACCGGAATCTTGGAGAAACGCTAACATAATCCTAATCCATAAGAAAGGGGACTCCAAAAACTTGAAAAGTTATAGACCGATCAGCTTACTGTCCGTTGCCTACAAAGTATTTACTAAGGTAATTGCAAATAGAATAAGGAACACCTTAGACTTCCGTCAATCAAAAGACCAGGCAGGATTCCGTAAAGGTTACTCAACAATAGACCATATCCACACTATCAATCAGGAGATAGAAAAATGTGCGGAATATAACCAACCTTTATATATAGCTTTCACTGATTACGAGAAAGTGTTTGATTCAGTCGAAACCTCAGCAGTCATGGAGGCATTGAGGAAACACGGTGTAGACGAATCGTATGTAAAAATACTGAAAGATATCTATAGCGGCTCCACAGCCACCGTAGTCTTCCATAAAGAAAGCAACAAAATCCCGATAAAGAAAGGCGTCAGGCAGGGAGATACGATCTCTCTAATGCTATTCACAGCATGTTTACAGGAGGTATTCAGAGAGCTGGACTGGGGAGACTTGGGGATAAGAGTTAATGGAGAATACCTTAGCAACTTGCGATTCGCTGATGATATTGCCTTGCTTAGTAACTCAGGGGACCAACTGCAATGCATGCTCACTGACCTGGAGATGCAAAGCCGAAGGGTGGGTCTAAAAATTAATCTGCAGAAAACTAATGTAATGTTTAACAGTCTCAGAAGAGAACAGCAGTTTACGATAGGTAGTGAGGCACTGGAAGTGGTAAGGGAATACATCTACTTAGGAAAGGTAGTGACTGCGGATCCGGATCATGGGACTGAAATCAAATCAGAAGAATAAGAATGGGCTGGGATGCGTTTGGCAGGCATTCTCAGATCATGAACAGCAGGTTGCCATTATCCCTCAAGAGAAAAGTTTATAACAGCTGTGTCTTACCAGTACTCACGTACGGGGCAGAAACCTGGACGATTACGGAAAGAGTTCTACTTAAATTGAGGATGACGCAACGAGCTATGGAAAGAAGAATGATAGGTGTAACGTTAAGGGATAAGAAAAGAGCAGATTGGGTGAGGGAACAAACGCGAGCTAATGATATCTTAGTTGAAATCAAGCAAAAGAAATGGACATGGGCTGGACACGTAATGAGGAGGGAAGATAACCGATGGTCATTACGAGTTACAGAATGAATTCCAAGGGAAGGGAAGCGTAGCAGAGAACGGCGGAAAGTTAGATGGGCGGATGAGATTAAGAAGTTTGCAGGGACAACATGGCCACAATTAGTACATGACGGGGTAGTTGGATAAGTATGGGAGAGGCCTTTGCCCTGCAGTGGGCGTAACCAGGCTGATGATCATGATGATGATGATACGTTCTTTTTTTCTGGCTTTTCTCTTACACGTCCGCAAATTCCACGTAACTCATTTAGCGCAGTGTCATTCTGTGCTCGTGTTTCTTTATGGCGCCGTTAAAAAAAAAAAAACTGTTAGCAACTCGCGAAACTGTCAGTTTCACTTAAGTAGTGAAGTCGTGATAAAAGTGGTAGACACGGATGCCGTAGCTTGCGTAGGGGAGGCTTCTCTTGATGGCAGGTTTGGTAAACACGCTCCCACGCCGCGACGGTACTGCAAGTCCACCAGAAAGTTGCTTACGAGGTATTTTTGCAACGTTTGTCCGAGCGCGAACAAGGCAGTGATCGACTATCTGCACAATCTTGACATTCCCTTCTGTTCTTCCATACAGCCACACTGACGTGGCCTCCATTTTTTCCTCTTCCGTATCAACATTTATTTTACACATAAAAATTCTACGATCGTGGAAATTACAGATCAAATGAGGCTAGTTCTTGTCATAGCGGTAATATTATATGACAGCATTAGGTTAAGACAGGCGCTTTGAAGCCAAACGGACGATGTTGGAAAGGCATGAACAACCCATTAGTGCCAGGCTGGATTACAGAGTTCCACAGTCGGCGCGCGCAGACGCTGGGGCCAGGTTTCGGTCTAGTAATTTCAGTGTAATACCCTGCGATCCTGGCAAATTATTCAGATCTTCTCGCAAAAGAGATGCTGGCGCAAAGATGGTTGCACCGTGTAATGAATTTCAATTTGGGTTCCTTGAGAATAGAAGAGGGCCTGAAAATAAGTGTAAAGTTTTGCACTTGACAGAGCTTCAGGCCCAGCATACAGACAAATTTTAGTCATACAGTATAGAATTTCACAGAAAATAAAGATATCCGGAAATAAATAAATAAATATATATATATATATATATTTATATATATAATATAAATATATATATATATATTTATCTCTGTGTGTGTGTGTGTGTCTGTGTGTCTGTGTGTGTGTGTGTGTGTGTGTGTGTGTGTGTGTGTGTGTGTGTGTGTGTGTGTGTGTGTGTGTGTGTGTGTGTGTGTGTGTGTGTGTGTGTGTGTGTGTGTGTGTGTGTGTGTGTGTGTGTGTGTGTGTGTGTGTGTGTGTGTGTGTGTGTGTGTGTGTGTGTGTGTGTGTGTGTGTGTGTGTGTGTGTGTGTGTGTGTGTGTGTGTGTGTGTGTGTGTGTGTGTGTGTGTGTGTGTGTGTGTGTGTGTGTGTGTGTGTGTGTGTGTGTGTGTGTGTGTGTGTGTGTGTGTGTGTGTGTGTGTGTGTGTGTGTGTGTGTGTGTGTGTGTGTGTGTGTGTGTGTGTGTGTGTGTGTGTGTGTGTGTGTGTGTGTGTGTGTGTGTGTGTGTGTGTGTGTGTGTGTGTGTGTGTGTGTGTGTGTGTGTGTGTGTGTGTGTGTGTGTGTGTGTGTGTGTGTGTGTGTGTGTGTGTGTGTGTGTGTGTGTGTGTGTGTGTGTGTGTGTGTGTGTGTGTGTGTGTGTGTGTGTGTGTGTGTGTGTGTGTGTGTGTGTGTGTGTGTGTGTGTGTGTGTGTGTGTGTGTGTGTGTGTGTGTGTGTGTGTGTGTGTGTGTGTGTGTGTGTGTGTGTGTGTGTGTGTGTGTGTGTGTGTGTGTGTGTGTGTGTGTGTGTGTGTGTGTGTGTGTGTGTGTGTGTGTGTGTGTGTGTGTGTGTGTGTGTGTGTGTGTGTGTGTGTGTGTGTGTGTGTGTGTGTGTGTGTGTGTGTGTGTGTGTGTGTGTGTGTGTGTGTGTGTGTGTGTGTGTGTGTGTGTGTGTGTGTGTGTGTGTGTAGTACGCCATTCACAGAGTGTATATATACACCAGTGATGCAGCATTACCGTGAGCATTACAAAAGCAAGCGTTCAACTTTAGAATAAAACGGGCAGCTATGAGATTTCCGAACTTCACAGTTACGACGTCAGTCCTATTGGCCGGTTATTTCTGGCCAGAAAACAAAAAGACTTATGTCACCATTTTCGGTTATCTTTCAGGACACGATTATCTCTAGCTTGGCTTCCAAGCAAGCTCAGTGGCCGGCCGCAGTTTCGTTCGCCTTGGCCTTGGGGATGGGCGGCCGTTGGTACGTGCCTAAGAACCCGCCTGCAAACGTCTCGCTCGGTGACGAATGCGCTCACAACCACTATCCAGCTGGCGACCAGATCGTCAGTATTACGAAGGTGGGCAGACTGTATCTCCTTGACTCGTCTACATAATGTGAAGTGACCTATTTTACTGCGGTCTAAGTAACGCATTCGTTACATCAAATATTCGACTGCCCTGAGAAAAAGTGTTTGTGTCGTCGTGACTGCGCTCCATCCAAGCACAAAGTTGTGCTCGTGAATCAAGCCTTTCTTTGTCCTTCGTCTGCTTCCGATCGCCTGCTAGTTCCTGCTAACAATGATGTCCCTATACATGGTACCTGAAGCGATGACGAAACGGCGATGTCCCATACGCGCCAGATATACGCACTTACGGATTTGTTCAGTTGCCATCGTTCTCGTCAGCCTCGCTCTTTACGTACTGTCCGCTGCGTGTTATCAGGCTTAGGTAACAATTGTCTACAGCTTTTGAGAGAGATTTACCTAGAAAATACCGTTTGAGTTGAATGGGAAGGGATGAGGAGCGAGGAGAATGTTGATATCAACAAGGGACTGAGGCAGGGGTGCCCTTTATCCCCGCTGCGGTATATGATGTACATGGTGAGGATGGAGAGGGCGCTAGAAGGAAGTAATATCGGGTTTAATCTCTCATACAAACAGTACAGCAATAGAGCAGCAACTCCCAGGTTTATTTTATGCGTACGGCATTGTGTTGCTAGCTAACAAGCAAAGTGATTTGCAACGTCTGCCCAATATCTGTCGACAGGAAAGCAAGAATTTAGGTTTGAAATTTAGTGCTAGAAAATCCGGCGTTATGGTATTCAATGAAAACAGTGAACAGACAGTGGAGATACAGGGCCAAGAAATTTCTGAGGTAACAGGATATAAACACCCTGGTATATGGATAAACGAAGGCAATGGATATATGGAAACACAGGAAAAACAATAACAGTGAAAGGGAAGAGAAATGCAGCCATAATGAAGCACAGAGCTCTATGGGGATACAATAGGTACGAAGTCCTCCGAGGTATGTGGAAAGCTGTGACGGTTCTAGTACTTACTTTTGGAAATGCAGTTGTTTGATTTAAATCAGGGGTACAATCAAGACTCGACGAGAACCAAAGGTCAGTGGGTCGCCTCGCATTGGACGCTCAAGGGAAAACTACAAGTGAAGCTGTGCAGGGTGATATGGGCTGGACTGGTTTTGAAGTGAGGGAAGCTCGCAGTAAAATTGAGTATGAAGAACGGCTGAGGAATACGGAAGAAAGTGAATGGGCTGGGAGAGCGTTCAGGTATCTGTACATGAAAAACATTAATTCACAGTGGAGGAAAAGGACTAGGAAGCTTACCAGCAAGTATGCGGCCTATAGGGTGGGCAACACAGCAACAAAGACGGTCATGCTGAAAGTCAGAGAGGCTGAAATAATCCTATGGGTGGCGGCAATGGAAAAGAAACCTGCCATGAGTAACTACTTAAGAGGAAAAAATGAAATCAGGAAAGAAACCATTTATGATAACTGAAAGGGGAGCTCATTACTTTTCGAAGCGAGATCGGCATGCCTTAGAAAACGCACCGATAAAGCGAGATATAAGAAGGAAGAAGCAGCATGTACTTGCTGCGGTAAAGCTAGGGAAACGACGGAGCATGTTTTATTAGAATGAGAAGACGTCTACCCAGCGGTCGATTTAGGCACCACTGGCCTCCTTGAGGCCCTTGGGCTCAGCGGGAGCCATGGTAAACCAAACACGTCTGCAGTAGACAATAGTAAGAGGCGATCTGAAGATTAGTGGAGGAAAAGTAGGGGAATAAAGAACGGAGACGTACAAAAGCAAAGTTCGCAAAAGGGGTCAAAACATTTGGCGGTGGCAGTTCATAGTGGGTCTCTTTTCTTTTTTTTATTCTTTCTTTCTTAACTTACGTAGGACTTGAGGCAGTAAATAGCAAGAGCTTGGTGGCGCAACGCACCGCCCCGTTCCAAAGGGGACGCTCCTAACATCCATCCATCCATCCATCTAGGGTGCTTGTATATGCTCCTGCAGAGAGCAGAGTTGCGGATAGGTGCGCCGTTATTTTCCAGCTCTGCAGTGAAGCTACAGCTCGCGCTCAAGATGGAAATGCCACACGGTGTTCCGTTTGCTTTTTGGTCTGCTGGTCGCGAGCTTCATGCAGAAATTGTTCGCAAGCGCTGAGCAAGATGACACTCTTTAATACAGGCGGCGCTCGACCGATTGGCGTAGACGGAGGGGAGCCAACCCCCCAGAATTTTTAGTTTGTATGTACATATATACACGCACATATACAAACACACGCACGAACGGGTGTACATATAAGGAGTAGGACCTCCCTCGATGCCTCGAACTAAAATCCTGGCTGCGCCCGTGCCTAGAACAGCTGAAAAGTTTGCGTTGAAACGCGCATTACCTTGCAGCAAAAAGTGGTACAACGTTTTTCAGCATGCATATGAAGTTTTCTCGCCGAGGCTGGAAGGCAAGAAATGTTTCAGAGGGTGTTTAAAGAAAACTTGACACACCTGTAGTGGACAGTTATGTCAGCACATTTTGGCTGCAGTAATCAGATTAATAATGATTGCCGCCAAGAGAACTATCATGTCTGCACTTATGGCAGTGACCGTTAACCGTGAGGGTCATTCATCGCTAACCGTCGTTCACAGAAGCTGCATGTTTTCGATATATGCGGTGCAGAGACGTAAATTTAAACGCGTTCCAAATGTTTACATGCGCAAATTTTACGCAAGGAATTTATTTACGATTCACACCGCAAACTTAACAGCTGCTTCATAGCAGCAAATCTGCAAGTGGAGAAAGATTCAAGATGCACGAGCTTCCAGATCAAATTTATTTCGTACAAGGGAATGGATGACCAACGAATGGTGCCAGCAGGGGATGATTGCTGCTTCTTGGAGCCTTGGGGGGCAGAATTCGAGGCCACTGGGAAGGCAACATGTTAACAGTAGCAATAGGTTATTTTTAGCGGACTAATCACATAAGAGTACAAACTTGGAAATTAATTATTCACACATTGCAGATTGTAATATGATAGCACATCTTTCTTTATCTCTTCATACTAATCAGGTTAATTTATTATAAAGCAGCGCCTATTAAACGTACCAAAATAATTTCACATTTCTAACGTCGACTAAGGCTGATCGAACAAGCAACATATTGCGGGCAGTAAATGCTGAAGTTATCACAGCTGTCTCATAAGCGGGAACGCACGGTGTTTTCGCTTACTACAAAAAACGAACGCCAGCACATCAAATGATATTACATGAAAAATCAAAATGCAGACAAAACATTTTATGAAAACGGAGTAGAGAGAAGCCAGGGTGCAGCGGGCAAATTGTACCTCCTAGTATTTACTCTGTTTTGAACACACTTTTCTCGAGCCGCATAGTCAGAACAATCGTACAAGCAGCACAGCGAATTGAGCTAGCTGGCAAGTTAACATTCTTGGCGTATATGTGCAGCGGGACATAGGCGTGTCGTCCTTGCTTTGTACCGCGTCTGTGTCGCGCTGCACATATACGCCGAAAATTGCACACGTGAACAACCTCTCATGCCAGCCGGTCACATTTCATCGTGTACAGGAGGGTTACTCGAGATAAATGCTGCTTTAGTGTAAACAAGCCGCACTCACCTCTGTAAACAAGGCGAACGCACCTCGCATATCCTGGTCCCTTTCGGAGTCGGCCGGTCTCCAACGTCCGCAAGGCACCGCGTAAAAAGATTTGTCACCTTCCGTGTGATTTGCGCAGTTTGGTGCACTGTAACTCGCCATACTGGAATACAAGTGTCAAAATTATCTTCTTCGTAGCACTTCACCAAAGTGATTAACTTAACATCCTCGAGTACTCGACCTGAAACCCGGAGCCAATCGTTGCTATACGCACGCTCGACGGTCTGCTGATTGCAATTTCGATGGCATTGACAGAAACGAGTCGGTGCCGCTTCCGTAAAGTTGGATTCGCAGCCGCGCAGTTGAACATTTGACGTCATTTTGCACCCCATGATAGCGCTGGGCGAATAGCGGTGTGAGCGGCACCAGAAAAGTTATGCGCAACTATGCTCCTTGCGGGAGCGTATACACGAACAATTGCTGCATCTAAAACCCCGGAATAATAAAGTAACGACTTCATCTGCACTTTGCCGCTTTCTATCTCTCGCCTGCCACGCCTCCGAAGAGTCAGCTCTCGTACTGGCCGAACCGCGGTTTGTACGTGCTAGCGCGCGCTTTTTTGACCTGTAGCAGACACCGGCGCCAAATCCCGGGTATCAAAGCCGTGCTTCGGCTCGTTTCTGGCGGCGCTTCGATAGAGCTGGCGCCGTTTACGTATTGCGGCGCTGCCTAGCCGATGTTGTACTTATGGATGCAACAACTGAGGAGGCTAGGGGAATAGGATTTCGTTATTCCATCCGGAAGAAGCAACGCGGCTCGCCGAAATATTTGGCTGCACAGGATCGGCGGGCAAACTTGGAAAATGCATGGGACCCGCGCCTTCGTGAGGAAAGTGGTCATTCATCAGAAGTCACTCGTACTTATTCGGAAGATTTGGCGAGAAGCGCGAGCATCTGCAGCTTTTCTTTGCACTAAATAACGTAGTTGTAAATGTTCACTCGCTTCTACGAAAGCCGTGCTTCCTGTTGCCTGAGCTTCGCCGTTCACGCTTCTGGTTCGGCATGCTTTATGATGTTGCGCACTTTGCTTGGCGCACTCGTTTCGTTGTAGTTGAAACCGTTGCGGGGCTCAGACACGGAAGTTGCGCTTCATATGTTAGTTCGATCAGCCATTCAGTGACACGTATTGCATACTGAAGGGACGCGCATTGCTAGACGTACTTCTTTATGTTTTTTTTTTTTTTTAGCGGGACTTCGCTGACGAACTCAAGACTAAAATGGCGGTTCTCATCGCTTGAACCCCCGCTGTCCCTGCTCCTCGCAGTGCAAGTCGAGATTTTATGTAGGGCGCATTGGTGTATGTATTTGTATTAGCGGGGTTAGCAAAGTCGGCAGTTACTGTGCCGAGGCACAGTAACAGCAGCTATACCTTCAGTGCGCCATATCTGTGCGCATAATAAATCAGAATGCAGACTTCGCTTAACACAGACGAAATTATATTGAGTTCAAAAATGTCGTGCAAATCTAAGCTGGTTGAAACATTTTTAACGCGGATAGGTCGGGTAAAATAATATAACAACAATATGAAGCTTTTATTATTTCTATGAAACCTAATACATTGATCAGGCCTGCCGAAGCCACATTGGGCTTGACTGGCAGAGCGTGACAGGCAGCGTACAAACTGTTACAATAGCAAGAAAGAAAGAAGAAAAAAAAAGAAATACAGGAAGCGATAAATGTATATACTGACACGTGTACTTATATTTATCGGGCGACCACGTTTCGCCGCCTAACAAATCTTATCGCACAGCGCGGGACGCGCTTGCATGTGTCCGAATTTTCTGGAAAGTTATCGATGCTTCTATCCGCAGTCTGTTGTCGCCGAACCTTGTGTTATCTGATTTATTCGCCTGACGCGAATGGTGTAGAACTTTGTGGAAGGCACGCGGGTCCCAACGGTTAGTCTGGAACAGTCGACGATTCTGTATAAAAGCCGACGCGCTTGACCCGCTGATCAGATTTTCGACGATCGCCGACTGTGTTCGCCGCTTTCGTTCTGCTATAAGTGTAGCCTGTTTTGTGGGCACAGGTTCGCCCAATAAAATCTAGTTTTGCCTTTCACAGTATTGCTACTGTGTTCTTAACGTCACCACCACGTGACAATACATACAGTGATACTCACATTGTACGCACTTATAATAGGTGTGCGTATATGCACATATACAGGTTTGAGAAGACATCTGGCGCGTACAAGTATCACCATGCCTCATGATTACTTTGCGCGGCACAAAATGAGTAGATGATTATAAATAACAAAATGACTCAAAACCACAAATGCTTCAATGAAAGCTGTGCAGGAACAAACTTTCTGATCACATTTTTAATGAAAGCCACTCTGTAGGCGCAATACAGAAGGAGGTAAGCGAGGTCCATTTCTTTACATGTTATAGCCGCTTAAATCCGCACGTTTTAGTGCTTTCTTGAGCTTGTATTTTGATGTTGACTGCAGCGCGTTACGGGGTAAATAATTAAACAACGCAGCAACATAATATTCGCGCATTCTCTTGCGGTATTTTGTTGCACAACGAGGTATTTGATAACGGCATTTTGGTCTAAGGCTACGGGGAGTTACATATGGTACTTTGTAACGATTGTCCCAGAAATGTCTCAGGGCTATTATGTGCAGTAGAACCGAAGAAAAATCTGGCATGAATTATGCCTTAAAAATGTCGGTGTTGCCTTCAAGACACAAGTCATAACCTATAACTTTTAAAAGGGAGCGCATCAGTGAGTTAATTCTTTTTTGATAACGAAGAGCACAATGTCCGTAGGCAGTAATTCCGTATCGGACAACACTGTAGCACAACGCATGCGCGGTGGTTTTCCTGACTGATATGGGCATGAGGCGACGGATTTTATAAAGTAAGCCAAGCCCTGAGAGAATCCTCTGACAGACATAAGAAACATGCGAATTCCATGACAGATCGTTGTCAAAACGCAAACCGACATATTTTACAGATGATGTGTAGTCGATAGGGGCGCAAGAACATGGATTGCAATGTGAATTATGTCATGTTACTTCCCTAGTTAAGTGTACTCTCTTTGATGGACTTCGAAAGCAGACAAGTTGTGTTTTTAATACGTTAATGTCGATTAAATTTGCGGCGAATAAGTCCATTGCCATCGTTGCTGCTTCTTGTAAATGAGAAGCTGCATCAGAATATTGATTTGCATGAGAAACACACTGTATCGTCTGCCTCCTGAAATATCTTAATGGGGACTGTCTTAGACAGATCATTAACGTAAAGGTTAAATAGGAGAGGGATTAATAATGAACCTTGTGGAAGTCTTTGAACTGAGGCGTACTGAAACTGGTCCGGGAAAAAATTATCCAGAAGTGACAGAAACAAACCACGGAATCCCATCGTAGAAAGCTTTGTTAACAACAAGTCATGGCAGACACTGTCAAATGCCTTACTTACGTCAAGAAACAATGCGCACGCTACCTGGTTAGTTTCGAAACAGAAGATTAGGAAACCGGAAAAATCATCCAAAAGTGCCTGAGCGCATTTGCCTTTTATAAAGCCGTATTGCTGCGGTGATAACATGTTAGTATCAAGGAAGCTATTCATAGTGAGCAGCATATGTTTCTCTAAAATTTGTGCTATGCAAGGTAAAACAGATATGGGGCGGTAGTTTTCCCACTTTGCCTCGAGATCCTTTCTTATAGAGTGGTATAATGATTGCCGTTTTCAGTCTGATTGAAATAACGCCGCATGACAATATAAGATTAATTATTGCTATCAAAACGTCCTTGATGTAGCTGTAGTTTCTTCGAAGCTCGGTGACAGATGCCATCGGCACCTGCGGACTTCTTGAGTTTAAAATTAAAAAGAATTGTTTTCAGGTCGCAATCAGCCAGCAACGGTAGATAAGCCGATTGTAGGTTACTTATTTTTAGTGAGCATGTATCCGGGTGTGGTCTAGAAAAACCTGATATTCTAGAAAAGAAATCATTAGCTATACTCTGGCTATCAGATGAAAAGTGGGAAAGAAAGGAGTTATCATTACGTGGTTTTTTACCAACACCTCGAAGGTCATTTATTAGGGACCAGGTTTTACGGCTGTCAAACCGGGCATTCCTAAACTTGTAGCGAAAGTGATTGCGTTTAGCAAGGCGAATAGCTGCATTAACTCTGTTTCTGCAAAGTTTAAATTTTAACCGAAGTGTGTTGTAGTTAGGGGCTCGGCGACACGGACTCCAAAGCATATCTTTCTTTTATAGCAGCAAGAATTTCTGCTGACATCCAACCATCATTAGCGCGGCGCTGTTTACCCGTATCATTCGAGTGGATTCTCTCCTGCAGTCATTGAAAAGAGCAACGAATTTTTCATGTTTTCGACGGGGGCACGGTTGATAAGAAATATGTGCCAATCATATTATTGGACTTGTCTATAATAACCTTGGATCAGTTATTGAAATTTCTTTCTTGGACGCGCTAGAAGTAATGATTGCAGATGGCTGTGTTAAAGAGGTACAAACGAAGTAGTGATCAGCTAGTTTGGTTTGAACTACTGTGGAATTAATAACTAGATTACATGACCACACATTCATGTGGTCGATACATGAAACCACAAGGCTATCCGCCAAAAATTCCTCGCGTGTGGCACAGCGGATTGTTGTTTCCAGGCCCAACTTTGATATAGTGTCAACGTCATCACTGACAACTGCCTTCGTAGGACAGAGTGTCTATATTTATATCGCCTATCAGGCACACATGATCATCTAGCGAAAGTGATGATAAAGCAGTATCTAGCTCAGACAGACGACCGTGTGTTGAAGCACGGAGGGCGATAAGCTGAAAAAATGGCAACTGACAGCTCAAGAGTGCTCAGGTGAAGCGCTACTGCTTCAGCGTGAACGAAGGAAACAGTTAGTTCCGAAACTGACCACTTATCTTTAACAAAAACAGCGATGCCTCCCCCTTTTCTGACAGGACGTGCGTATGTAAACGTTTGGTAGTCTGGCAGAGTACATTGCACAGTACATTCCAATGGGATGTTTATTTCTGTCAAGACGAAAACGTCAAACAAAGAGCGGACACTTGAGGTTGCAGCGACGAACTGGTCCCAATGTCTCTTAATGCTACGTATATTGACATGGCTTATACGCAAAGCATTTCCTTGTGGCTCAGATGAAAATTTCTTAGCTTCGGAAAAGTGAGTAGTGACAAGAAAGCCGCAACTGTGCATGTTCAAACAATCTTATCAAGATCAGACTTCCTATCTATTCTGAGCAGTGACGCCCCTTCCGATTTCTTTGCAAAAATTCTACCGTTTCTTGTCCAGCAAAATTTATAATTTGTTTCCTTGCTCTTTAACCGTGCCATCCGAAAGAGCTCTCGGTTCTCACGAGTTAAATTATCATTCAAATACAGGCGTGGAAGCACTCCCAAGTGCGCTAGACTAGACAGAGCTCCGCGTGCCTCGAACCATTTCTGCTTCGCAGTGAAGCTCCGCAACTGGACCAGAATAGCGGGTGGGGTGACGCCTTGACTGCGCAAACGGTGAACGGCGGCAACGTCAGCTGCTTTGAAATCAGATATTTTCAATTTCACTGGAAGTTCCGAAATGAAGGAAGTCAAATCTTCAATAGATCTAGTTGGAAGGCCGTGAATTTCAAAATTGCATCGGCGACTGTATTGTTCCAAGTCATTCAGCCCTGTGTTTGCTCTGTCAAGTTGCTCCGCCTGGGTAGTCACCGTCGACGACAGAGAGACAACCCGGCTACGAAGCTCTGTTATTTCTGATTTGGTGGTCGTAACGAAGGATGTTACGGAGTCATATTCAGCGGAGAGAAAATCAACAGATCTCGGCATTTCCTCAACAGCATCTGAAATTCTAGCGCAGGCGTCCCCAAACGTCGACAGCTCACCCACTTTCAGAGCGAGCGTACTGACAGCTGTGCACAACTTGTCAAACCTCTTGTTCACAGACTTCAACTGCTGCGCGATAGTAGTGTCCGCCTGAGCTACGCCTCCAGAAGACTGGCTTTCCGTGCCGCTGTTGCAAGCGGGACAGTGCCACTTCTCGGATTTCGCGAAGACATCTTTGCAAACGTGCCTTCAGCAATCGCACAGCAACTCTTTCCTACGTGAAAGCTCGTATTACAAGAACAGCATGTCAAACATTTCCCATCATCCGGTATAGCGTGAAAACATGAACCACATAGATGAGACACTGCTGTGCAGTCAGCGGTAAACAACACAAAGAATAGGCGGTAAGGTATCAAACTCACCTGCCAACAGCAAAGTACGGTATCAGTATCCTGAAGTGCTTGCCGCTGACTGCAAGCGTCCGTTGAAGGAGCAGGCTTCTTAAGCGGCAGAGGAGACACCAGGTGGCAGAGCAAGGCCTGACGCTCATGACGTGATGAAGGCAGCCCGCGGAGCACAGGAGGACGGTAAAGTGCATGCGCCGAACGCATCCTCAGATGCGCAAAAGAAACCTCTAACGAAAGGGCGCGCAATGACGCAGGCCATTTTCAACGTTCGACGATGATAAAATTGATGTAGGCATGCACACGGCACGCTGACATATCCAGAGTTCTTATTTGTGAAATTGATTGTGAAATTTCACGGCATACATTTTCTTTCGTGCCTAGTATCATTTCTCAAAAAGTTGTGCCATACCAAATTTTAACTGATTCATCTGAGGATCACTGCACCGAAGTACAATTTGAAAGCCGAATCCTTGGGAATTACGGCATCAAGAAATTAACACCGATGCATTAGAAAGCCTTTTTGTAGTACGAGAAAACGCGCCTTTGACAGAATATATTATGGAAGTAGTACACCACCATCGGTTCATATAAAGCCTAGACGCCACGTCTGTACTTTAAGAAAGTAAAAGGCAAATACCCGCATACAAAGCGTATGCTGTTCCAATTTCTCTTGGCGGCGTTGAAGTTCAAATGAAGCTGATCAAAAGGCGCAGTTCGAGAAAAAACGCTCCGTTAGCTCGCTTGAGGGCACCACCTCCACCGTTTGACAACCGCAGAGTCGAAGTGATCGCAGTGGAAGGAGCTTCGACAAAGCAGTGCAACGCGGATACTGGCAGTTATTGGAGTAACTCATTTACGAAGTTCACGTGTCATAAACGCAACAACCAAATCCTCCAGGTGCGCAGTGCGCTGCGCGCCAAAGGAACGACCATTGCGACATGGCCTCCGAGATCTACCACGGCACGCGTTTCTGATAGCGTCCTCGATCACCTTGCCCCGGGGTTGCCCCGAAACTAGAACGGTGCGCTTTGCACCGCGGTGGTGGCGCACTGCGGAGGATCAACATCGAGGACAAAACTGCACCCCGTGCAGGCTGCTTGCAGGCAGCGCTACTTTGCCCCTGGCGCGCAAAACGTGCGCGAACACGCGCGCGCATATTTTATTGTTTGCAGATGCTGAGCATCTGCGGCAAGTGCTCGAACCTTGTCAAACTGCGTGCTCCGACATACCTGGTTGCAAGCAAACACCAATGGATATTATAATTAATCCTGACGACCCGTTCAATGAACCTGTCCACTTTCGGCTGCTATTCACCACATTGTTATTGGACGAGAGGTCGATCAGCATGTCGTCTTCGCTCTCAGACGAACTTGACAAAAGCTCATCGATTGCGGCAGCTAGCAGCGCTTCCTTTCTCATTGCCGACATCTCATTATTCCGTCAACTGCGTTGCAACGGCAGCTATCGGGCCAGAGCGTCCGCAATTCTGCAGTCGGCAGTGCGCGCGCGCGTGGCGCGTCCCACAGTGCTTGCTGGGAATGCACCCCGGCGCACCGCCGATTTTCTCGGTGCGAGACGGGGCAACGGAAAACCGCTCCAACAGGGTGCGCTTCCGGTGATCGAGGATGGTCGGTGCGCACCGGTGCGGTTGATCGAGGATGAAAGTGCGCACCAAGGCGCCCCGGTGTGCACCGGTGCGGGTGATCGAGGACGCTGTAAAAAACGCGCGCGGGGGTAAATCTCTGAGGCCATGGTTGGGAGCATATGCTAGCTGTACCAGGCATAGATGCCGCCACTGTCGGTGCCCATGAGGAGCCGATAGAAGGAGCGCTGGCAAAGGAGGAACATAGAGATGTCGTTAGATTTAGATCATTTAGGGGCTTTAGTGCTATAGCGATCAGGAGTCCAGGGTAGGTAGCAATAAAGAAGGTCCCCTAGGTGCACCTCAGAGTAGCACCGCAGTCAGTAACAGAAAAGGGAGGAAAGCAAGAAAGAGAGCTCGGCATGTAAGAGGCTACATAAACATGCAGGGCGGAAGGGGAAAGGAAAAATGAGTAGATATGGAGGAGCAGTTCAAAAGAGAACAAACAGGGGTGTACGCGGTTACAGAAGCGCATCTAAAAGGCTCGGAACAGCCGCCAGTGATTGAGAATTATATGTTTGGGAAAGGTACGACTCAACTAAGTCGGAATGAAAGGGAGGGGAAATCGAGAGGCTTAACCATCAGGGAGCCAAAGGGAAAAGTAAATTCAAAATGTCAAGAGCATCCTTGGTTACTATGCACAATGAAAATATCACGTAGCTACGTTTGGGTGGATGTCAGATTTTCCTTTTGTTAATTGCTTCTCTTCACCTTGCGGGTTTCTGCAGAACTATTACATCATGCACAACGAAACGAAAGAACATTTTGCAGAGAACGCCTTAGTGCTGTTATTAGTGGTTTCGGGAATGACGCCGAAATTACTCTATTAGGTGACGTGAATGTCCACATACAGGATCTAGATAACGATGCCCACAACAACGGCAAGTCAATGGTACATATTTGTGAGAAGCACAGCCTTGTTGTCGTGAATACAGGACCTGAGTGTGATGGGCAGACCACTTGGGAAGTGGAAAACCGGCAATCCACCATTGATAACTGTCTCATTACGGAGGGAATTTATGATAAGTTGAGAGAAATGGTCATTCATGAGGAAGGGTATACCAGCATAGGGAATGACCCTAAACGCGTCATTTCGAAAATCGGGTATGTAGTTGGGCAAAAGAGCAAGGAGTACAAAATGTAAATAACAAATGCAGTCACAAGAGTAGAGGAAGCACTTGGCAAGTGGCCAAGCAAAGAGTATGAATATAATGAGCTTCTAAGTAAAACAGCGACAGAAATGCGGAAAGAGAAGCAACATGCTCGTTGAAAAGGCGAAAATAAACCGAAAAGGTAGTGGAACAGGGAGATAGTTTTCGCCGAATGACAAAAGGCATCCCGAAAGCACAGGCAGGCAAAAAAGCGCAGTTGCTACGGGATGAAGTAGCCAGAAAATGGGAAGTATCCCTGGTGAGAAATTGCGTGGCTCAATTACAGGTTCAAGCAAAAATAAGCAATGAAAGTGAATGTCGGTTGTCAAGAAATCGCGAAGAAAGGAAGGCCGCGGGTGGAATATTTGCAACAACATAAGCTTATTAGGAAGGAAGTCTGGAACAATCCAACAAGATATCCTGGACAAAGAGAGAAACTGGAAGGGGAAGCGGCCACAAATTACATCCGCAAAATCACAGCCGAATCTTTCCAAGCCAATGAAGAGGAAAAAAGAGCATGAACGATAACCAGATGGAAAAGGAGCTGGTGCTGACAAATTTGAACTGGAAGAAAGCCGAAGAGAAAATTCCTAAGCGCACAGCCACAGGGCTAGACGAGGTTCCCGTTAGGCTGATTAATGAACTAGGATCAAAAAGTAAGGAAGCTCTGTTGTAAGCAGTAAAAAAAATTTAAAGATAGACCAATACCAAACAGTTGGCGACAAAGTAGAATGAATTTATAAACGTAAGGGAGAGAAAGACAGAATTCACTCGTATGCGCCGTTGACCGTTACATCAATAATAAACAGGATAGCAATGCAGGCTACTAAATTAAAGCTGCAAGCACTTTCAGAGAATAATAGCATATCGGGAAAAAATCTGAAAGGCTTCAGAATCCGTAGGTGCCTTGATGATAATTTATTTGTCCTTTATTAACGCTACAGCGTTCAGGAGCGTGTGTCGCAGAAAAGTCGCTGTCGGCGGCGTTGGCCGTGAGCGAAAAATCTTGGAAGGCAATTTATAAATAAAAACAACTTGCAAGACGGGCTAGGTGGGAATCCAACCAGGGTCTCCGGAATGTGACACGGAGACACTACCACTCAGCCACGAGTTCGATGGTTCAAATCGGGACAAAAGCGCCTCTAATGAATGCGGTGTTGCCTTAGAAACGTGCCGTAGAAAGGTATACTGCGGTGTTTATAGGTAATTATGAGCATGTAAATTACAGAAGTTGCAGCTAAACGAGTGGCGAAGTAGGTTTCGGCTACATTGCGGCATCTTGCGGCAAACACAGAACACCCCCTCCTCGCAATGTACGGCGCTGCCCCGACAGGTGGCGCGCCACCCGCCCGCTTCTCCCCTTTGTCTCGTTTGAGCGCATGGGGAACCAGCGCTGGGTAGGCGGCGCGTCGAAAAGAGTGCGTTGCACGCCGCCCTGGCGACAAAGCGCGGCATACTCCAGCCGCTCGACCAGACGACACGTCCACGGCCGTCTCATAGTTCACATGTTTCCGTTTTCGCCCCGCTTCAAGTGGACAGCTTTGTAAAGAAGCTAGCGCCATCAAGCGAAGAAATCACGAAAGAAGCTTTTTAATCTTTGTATGTTTTTCACAGTGTGTCGCGGTGAGCACGTGCGTTTATTTAACGGTTGCGTCAGGTGCCGTTCCCACGCTTGTGTGGCAGCCTGCCTCGCAAACCTAGCAGCTACGGTGCCAGTCTTGCTGCGCTATGGTTTCGGAAGTATTAGTTGGCCTGAAGATATTCCATACTTCTCTGGTTAGACATAAAAAAATTTGATGTTACTTTGCCGCATCAGTCAATGGAGAACAAAGCTTTATCGCATCAGCTGATTCGGGCAAGCAAAGGTTTGAGTGCTCCGCTGCTTGATCCGTAACAAGCCTGGCTACATATAGCACTAATTACATGAATTTACCGGATGCATCTAAGCGCCGAGTCCTCATCCGCATGCGCATTAGAGACATTTAGCTTGTACGCTATTCCGGTAAACGGGAGCGGTTTGGGCGGATTACCGGATGGTCGGGGCGTAAACGTGAGCGGTGAAGCCACCTGGTGTGGTAGAGCTCAACCAGACAAACGCATGGCTAAAACTGCAGTAACTCACCATATCCTGCTTCGCCACTCGTGCAAATTTTTGGCAGCGGCGTAATTGTGAACACGATTACGCCACTGTCGAAAATGTACGCCAGCAGCTAAGCAGAATATAGTAATTAGCTCTGTGTTTGTGTGGTTGAGCTTTGCGCCACCAGCTGGCGCCACCAATCTGGCCGCTCACGTTGACGCCCCCGCTAAACCGGAAAACCGCCCGCGCTTGCCCGAATACCGGACACGCTAAAAGTCTCTATTATTAAAAACACATAGGCGGCTTAGTCGCGCGTGCGCCGGTAGTATGCGCACACAACTCGTAGTACAAGGCACCTTCCCTGCCACATAATTCTTGACAATGAATCGAAACTATTTACCTTTCGTATGATTGGCTTGGTGCGGTGGCATTGGAAGAAGCTTGGCGGCGGTATTGCGAAGGAAAAATGGTTGGTATATATGCCGAATGGTGCATGCTATTGCTCATTTTGTTTCCGACGAAATGCCGACTGCAGATTCTGCTGTTTGGTACTGGCTGCCACAGCTGACCGTCTTCACTATCGAATAAACCAAGCACACGCGAAATTCGATTTAGAAACCAGCCCGAAACCGCTTTACAGGGCGACAAGACGAGAACTTACTCCGCTCGCCTGACTACTTGGATACAACGCCACCTCCGTTCTTGTTCGTAGGGTTTAGATGGAAAGGCGCAGAAGGATACATCCTCCCTCATTCCGCCGTAGTAGTGACACTTGTATACGCAACAGTACCGTCGGCGTCCTTTTGTTTTCCTTCGACTTTCAGCGCACGCAACGCCGCTGCCACTAGCAACTTTCGTCCGCGGGAGCGGCTGCATTGTGCACGTTCTGACCGCCAGGGAGGCGCTGCAGGCGTTGTGAAAACTCCAGCGCTGATTCCCCATTGGGGCCGTGCGGGGACCGGTGCGAGGATGCGCCAGTACCCTTGTGTTTATTAGGTTTTTTCGCTCTTTCCCCTTCCAACTTCCAGCGTGCGTCAGTTGAACCCTCGTGCTTGGGCTCCTCTTTCCGCTCACAGCGCGATTCCTTGGTGCAGCGTCCGATGCAGGACGCCTCTGACGTGATCGCTGCGCCGTAGCGCGTCTGGTGGGAAAGCGTCCCCTGCGATGTGTGCCGTGCTACTGGCGAGGAGTCATGCGTCTGCAATGTGCTCCCAAGCGAGATAGAGGACGATCCCATCGAGGCGTCAGCCCCATGATCGCGTCCGCCTTCATGGCGCGTCTCGGCCCCGCTATGCGTGCCGATCAGGACGTTTGGCTCGCGTAGATCGTTTCTCCCTCCAAGACACCGAGTTCTTTGGTTCGTTCCCCTTGCTCAGGCGCACGTTTCGTCTTTGTGTGAATCAAGAGCATGCCAACCGAATGGGTGAGCGGTGCGAACGGGGTGCGATAACGCTATCGCGTTGCATTCTTGAAGGCGAAGCTTAAGCATCCTCCAAGTTTTTTTGTCATTGAAATATCCAAAAAAGAAAGAAGATCGCTATATGTGGCTTTTTTAGACATTTCCGGACCATATGATAACGTAGGCCGCCACATTTTCTAGCATATTCTGGAAGGGTATTGCTTGGGCGACGATTGTCTACTGCTTTTTAGAGATTTACCTAGAAAATACCGTTTGAGTTGAATGGGAAGGGATGAGAAGCGAGGAGAAAGTTGATATCAACAAGAGACTGAGGCAGGGGTGCCCTTTTTACACACTGCTGATTTTGATATAGATGGTGAAGATGGAGAGGGCGCTAGAAGGAAGTAATATCGGGTTTAATCTCTCATGCAAACAGGCGGGTACAGTAGTAGAGCACCAGTTTCCAGGTTTGTTTTATGCGGACGCCATTGTGTTGCTAGCTAACAAGCAAGGCGATATGCAACGTTTGGCTAATATCTGCGGAGAGGAAGGCGACAATTTAGGTCTGCAATTTAGCGTGAAAATCAGGTGTTATGGTATGCTATGAAAACAGTGAAGAGAAAGTGTCGATACAGGGCCAGGAAATAATTTGGTTAAACGTATATAAATACCTTGGTGTAAGAATAAACGAAGGCACCAAATATATGGAAACATAGGAAAAAACACAAACCCCAATGAGGCAGAGAAGTGCGGCTATAAAGGAACACAGACCGCAATGTGGATACTATAGGTACGAGGTGCTCCGGGGTATATGAAAAGGTTTAATGGCTCCACGACTTACATTTGGAAATGCGGTTCTTTGCTTGAAATAAGGCATACAATCAGTACTCCTTGGCAACCAAAGGTCAGTGGGCCGCCTCGCATTGGGCGCTCACGGGAAGACTACAAGTGAAGCTGTGCAGGATATGTAAGAAAGTAAATAAACTGGGAGAGTGTTCAGTTATGTGTACAGGAAAAACATCGAATCACAGCGGAGAAAAAGAACTAGGAAGCTTACCACCAAGTATACCGCCTGTAGAGTGAGCAACACAGCAACAAAGAACGTCAAGCGGAAAGTCGGAGAGGCTGAAATAATCTCATGGGTGGCGGAAATGGAAAAGAAACCTGCCATGTGTAACTACTTAAGAGGAAAAAACGAAACACGACAGAAACAATTTATGATAACTCAAAGGGAAGCTCATTACTTTTCGAAGCGAGGTCAGGATGGCTTTGAAGACGCACTTCTAAAGCGAGATACAACACGGAGGAAGAAGGATGTGCTTGTTTCGGTAAAGCTAGGGAAACGATGGAGCATGTCTTACTATGATGGGAAGATATCTGTCCAGCGTTCCATTTAGCCACCTCTGGCCTCCTGGAAGCTCTTGGCTTCAGCGATAGCAGGGGAAAAGCAAACATGTCTGGAATAGGGTCTAGTAAGAGGCGACTGAAAGATTGATGGAATTAAAGTAGGGAAACGACAAAGGAAGGAGGCGTAGAAAAAGAAAGTACAAATTTTGGGTTCAGAAACTTTGATGATGGAAGCACTTCGCGTTTTTTTCTTGTGTTTTTCTGTTTGTAACATAGGTAGGACATTAGGCAATAGAATAACAAGAGCTTAGTGGCACAAGCCACCGCCCTGTTCCGAAGGCAGCGCTCATATCGTACGTCCGTCCATCCATCCACACGTATCTCAGGGGTGAAGTAAAGCCTTTCGGTATATTTTAGTGATCCAGGAACTTCAATCGTGGCTGCTGGGTTCAGCTTTGACGTACACGTCATGACACCATTCTCACGACCGTAATTAAAACCAGAATACTGTTGCGACGCAACAGTCGCTTAAAAGGCATGGCGCAAAGCAAGGCGAAAACGGCTATTTGGGCTTGGCATGAGTTGGTTTCCACATTGGTCTCTGGTTGTGCTGCTCTTCCATATACCTTGTAATCAACTCGTTTGTTTGTGTCTCTCCACACGCAGCAAGCCCCTGTTGAACTTTAGCTCAGGTCATTCCCAAGTTCCAGCGCTCGTCCTGTCTCTTGTCACTCCGTCGTCGTTTAGTTCGCACTGTTATCATTATGAATGTATACCAACTCGCCTAACTTTCCGCCCTAATACAGTCATGGTGTAGGTGCTGTGCAAGGACGGAATCAGACTGGCTACGATCATGTTATCGCTTATGCCAGCCGCCTCCTCGCCATGAGAACGCAACTGTTTTATTACCGATTGGCAATCAATTGCTGTTCGGGCAGTTGCCAAGTTTCGTTCTTACCTTACCCCATTCAGACGCCACTTTATCCCGTTGATTGAATAGTCTTTCACCACATCTCTTGGACCTTCATAATCGTAGAAAGTGTACCGATGCAGAAAATATGAGGAATTTTCAATTGTTTAGCGAGTTTTGTCAAGTTTACAAAATTTTGACTCCATGCGAAAACTCGCTGCAGGAACACAAAATATGAGAACACGTACTATTTCGTGTTTTGAAAAGCTTGAAACGCGCTTATCCAGCCACTTGAAAATTATGCCTGGTGCATGACATTGTAAAAAATAATGAAAGAAGTGAACCCGCTACAAACAACGTACTGACACAGAGTAAAAACACCTAGCCGTCTACCTTCCCACTCATTTTGCTAAAATATTCTGCACGTTATTCAAAATTGCCGCACAGTTCCAATAATAAGTGTATCAACATGTATGAAACGCATTTTAAATACCATTACTTTCATCAGTGCTTTTGCTATTGATGCACTCTCCTGCTGTGCACAATTGTGTAGACAGCGTCTCAAAGGGTTGCGGTCGTGCATTTTCCTTAGTAGCCAACGATCACGCTCTCAGCTGGCTTTCATCCTTGAAGGGCCGCAGGGACCGGCTTGGTCCTTGGGCTTTAAGGCTCTAAGAGTTTTCATACTCTGTGATTCACAAGTCCAGACGCCTGCATGAAGACCGTGGATAGTTTGTCGCGTTACCGCGTTGGGAACTCTGACGTGCCTGTCATCGAGAATGCCTCTTGTGCTTTCTCCATGTCACAGCGCCTCCGTATGGCCAACGAGCAATGTCCTGGTGCTTCACTCAAAGCGCTCATCCATCGTTTTGAATCCGCGCTCGACGAAAGAGGAACAACTTTATTTAACCAGGGATTTCGGGCACGTAGGTCCCAGGGTCCCCGCACAGCCCCACTGCACTTCATGTGTGTGAGTTCATGGAGACACTTCTTTACGCTTCTTCGTTCACCTGGATTGTACTTTGTGCAGTAGTAATGCTCATCCCAAAGGCCCGATCTACTCATCATCCCAAAACAGCTCCATTGCACCGTTCTAAATGAACTTCACGACGCACCTATCGCTGGACAATTGGACGTATCTCGAACTTGCGACAAAGTACGTCGCCGCTTCTTCTGGCCTGGTCTGGCACGTTCTGTGCGACGTTACGTCACAGCTTGTGAGCCATCTCAACACCGCAAAAAAGCATCCCTGCTGCCAGTTGGTTACCTGCGTCCACTTGAAATCCCAGTAAAGCCTTTCAGTCGTATCGGCTTATACTCCCTGGGTTCTTTCCCGGTATATGCGTCGGCGAAAAGATGTGTTGCTGTAGCAGTTGACTGCGCGATCAGAAAGGCCCTTATGTGCGCTCTCCCATTCAGCTGCGCAACGAATGTGACAAAGTTCCTGTTACACGACCTCATCTTGATGCATAGGGCTCCACGTCAACTGCTCACAGACTGAGGCCGTATCATCTTGTTCAAGGTCATCGATTACAGCATGCGCGTAGGCGATATCGAGCATCAGATTACGAATTCCTACCATCCACGAGCCAAACGCTGACCACCCGATTGAACCGCTTCTTACAGACATGATGGCGAAATAAGTTTCCGCCGGTCACCGCAATTGGCACCTCGCTCTACCTTACATTACCTTCGCCTGTTATTGTTCTTGCCTTGACATTGCGGGCTATTCCCCGTCCTACCTCTTGTATGGCCGTAAACCCACGCTACAGGTACACACCTTGCTTCCATGGATTACAACCTCGACAAGTGAATATGTCCTTGATGCCGTCGCTCGCGCTGACCATGTTTGACAACTTGCACGCGCTCACCTATCAGTGTTACAAGAAAACCAGAAACGTCGGTATGACCTCTGTACCTGTGACGTTAACGTGCTAGTGCTGCTTTGGCCGCCTTCCAGTCGAGTAGGCCTTTTCGAGAAACTCCTGTCCTGTTAGAAAGGCCCATATAGCGTGGTTCGCCAAGTCACTGATGTCAACTACGAAATCGTTCCAGCCAGCCTCGCAGCGTCCTCCGCTCAGACCGCCAGTGATATCGTCCACGTCGCCAGGCTCAACAGCTCTCTGCTGACCACAGATATCTAACGGCACTGGGACGCCAGGTGTTGTCTTGCGACGCAATTGATGTTGAAGCTACATGGTGCAAAGGAAGACGAAGACGGGCATCTGGGCTTGGCCCGAGCTGGCTTTCAGCTTGGTCTGCGCTGCCCTGCTCTTGTAAATACCTTGTAATTAGTTCCTTTGTTTGTGTCTCCCCGCACGTAAAATTATGAAACATTGTTATGCGTTCAAAAACACAAAATCATCGAATCAATTATGTAGCTCGTATGAAGGAACCTAGTAATGAAGTTGTTGCGGGTTGGTAAAGTACAGCGTTACTCTAAACGTTTCAATGGTTATCTGACGCCTGTACGTAGTTCTTCTGAAGACCTGTGCAGCCGAGAACAGCTTGAAGTAAACCAAACTGCTGCATTCAGATTCCTGAAACGACACACGGCCATGTGTGAGGCCAGGTGGTGGGGGATTTGAAATTAACTACACGAGTGTTCTTGCCTCCGCTCTCATGCAACTGATGCGGTCGTGGAAGGTAAACGAAGCCGCAACATTGTGTTCCGCAGAAGTACACACTGAGCCATCACGACAGGTAAGATTCGATCGGGGTGCTGAGGCTTTCGTTTGGAGTGGAATATCCTGCTTCTATAAGTCCTGATGTCTCGTGTGTTTTAAGGTAAAGATTAGTAAGCAAAAAAATACGTCCACTGCATTTAATGCTGTGGCTGACATCAATCTGCTATTTACCAAGAAGCGAACTTAACTTTCCAGCAGAGTTATGGTGCGAGTGTCGCAGCACGATTCTTTGAGGCACGCACACGATTTCAAATAGAAGATTTTATGGAGTCTTAATCGGGTGGTGTTACTCTCTGTCGCACAAGCACAATACGTGGCCTCCATTTAGCCTCGACTGGTTTGAGTATCGTGGCGCGAAAAGAGCGACAACGTTGAAACACACGTCGACAGGACGGGTGCCCGTCATGTCGACGTGTACAAATGTCATGCCAACTAGCTCAAACAAAAGCTCTGCGTCAAACTTGCGCTGCTGGATTCAGCAACTGTGTGGCGCAGTACACACGGGCTGACTAGTGCAAGAAGCTCGACGTCATCGGCTTTGCGCAGGCTTCATTAGCAACTTGCTCTTGTGATGTCACCTACAATGCCCGACTTCTTTTGCTACATTGCGCAGATGGTGGTTTAAGAGTGCCTGGCGCATTGGTGCCCGATGAGCTTTTACTACGTTTAAATCAACTTTCAGAGGTGCAAATCTGCGGATCTATAAGAGAGGTGACACCTTCTTTCTGCCAATTTTTCTACTAAATATGTTAGTACCCACAATTGTTGCCTTCCTTATACTTTCCGCTGAGATTCTGTTCAACAAAAACCATGATTTTTGGAAGGAAAAGAATATCTTGCATCTTTTTTGCTGAAGCATTGGTCACCAACACTGGCCCTGTAGCTGGTGGAACGCACTACAGATAGCAGTGTAGTTACTGTACTTATCTTCAATAGTGTGAAATGTCGTTCCTCTGCTCGCACAGGCCTGCTCGAACCGGGGATTCAACAGCACGTTCTACCACGACGCAACCTATGAAGCCTCTGTCGCGTATGACAGCTCCCAGAACTGGCTTTTTACATACGATAGCGCCGTTTCGCTTCGATCTAAGGTGAGAACATTGTCCATGTCGTCAAGGCTTGTCTTTTCTCAGTTATATTTCTCTATTGTATGGGTGCACGTGCCCATGAGCGTCCATGAGAGTGTGGTGTGTGTTTGTGTTAGTGGAAGTAGCCTGGAAGGATGCTGCCAAAAACGTGGCTATGATGTGTTCGTGGCAAATATGAATGTTTGGTAAAATGAGTACAGTTCTATGGTAAGAATCCGACCGTGACAAAAAATATTAGTAGCGTTTACGTCATCTTCTAAGGTTCAGTCAGTTGCTCAGTTTGTCATGCATTCTTCCAACAAAGCACATCCGGGAGTACAGTAGGAGCATCTAACATTGTATCATGTACCGGCACAACTGCTTGCACCCAAGCAATGTTTAGGAGGAGGCTTTAGGGCTGGGGCTTCCACTTGAGTATATGTGAACGAAGAAATCGTTTTATTTGCCACGGGGGGGGGGGGGGGGGGGGGGACGCCAATCCACGTAATTTGGTGTAGTTTGTTAGATTTGAAATTATTATGGGAAAGTATAGCAACTGTGCAAAAAGATTTTATCTTTATGCCACCAATGTTTTATACCTAAAGCTACAAATATGAGAATTAAAAAAAATAAGACTATCAAATTGATAACTGTGCCAATCAGCAACGAGAAACGCCGTCACATTTCTGCAAACAGCACCTAACAGGTGCGCGATAGGCTCCGTCGACTACGGCCGCTCGAGCACAAGTTGGATTCGACGCTCTTGGTTTCTAGCTGGAATCAACAGCACTCGACGAACGGACACCGAGAAGTTTTCCAAAGGCTGGCCCTCGTTTTACCACGATTCTGAGACTTTGAAGTGTTCGACGTGCTGCAGGGTGAGCTAAGTCTAAGGTTCCACATAGCGGCGAGAAGCCACCGACGGCGGCGGAGGCCCAGCTCGGAGACTACAATGGAGACCGTAGAAGCTGCGGAGATCGATCCCGAAGAATTGAACGTGCCAGGGCAATGGTACGTTAGAAAGAAGAAAGGGAAAGCGGGCCCCCTTGTGAACAACGTGCACGCCATATGGAATGGCGTCGAGCGGCCGAGAAGCTCTCAGGGAGGAAGATGGCGGCTAAGTCGATTAAAAGGCAATTTGCCCGACTGGGAAGCCCTGCTGCGGAGCGAGGACCCTACTCCACAGCAACACGCCATCCGCCTGGCGGAAGAAGCCGCGAAGAGTCAAGACCTCTTTGCTTGCTTCTAATCGCGGTGGTCCCGGCCCCTGTCCCCAAGGCCTGTGTCCCGGGGACAGAGGGCCTTCTTATCCGGCGGTACAATAAAGTTGCTATCATCATCATCAACAGTACCTAAAAAGAAACGTAAATTGGAGAAAATTCCTGCAATATTGAACTTTTACCAAACCCATCTTAGTATTGTAACACTTATACTTAGGCTGTAAATTGATATAGCAAACTTCCCTGCTTCGGCTCCTCAGAAGATGCAGTTTACAGAAAGGCGATATCTATATTTATAGCAGAATTACGGATTTGTATACTTCATGCTTCTATTCTTTAAACTTCACAATTTTCTCCAATTGTCCTCAAATATTTTAGACAATAGATCGGAATACAGCTTGATCGATTCACTATAACTTAACTTGCTCTCTCAAATGCAACAAAATTAATTTAAATCAATACACCGGCCCTCTCATCAGACTTCTTTACATTCATTTGCTACTCATTCATTGCTACTAATGCGGGTCCTTATTTAAAAATTTCCAGTGTTTATTATTAACTCACCCAGAAACGTACTCTCCTCATTGCAATTAGTATTATAAAATAGTGTTAGCACGGAGCTGTGGCTGAGTGTTACCTTCCCCGCGATCAATTATTTTGTACGTGCTGCCAAACGCCCCACTCCCCACCACCATGTGCATGCACGGTGTGGATTAGCGTGGGCGCAGTGTGCTGGCAGATTGCGAATGAACGGCTACGGTAAATGTAGATATATTCTAACCCAAGCACCCTGCTCTAATTGTCTGCGACGCTGAATGGCGTTTACAGCTACGCAGTTGTGGGCGAAGCAGGACGAAGGAAACGCATAGAAAAGAAGCATCACGGAATGTCGGACCAATATTTGGTGACGATGCGTTTCACTTTGCATTGTTCTTGTCATCAGTTCCGCAGAGTGCACCATCACAGCGATAATGCGGATCCCGCGGTGTCTGAGCCCATGACGCCAATGACCATGGGTGCAAAAATGGGAAAATCGCTTGGATCGTTACAAAATGGGGCCCTGTTTAAGAATTTGTTGAGGCATGCTAAAAGTGCAGAAAAACACCAAAACGGTACCACGCTGGTCTAGCTAGTTCATTGTAGAAGGTTTGGGAAACCACGAAAAGAAAAAGAAAAGGGGGATTTCCGCGCCCAAGTCATGTCTTTTGTAGTCTTTGTCCACGTTTTTCTGAACTGTCTTTCGCGCTCTACAAGCGAAGGATACCTGTAAGTCGAGGTCACTACGCCTGGCGAAAGGGGTGGGCTCCATGTATAACAAGAATGTATAACGAACACTATACGATCAGATAACTTCACATTGTTGATCCAAAATATCGCGAAACAGACACAGATAAGGCATTTTGTAATTAGTCCATTTCATTTTCTTTGTACCTAATCCAGTTAACTCCTTCAGCCATTTGACTTTGGGTAGGTCGTCGCCACGCCACGCCATCGCTATCACTATTGGCCATTGGGCGTCATGAATTATATGCATGAATTTAGACTGGACAATGACGTGGATTGTTATAAGGTATGCCCCTACAGGTTTACTAAACAAGTGGTAGTTTATTTGGAGTTTGCCTGATGCAAACCACCCGCCGTGGTTGCTCAGTGGCTATGGTGTTGGGCTGCTGAGCACAAGGTCGCAGGATCGAATCACGGCCACGGCGGCCGCATTTCGATGGGGGCGAAATGCGAAAACACCCGTGTACTTAGATTTAGGTGCACGTTAAAGAACCCCAGGTAGTCGAAATTTCCGGAGTCCTCCACTACGGCGTGCCTCATAATCAGAAAGTGGTTTTGGCACGTAAAACCCCATAATTAATTATTATGCAAACCAGGGAGGAGTTCATGAACAGTTGAACACAGAAGCTTACTGACTGGGACGAGCGACGTGAAAAGAAAGGAAATTCCGGCAGAATCCATCTTTCGACGACTGCCGAAAATAATGCAATTCGCATTCCAGCTGTGTAGCAACGAACCGTGTCGCTGAAGGTACCTTTATTTGCTGCTTATACAGGAGAGGGATTCGGTTGAGGGAGTTCGTCGCATTTAATACACGCATGCGCTACAGCGCCACCGCAGGCTGTAATGCGCACACTTCCACACTCCACAAAGATAGCGTCACTAAACGCGCCCTCCCTGCGCCAGCCTGTTTCCTTCTTTATATGAATATGCACATAGAATTAGCGCTCGGCGTATCTGACTACAACTGAACCACGGCGCGATTAAGTAGGCGCCCATTGCAGGTGTGAAACGTTCTGTTGTCAGGTAGAAGACCACTTCTATCTCACTTTCGTTAGTCTGGCGGGCACCTATGGAGTCCGCTCGTAGCAACTGAAAAGCGGCATGATAGAGGTCCAAAAGCAGCAGTCCATGAAAGCGCCTGAAGTATCCAAGAACGGTAAGTGCAGCAAAAATGGACTACAGCGGCCGCTGGGAAAAAGGAAGTAACCGCCGAAAGTCAGCGCCAGCACTAGGGCGCAGTTAAACTGGCGCAGGAACGAATCAAGGTGGAATAGCGCTTCGTGAAGAGCTGGCTGAGTAGCAACAAAGGCCATGCGGAGAATTCACAAATTCATGGAGGAAAATGACTTCTCTCTGTGTGTGGGTCCCTTTCTCTATGTGTCGAAATTATTAGACTCGTAGAGCAAAATAGCTACGCAAAGTAAACATCACTACACAGCAGGCATGGAATTATCCGAGCTTCTATTCGGGTAACAAAATATATGGAGGCGTGGCACAGTTGTCCCTTTAAGTCTGCATCGTGTAGGTCAGGGAAGTGCCCTTTTTGTCTCGCTGATTGGAAGGAGCGCAACGCACTCTGTGCAACTAAAAGTTCCCCGGAATCTACAGCAGCGACCTGTCCCGCTCGTCATTTCCGCCTTCACAGCGACAAAATGCTCAATCAGGTCCTGATGGTTTCCATCCAAGAGCACAAACCCACTGCGGGTAGTTGGCTATATAGCGGGACGGAAATATCCTACCAATGCAAACAAGCTCTTTGAGGTGAGTTCCGCCTGTTCATGAACGTGGTTCCCATATTATGGCGCATACCCACAATGAAGGACCGGCCATGAAGCGCGCAGGTGTACTGATTATGATGATGATTTCTTTCTACGGCACATGTCTGCAATGAGGGATTGACCAAAAGGCGGGCGGTTTATATCGTACAAACGCCAACCAGCTCTTTGGGATGATTGCCACGCGTTGACGATTATGATGCTTTTCACACTATGACAAGCACCCACAAGGCAATGGGGCAAGAAGCGTGCTTGCATGTTGATTATAAGGATGATTTCGCATCGGCGAAGAAGCCGCCGGTTCATCTTTTTACCTTCTGTTCTCTCTCACTCCTCTTCTTTCTTTTATTAATTATTGACTTGGACATGTTTGATTTCGACCTTTTATTTTTGTATTGTTTTTTTGTATTTTCTTTCTAAAATCAGGTATGTGTGTCTTACCTCCGTATCAACCTTCGCCCCCTCCTGTCTGCAGTGTACAACTGTACCTTCAGAATAAAGTAAATAAATAATCGCGTGACGAATTATCATTCCGACCCACAACCGCCCAGACCCTCCCCGTAGTGCATACCTTGTCTTACATTCCTTACAGAGTTCTTCCTCGGAATTTCAAGAATGACAGCTAATAAACAAATGGCATGAAACAAAACACCGACAGTGCATATCTTTTGCGTTTTTGTGACATGGACGTACGTCTCAAGGACGTCTCGACGGGGCCCGCGTTAGGGGCATTCAAGACTGCAGCAGCAGCAGCAGCGGAAAGTCGAAGAAAGAGGCAAAAAAAGCTTTGATTTAAAATGAATAATTAACCCAGTAAACACCAGCGTGACCATATGGTCACGTTTGACTGCACAGTGGATTTCAATTATTTAATTTGACAAAACGGCACCAAAATCGCCTTTGACATGCCGTTAGACAGATGAGAGTTCCCTTTATGGATATCAAGTGGCAGCAGGTGGCAGTCGTTTTGTGGGAGCCCCTCGCAAAGGCGGGAATAAGTGTTGCTGTGCGAGTAGCGTCACCATGCATCACTCCAAGGGGTAACGTGTTTTTTTTTTTCCCTACTTGTTTAAGCAATAGTCGGATATGCTTACCTCCATATTGCTCTTTAAATATGTGACTTTCGATGATCATTTGTGAAAGATTAATGTTTGATTTATCCATGAACGAGCGTGTTATCTTGCGCGTTGCCATATGGTCACGCTGAGCCTTTAGGCTACCTAAGTGTTTGTTTTTTTTAAACTGCATTCTCATCTCTTGCACGGCTTCTGGCGCGTTCCCACAGTGGTTACTTCTTATTTTAGTGTCTGAATACGTTGATGTTGGAATAAATAGCGAAGATACACGAAGAAGACGATGACGACGTGTCAGGGATTTATATCGACCCGCGAGAGGGTAGCACCTATTCGGATGAAGAGTCGGCCGATGAAGACTCAGGCGGGCTCATTGACAATCTAATCGGGCGGCAGCTATGAGCCGGCGCTGAAACTGTTTTCTCTGACGGACGCCGCATTGGTGGATCCGACTCGCACGATGACGACCCCGGCAGGCAAGGTGACGGAACATGAGAGGTTTCTTCTGCTGTAGCTGATGCGGCCATTTCTGCGATATTATCCACTGCTTCTAAGTAGACGAACGGTGATCTCCAGAAAAGCCTTGGCATATTTCCCTACCCAAACATTGCTGCTTACAGGGACTTTTCACCTGTTGAGTTCGAAATCTTTTTTGACAAGGCCGTCGTGGAGCTGCTAGTCGAACAAACAAGAAAGTAGGCGTTATTTTTCAATATGCCCGATCCGGAGGTTACCAAAAAAGAATTAGGTTTTCTTGGAGTGCTCGTTTTGTCCGGCTATAACCGCTTGCCAGGGAAAAAGTGCTATTGGGACAGCGCCTTGGATATGTGCAACACGATGGCCTAAATTGCTATGCGAAGAAATCGCTTCGTACAGATAATGCGATTACTGCACTGTGCGAAATGCAAGCCTAAAGCTTAGTGACAAGTTGGCAAAGTCACGTCCATTGATGGCACTATTGAAAGCAAGGTTTCTGGAGCACTTTCAACCTGTGCGTCACCTGAGCTATGACAAAAGTATGATTGAGTATTATGATCGTCATGGCTGTAAACAGTTCATACGCGGAAAGCCTATCCGCTTCGGGTATAAAGTATGGTGCCTAAATGCCAGGAACGGATACCTTGTAAACTTCAAAGTGCATCAAGGCAAGCAGGGCATCCCGGAAGATCTGAAAAATATGAAAAGGACTACGCCACTTCTTCAAATGGTGGATATACTCGCAGCAGAGACGCACGACGTTCCTTTCTTTTTCTATTTTGATAATTTATTCACAGGCATGCCGCTACTCAGGCATTTCAAGGCACAGGGCTACGAAGGCACGGGCACAGTGAAGCAGAACCATTTTCGCAAAGAGTGTCCTATCGCTCGACCACAATTCGTCAAGCGCCAACCTCGCGGGCATGAAGAGCCCGTGCTGAGCGACAATAGGATAATTGTTGACCGCTGGATGGACAATTCTGTAGTAACGATCATAAGCACCATTCATGGCGCAGAGCCAGTGTCATCTGCAGACAGCTACTCTCGTGTTCAGAAGAAGCAAATCAAGGTGGCCCGCAAAAACACTGTTGCTCGGTACGAGTTTTATGGGTGGTATGGACCAGATGGATGCAAATGTAGGCGCCAACAGGATTGTAATCCATGGCAAAAAGTGGTGGTGGCCAATTTCGACTTGACTTTGTGATGTATCTATCAGCAACACTTGGAGGCTGATTCGTAGAACAGGGTTCAACGTCACGCAGGTGGAATTCCGCAGGCAAATTGCACAAAGCTACGTCATGCCATGGGACAATAAGCATAGAGGACCTGGTCAACGCAGAATTCCAAGGACTGGTGATGTCCTGTATGGTACACGGTATGACCAAGTGGCCCACTTTGTTGCACCAATACATAATGACAAGAGGTGGAGGTGTGCATGAGATAATTGCAACAGCGCAGTGCACACACAATGCACAAAGTGTGACGACGGCATATGTATTCCATGATTTAAACCATATCACGCTAAATAAGTTCTCGCCTATTCGCTATGTATGTTTTTGTGATGTTTCTTGGCTTGAAATAAATGTTTTTCACTTCGCGTATTTTGCTGTAGCGTAAGGGCCCAGTGTGACCATATGGTCACGGGCTATATTTCAAAAACTAATTAGGCAAGAGCAATAATTTTTTGCATGTGAATTATTAGTATAAAGGTAAGTTAATATATTAGATTTATTTCAAGATAGCAAGAAAAAAAAAAGAAAACGGTCCCTAATGGGTTAAAAGTCCTCATAACGACTGTTGCAGTGCGCAGCACGAGTGCGTGAGAGCGCGCGCGCCAGTTTCTTCTGCACTTAAGACGCAGCAATAAAAGGAGGAAATTTATAGGCTTTCATTAACCACTTCACATACATCACAAAATTGGCAGTGGATATGCAATAATAATAATAATAATAATAATAATAATAATAATAATAATAATAATAATAATAATAGATATTCTACCGCATTTTACAGTGAAGCCGTTAGCTCCTCGTTGGTGGGCATTTTTTCGTGGTGGCTATTGCATTGGGCTGCTGAACCCGAGGTCGCGGGATCGAATCCCGGCCACGGCGGCCGCATTTCATCATCATGATCATCAGCCTGGTTACACCCACTGCAGGGCAAAAGCCTCTCCCATACTTCTCCAACAACCCCGGTCGTGTACTAATTGTGGCCATGTCGTCCCTGCAAACTTCCTAATCTCATCCGCCCACCTAACTTTCTGCCGCCCCCTGCTACGCATCCCTTCCCTTGCAAACCATTCCGTAACCCTTAAGGACCATCGGTTGTCTTCCCTCCTCATTACATGTCCTGCCCATGCCCATTTCTTTTTCTTGATTTCAACTAAGATGTCATTCACTCGCGCTTGTTCCCTCACCCAATCTGCTCTTTTCTTATCCCTTAACGTTACACCTATCATTCTTCTTTCCGTAGCTCGTTGCGTCGTTCTCAGTTTAAGTAGAACCTTCTTCGTAAGCCTCCAGGTTTCTGCCCCGTACGTGAGCACTGGTAATACACAGCTGTTATATACTTTTCTCTTGAGGGATAGTGGCAACCTGCTGTTCATAAATTCAGAAGGCCTGCCAAACGCACCCCAGCCCACTCTTATTCTTCTGATTGTTTCAGTCTCATAATCCGGATCCGCAGTCACTACCTGTCCTAAGTAGATGTATTCCTTTACCATTTCCAGTGCCTAGCTACTTACCGTAAACTGCTGTTCTCTTCCGAGGCTGTTAAACATTACTTTAGTTTTCTGCAGATTAATTTTTAGACCCACCCTTTGGTTTTGCCTCTCCAGGTCAGTGAGCATGCATTGCAGTTGGTCCTCTGAGTTAGTAAGCAAGGCAATATCATCAGCTAATCACAAGTTACTAAGTATTCTCCATTAACTCCTATCCCCAATTCTTTCCAATCTATGCGCTTCCCAATCCATGGCCGCATTTCGATGGGGGCCGAATGCGAAGACACCCGTGTACTTAGATTTAGGTGCACGTTAACAAACTCCAGGCAGTCGAAAATTCCGGAGTCGACTACTACGGCGTGCCTCATAATCAGGAAATGGGTTTGGCACGTAAAACCCCATAATATAATTTTTAATTTTTTCGCGTCCATGTCCGTTGTCAAAGAATGTGGGCCGATCGCGGAGGTTCTGCAATACCGGGCCGACCCGCGGCGAAGCTGAAGCAGGCTTTGTTCTTTGAAATCACGCATACAACATACAGAACAGCATTCGTTTCCATAAAAAACAAGCACAGAACAAGCATCCAAACCATATAATTGATGCTCCTGTTAAAATGCGAAGCGCGTAGTGCTCCCCGCGTACGTTTCCCCTGTAAAGATTATACTGCTGCACAGTGTGCCGCGGCGACCGCAGCTTGCGACTGGGGGAGTGACGTCACTAGACTTTCGCATATGAAAAAAAACCAGCCTTGGAACTGTTTTCATTGTTGCAGTACTGCTACGGGCAGGCAGCGCTTAGTTAGGGCTCGCGTGGAGCCGCGTGAATACGAGGTGCGGCAGTGGGAAAAAAAGTGACAATGAGATCAGTGGCGGCAGGCTTTCAAAATTGTCATTACTCCCATTACTACCATTACTCTAAATTACTATTGCTACAATTATATTAAAGCAATAAAGCATTGAATACGCCCCTAAGCGTGGTTTTCAACATCTTTACTGGACATCCGCTTTCGCAGGGCCAGGATGCCGATTCAATTTTTATAATGTCAGATGAAGAGCACTCTTACAAAGCCATTCAATAAGAACTGTTGCCGTTGACGTAGTGAACACGTCTGTTTGATATGTGCTTATTGTATTAGCTGCTTAGCTAACGTAATCAGTAAGACAATGGGTTCCTTAATTCAGCAGAATATTTATTAGTGCTTTCTGTAAGACATAACCGTTCCGTTTCTTGAGCTCTAATACTAGAACAAGTGGACATTTATTGCACGAAAATTCTAAATACATGACTGACTAATTAAAACATTAATTCATCCACATTATAACTCGCTGCCTTAAGACACATATTGTGTTTCACGATTTGGATCCGTTGATTATGCGGGGCAAAATATCTTCGCACGAATTGTGAGGCGGGTATCAGCTTCGAGACGCGAGTTTACTAATTTTCCCCCATGTGGCGTTGGAACTTCATTGGAGATGAACTGGAGCCAAATTGTTCCAGTTCGTTTGTTTTGCATGGCTTATCAACTCATATACCTTATATAGACCATATAAAAGTAGATATTCCCGTAAGATTGATGGCGATTACCGCATAACTGCTGCTAGCTTTAAAATTATTTCCAAATTGACGTGCATTGACAACTCCCCGGCTTCAATTCATCATGTTCAATATGCGCTTCCGTGTAATAATGAAATTATTAGTTCAAGTGATTTAGTCAAACTTGGTTCCGTAGTCGATGTGCACTTCAATTCCTGTGTCAAGTAATGCTCGCCTCTCTGAGTAATGCAGCTTCATTCATTAAGAGCCCAAGGAAAACCACTTGCCAAACTTAATTTTTGTTTGGTGCGCAATCATTTTTTTCACATTGCAATTGCATTTCTAAGTTTTATGACTTTCGCTTTAATATTTAGAAATCTGGAGGACGCTTACGCTTTGCCTTTATGAGTGAAACGCAATGCCATTCAAAGATCCCTGACCTCTTCTCACGCTTCCAAGCAACTGTAGCTTATGTAACCGTAATTTTTACCAGGAAGCGCTAGCGGCGAACGCTATGCACAAAGGCGAGCTTTCTCGTAAAAATGCCGCCTCTTGCGTGAGCTGATCCTGGAGGCAGTGCACAGCCGAATGAAGAAAATTGCATCATTTTAAGGTTTCTGTTATTGTTTACCAATTAAAACATTTAGGTGTGAGGACATTTAACATAAAAGACATGCGCTGTCGGCGTTTTGTTTCATGACATTTGTTTCACGGCAGTCATTCTCGAAACTGCGAGGAATAACTTTGTGAAGCAGGAATGCGAAGGTTGTGGGATCGTTCCCCACCAACGGCAAGTTGTTTTTTTATCCACTTTCATTTCCATTAATTTATCGTTTCTTTATTTCATTTATTAAGCACAAGCAATTTCTCCTATGTTGTCCTTGGTCTCAGTCTTTGTTGGCTTCTTCTGATTTGCCAAGAATGGAAGACAAGGTATGAGCAATTTCTGGGATCGAATGTCGGGACAATATAACCAGCATATACCAGATGTCATATAGCAAGGCATCACATATACATATACCTAGACATATACAAAATGTTTCGCACACGGGAATCCGAGGAGACACCGGATTTTTTGTGACACGGTGCCCTTAACACTATCGTATAGAAAACCAAAGAGAAAGAGAGAGATAAAGACGTGGGCCTTTACAGGGGAAACACGGTACATGTCATCAGAAGCTTCCTATGGTTTGGAACTTAAAACAAAAAAGTTTACTTTGAATGGTCAAATGAAGCATTACGAAAGCCCGTTTAGCCCTTTCGTGGCAAGATTGTAATTTAAGAGGCCATTCACTGTCTGAAAGGTGTTTCCAATATTCAAGTGCGTGACATTTTTTCAGCACGTAGCTCAAAATAGCTTTCATGTTGTTTTCCGAAACAAACGCCGTGCTAATATAACAATTGATACAAATGAACACGTGATAGTTTACGACAGATGCAGTTGCACGAGTGTAGAGCATTCAGCAGTTAGTTAAATGTTGGTTGTAACATCGCACATATGATGGTGGCCTCACTTGTTAAGGCCTTTGATTTCCTGCACTATAATCTGTTGCATGGTATGTACCGGCGACATTTTTGCTACACGTTCTTAACATATCACGAGAATGGACCTGCCTTCAGCTGGTTCCGGAATGCGGGTTGCCCTTTTTAATGTCACGGCTCCTGTTGTCTTGCAGCGCAACATACTCTATACATCATCTTTGGCATTTCTCGTTTTCTCCCAGTCTGCAATTAAATCAAGTATAAGGCGCCTATAGTTATACGGGCCTTCATGAAAAATATATTTTTGTACATCTACAAGTATTTACTGTAACATTGTTTGGTTTTTGTTGAATGTTAAGACAAGACTATTGTGATTATTGTCAGTGCCAAAAAAGGAACTTGAAGAAATAATACCTATTATGTGATCGATATTCTCTCTATGTATGTGCTACCACCAAGGAGTTCTTTTAGCCCATAAAAACGTTTTGCAGCAGTATTGGTCCGACATTATCATATCTGCGTTGACGTAGTAGTTCTGCGGAAACCCCCTAGGTGTAGAGAAGTAATTAATAAGGGGAAATGAGACGTCCACCGAAACGTAGCTAAGTGCTCCGAAGGAAACCCATACGGGTTTCTCTAAAAAAAGCCTCGCAGTGGAACAAAGATTCGTCCTGGTACGGGACTCGAACCCGGGACCACTGCCTTTCCGGGGCAGCCAATGAGTTTCCTTTGTAGCACTTAGCTATGATTGGGTGGACGTCTCATTTACCCTTATTAATTACTTTTCTCCACCTTGCGGGTTCCCGCAGAACTATTCCGTCAAACTCTTGTCTTTGCCTCGAGTTGTTGAAAAATTTGACTTCGCCCTGCCATCTGCTATCCACCTGGTTAGCTCAGATGGTAGAGCGGCTGTCCAGGAAAGGCGGTGGTCCCGGGTTCGAGTCCCGGACCAGGACGAATTTTTCTTCCACTGCGATGCTTTCCTTTAGAGAAACCCTTATTGGTTTCCTTTGCAGCACTCAGCTACGTTTGGGTGGACGTCTCATTTCCCCTTATTATTATCTGAGTTGAGTACAAGCAAATCTTGCCGGTATACACATAGGCCCAGCGAACTTTACAAAGTACGCATGCATTCACTTTGACGTAACACTGTAAATATGCAGTGTTTATGCAATGTCATGTATTCCTCACTTCAAGCATACTTTTTGACCCTTACACGTACAAAACTGCTTCTCGAAGAAAGTACTCAGCACGACTAAAAATAAACAAACTCTTTCTTGAAGTACTTACTATCTCTAGTATTTCTCCAATTTTAATTATGAATAAATCAAATACATTATGCAGCTCAGAAAGAAAACTACAATGTGGTGTTCTTGGCAAGACGTTTCTAAGAAAAATGACATACTGAATTAAACAAATAAAATGGTGCTGTGCTTTAAGCATTAGACTGCGCACTCACTAATGGCTTAGGGGTTAGAATTGTGCTCTCTCCTACATGTGATTTAAACCAAATCCAGTTTTTAGTAAATTAAAAGATCTAGTATTACCGTGCTGGCTCACAAGAAAGTCTTATAAACCAAGGTTGGCTTGATGAGACTTTCGGTAACGTATAAGAATTGGTGCAAGAAGGAAATGGCAACATGCTATAGCCGTTAACTTCGGTTGTCGTTGCGCTCACAGTAAAGGTTTGTGTAGAGTCAGTGATTTAAATCAGAATATAAGTACTTATTTATTATTCTTTTTATTATTAGTTGGGCAGTGTTTTATAAGTATCCTAGTCGTGCAACGACATCGATATAAAATTTCGTAGATACAATTGTTACTGTGTTTCATAAAGCAATTTTCTTTACGTTATTGTTTGCCACTAACATCACTAAATCTTCAAAGAACGAAAAATGCAAAATGTCGACATAATTTATTATATGTAATGATATAACTACATTACAATAAATAATAACGTATGATTATAATAATATAACGTACGTGTGTATTATATGAACTAGTATAGCTATATTGTGTAAACTGTTACTTCGTTCAGCCAATATTTGGAAATGTGCTATCTGGTTCTGCTGTAAATAGGCAAACGTTAATAATCCCAAGTGAATTATGCCAGGTCTTTTCTTGAATAAATATGCAGTCTTCTAGCTCAAAGTGCAAGTTTGGGCTTCTTGCATTCACGTCAATTTACCACTGGAAGCACAACAAACTTCATCCAACTCGGCGTTGCAGTTGGCGTACAAACCAAGTTGATGAATCTATGTATTTGTATTCATCGACCGAACTAAAAATTGAAGCTCTCTCTTTGTGCCGTATTGTCACTAGACATTGTTTTATGTGCAGTTATGCAAGAGCAAGCGGATAGCGGTGGATGTCGACTACACCTTGGCTGCCGTCAACATTCAGTTTGAAGACTCCATGAACAACTGCGGCTTCGGAGTTTATCCCCGGCTCACCATGTTGAAGGCCGTGGCCGGCTTTCTAACACGAAATTACACGTCGGCCGCCAAAGAGGGCGCGTGCATGGCGCTTGGCTAGTAGCAGACCTGTGCATTACATCGTTCATCGTTCATCTCCTTTCGTGACATTTTACTTATTCAAACAACATGTCAAAAAATAAAGCATATACATTGTTTCATAAATAAATTTTACGTGGAGAAATTGGCTACCTGGATACCTATAGTAAACTACGATAGCGTTAGGTTAAACAGGCAGATAAAAATGAGGCGAGGCCAAACTGGGCCAATCCTGTCAGCTGTGCAGTGCAGCATTTCGAACCACTACATAGCTGGCACAAGAAAGGATGGGGGAAATGGCGCGCTAAGCTTTTATAAGCAAAGTTTTGTAATGCAGTGTGCCTCACACGCCAAACATCTCAATGCGCGAGCGGGCAAACTTGGGTAGTTAGGTTAGTTACTTGACCTATGCAAGTGGATACGGCCTAATCGGTAGAGAAATAGCTGTTGTAGTTGTGAAAGCCGGTTCAGATGCCAACATCTGACCCTTATTTTTACTGAAGCCCAAACCAGCCAAGGCAGGAACCTATATAAGTGCCTTAAAATTTCAAATTTTAAAGTGCCTGGTAAGACGCAAAAAATCATCATCATCATCATCAGCCTGGTTACGCCCACTGCAGGGCAAAGTCCTCTCCCATACTTCACCAACTACCCCGGTCGTGTAATAATTGTGGCCATGTCGTCCTTGCAAACTTCTTAATGTCATCCGCCCACCTAACCTTCTGCCGCCCTCTGCTACGCTTCCCTTCCCTTGGTATCCAGTCCGTAACCCTTAATGACCATCGGTTATCTTCCCTCCTCATTACATGTGCGGCCCATGCCCATTTCTGTTTCTTGATTTCAACTAAGATGTCATTAACCCGCGTTTGCTCCCTCACCCAATCTGCTCTTTTCTTATCCCTTAACGTAACACCCATCATTCTTTCCATAGCTCGTTGCGTCTTCCTCAATTTAAGCAGAACTCTCTTCGTCAGCCTCCAGGTTTCTGCCCCATACGTGAGTAATGGTAAGACACAGCTGTTGTACAGTTTTCTCTTGAGGGATAGTGGCAACCTGCTGTTCATAATTTCAGAATGCCTGCCAAACGCACCCCAGCCCTTCTAATTCTTCTGGTTATTTCGGTCTCATGATCCGGATCCGTGGTCACTACCTGCCCTAAGTAGATGTATTCCCTTACCACTTCCAGTGCCTCGCTACCTATCGTAAACTGCTGTTCTCTTCCGAGACTGTTAAACATTACTTTAGTTTTCCGCAGATTAATTTTCAGACCCAACCTTCTACTTTGCCTCTCCAGGTCAGTGAGCATGCACTTCAATTGGTCTCCTGAGTTACTAAGCAAGGCAATATCATCAGCGAATCTCAAGTTGCTAAGGTATTCTCCATCAACATTTATCCCCAATTCTTCCCACTCCAAGTCTCTGAATACCTCCTGTAAACAGGCTGTGAATAGCATTGGAGAGATCGTATCTCCCTGTCTGGCGCCTTTCTTTATTGGAGGGAGGAGGAGGAATAAACTTTTATTGTAGAACCAGCACTTTAAAATGGCCGGGCCTAAGCCTCCCACGAAGGGACGTCGAGGGCTTGCCTCGCCGCCGCCTCGCGGGCCTGCTGGGTCGCCCAGGTTTGGTCGTCGAGGGCGGAGCTCCGCAGAGCCTCATGCAACCTCGACGAGAGAGTCGTGGTGTTAGTCTGGGTGTACTGTGCTGGGCACTCCCATAGCATATGCGGAAGTGTAGCCGGGTGAATTCCACAGCACCGGCAGTAGGGGGTAGTGTAGACGTCCGGAAATATAAGGTTGAGGCGGGCGGGTGAAGGGTACGTGTTTTTTTGTAGTAGACGCAGGGTGGTAGCCTGCGCCCGGCTGAACTTTGGGTGAGGCGGGGGGAAGATTCGGCGACTGAGGTAAAATGCCTTAACGAGATCGTTATAAGTTGTCAAACTGTCACTGGTGCCCAACTAATCTCCAGTGACTCCGGCGCGGTTGACTAGGCCTCGCGCAATGGAGTGGGTGACCTCGTTGAGATTGGGGAGGTGTGGGTGGACAGGGCCGGCATGGGCCGGGATCCATGTTAGGGAGATTATGCTGTCTTTAGAGTGTGGAGCCTGGCAGAGGATGCGAAGAGCTTGGGGAGAAATACGGCCTTTGCTGAAGTTAGTAACGGCTGAGCGGCAGTCACACACTATGGTGTGACAGGTGGTATCTAAAGTGGCCAGGGCGATGGCCACTTCTTCAGCCGTCTCCGCAGGGGGGGGGGAGTGACGCTGCAGGCGTGGTGTAGGACTCCATCGCGTGTAGCGACGGCCACAAATCGTGTGCCATGGGAGTATTGGGCTGCATCAACAAATGTGACGCCAGGTACATGGGCAAGCGCTTTTATGATAGCTCCGGCCCGAGCTTGGCGCCGGGCCCTGTTATATTCAGGGTGCATATTTCTAGGGATAGGGTGTATGTAGATCCAGCTACGGATGTCGTTCGGGATCGGTTGTTTGGGGCCCTGTTGCTGATGGTAGGTGAAGCCAAGCGTGGACAGAATAAAGCGCCCCGTTTCAGTAAGGGTGAGCCGTTAAGCTGAGAGCGTTGTTGGGCTTCAATGAGTTCGGAAAGGTTGTTGTGAACTCCCAGTTGGTTGAAGAGTTCAGTGCTGGTGCAATGTGGGAGACCAAGTGCTTGCTTGTAGACCCCTCGTATGAGGGTGTCGAGCTTGTTTTGCTCAGCCCGGTACCAGTTGAGGTACTCAGCAACGTAGGTAATGTGGCATATGACAAAGGATTGGACGAGTCGGAGAAGGCTTTCTTTGAGTCCTCCACGTCGGTTAGATATACGTTTAAGAAGTCGTAGGGTGTTTTGACATTGGGTACAGATCTTGTTGAGAGCCAAGGCGTTGGAGCCGTTGGTAGAGATGGTGAGACCGAGAACCCGGATACTAGGGACGTGTGGGATAGGACTGCCATCTTGAAGGCGTAGGGTGATGGCGTCACAGGGTCGGTGATCAGATTGGTGTTTGGGAGGGCGACCCCGCTAAATGGGCTTGTATAGCAGAAGCTCCGATTTAGCCGGCGAACAGCGCAGTCCGGTCCCTTGGAGATAGGCTTCAACCATGTCAATCGCCGTTTGGAGGGCTGATTCCATTTGACCATCACTGCCTCGGTACGACCAGATGGTGATGTCGTCGGCGTAGATGGTATGGTTGATATTGTCGACTTGCTGTAGTTGCTTGGCAAGGCCAATCATGACTAAGTTAAAGAGCATGGGAGAGATAACTGAACCTTGCGGGGTGCCTTTGCTGCCAAGGGGAAGCTGGTCTGATCGTAAATCCCCGGCCGAGAGGGTAGCCGTGCGATTGGAGAGAAAGTCACGGATGTAATTGTAGGCTCGCTCTCCCAGGTGGAGGTTGGAGACCTGGTCAAGGATAGCTGCATGTAAAACGTTATCAAAGGCTTGAGTGAGGTCGAGTCTGAGAATGGCTTTCATGTTACGGGAACGATCGTTTAGCACTTGATGTTTGAGCTGCAACATAGCGTCTTGAGTAGAAAGGTGAGGGCGAAATCCAATGATGGTTTGGGGATAGAGAGAGTTGTCCTCGAGGTGACTGTTGATGCGTGCTAAGGAGGCGTGTTCCATCACCTTGCCTACGCATGAAGTGGGGGAGATGGGCCTTAAGTTATTGAGGCTAGATGGTTTGCCAGGCTTTGGGATTAGGATAGCGTTGGCAGTCTTCCAGGAGGCTGGAAGGGCACCACTGCGACAGCAATCGTTGATGTAGTCAGTCAGATGGGACACGGACTCGTCATCGAGATTGCGAAGGCTTTTGTTAGTGATCCCGTCTGGCCCTGGAGCAGAACGACCGTTAAGCTTGCGTAGAGCGGCATGTATTTCAAATACGCTGAAATCGACGTCTAGTGTAGGGTTGGGGCTACCAATGTAATTGCTGTGTAGACTGACTTGTCCCCTGGAGATATATCTGGTGCAGAGGTAGTCAAGCACCTGTTGTGGACCTTGCTTAAGGGTCTCCGTATAAAGGAGCTTCTGCAGCCGATCCTGTTGGGTGGTGCGGGTGGTGGTATTATCAAGCAGATGTTTGAGGAGTTTCCACGAGGAAGGGCGATGAAGTTGTCCATCCACCGTGTTACACAGCTCAGTCCATTGTTGCCGGCTGAGGGTTTGACAATGCTCCTCGATGGCTGTGTTCAGTTTGGAAATCTTACTTCTGAGGCGACGGTTTAGGCGCTGCCCCTTCCATCGAGCTAGGATGGAGGCTTTAGCCTCCAGAAGATGGGCGAGGCGGCTATCCATGCGTTCAACTGAGGCATCTGTAGTTACCACCCGAGTGGCCGTTTGAACATCAGTAGGTAGCGCTTGCATCCAGGTGTTAATGTCGGTAATGCCTTCTGCTGAGGTAGAACCTATGCGTATTTTTTGAAAAACATCCCAGTCGGTAATGGTGAATTCTTTAGTGAGGGCAGGGGCGGCAGCGAGTTGGGGTAAAGAGAGAGCAAGGATATAACGGTCGCTGCCCAGGTCTTGCTGGGTATTGGTCCAGTGTGCATTGTTGATATGTTTGATGAAGGTGAGGTCGGGGGTAGAGTCCCGGGTAGTGGAAGTACCGAGGCGTGTAGGAAAGGAGGGATCCGTGATCAGCGTAAGGCCTAAGTCGTGGTAATCTTGCCAGAGGTTGCGAGCTGCAGCTTCCGTGCGAACGTAGCCCCAGCCTGTATGGGCGAGGAATTCGTTGCTTTTTTTATGGATGACTACGGTGGCTGTGGAGCCACTATAAATATCTTTCAGTATTTTTCCATATGGCTCATCTACACCCTGATTCCGCAATGCAACCATGAGTGCTGAGGTTTCGACTGAATCAAACGCTTTTTCGTAATCAATGAAAGCTACATATAAGGGTTGGTTATATTCCGCACATTTCTCTATCACCTGATTGATAGTGTGAATATGGTCTATTGTTGAGTAGCCTTTACGGAATCTTGCCTGGTCCTTTGGTTGGCAGAAGTGTAAGGTGTTCCTGATTCTATTTGCGATTACCTTATTAAACACTTTGTAGGCAACGGACAGTAAGCCGATCGGTCTATAATTTTCAAGTCTTTGGCGTCCCCTTTCTTATGGATTAGGATTATGTTAGCGTTCTTCCAAGATTCCGGCACGCTCGAGGTTATGAGGCATTGTGTATATAGGGTGGCCAGTCTTTCTAGAACAATGTTCCCTCCATCTTTCAACAAATCTGCTATTACCTGATCCTCCCCAGCTGCCTTCCCCCTTTGCATAGCTCCCAAGGCGTTATTTACTTCTTCCGGCGTTACTTGTGGGAATTCAAATTCTTTCAGACTATTCTCTCTCACATTATCCTCGTGGGTGCTGCTGGTACTGTATAAATCTCCATAGAACTCTTCAGCCACTTGAACTATCTCATCCATATTAGTAACGATATTGCCGGCTTTGTCTCTTAACACATACATCTGATTATTGCCTATTCTTAGTTTTTTTCTTCACTGCTTTTAGGCTTCCTCTGTTCCTGAGAGCATGTTCAATTCTATTCACATTATAGTTCCTTATGTCCGCTGTCTTACGCTTGTTGATTAACTTAGAACGTTCTGCCAGTTCTATTCTAGCTGGAGGGTTAGAGGCTTTCATACATTGGCGTTTCTTGATCAGACCTTTCGTCTCCTGCGATAGCTTATTGGTATCCTCTCTAACAGAGTTACCACTGACGTCTATTGCAAACTCCTTAATGATGCCCAGAAGATTGTCGTGCATGGTTTCAACACTAAGGTCCTCTTCCTGAGTTAAAGCCGAGTACCTGTTCTGTAGCTTGATCCTGAATTCCTCTTCTTTCCCTCTTACCGCTAACTCATTGATTGGCTTCTGATGTACCAGTTTCTTCCGTTCCCTCCTCAAGTCTCGGCTAATTCGAGTTCTTACCCTCTTATGGTCACTGCAGCGCACCTTGCCGAGCACGTCCACATCTTGTACGATGCCAGGGTTAGCGCAAATTAGGAAGTCTATTTCATTTCTAGTCTCGCCATTTGGGCTCCTCCACGTGCACTTTCGTCTAACCCGCTTGCGGAGGAAGGTATTCATTATGTGCATATTATTCTGTTCTGCAAATTCTACTAATAACTCTCCCCTGCTATTCCTAGAGCCTATGTCATATTCCCCCACTGACTTGTCTCCAGCCTGCTTCTTGCCTACCTTGGCATTGAAGTCGCCCATCAGTATTGTCACGTGGTAGTGACGTTAAAGAACACAGTCGCAGTACTGTGAAAGACAAAACTAGCTTTTATTGGGCGAACCTGTGCCCACAAAACAGGCTACACTTAAAGCACAACGATAGCGGCGAACACAGTCGGCGATCGTCGAAAATCTGATCAGCGGGTCAAGCGCGTCGGCTTTTATAGAGCAGTCGTCGAATGTTCCAGACTAATCGTTTGGACCCGCGTGCCTTCCACAAAGTTCTACACCATTCGCGTTACGCGATGAAATTAGATAACACAAGGTGCGGCGACAACCGACAGCCGGGTAGAAGCATCGATAACTTTCCAGAAACGTCGGATACATGCAGGCGCTTCCGTCGCTGTGCGATTACAGTTGGTAAGCGGCGAAACGTGGTCGCCCGATAAAGATAAGTACACGTGTCAATACCCCCCTCTTAAAAAGCATCGTCCCGATGCTACAAATATAAGAGAGCGAAACACAAAAGGACACTTATTAAACATAATTAACAAAACAACGAAAAGAAATCAAGTCCAAAGGTCAGTTACGCGAAGTCCCAAAGTTCGTCAACGCTGGTGGTACGGCTTGAGTCGCACAACGTGGACAATTTCAGGTCGTGAGCGGCGCCGCTGTGACAGCGAAATGCCGTCTGGCACGACCTCATAGTCCAGTGCGCCAATACGTCGGATGATCTTGTACGGTCCGAAATAGCGACGCAAGAGCTTCTCGCTCAGTCCTCGTCGGCGTATAGGGGTCCAAACCCAAACACGGTCACCGGGCTGGTACTCGACAAAGCGCCGTCGGAGGTTGTAGTGTCGGTTGTCGGTCCTCTGCTGGTTCTTGATCCGCAGGCGGGCGAGCTGTCGGGCTTCTTCGGCGCGCTGGAGATAGCTAGCGACGTCAAGATTTTCCTCGTCAGTGACGTGCGGCAGCATGGCGTCGAGCGTCGTCGTCGGATTCCTGCCGTAGACCAGCTTGAACGGCGTGATCTGTGTTGTTTCTTGCACCGCCGTGTTGTACGCAAAGGTTACGTACGGCAGGACCGCGTCCCACGTCTTGTGTTCGACGTCGACGTACATTGCTAGCATGTCGGCGAGGGTCTTGTTTAGGCGCTCCGTGAGACCATTCGTCTGCGGATGGTAGGCAGTTGTCCTCCAGTGGCTTGTCTGGCTGTACTGCAGAATGGCTTGGGTGAGCTCTGCTGTAAAAGCCGTTCCTCTGTCGGTGATGAGGACTTCTGGGGCTCCATGTCGCAGCAGGATGTTTTCGACGAAAAATTTCGCCACTTCGGCTGCGCTGCCTTTTGGTAGAGCTTTAGTTTCAGCAAAGCGGGTGAGATAGTCCGTCGCCACGACGATCCACTTATTCCCGGATGTTGACATCGGAAACGGCCCCAACAAATCCATCCCAATCTGCTGGAATGGTCGGCGAGGAGGTTCGATCGGCTGTAGTAATCCTGCTGGCCTTGTCGGTGGTGTCTTGCGTCGTTGACAATCTCGGCATGTCTTGACGTAACGGGCGACGTCGGCGATCAGACGCGGCCAGTAATAGCTTTCCTGTATTCTCGACAGCGTCCGGGAGAATCCAAGGTGCCCAGCGGTTGGATCGTCGTGTAGGGCGTGCAGTATCTCTGGACGCAGCGCTGACGGTACGACAAGAAGGTAGCTGGCGCGGACTGGTGAGAAGTTCTTCTTCACGAGTAGACTGTTTTGAAGCGTGAAGGAAGATAATCCGCGCTTAAATGCCCTGGGGACAACGTCGGTGTGCCCTTCCAAATAATCGACGAGGCCTTTAAGCTCCGGGTCCGCTCGTTGTTGTTCGGCGAAGTCTTCCGCGCTTATTATTCCAAGGAAGGCGTCGTCATCCTCGTCATCTTGCGGCGGCGGGTCAATGGGGGCGCGTGATAGGCAATCGGCGTCTGAGTGTTTTCGTCCGGACTTGTATGTTACAGTGATGTCGTATTCTTGCAGTCTGAGGCTCCACCGTGCCAGCCGTCCTGAGGGATCCTTTAAATTCGCTAGCCAACACAAGGCGTGATGGTCGCTGACGACTTTGAATGGCCTGCCATATAGGTAAGGGCGAAATTTCGCTGTAGCCCAAACGATGGCGAGGCATTCCTTTTCGGTTGTAGAATAATTGCCTTCCGCTTTTGACAACGACCGGCTAGCGTAAGCTATCACGTGTTCATGTCCATCTTTTCTCTGGACTAGGAGGGCGCCGAGGCCTAGGCTACTGGCGTCAGTGTGTATTTCGGTATCGGCGTGCTCGTCGAAGTGCGCAAGTACGGGCGGCGACTGCATGCGTCGTTTGAGTTCTTGAAATGCGCCGGCCTGCGGCGTTTCCCACTTGAACTCGACGTCACATTTAGTTAGCTTTGTCAGCGGCTCAGCGATGCGTGAAAAGTTCTTGACAAATCGCCTGTAGTAGGCACACATGCCAAGAAATCTACGCACTGCCTTCTTGTCGATGGGCCGTGGGAACTTTGCTATGGCAGCTGTCTTCTGCGGGTCAGGGCGGACTCCAGATTTGCTGATGACATGGCCTAAAAATAGAAGCTCCTCGTAAGCAAAGCGGCACTTTTCCGGCTTCAGAGTAAGTCCTGATGACCTGATGGCCTCTAGTACTGTTTCAAGCCGCCTAAGGTGAACGTCGAAATTTCCGGCGAAGACGACGACGTCATCCAAGTATACGAGACAGGTCTGCCACTTCAATCCTGCTAAAACCGTGTCCATCACGCGCTGGAACGTTGCTGGCGCCGAGCACAGTCCGAATGGCATAACCTTGAACTCGTAGAGGCCGTCTGGGGTGATGAAGGCGGTCTTTTCGCGATCTCTTTCGTCGACTTCTATTTGCCAATAGCCAGACTTGAGGTCCGTCGACGAGAAGTATTTAGCGTTGCAGAGCCGATCCAATGCGTCGTCTATCCGTGGGAGGGGGTATACGTCCTTCTTCGTGATCTTGTTCAGACGACGATAATCGACGCAGAAACGTAGGGTTCCGTCCTTTTTCTTCACCAGGACAACCGGGGATGCCCACGGGCTTTTCGACGGCTGGATGATGTCGTCGCGCAGCATTTCGTCGACTTGTTCTCTTATAGCTTCACGTTCTCGCGGCGAAACTCGGTAAGGGCTCTGACGGAGTGGTCGAGCGCACTCCTCGGTGATTATGCGATGCTTGGCGACTGGTGTTTGTCGAATCCTCGATGACGTCGAAAAGCAGCCTTTGTATCGTCGGAGCAGACTTCTGAGCATCTGTTGCTTAATCATAGGCAGATTTGGATTAATGTCGTAGTCTGGTTCGGGAACCATGGTCGTCGGGGTAGACGCGGCGGAATCCGAGAGGACAAACGCATTACTTGTTTCCAGAATTTCCTCGATGTACGCGATCGTCGTGCCCTTGTTGATGTGCTTGAACTCCTGGCTGAAGTTTGTCAGCAACACTTCAGTTTTCCCTCCATGCAGTCGAGCGATCCCTCTTGCGACGCAAATTTCACGGTCTAGCAGTAGACGTTGGTCGCCTTCGATGACGCCTTCTACGTCAGCGGGTGTTTCGGTGCTGACCGAAATAACAATGCTGGAGCGAGGCGGGATGCTCACTTGATCTTCGAGCACACTCAGGGCGTGGTGACTACGAGGGCTCTCCGGCGGCATTGCTTTATCTTCCGACAGCGTTATTGACTTCGACTTCAGGTTGATGATTGCGCCGTGTTGGTCCAGGAAGTCTATACCGAGAATGACGTCTCGTGAACACTGTTGGAGGATAACGAAGGCGGCAGGGTAAGTCCGGTCATGAATGGTTATTCTTGCCGTGCAGATCCCAGTCGGCGTGATGAGGTGTCCTCCAGCGGTGCGAATCTGAGGGCCTTCCCACGCGGTCTTAACTTTCTTCAACTGGGCGGCGATGTGTCCACTCATTACGGAGTAATCGGCCCCTGTGTCGACTAAGGCAGTGACTGCGTGGCCGTCGAGAAGTACGTCGAGGTCGGTTGTTCTTTGTCTGGCATTGCAGTTAGGTCTTGGCGTTGGATCACGGCTGCGTCGTGTTGAACTGAAGCTGGAACGTCGTGTTGTCAAGTCGTCTTTCGTCGTCGTATTCTCTGCTTCCAGACTTCGTCGGGACGGCGGCGTGTCGTTATGTCGTCGAGTTAGTTTCTTCGGCGTCTTCGTCGGCGGCGGAGGATCTTCGTCAGTTCGACGAACAGCAACCGCACCTCCATCGGTTGCTGCTTTTAGTTTTCCGGATATGGGCTCGCAGAGCGGCCCCGGGCTGGGCCGGTGTATGGTCGGCGCTGCGGCGACAGGTAGCGGCCTGGTGACGGCGAACGGGACGGTCGTCGAGCGTTCCACTGAGTGGCGGCGAGGTAGTCGGCGATATCGCGAGGTCGTTCGCCAATCTGTGGTCGCGGCGCGTTAACGGCGAACCCTCGGAGTCCCATCTCCCGGTATGGGCATCGGCGGTAGATGTGCCCGGCTTCTCCGCAGTGATAGCAAAGCGGGCGGTGGTCGGGGGCGCGCCAAACGTCAGTCTTCCTCGCGTAGGTTCGCTGGGCGACGGGTGGGCGTGCTGGCGGCGGCGGCGGTGGACGACGGATTTGCGGCGTTACAGGGCCCTGGCGTTGTCGCGGAGGGGGACCTTGACGGCGGGCGACGGCGGCGTATGTCATCGCTTGCGGCTGAGGCTGCGGCGATTCAGGGGCTACTCCGAGTTGCTGTTGGAGCTCTTCGCGTACGACGTCGGCAATCGAAGCCACTTGAGGCTGTGAGGACGGGAACAGCCTCTGTAGCTCCTCCCGCACGACCGCTCGGATAGTCTCGCGCAGGTCGTCGGTGGCCAGTGACTGAACTCCGGCGTAGCTTGTTGAATTCGTGCGCCGGTTGAATTGCCGGTTCCGCATTTCCAGTGTCTTCTCGATGCTAGTGGCCTCGCGAAGAAACTCGTCGACAGTCTTCGGTGGGCTTCGTACCATACCGGCGAAAAGTTCCTCCTTTACACCACGCATCAGGAGCCGGACTTTCTTTTCCTCCGACATCTCCGGGTCGGCGTGGCGGAATAGGCGGCTCATTTCTTCTGTAAAAATCGCGGTCGTCTCATTAGGCAGCTGCACTCGGGTTTCCAGCAGCGCTTGGGCTCGCTCTCGGCGTACGACGCTTGTGAAGGTCTGCAGGAAGCCGCCTCGGAAAAGGTCCCACGTCGTCAAGGTGGCCTCTCGATTCTCGAACCACGTCCTGGCGGCGTCCTCCAAGGCGAAATAGACATGACGCAGCTTGTCATCGCCGTTCCAGTTGTTAAATGCGGCGACCCTCTCATACGTCTCGAGCCAGGTTTCCGGGTCCTCGAATGTTGAACCGCGGAACGTGGGGGGCTCCCTGGGCTGCTGCAGCACGACGGGGGATGCTGGGGCTGCCATTGGGGTGGACTTGGTGGCAATCTTTCTGCTCGTCTCAGGTAGAAGTCCGTGCTCTGGGGGCAGTCCTTGCAGTCGGCGGCTAGCACGCTGGTCTTGGGCGACGTTGGTTTTGTCCTCGGGCTTCGGGCTTGGATCGCGGCTTTGCGGGGGCGTTCGGTACATGAACGCACAAGCACCTCCACCAGATGTCACGTGGTAGTGACGTTAAAGAACACAGTCGCAGTACTGTGAAAGACAAAACTAGCTTTTATTGGGCGAACCTGTGCCCACAAAACAGGCTACACTTAAAGCACAACGATAGCGGCGAACACAGTCGGCGATCGTCGAAAATCTGATCAGCGGGTCAAGCGCGTCGGCTTTTATAGAGCAGTCGTCGAATGTTCCAGACTAATCGTTTGGACCCGCGTGCCTTCCACAAAGTTCTACACCATTCGCGTTACGCGATGAAATTAGATAACACAAGGTGCGGCGACAACCGACAGCCGGGTAGAAGCATCGATAACTTTCCAGAAACGTCGGATACATGCAGGCGCTTCCGTCGCTGTGCGATTACAGTTGGTAAGCGGCGAAACGTGGTCGCCCGATAAAGATAAGTACACGTGTCAGTATAGTATATTTTGTTTTCACTTTACCCATTGCCGATTGCACGTCTTCATAGAAGCTTTCGACTTCCTTGTCATCATGACTGGATGTAGGGGCGTAGACCTGTTCTACCTGCAATTTGTACTTCTTATTGAGTTTCAGAACAAGACCTGCCGCCCTCTCGTAAATTCCTGTATGTTACCAGCTATAGCCTTATTAATCAGGAATCCGACTCCTAGTTCTCGTCTCTCCGCTAAGCCCCGGTAGCACAGTACGCGTCCGCTTTTTAGCACTGTGTATGCTTCTTTTGTCCTCCTAACCTCACTAAGCCCTATTATATTCCATTTACTGCCCTCTAATTCCTCCAATAAGACTGCTAGACTCGCCTTACTAGATAACGTTCTAACGTTAAACGTTACCAGGTTCAAATTCCAATGGCGGCCTGTTAGATCAGAATACATCACATTAAAACAATGTAGTCAACTACCCTGATTGCCATAACCAGGCTGAACAGTGTGTTACCAAACAAGAGAATCTTACATGTGGTTGTTTTAGTGTACTGGCAGGATGTAGGTGTGCCTTGATTTGACAGATCCAGTGCTGTACTGCAACGAAGGTAAATTTCGCTGCGGATATACAACAAAATGACAAGCGTTTCTTCTGCCAGCGAACATGCATAGTCCTCTTTGAATGAATAGCTTGCCTCTGATTGGCGGTTACCTAGCAACTAAGCTCTAGATTGGGCGTCGGGAAATTGGTTTGACCATTTGTGTGATGTAGGCTGTAAGTCGGCATGTATCACTCTCAACATAACCTTAATATTACACACTGCTTTCTTCAAATATAACAAAATGATAATACGGGTATATGCAAAATTCCATAAGTAGTCTGTCCCACGCGTCTTATTTACGCTTAACAATTAGGATGCATGCATTTCCGCTAGTAGCAGAGTTAAAGGTGAGACACACTTAAGGCTTGGATGGTACGGGGACACAAGTCGGCAGGCATGATGTAATTGATAAACGTGTTCACACCTCATTTACAATTTAAGCCTGAGGTGGGCCATCTTGGTTGCGTCAATCAAGGTTTGGGACGAAGAGTACAAGCAGAGTTTCATTTCTCCTATTTATTCCTGTCATTTGTGTGTATAATTGTTGTCTGGACCACAGCTGTATTTCAGCTTCATTGACATCCTCCTCAGTTGTAAACGGCAGCGACATATTCACTTCCTCTTGAAGTAAAGTTATCCTTTGGCTTTGTCCAATCAATTCTGTAACAGTCTGGAGCTGCCGTTTTATAATACATGGTACTCGAAGAACAAGAAGGTGTCTGAAAAGCTTTGTCTCAAAAAAGCCAACAGTTATTCTATTGCCAAATCAATATATCAACCATTAGCTCACTACAACAAAGATTATGAATATTGTAGACATGCCCAGAATTGTAGTTAAGAAAAACTGTGCAAAGATTCCGCAATTTATTTAAGCAGTTGTAATGTTTTCTTACGTCTAAATATGAGTCCATTCAAATATTCAACCAGAAATGTAATCATATGTAAGTTTTTCATAAATTCGTCCGCATACAAGAATAATGTAATTGAAACATATAAAATGTAAACAAGAGACAGATTCAAAATAACATGGAAGCTTGAACTGAGTAACCGTGGTCAAACAGGACATGTCACTGGAGTGAATGTTTTGATGAGGGGACTGGTCTTCGTCAGGGCATAATTTGCGCAAATGAAGACATGTTTGATAGACAAAGCGTTGACTCCAGTGATAATTCTCGTCCAACCATTGTTAATCTCTACAAAACACGAATTTCAATAACAGCATTGAACAGACAACCAATTTAATTGCATAATAGCAAACCTGGTGCTAGAGTACCGCATATGTGGATATTTTAAGGCGAAGACAAGAATATCTTCTATAGTTATACTTGGTTAGGCTTACAAATGAGAGTTACAAGCAGTTATTGCAACTGTTTTGCTATCTAATGATGACGCTTGAGTGGTGCTGGCAGGTACAGGATTATGGCCCACTGAATTTCTGTAAAGGAAGTGTACGAATGTTGTACAGGGTGTTTTCAAATAAGATCAGCTTGGTCATATCTTGCAAATTTACTTCTTACAGATTTTAAACTGGAACACACTATAGCTCTGACTATTCGACAATATTTCAAGTAAATAGAGTAGCTCTACCACAGCACCGCTTTCTGCTAACTGCAAGGTCAGTTTCATACCTTATTAGTCTTAACATTTGTATACTTACATGGCAAATATTTGCCTTAAGAACATAGTATGAGAGTGACTGAAATTATTTTGATCTTTACCCTGTAAAAATAAGTTTCTCACAGATTCAGGTGAAATTTTTTTTTGCCTTTCGAAAAGCACTACAATCCACTTTTTCAACAATGTTTTGCTTTGCCTATGATGTCGGCATCTTCAAATGTTTAGCAGCTCTAAACGGGCGCTTCATTTTGTTTCTTAAGCTGCATAGGGTTTTGTGAAACCAAGGTTTTTATACCTTAAATCGGAATGATAATTTGGGTATATCAACACGTGCGACTTCAAGAACTTTTTTAGGTAGACACCAATTTTTATTCACCAATATTTATTGTCAAGCACAACAGATGTAAACTGTTCGCTTGTTTAAACAATATTAAATGATGAAGCTTCTTACAGCGGTTATGACAGAGGCCCCTGCGCTAAAGAACAAGAATAGTGGTTCGTCCTTTGTTGAACAGGCTTGCTCGCACAGTTTCCAGATTTCTACTAGGCAAGATAATTATCTTTTAAATGTGAGCTTACTCACAAGGAGTCCAATAGTTCCTTTGGTAACTAAGTTCGAATTTGTGTTCCAGTATTTCAACCAATTTATGAATGATAACCTCAAGTGCTTAGTGCATTTTATTTATTTTTATTATTTATTTTAATACCCTAAAGGCCCATGCGGGCATTACATAGGGGGGGATTCTCATAATATACAACACTACTATACAACTTATACAACTTATAAATATACAACACAGTTTATAAACGGCTGAAGACAGAAATAAGCAAGTTAAGAAGCCAGGTACAAGTTATTAAGAGAAAAAATGGCTAGGAACAGGATCTGGAAAATCGCACATGTAGCAAATTCCACAAGGCAAAAAGAAAAGAAAAAAAAGAAAAGAACAGCACTTTCAGAAGTTGCAAAACATGGCATCTAACATTTCACGGAACGATACGGCCGGCACGCAAAAAAAAGAAAAAAAAGAAAAAGAAGAAAAAAACAAAGACGGACATCATTTTAAGTTAGAATGTTCTAAGTATGACCAAAGAGCTGTTTGAAATGACGATGTTTCAGCGATAGCCGCAATGCTAGAAGGAAGCGAATTCCACTCTTCGATAGCCAGGACGAAAGGTGAGTATTTGAATCGTTCTGTTCGAGCGAAAATGGGTTTAGTCTTCTTCATATGATCTACACGAGCCGATGTGTGCGGCGCCGGGAGAAGATGTCAACTTGCAAATGGAGTGTTATTGTGGTAGAGAGTGTGGAAAAAGGATAAACGGCTAAATTTTCTGCGCATGGCCAGAGTCGGGAGATGGAGCGATATCTTCAGTGATGTTACACTTTGATGCCGAGAGTAACGGGAAAGGATGAATCGTGCAGCCTTGTTTTGTATAGATTCCAACATGTTAATAAGATAAGTATAATGAGGGTTCCAGATCACAGACGCGTATTCTATCACAGGCCTGATTAGCATGTTGAATGCGTGAAGTTTTGTATCCTGGTTGGCTTGGTGTAGTCGGTGTTTAAGAAGACCAAGTTTTTTCAAGGCTTTTGTAGTAATCAGTTCAATATGAGTGCTCCAGGAGAAATTAGAGGTAAGATTTACACCCAGGTATTTTACCGACGCTGCAATTTCAATGATAGTATTATTAACTGTGTAGGCATTAGGACTTGTGTTAGCAGCGGAAGAAAACTGGAGATGTTTAGTTTTGTCTGCATTAATAACCATTTGCCACCTGGCGCACCAATGAGTTAGTTCATCAAGGTCAGTCTGGAGAGCAATGATGTCTTGTGAGAACAATGATCATGTGAGAACTCGACAAATAAATTCCGTTTTCTTCAATATTTTGTGCTAATACTATTCCATGGTCCCTCCAAGCAGAAGCAAGAAAATTCCGTTGTGGATTTACTTAAAATGCATTTCATGAAAAACATAAAGGGCACATCGTAATACTCCTGGGAGTACTAATTAACAATATACTCACCCAGCTGGATACACATCTCTGTGGCCTAGAGGCGTAGATTCAATACCGGCTAGGTAAGGGTGAACAGAGTGCAAACATATTCACGAGTTATATATAGTTCTTGGAATGTTTCAGATTTCAGCAAAACCTGAAAAAGTGGGCCTGCATCATGGGCGTAACCAAGGTTGTTTAAGTAGCCTCTCATGTCGCTCCGAATAATATTGCTGTGAGAGTATATAGCTCTTCACAACTTCCTCAGAAGCTGTCAACTTGCGTGAATGTGTATATAGCATGTGAAACATTTTCTTCTTCAAGTGCTAGCTGGAAGAGGACCTGAAAAAAAAACCACTATTTCCCAACAGATTACCTATCCACAGCAATAAAATTTTTATCCCAACTTAGCCTTATCCAGAATTTAAATATAGGGCACCTCAAAAAATGTTTCCCCGTGAGAGTGTCTGATCTCAAAGTGCCCCTCTAATTATATGCCAGAATATGCTTGATTCACACGAGAATTAGCCCAATATAGGTATTTCAACATGGCTGCAGTTGTCCCCATAATGCACTCACCCAGCCTCTTGAAAAAAAAAAAAACGTTCCGGGGTACAGCCTTGGCCACCATCCAAATACAGCTTAAAAAAGCAGCATCACCAGCTTTATAAAGCATGCATCCAGGTAAGTTTACTGCCACAAATCAGAAGCACTTATAAGGATCCTACTTGTTGCATAAAATCAGAGTTAGAGATTTCTGTAACAAGTTCCTTAAGTTTCTAGAGCGTGAAAACTGTTCAAATGGCTGCCTAAGCAACCTTTACATTTAGCAGCATTTAGAATACACTAAATATAGGTGGCGATTCTGCATGTCCCGATTAACTCGCCCTTAAAAAAAAGCACCAACTAGCACCTGATGTTACCACTGATGTCTCTGGACAAGTTCTGCATGATGGTGTTGATTCTGAGAGAACAACTTTGCAGTCCAACAAAAGAGTACGCAGTGTGCATACAGTGCAGAAGTTTTACAGAAAAAGAAAACCATTGCCTTTCTACGATGCAGTTTTTTGTGATATATATAAGTTTCCTCGATTATATTTGGGAACCTTATGTTTGTTAACTATTCAAAAACTATTTCATTTATTATTTACCTGGTGCTGTCAGTGAAGGAACTGTCCGATGTCTGCGTGATGGGCTTGTCGGTAAATGCTTTGTATTTTAGCAAAAAAAAAAAGGTGTCCCCGTTTAGTCAGAAAGTGGAAGCACCGAGTGCGATAGCAAATGAGCAGACAGCTATACGATGTAAGGATAGTAGTTTTATTGGCTGTGTAAACGTATAAGCATTCGCTTACTAACTGAATTACCAATGATATAATATGTAAACGCGACTGAACCAGGACGTAGCGCTTTCTCTGTGTGTTTGTTTCTTTCTACGTCCTCGTTTAGCCGCGTCGCGCTTACACATTCTATCATGGATTCAAACCAACTAACCCGCCAACGTGTTTTAACGAAATTAACAAGCACGGTGTCACACCCGCACAGGTAAGCATGAACACATCATCCTCGATGAGTGCAGAAACTCGCTGTCAAAATGCTGGAGTGAGGAATCGCGGCTGCAGGAGCACTCGAAATGACGTTCCTGAATATCTCGCTTCAACGCGAACCAAACGTTGAAACACAGCGCATACAAAATTACCGACACAACGTGCACTCTGCAAACATCGCTGATCACTTCGAAGATGAGGCCCGCACCGGCACGCACTTTGGCCACGTCGCAGATGACTTTCGAGATACGGCGCCCGCAGGGCCGCGCCATAAGCAGAAGCCACCGGAGAACTGCTCCCCTCCCCTACGTCGCCTCAGCCCCGTGTCCCGCGCGCGACAGGAGAGGGCGCGCCCGCCCGGCCCGCCTTAAAACCCCTTAAGCTTCGTAAGTTAGTGCGATGCCTTGAAGAACGCCGCCTTCTCCTCGCACGCCCTGGCCGAGGCCGAGGCCGCGTTGCTATTGGCCTAATAGCATCACGTGGGCCCTCGCGCCGTGCATCAGCGCCATTTTTGCTCGAGAAGCGTATACGGAGTGGCGAGGAGCGCATGTTGGCGCTGTTGCTACGCTCGAGCAGTGTAAGTCCGCGCCATGCATGACACTTGCATGGCCAGTGGACCAATATTCGGCGAGTCGGCGGATAGATTTATCAATTTGCTCCAGCGTTACGGCTTACGCTGACCGGGGAGACCCAAGTCAAACCTGACAGCTCTCGGAGTGCTCATCGCTCTCGACGTTGACTTTCAAGCGGCATTCTGGTTTGTGGTCAGAACACGAAATCTAGGATGGACACGGGCAGTTACAATTTCACCCAGTACCTTTATGACGGTATTCCTGAAGAACTACCTGCGCGTAATGTCAAGCGCGAATTACGCCAAGTATTGGAGGGACTTCAAGTCTGTCGTCTTTAACAACTCAGGGCCAGCCACCAGCGATGAACACATTGCGAAAGCAGCTGCCATGGAGTCTACATACTGACGTGGCTGGCCAGTGCCTACAATGAGCAGCCAAAGTCTGCTGAGCTGTTTCTTATTGGGCAAATCGAACGACACACGCAGCCATTGTCGCCTGAAGACTGGATTAAAGAGCTGAATGCCAAGATGGAACTCGACTCAACACTGAATAGCAGTGATATAGTGATTACACATGATGTCGGTTACCTGCAAGTGATTGGTAGCATCTTCGCGAACTACAGTAACAAAGACCTTCTGTGTCATTTGTCTTAGCATATTATTCAGCAGTATGCGACTGTTGCCAGCTATTGGCTGGTACAAGCACGGCTCGGAAGTGGCGAAAGGTTCATCTTCTACCGCCCCTTCTGTGCCACTAATGTCGAGGTGTCCTACAAGGCACTTGTTCTGTCCTTGTACGTCGTTTCGCGGTTACACGCCTATGACGTTTACTCTATCACTGACGTTTTTGACAGCTTTAAGGTTAACGTTTCATAAAAAGTCAAAGCCTCCAGCTGGCTCGATGGGGGAAGCAAACGAATGCTCGGCCACAAGGTGTCAGTGCTGGCGAACCATTTGTGGCCGGCGCCAAAATTTAAGCGCAACGACACGCTCGAAACCGTTTACTTTGATTTCCCTGATAACGAGAAGTCTTACGGAGACTACTGGGTGAAATCACGGCTGTTAGTGCAATGCATAGCAGCGCTATGCATTGCAGCACAAACATAGGTATTGAAAAGCAAATAACTGGTCATGGAGAAACTAAAAAAAAATAATAACAAGTATAGGTTTAAACTGAGTGCATTATTACGTAATCTTGCTAAGAAAAAATCGCTTAATGACATCACTTGAATGCTGAAAGGGGTCAAAGAATTCTTTGTTTACATGAGTCGCTATGCCAGGGAATTGCCAGGTGATTATACTCTGGAGAAGCAGTCAAATGTGGGTTTGATAAGGCTAATCTAATTGATCGCATCCGAAATCTCGCCGCCGTGATCTGTGCTGTCACTGGTAGAATAGGAAGAACAAGGCCGGATAGTGATGCATGTGCCACTGAATCCGCAGTTTCATTAAAAACAAACCTTTATGACCAGGCGCCCAAATCAAATGATCACATTACACATGGGCAGGAACTAGTAAGTGGAAGAGTTTTAGCATGGGTGACTCATTAGTAGCGGTAAGGCAAGAGCATACAGAAAGGGAGTCAGTAAGAATAGCAGTCGTTGTAATCATTTGGTCTAATTTACGTAAAGCTAGGGATTACTGCTAAGAACTCGGCCAGAAAAATAGGCACAAAATCGCGCAATCTTAAAAAAAAAGACCAGTCGCGTGCAGGACAAAATATTCCAATGCCAGCTTTTTCCTCGCACTGTGAGGCATCTGTTGCAATGATAATATTTGTGTCTCGGGTGCTTAGGTGGTCTTGCAACATGGCGTTTAAGATGCGTAAGGGAGTAGTTTCACTTGGTTTGGGAAAATGTCATCGAACTTGATCTCTGGGTAATTCGAATGCGTATTATTAGGAAACACATTAGGAATTTGCACATTTAGTGGTTCAAGTAATCTTTGCACAAATGTAATATGTGGTCTATGAAACCTGGGCCAATGAACAGAAAAAAATAATTCTGGACTGGAGGTGAAAATAACTTGAGAACGGTTTCATGGTGATTCATATAGCCTTAAGAAGGTCTGAACAGTGAGAAGGTGAAATCGGCATAATATGGGTGGCATTCTTGCTTCCAGGTATAATACGGCATTTGCAACATATTTTGGAAGGCCTAAGCACAGACGTAGTGCCTCGCGTTCTAACAAAACTAGCGGTCGAAGCTTGTATGATGGAACACCTGAGAATAAACAAATCCTAATTCTAACACTGGACGAACGCAAATTTTATGTACCATTAAGAGTGATTTTGTTCATACACCTGTTCTTTGATTGCTTAACTTGCGCAAAATGCCCATTGTACGAGCTCCTCTTGTCGTAATATATTCAATATACGGCCGCCAGTCAAGATTTCCCTTGCGAATAACTCCAAGGTACTTTAGTGACTCTACTTGTGGGATATCTTTGAGATGATAGTTAAGCGATATGTATACTGGGTCTTTAACTGGAAAAACAAGCATAGCACACTTATTAGCATTCAGGTCTAAGTGAAAGCTATCCAGCCAGTGTTCCAGTTCTCCTAGGTACGACTGCAATATTTCGGAAAGAGAGTCACTAGCCATACCAAAAAAGGCAATGTCATCAGCATAAACGTGGGTACTGACACCTGGGTGAACGGATATTCTGCTCAGTAAAATATTAAACAATACTGGTTAGAGTACCAATCCCTGAGGCACACCTCTTGTTTGCTTATGTATACTAGAAGAATAGCCGCTTCGAAAACAATAGAATTCCCTGTCTTTTAAAAATTCATGCACCCATGCTTCATTACAGCCTGGAAAACAATGGCTCTGTAACCGATTTGTTAAAATCGTGCGTTCAATGCTGTCATAGGTTTTACATATATCTAAGGTAACTAAAGCCGCGGATTGCTTTTTCTGTCTTGCGATGTTAGCTCGACTTTCAATGTCTACATGCTCGTGCCATATTGAATAGCCAGATCGAAATGCAATTTGGCAAGGACTCAACAATTGATTTTCGACAATAAACTCTATTATGTGTGGGAGAAGCACTCTTTGAATAAGTTTCACTATGTTTGATGTTAACGCAATTGGTCTGATATTGTCGATAGGTTACCCTGCCCCTTGCTTTTTGAGTAACGGAATAATTTTGACGATCTTCCCTTCTTGTTGAATCCATGCATTGCTAACAGAGTAGTCTACCAAGTTCAGAAACTATCGTGGAGCCTCTTGAAAGAAAATCTTTAGCATTGCATTTGTTATTCCGTCCGGGCCAGGCGCTGTAGTTGGCAACCGTAACATAACTTGTGCTACTTCCGAATAGGATATTTCTTTGTAGTCCGAGAATGCAAGAGCAAAAACAGAAGTGTGTAGGCGCGTTGTGAACCGGCTCCCCAAACCTTTAGCCAATAGCTCTAAGGATTCCTGCATATCCTACGAGGTAGAGATGATTGAGTCTACATTAACGCTCATTGGAAGTCTGTTTTTTAAACGAAGGTAATGGAATAAAGCACGTTTGTTTTTAGATTTAGAAAGATAATCGACATCGTTTTTATCGTACTGATCTTTTGCGTGTTTAATAGTACGTTTGAAGGTTGCGGAAACAAATTGATAATCTTTCCAGTTTTGTGGGTTCTGATGATGTAGAAGTTTTTTCCAAGCAGCTTTCCTTCTTCGATAAACTCGCATGCCCTCACTGTTCCACCAAGGACAAGATGGGGAACGCTTAGCTGTCTGAATTACAAATTCAGACTTTTGTCGGGACATCTGTAACGCTGAACAAATATTCAAGGCAATTTCTTTGTTATTACTATTAGTTAAAGATGCAATGGTGGAGTGCAAGCAGTCTAATTTTTTTGCAATTCACAAATATTCTGCCTTGTCGTTCAACTGATGTTAAAGGGCATTCAATTTCAAAGTATACCGGGAGATGATGACTGTTTGTACCGAAATCAATCGTAGTCCAAGATGTCACGGCAACACTTATGCTAGAAAACATCAAATCTAACACTGAGTGAGATTGCCCACAGAGAAATGTAGGTCGTTTGACATTAAGGCATGAACGATATTTATCTATGATTCAATTCCGTAGACATGTCCCACATGCATCTGTTTTGTAACCCCATGACACGCGATGCCAGTTGAAGTCACCAGTAAGGACGACTTCGTTTTTGCAGCTGGCAAGCGCACTATCCAAGTGGTATGTACTGTGTACGCCCGTAGAGAAATGAGCATATATAATCGAAAATGAACGGTAGCTTGGGATGCTAAGGTGCACTGCCAAAGTTTCACATTTTGGAGACATTAACCTGAAAGCTATTTTCGCATTATGACATAATTTAGATGTTGATAAAATCATTAAACCACATCCTAGTGAACGGCGATCTAATCGAAAAGATCGAAAATCTTTAAAATAAACATTTTTCTAAGGAGTAAGCCAGGTTTCTTGTAAGATTATGACGTCAGGATTAAGTTCAGCTGTTAAGCAATTTAAGCCTGCTGAAGCAGCTAACAAGGAATGACAGTTCCACTGTAGCACTTTTAAAAATGCTATGGTGATGATCAAATCGATACGTCGACCTGCGCGGAAGAGCCATCTTTGTCTTCAACTTTCGAGCAGTCAGCGCCCACGAGGGCCGACTCATGCTTCCTCCTTTTCGTTCTCCATAGGTGAGTTTGCACCGACGACGGGGCCGAGCCGTCATAACAGCCATAAAATTCATCCAGATGGGCACAGAGCCATGTACGCAAAGAGCACTATGACAAAAAAAAAAACAACGTCATGGAAGGTAAAATTCTTGTTCTCTATTCCACAAAGAGCTGCACTGTATCTATTGGACTGTGTTCTGTTTCAATAGTACCCTACAGTAGAATCAAAGCTACGAGGCCCGGCAGCGCAGGTTCTTGTTCAGCGAGATGTAGTGCGAGGGTTCGGAAGTCATAGCTTGAATAAATGGCCTTGACAAGTGGTCTCGTCGCCAGGTGTCTGCTTGGAAGCTTCTTTGCAGGTATTCGGCGCGGTTTCCCCTCAATTTTCCTTCGCTTCTGAATAAAATATCTATTGAGGTAACATGTAACTGAAAATAAGGTTCTGCACTTGTTAGAGTGGAAACGCGCAGAGATAAAAATAAATCAAAGGCAGTGCTGCCAGATAGGCATAAAAGATATCCGGAACCACACCTCGGGCTTGTGAAAAGACAGTGTGCAGACAGCATTAGCTGCTCTGAACATCTCGGCCGGATATTGCTGTGGTGCGCGGTCCATCATCCCAAGCGCAGCGCAAAGTCATATTTTTCAAACACTTTCGTTTCAAACGAGGCCTTCTCCTCACCCTCTTTGAAGTTGACGGCACCTTGCATATGTCCTCATGCGCAAGGTTCCCATAGGCGGCCGCCATTTAATGGTTTGGGTTTTTGGACAAGTGCGCTTCTTCCTAATGCTGCTGTGTATATTTGTTGAAGCCGTTTAATAAACGGGCTGGAGTAAGCGATAATCTGCTTTCGAATTTCTATACGAATTACGTATTTCGGGATGAAGCCTTGTATGTTCATGCTCCATCGCAGCCACCCACGTAAGAATTAAACTTTGGTCACCCTGCTTATCTTTGTGGTAGATGCTGGGTCCCGCTAATTTCGATTCGTTTAAACGCTCAACAAGCCTCGAACCACGCCAAACTTAAGGTCAGACCGCATGCATGCTTGCCAGCGCGCGCTCACTCCTGGCCACTTCTTGTTATACACTTTGGTAGACATCGCTTCGTACTGATTTATTGCAAGCGCTTCAATATGCGCAAGTTAGATGGGGCTGCTATCCCTCGGTTAGTCGGGCCCAGGTCAAGCCGGTCTGCACCATGTAGCACGGCCAGACGTGAGCGTGGGCGCGCATCCCAGCCCTGTTATGCGCAAAGCAAACCTTGCGCATACACACAGCAGTTGCATGTAGCTGCGGTCTGATACGAATGGCCTCCATGAATGCTCGTGCTGGCAGGTTTTGCTCCAGCCATCCGATTTCGCGCGTTCCACAGCAAGAAAGCATAATGGGGCGCGCACCTGGTTGGCCCGAGATGGCGCTGTAAGCCGAGGGCTGCTAAAGCGCCTTGTAAATTTGCAAGTAGCGACACCCTCCTTCCGGTGGCGCTCTCCTATTCGATTCTGAAATTTCGGGTTGCGATTTTCTTCATCGCTGGGGCGCGCAAGCGGCTCAAATAGGTGCGCCTCCATCGAATAATGCGGCCCATCGGCGGTACCCAAGAAGAAAGAGCGTGCCGTGCACCAGCTGCGCGTGCAGCTGCCGCACGGTGTTGCGTACTCCAGGGTAGCGTATCTTACTGCTGCCGAGTGGTAGTGACGCCTGTTTATCGAAGCTCGACCGACGTTACTATTGAGTATCGTGACGTTGTCGGCGGGCTGCACGCATCCGGTAGACTATGGCGACCAGGCAAGGACGAGACGATTTCTAGTGCGAAACTTGCAGGGTTTATTCAAAGGTTGGTGAAAGATGATAAGAAGAAACTGAAGCGATAAAAAAGTACATTTCAGAGCCCCTTAAATTGACTTTCTAAAATCGTGTCATGTGACAAGCACAGGGTCTGGTTTGTGGATGGCCGTCCCGCCTCCGTAGATACCAAGCCTGCAACAAGGAAAGAGCGTTGCGCCTCCGTATATACCAAGCCCGTAGCAAGGAAAGCGCGTCCCGCCTCCGTATATACGAAGCCGCAAGTCCGGGATTGTAGACGGTTATCCTTCTCTTTTGCGCGTTGCTGGTTCGCGGTAGTTCTCCTGTAGAGCTTGAAAGTTCGAGTAAAGGGTATCTCTAACGTCGCACACCCACAAAAGGGGCCTGTAAACACTGCGGGGTGTCCGCAAGACCGGCATACACTCGAGACAACCCTGGCGAATTAGGAAGTCACACTTCACGGGGGATGAGGCATCGTGGTCTAGAATCAATTTTGCACGGGGTGCTAGACGTCAACCGTAATACCACCTCCGGCGGGTAAGAAGTTCCCGACGCGTAGGGGCCAGCAGCCACTGTGCGGGGGATCGGCGTTTCAGTAGCAGAATTCCCCTCAGGGGTGACGAACCCTTGGTTCGTGGCTGGTAGATTCCTGGGAGTCGTTCACCAGTCCTCGTGGCGCTCTTGTCTTTTTTCCCTGGTCCGGTCTGGTGAAACTAGACTCGCAAACAGGTCTCACAAGGTTTCGTCTCCTGTTTGGGCAAGCAATCAGCCAAGAACAGTGGTGGACCCAGGACCACAATGCAGCGAGCCCAAGGCCACCCTCTTCCAAGACACACCAGGCTTTAAAGAAAAAAGAAAACACGCTACTCTTTTCCCATTCCTTTCACGCGTTCTCCCCACCCCCGCGAACTCTAAAAACAACCATTTCTTGAAAGCGTTAAGACGTGGTTATTAAAATAAGCTAACAATCGACTACAACTTCGCGAAAAAGAAACGTATGAACGAACGTAAATGTACCACGGAAACCCGAGTGAGCATGAGGCTTTCGTTACTCCAGGGGAAACGACTCGGACCGTCGGCATTGCCTTTATGTTTCCCCTTGTTGTAGCGAATATCGAAGGTCTACTGCTGAAGAGCAAAGCTCCAACGCAAAAGACGGCCGTTTTTCGCAGACATGGACTGCAACCGTATGAGGGGGCAGTGGTCAGTCTCTATGGTGAACCTTGAACCAGCGATATAGCAAGCTAGCTTCTGCACAGCCCATACTACACAGGCCTATTCCTTTTCTGATGCACTGTACGCTTCCTCACGAACCGGCAGCTTTCTACTGGAGTACAGTACGGGGTGTTCGTTTTTGTCATCTCTATTTTGACGAAGCACTACCCCCATACCTCCGTCGCTGGCATCACATTAAAGAATGAATGGCTTGGAGTAGGCGTGTGCGTTCAATTCTGGCTGACTCGTTAGTGCTTTTTTCAGCATGCTAAAAGCCTTTTCTTTTTCGTTATCCCACTTTACCATTTGCGGTTCTGTTTTTCTGAGAGCATCTGTTAAAGAACTTGCAATGTCACAATAACGCGGGATATATCTTTGGTAATAACCACGGAATGACCTGATGTCCCGCTTGGTGCGTGGTTGCGGGAAGTTGTCTATTGCGGTCAGTTTAACCTCGGGAAGCCGACGATGGCCTTGCCCTATCACATGAGCTAGATAAGCTACCTCCGAGAGCCCCAAATGGCAATTGGGAGCCTTGACAGTTAAGTTGGCCTCTCGTAGACGACACAATACCATTCGCAGGTGTTGCATATGGTCCGCCCATGATGAAAGAAAAGAGTGCTATGTCACCGAGATACTGAAGTGCAAAGTCCTCCATTCCCCGTAGCACCTGCTCCATAAGGCTAGAGAAACAATAGGGAGCATTATTCAATCCAACGCAGAGGAGCTGAAGAGGAGCCGAAGAGGAGCCGGGAAAACCGCGCGATACCGCTTCAATGCGGTGCAGCGCCGAGAGAGCTTTGATGCGTGCTGCCTCACCGAAACCGCTTCTTGTGCACGGAAAGTTTCTCAAAACGTTAAACGTGGAGATGCTGCGGGTATACAATAATACATAGCAAAAATTTAAACTGTGCCACGTGAGGCAGAAGAACGCACTTGGATATGACGGTAGACACTGGTTTCTATGTGAGAGAGGTCAGGTCACAAGCAAGGAAGATCCCCTAATCACTGGGCTTGCCAGGTGTAGTGTGAAAGTCTTGAAATGTCATGAACTGCGCTTCCAGAATCACTTTCGACCCATGCTTGTCATAGCAAAAGTCGTTAACAACTATCTCACTCTTCGAATGAACGCAGCAAGTATCTCCAACCGTTGATTTTAAAACAGTTAGGGAAAATGGCTGCGTGAAACTGTGGGCCTTCACGTGGCGGTGGTAGTTGCCCGCCCATGTGCATACTTCAGTATAAAATGGGCTGTTTTGATGGCTCCTGAAAAACTTATTGTTTGCCACAGGCCTTCAGATCATGCACTCTGTTTTGCAGTTGTTGTAGAGGGTGCGTAGCACTCATGAAAAGGCATTTCAACTGGAACATGAAAGTTCCAGCAGGGAATGCACTAAAGCTGTCGAGTGGATCATGTCTGATCAAATCATGCGCTAAGTGAACGAAGCCATGAACATTGTATGACAGCTTTGTTTTTCCGTATAAACTTTTGAATGAATAAACAAACAAACACAAGGAGCGCTTGACGTAGTGTTTGTACGTCGCACGATTGCTTGTTCTGGCGAGAACTCTTAACTGCAACGTGAAGCACAAGGAAGTGCTCATATCTCTTTTGATCTAGAACGTCTCTCAAGTACAAGTGGACCCAAGTACAATAGAAATGATCGACTTTGAGTCACCTTCCAATATCCCAGATATGCCAAAAGACCACAGTAGGCGTGCACACTCCCGGTAGCAGAAATTATAGGTTAGATAATCGCTTTGAGATTTATTTAAGAGGTGAAGAAGGCAAGGGGAAGGATTTACTGCCCTTTATGGACAAAAGCAGCACGTTTTTTGTAACGCCAATACAAACTGGATGCATATAGTCTTATGGGAACTGAGGGACAAGCCCCACAGGCAAAGAAGCAAGGTGAGTCTCTTTTCCCGACGGGCTTATTGAGTTTTTTGAGCGAAAGATAGAACTATTCGTAGAGGTGCATCTGTCTCAAGAAAATGGCAGTCGAGAACGGCGGCACCATATGTCACTGCTTGGCTGCTGCTGATGATGATGACGTAGCCGTGACAGGTGGTGCCACTGTTTTGTTGCAGTGACATCGCGAGCTGCCTGTAGCCTATTGGACAGGTTAAGCCGTCACCCCTGCACGTCCAGAAACAATTTCAAGAGAGACAACGCAGCCGCACTCTGCTGCCGAGGTGAAATAAAGCGAATTCAAAGTCGAGAACACCATTGACTTCCCGAGTCAAATGCGTGACAAACAGCTACTCTCTCGTCCTGAAGCAGCACACGTTCCAACACGTTAAGCGATAAGATATCATTCTTTGCATTTATGCTATAAAGGCATGCGGGCGATTTCGCGAAAAACCGTTTCTAAGGTAAAAAGTGTCTAGCTTAAGTTTTCCAAAAAAACTACCCGTACTGGCATAATAATTGGACAGCTGTTGCTGTACAGGCTTTCCATATATGCGCCTCTAGCCACGTAACTTCAGTGCTGGGTATGTGTTGCTATGTTGGTGTACACTGCCTAATAATAACTACGTTGGGTACTGTGCTCAGGCGCCGTACCAACAGAACACCACTGCTTGATGGACCTATATGAATTCAAAAACAACAGAGCTATCGGAATAAAACTATATACAAGCAGCGGCGACACACCGCTTTAACAAGTTGGCTATGGTGTGAAATTTTTGTTATTAGCAGAAGTGATTGCTTCAGACTAAAGTAAGCGAAACTGACGTAGCACACGTATTGGAGACTAAGACATTTGCAGTTGCTTCGACACCAATCTACGCAAAAGCCAACATTCTTATTTCTTTTTGAATGATGTATAAAAGGCGATAATGGCAACGCAATCAGTTTATAGCGATTATATTGAGCTTTTGCGTCCACGAGGCGTCTGTGACGTCTGCGAACACTTTCGTTGCCATCTGCGGCCTCTCGCTGGCTATCGTTGGCGCTGCAGCGGCATCGCTGCCCAGGCATGTTTTAGCGGGTTGGCTAGAACGGTCTTGTGCGTTCGTCGGTGCTCTTTGTCGCCGTCACTTTGACGCCCGCATTGCGACCGTCCACAGTGCAGGGCTGCTTTTTCGGCCGACGGACGGCTGGTGGTCGAGACTTTGCTTTGGAGTGGACCGCCAAGGCGACGTCCCATTCGGCTGCCACCCGCGGCATCGTCGGTGTTTGAACCATTCGCCGAGGAGTCACCGCTGCGGAACAGTCCGCCGTCTGCAGCCGAGGCGTCTCCGAGGAGCTCGTCATCGCGGAGGCTACGGCCGCGCCGCCGTCTTGTGGGGTAACGGAGGAATGGGAATGGCCGCTCAAAGTGTGGACCACCATGACTGGGGTTTTGGCGACTGCGACTGGCAGCGCTACGCCGCGCGGGTGCAGCGGCGACACGCCGGCGGACGTCCTGCCTTCGGCGGCTGTGGGCGCCGCGGGTGTTCGCGCCCTGGACGCTCGTCCGCTGCGCGCCATTTCCGCGAGGCCCTCTCCGTCGTACGCCTTGTCGCTAGTCATGTTGTAGATTCTGTAGAACTGGTACAGCAGGCTCGTGTAATACTGCTGCGCGCGAGCACGAAGGAGGTGAATTATTCAACTGTATACAAACTGCCGCTGCTGACGGAAATGTCTATTTCTGGGTATGTTACTCTCATATTATAGAAGGTCCCTCCACACGGCACTACGACTCGACATAATGCAAAAGGCAGCGCTGCGCATCGAATACAGTGTTCACTGCGCTTCACTGACACTTCACGGCAATTATGGGGAAGCGTAGCGTCCTCTTCCGTCGAAGAGAAACGCTACACTCAGCTCGAACGAGTGGAGGAAGATCACTGAGTCGAAGGTTGCTTGAAGGGGTTAGACGGTAACAATCAATGTGATAAGGATAATACAGTTTTATTTTTCACGTGCACATCTCGTCTGTGTACGTAAACATCTCGTGTGATGCAAGTACGCATGTACATAATATGATAAACACCCTACAGTAACAAGTACACTCGCTAAATCTGTGCGCTTGCGTCGCACGCCATGTGGATACGGCTGAAAGATTTCGCACGTGGTTCTGGTTATAAACTTAGGCTCGCGAAATTTCTTATTCATTAGGAGGCCGTCGTATTCATGCTAATTGAACAGCGAGGACAAACGACAATCACAAACAACATTGAGAGGCGGATAGCAGCTTGAACACGCCGTAGCGACATCAAAAAAGTAATAAATTTGCGCAGTTGACGCATTTTTCGCAAGTTCGTGTGGGCAATGATTCGCGACACTGGCTAAGAGGGATAGGAGGAAGATGGTTCTAAAGAAAAGCAAAGAAAGGATGCATATCCAGGTAATGCACGTCAGAATATTGTAGCGATTATAGAACATTGTGAATTCAATTGTTAAAACATGTTCACGTGTGGTGCATACCATAACATTACATGTCATGCGTCGTTCTAGTTTCTGGCGGTGCTCGTAGCCATGATATTGTCGCTGGTGCTGCCATGTAAACAATTTTGTCGCTATATTTAGGCACGCACGCCGAGCAAACTACCAAAAATCACATTGTGCACCTGCCACGGTTTGGTGTACTGGCGTTCTTCAGCCAACTGCAGTGCGATGGTAAGCCTCGGCATGGGACCCCGACCGCTTCTTGAAGAGTATTTGTTTTTCCAATATTATCCGGAACAAAGAAACACTCGTATTCATCTGCTACTAGGGTGCACACATGCAAACACAGGCATCTGCTGTTTATCCAGATGAATGTACAATGAAGACTAGGTGCACATGGTGTACATAAAAAAGTTCGAAAAGTGGTCAGTGACATCGCATGTATACAAACACTTGCCTACGTTTTTATTAGTTAAGGATAGGTATGGTCACTTTAACGTTTCTAAGACGAATCGATGGCGTTGAACAGCGCAGTAGGAAGGCTTCTTACCAAAGTACGATCAGTTTCTCGTTCAACTGTATTGTCATGATTGTTCTTAAGCGATGCAGCTGATGAAACATGGCATTGCTCGCGTCTCCACAAGCATGCCAGTCCCCTTCGTTTCCACAATACAAACGCACCAATGCGCATTATCAGTTGTGGGATTCTCATCCGTGCTCTTGGGACAAAGGAACGACAACACAGTCGTGCAAACAATCACAAGGGCATTTATTGCACCTTTCATAGATGGAGGCCTGCTAGCCGAGTTGCTATCCACAAAAGATGCCGATGGGCGCGCGACAAATCTCAACGCGACCGGATAACGAGCGAATATGTTCGCCCCATGCTGGATCTCAACGCCTGGTCGTTCGCGCGTACGGTCACGCGGACGGTGGCGCGTTCGATCGAGGCGTCTCGAGATGGTCTCGCAGAAGCATGGATCGGCGCACTCGCGGAACCTCCATGCAGCTTGCCGATTCAGGATCAAAGAAGAAGCGCCTTCTCCTTTCCGCGCCCAAGTAACCCCGCCGTGAGGCGACGTTAGCAGCACCACACTCGCGCCATCTCTCGTACTGCGCTTCAACCACACCGACCGCCGCGGGCCCCAGGCCACGCGGCTAAGCCGCAATACAGGAGACGGGAGGTATGCGGGAAAACAGCGTATCAAGGGACGCGTGAGGGTCGCGCATCCTCCCATCCCCCAACTTTATATCACTGCATATTCCGGCGAAACACGTCACACGGTCTAACATCAACGCGTTCTTCGCGAACAAGGTAGTACCGCAACAGTAGCCGCGCCGAGGAAATGTCCACACGCTCTCCATACCATGCGAGCAGACATTGCCCTTGGGTAGACAGCTAGTCCACTGGTCACAGGAGCAGCTCTGCAGACTGGACGGCGCGATTCCACTCCAGGACTCCGGAACCGGCGACGCAGTATTCGGGACGAGCAAGCTTCGCTCCCGCCCTGCTGGCGAGAGCCACAGTAGCTGTTGGTGACTGCCGGCTCTTCTCCCTGCTTCCGAGGGTTGCGAGCCGGACACAGGCGGCCCCCGAAGTCGCTGCGCCGAACTGGCCCCAGCATCACCATCGCCCGGGGCGGCTCGATCGTAGTCCGGGGCCGAGTGCAGATGATGCGCAGAAGACAGCAAACCATGGATGACTTCAATCACGCTGCGCATACTCAACACATTCGGCAAGCACTAAAGTAGTGTAAGGCATAGGAATTCTGCATGCTCATCGTCCACGCGGTATGATGTTCAACTCGGCTAGCAAAAGATCGGGCACAGCTACTCATATGCTAAGTTCACGTGAACGAAGCTCGCTTCCTTGAGTCGAACGAGTAATTTAAATTCGTGGGAGGCTAACTAGAATGCGGGAAGCAAAGTGCAACACCTCAACGCCACGGTCCACCATGTTGTGTTCTCTACGTGCGACAGGCAGCTGCGTAAAGCCTTAGGCCTAACGCATCGCTACCCTGACAACAACCGGCATCCAAAAAACAACACCCAAAATTGGCACAAAACAGGCAGCTGCGAGGAGACGTCAGCTCTGTTAGGTGGTCCTACTGCACTTGGTGCACACAGCATCCGAGTTGACGGCACCCACCATCCCAGACGGTGTCGGAGCGCCCGCTGCCAGGCCTCAATACCAGTCAGCCCGTAGCGGCAGCCGTGGCCAGTGGCAACCCGTCTCCCAGAGCCGCGACTTCATCAAAAAGATAGACGAAGCTATTTACATAAGAAATTCGGACAAAACACGAGGCTTCCGTATTCACTCGCTTCAGGCTTGCCAGTGCTCCGCGGGCGCTAAGCCTCGCTCTCCCACAATGTAGACCACGTGGCTCTCGTACCGACGAATGTCATCAAAAAATCATTTGTGAAAAGGCTCAGCATGTTGAAAAGTTCAAACACACTACAGCCACCTTTCTCTCTCAAGAAAGCACGCCGCCGACGCTAGCGATCAAAATCCGCGCTAGGCCTAGTGTAAACGCAAATGAGACCGTATGGGCGTTTTAACTGCTGATGTACCACTTTTCTCCTCTAGCTTAAAATGAGTACACCCACGTGAAGAACTAAAATAAGCTAGTACCATTATTGTACCCCCGACCCCTTCTGTAGGGGCATTGAGGTTGTAAAATGGGGGTTTTCAAGGAATAACGGTGGCGTACGGGAAATTGGGAGTGTTGAAATACACCCATATCTGAGACGAGCCATACAGAGAAAGGAATAACTGAGCCGTGAGCAACAAGGCAGTCAGCCGGAGCGACAATTTCAGTAGGATTATTTCTGCAGTCAGATTCGAAATATCTCGTGCAATGTATGTCAGATCTGCTTTTCTATTTGGAGTAGCCGCGCCTTGGTGCTGCAGAGGACGCCGAAAGTCGGAACTACGCGAGGAGGAGCACAAGCCTTCGGAGCGCGCGCGCGCGCGTTGAAAACCGCGAAGGAGCAGTCATTTGCCAGCGACGGCTCATTCTTCTACCGTGGTTGATGTTTCTCACAGCTTTGAACCCACGGTAAGTGACTTTGAACAATTATTACACATTCTATGAATGTGCATGTATTCTAAGTGAGGAGACGCGCTGATAAGACTTATTGAAGGTCTCAGTACAACATGGCGCGACAGTTGGCCGTCTAGAACCATTTTGCACGATCACTGTGTTTCTTAGAGCTTTGTCGTAATCGAGGCGACTTGAGTGTTTAGGGTCAAGCGAGTGTACTTAAATATTAGGATTTTACATGACGCGGGACTTTGTCGCGTCTTAATTTGAGTGGATGTGAGCATTCGACATGTTCCCTGAAGCGCAAGCCACTACCATAATAGTTACGTGCCGTGCGAGGTGAGCTGAGCTTCGCCGCCTAACCGTGCCCTGAAAGTGCGGCGGCTCGTTAAGGGTTTACTGCGGTGCGCGTGTTTGAGTGTTTGTGCAGCGATCATTTGAGCGAGAACCGGCGGCGCTTCTTTGTGCGGGGTACCTGCTAGCTGGCGCGTACGTGGCCGAAATCCCCTAGCTCGTGCAATTGTGTGCAGTAGGTCGCTCTCTAAGCGCGCATTGTGCAGATTTACCAGTACGCTCCTTGCTATCGTCTGTGTATCTTCGCGCCCACGTCGCTGATTGTGCAGGCAGTGCGGGACTGCGGCGCGTAGGATGTAGAGTCTGCGCCCATCGACTTTGATCTGCGGGCGTGAAATGTCGGTGGTGCGTTTGTGGTATTAAAAGCGTGTGGTGAGCTTCCAACGGCACTACGGGTCAACGCCGCATGAGCTGCCGGTCAGAGTATAAGAAACGCTTTATAGTTTATGGTTAGCGTACTGCTTGGCGGTAACAGTGTCCTGTTTGGGTTCAGATTACTGGATACGCCGTCACTTGAACCTCGGCGGCCGCAGCAGGTGAGTACCAGTGGCGCCGGCACCTCGGTGGCCAGAAAACGATGCCTGTGCCGTGACCAGATGTATCAATTTGCGGGATAGCATTGCCGGCGATATGTCATACGGGCGCGTTGCTCCATGCTGTGTTCTTTCTGGAGGACGTCACTACACCTGCCGTGCACATACTACGCTATATCTATATAGTCGATGCTTGTGCAATGTTGTTATTAAACAGCTGGCGCTGTGCACTGGATACCAGGACTTGTATAATGTTTAATTACTTTGCTGCTGTGTCATTGCGTGTTGTGTACAGATATTCAATTTTGAATTCTAGGTGCCAAATTCACACAAAAAGGTTGCGCTTTTCAACTCAGGATCATATCACACATCACAGCATCATCCTATATTGCATGAGTATTAATAACAAAATTTCTACTGCTGTTGAGAAAAAAAGGCAGACCGATCAACCTGTACCTGTCAGAAAAATGTGCTTAAAATCCGACATTGTCTATTGTAAAGAGGTAATACCTTGGTATTCAATGTCAGTAACACTCATAAGTTATGCACCCTTTTGTGTCAAATAATTTGTCTTAGAAGCCATTCATCGTAAGGGATCAGTAAAGACCTTATAGCTTAAGTAGTGCCTAAGTGCATGAGTTGGGCAAAGGTTTTAGTTTGTAAAGAGCAAAGTGATCAAGATATAAAATTTTGGGAGGCTTAGTTTCAAAAATAAGCTGACCAATATACAAAACCTAATGTAGCAGCAAATGTTCTCCAAGATAAACTGGCGACCAGCTTTTTCATGTTCCATGTTAGCATTGGAGTGTCAAATTTTTCTCTTTTATTTGAGTACTGCGGCTGCGGCTGTTTCATTGCCAGCTGTGAGGATTCACCCAGCTTCATAACCGGAGATCTGACGCCTCCCATCAGTTTCCCTTTTCAGCAATATAGGTCTTGGTATGCTCTTACCTAGAGTTTACTTTTATTACCCTGTATGTTTGAGGCGCAATGGCTAGTTTAGCGGCATCACTTAGAGTGATAGGTGTGACACCTGTTCCATGGGACGTATGCAGGTTATCCCACGTAACTTTAGCAAACTTAAAAAGATATGCATATGCCACCTAGCTGCACAGAACCTAAGTAATGTTGTTTCCTGTCTCTTGGAAATACTTGGATTTTTTGCATTTTGCCTAATTACCTAATAAGCTTTAATCAAATAATCAACTCAGATATTATAATTAGATAAAAATTCTCAATTATCAAATTGTAGAGCAACGGGAACATTTTCCAGTACAGCTTTCTGTGGCTCAATATATGCTACATTATGTGTTTGTAGGAGCATGAAAGAAGCCTGAGAATCCCGCAAAGTGCCTTGAGTGTGTGTGTGTGCGACAGCACCTATGTTGTGTTCTTCCTTCAGTCCTCGTCTTTTGCGCTGTACAAACATGTCGACCTCAAGTGGCCAGTCCCGTGGCAGCTTTGCATGTATTTGATTGCTTCCCCTGTGTAGGCATGCGTGTTCCAGTAAGAAACAAAAAACTGAAGGAGCCCATGTGATGTATTTCAGGACAAGTGTATGATGTAAATTACTATGTGACAATAAATTGAGAAACTGAAACAAGCCTTCACAGTAGAGGTGTGCTGTTGTGTGCATCAGCATAATGACGAAAACCTCGTGCAAGTTTAGAAAAATATTCATTAGGTTAGTTTGTGTCATTCTTATCTATCACATTATAATTGCGAAAATGTGCTCTCTAGTATTGCATGATTAAAAACACAGTTCATATACATCATTTGCTGGCACCTTCACATTCATAGCAACATAGAGAGGAATGGTTAAAAATTTGCTTTGCTTCTCTGACCTTCCTTTTAGGTCCTTCTCATGTTTGCTGAGCTTGTTAAAGTATCATAGACACCTTCCAGCGTTTACAGGCAGCTTGAGCACATTATGCCAGATTGTGGAGAAGCCGCAGAGGTCGCAGTGTCTATAGCGGCGTCCGGTATATGCAAGTTTCTTGCATGATACATTATGCTCAGTACCAATTAGATTAGGTTATCATTTTAGCAAAAATCTTTGTTTTCCAGATATATATGAATGTCTGTCCAAAGAACTGCACTTTTTAAAAGAGCTCCTCATTCTCTAAGTCTACTGTTCGGTGTTGTAAAATGCATGTATGTTGGACAGCATAGTGTTTGGCCTTCAGCTGAAGGTAGTAGTGGCCCATTTGCATGTGCATAAAGCTGCAGTAAGCCAAATGTGAAATGATAAGGGCTATTACGATACAGTCATGTAGCAAAATTTACGGCGCATGGCCTTCTACCGCCATATTCCATAACAGTTCATTATTTAACAGTTTAAAGCTGTTTGCCCTGTTTATGGCGAACTGCTTTAAATTCGAAAATTTTCATTGATTGCACTATGAAGGTTTTGGCCGGCACTTAAGTCACTGCCAGAAGTACATTTATAGTTATGGCCGTCCTATATGTGATAACAAAAGACATGTTGGAACCAGGTGACTGTTATGCAGTATGCTAAGTGTGCGTATTAGAACAGTCACTTATATTTTTATTATAACCATGTATAAATTAGGTATGTACACATCTCGAAGCCATAGACTGCGTAATCTTAATTGAAGGTGTTATTGTATGGAGTTGTTTTTTTTTTGTAAGCATTGTCTAGAATTTGCACTACATTAAGGTGTAGTGAAGCCAAGGGAAAAATATTGTTAAGACAATATGGCTAAAGTAGATCCTTAAGAGTCTTAAGTGCATTTGGATGACTTTACAGCATGTAGCAAAACAAGAATGGGAACTGAGGCAGCGTTGCCAGATTGGAAAGTCGGCACGACACCAGAAACTCGCTAAAATTTCCCCAGATTTCACCAGAAAATAAAATTGCCTTAAAATGCACAAAAATGACCAATAATTAACATTCGTCAAGCACTCATCTTATTATTTATATAAAATCACGATGAGAAGCCTTTAATCATCCCTTGGAGCATCGTAGATGCCTGAACGAAACCTGCGTAGCATATCGTCTGTGATAGTGAACTTCACGCAACACTCCTCTCTGGAGGTCGACGTTGTGCGAATTCGTACAATGGAATCCAAAGTTTTCAGCGACATTTTGTTCCTGTACTTCGTCTTAACACACATGACCTGACTGAAGACACGCTCCACCACTGCATTCGACACTGGGCAAGAAAGACATGCCAGTGTATACAATGCAAGTTCCTGGTAGGGCTTTTCCCCCATGGCATTTTTAAACTTGAAAATTCTAGCCCAGAATGTTGCAGAATCCTCAGGAAGTTTCCCGTCGAAGTCGGCCTGCGCAACAGGTTTTTGTGACAGCGAAACGAGCGGAGCATCAGCACGTGTGTTGGCTGGCCACTTGAGGCATTGCCGGTGGCCCGGCGTTGCTCTTCCCGTGCTTCCCACGGTAAATTCATACCTCCACTAGAACAGCCGGTGCCGTCTATTGAAACGAGTTATAACTATACGTGCGTTGAAACCTAGAGCTAGCATCACACGCTAGCACAAACCTTAGCTACAGTAAGCTTTATATAGTTCACTGTACCCTAGCAGTAGCACAGCAACACAGGGATTTCATGAGGAATAAACAAATACAAATATAGGCCTTAGAATCGTGGCGGCCGCAGGCGCTGCCTAGTGTTAAATGTTTGGATGAGCAGCGCGGGTAGACGGTAATTTCGGTAGAGTGGTTTTCCCCAGATATCCCCAGATTTTGTCTGGTGTAGTAGACTATTGGCCTGGCCACCAGGAGCTCTACATTTTCACCAGATTTCCGAAATCTGGTGGCCAATTTCACCAGATGGCAACGCTGAACTGAGGTGCTAAATTTTTGTTGATTATTACCATATGGCACCAGCATGCAATGAAGACAAAAGAGGAAGAGAAGTGCACCAAAGGGCAACTCGCTACTGATGGAAGCTGCATTCACATCTGCATGCTGCATGCAATCTGAGTTATAGCAGCAGCTAGCCACCTGTCCACTTTGTTGCACATTTGTATTTTTTATGTACTAAGTTTGGCCCGGGAAGTGTTAGGCTGCGCACCTTGGCATTGGTGCTGCATGCAACACGTCCTTCTAACCACAGGTGTCATGTATTATGTGAACCTAAATTCTTTTGAATTCATGTAATGCACAAAAGTTCCATTTGAAAGGATGTGCCATATTCGCCGCCATTGCCATGAGTAGCACTGGCGCGACAGTCACAGGGCGAGGCGTTAACCTTGCTCAGCTATTATGCAAAACTATTTTACATACAAATGTGATAATTAGTATACATGCCAAAAGCCTCACAGAATAAAATTTTTGATCCGTATCTTACCACGATTGTTATTTTACTTTAACTCAGGATGCGTTCCTACCGGCGTTGCATCCATTAGCTGACCACTCCAACGATCTCGGCAGAATCGTTACAGAGGTGGGTTTTCTTGTGATTCTCAGTACTGATATTTTGTAGTTTACGTTCGATGTAAATGCACAGATCGAATCAAAAACAGGTTAAAAGATGAGCTCACAGGCACTGTATCTAAACGTTCGTTAGGAAGGAAAATCTTTGTTAGAAGTTGTCATTACAGCAACACAAGAGAGTGTGCACATTAAACCCCTAGTACCTAGCAAGCCATATGCACAGCATTATACCGTAGAAGCCAAAACATCAGGCGAAAACCTGTACTAAACTAGGACTGTATTAAAACGTTTTGGAGGCTTAAAGTATTTCTTGGGTTACTCCGTCTAATTCCTTGAACTGAACTGACGTGCCCTGCAAAACAGTTTGCATTCGCATTTGATACAATCTGCATAAAGATGTGAACAAAGGGCGACAATACTGTAAGGGCCTACTATTGAAGTAGCAACCAGTCTTCCCAGTGTACTGCAGCCTCAGGGAAATGGAATGAGGTACACTGCGCCACATGCGCACGCAACACATTTTAATCCATAAGCATCTTTACACTGCTTATACAGGACTGGGAAACTGGCTGTTTGTTCGTGACCGAAACAACTACGCACATCAAGACTGTACTGGGAAGCCACAAATATTTTTAGGTCAGTGTAACAGTCCATAAACATATGGATTTGAATTAACATTTTGTCTGCTACACTTTTCCTTGTCGTTATTTTGCACTCTTGTTTTGATGGCTTCCTGACACTTCAGGCTGGCTGAAGAGACAATGGTGGCCCAGTAGCATCCCTCACGAAGTTGTTATATTGATTTTTAAGAGCCAACTTGCTTTGGACAATGCTGAATAACACATCAAAAGGCACGGGATTATTCACAAGGTTAGAATGACTTTGAAAGAAGTTTATGAGTGTCCTTTTTTAACTCTGATCTGTCTGCTGAGACCAAATCATGTCAGCTTTTAATGAAGCAATGTTCAGGTTGGAAAACTGCTAGGCTGTGTGGGTACTCAAACAATATCGTTGCTTTAGCTAGCTGAGGTTGCTCCATGACATCAAGGCCGAAGCAAATGACATGCAAAGGAAAGGTTGGTGGATAAAGGACTCTTGGTGGCAATTATGTAGGTTCAAGGGCTATTGCACTGAGTAAGAAAATGTGTTCCCGATACAGCGTGGACATAGTGTTAATGCTGAAGAACAAACTGGCACCATCTGCCTAGTCCTACATAAGCACGTGTACAGAAAGGGATGCCTGTTGGCCTTCAGGGCCACCACTGGAGGGATCAGTGCTATTGCTATGACATAGAATGTGACATCAGTGGACTATAGTTCACACCTTTTCTGCAGCTCGCTGGCTGGGCAATTGAGGCCTTGATTGTAAGGTTGTAAAGTTTCAATCTCAAGGCGGTAATTTAGTTGCCAACTCTTACAGCCTGGTTCACTACTCAGTGATGCAGTGCTGGACGTATTCGACCAAGCCTGGTGCGAGTTCTCATGAGTACACATGTTCAAGCTGCTGCTAGATACTTAGGTGAAAAATTCAGTGAAAATGAAATATGGTCATCGAAAAAGTGATGAAACGATACGCGCAAGGTTTCTAGTGTGCTCACTTGGTATGACATCTGTCAAAACACCCGGTGTAGATGTTCCAAAAGGACTTCTTCTTGGGCAAGTTGGCGCTTAGATTTCCTAGGTATACTTTGTGGTGCAAAATACATTTCTTGAAAAGGGACAGAAGAAATGAAGACAGTGAAGCGCCGAACTACCAACTGTTTAATGACAGCCTAAACAAACCTATAGAAGAAAATACAACTTCCACTCATGCACAGGGAGCCAGGGTGTGACAGAGCAACATGGTCATGATAATATACTTTGGATGAAGCACATTTCTGCGGAATATAATACGTTATATGTATGGCTGACACTATCGGACCCTTTCTTTTTAACATAAAACACTTCCAACAACTCCCTTGCAGTTTGGTCCCTACTTTTGCCAAGAATCAATATTTGTTCAAATCATGGCGTGCTTCAAAGCATAGCGTGCTACCAGAAGCTGCACGCCAAACATTTCAGGGACTGTGTTGAAGGGGTGGTCTACGAGATATCCCTAGATTGCGGCAAGTCATACGTCGGACAAACGGGCCGTTGTATTAATGACAGACTGAGGGAGCACGCTAATAGCATCGGCAAGTGTGACAATGCTAATCTTCCTGCGCACTGTAAAGCCTGTCGTTGAACGTTATGCTTTGAACAAGTATTGATTCTTGGCAAAAGTAGGGACCAAACTGCAAGGAAGTTGTTGGAAGCGTTTTATATTTAAAAGAAAGGGTCTGATTGTGTCAGCGATGCATCTATCGTATTATATTCCGTAGAAATGTGCTTCATCCAAGTACGTTATCATGACCATGTTGTTCTGTCACACCTTGGCTCCCTGCACATGAGCAGAAGTTGTATTTTCTTCTATACGTTTGTTCAGGCTGTCATTAAACAGTTTGTAGTTTGGCGCTTCACTGTCTTCCTTTCTTTTGACCCTCTTCAAGAAATGTATTTTGCGCCACAATGTATACCTAGGAAACCCTGTGTTGAGATACTGGCAGAAGTGCAGCAGAAGTGTGGATCGAGGAGACAAAAATATAAGCTGTTCAAGTTCCACATACAACAGACCGATAATAAATCGTCGTTCAGCAAGAACTCTGACAAAAGGGGAAGCCGCACTCCCCACGACAAATGCTATAGACACAGTACAGTTATTGCAGCAAAATTGCCTATAGCTATTTTGTGAAAGATCATGTCAACTGAATAACCAATATAAATGCATCAAGTTGCTCCAATAAAAGCCTTTGTTACACTACACACCAGACTGGGGTGTAAGGTCTAGGTTGCTTCGTAGCCAAGATGCCCACAAGCAATGCTCAAAACATGTAAACACTTGGAAGTAACTGTGATTAAACTGCTGATTAAACTGATTGACACTTCACAGCTGGTATCACACAATGTTGTTTTCTATGCCAGGGAAAGTTTCCAGCACGTGGGGGCCATAATTATTCTAGAGGCCAATACAGACAGGGTGCCAGCAAGCATGGAGTAACGATTTTGCCATGTGCATTGATGTAGTATACCACATTTGGTTTCCTTAGGGACACAGTCATATTGGAGTAACAATTTTCTGCCTGAATATTCATTGCAGGGAGCACTGCAGCCAGCGAAAGAGAGTTTCTTGTTCATACCTTGCCACTGATGTAGACTTGACCCATTTCTCTAGGCACATTTGTTGGGTTCAAGAAAGAACACAGAGTGATTTAAGAACTGTATTTCTTCTAGATTTAGGGCGTGGGGCCAGGCGTTAACCATAGTTTTAAAAATTTGCCAAACCGGTAAAGATTCTTTTTTGAAAGTCTTCTTATATCATCTTGATACAGTCCCTGGCTTAGTATAGGTGCATGGGCTGTGGCTTTTTATTAGTCTATTTAAACGGTCGTTTTCTTTTGAGTGTTCCAGTCGCAAAGAAATTACAAATATATTTTGATTTCAGCAACCCTTGGGACACTACACAATTACTTTACATGTTGCACCCAAGCTTATTCTTCAAACATACGCCTTTCTTTCAGCATTAAAAAAAACATCTTAGATGGATTAAACAAGGCAAAAATGGCTACTTATGCATTTGCACGATATTCCAACTGAGAGGGGAGAAAAGTAATAAAATGTTCTACTTTCATATTTTTCTACCATGTGTATAAAATTTCTTAACAGGAATGAAGCAAATTCACTTTTTGCACTAGCTTATTACAGAAACGAAAAATCACAAACTGAGCTTTTAAGGTGGCCCTCAGAAGGGCCCAGTCCGTGCGTGTCTTCTTTTCTAGCGCAGCTGAGCACATCTGCAGCCTGCACACCCTGTTCTAGAGGTGATCTGCTGCGTGTGGAAAGAGTGGATGTGCTGATATGGCGTGGTATTATGTGCACAGTCTTCCCAGGTGTTTAGTACTGGGGCTTGCATAATCTGTAGTTTCAGAGATGCATTGAAGCGAGAGACAGACAAAGCATTCGCCTCCACTGCCAGCACTTTTCAGGATAGTGTCGTCCCACTGCGTGTGGCAGTATCAAAGAGGACGGAGTGGATGCGAAAGCAAGGCTGGGTTTGCTTCATACTACCTACGTGAAGGTATCGGTGACACACCGTGAAACCATATCTTTCGTCGCTGACTCTCAAATTCAAAATTCTTTTTCTAATTCAGATTTGCTTTTCCTGAGTGCGGCCCTTTCCGTGAGAATACAATCCAATTGCAAATGTACTTGACTAAAAGGTGGAATCTCAGTACAACAAACCAAATTGCTGATTTTAGTGGATTCGTTATGTTGGGATGCCTTGGTACATGCCACCAGAAAAACCTTTTCTTTTCGGAAAAGTATATGTACAAATGCATGTTTTGACCGAATGGGCTGCTGTTTGCGAGGCTTCGCAAGCACCACTATAACCTGACAAAATCAGTGCGTGGCCATTTGGTTATACAAATTCTGGCGTATTGACACCACAAAAAGTAAAGGAAGAAAGATATGTACGCATGACACAAGCGCCGGATCTTACTTCAAGTTTTAAAATAAGGAAACAGGCAATATTTAATAACAGGTGGAGACATGATGTGATGATGTCGGTTAAACGAAATTATTTATGCAGTGCAACTAATGGATCACTGATACATTTGTCATTCTTTTGAAATGTTGCAAACCACAATTACCTTGCATGTTGTCAGGTCGTATTACCTCTCTACAACGCAAGTTTTGTGGAACACAGGACCACAGTCACATTCTTTGCAGTATTTACCATTGTGTGAGGGACGGTTGTTTCACACAGATGACTCCTAGTCCCTCAATCCCCCAGATTTCGCATTAATAGAGCATCCCATCTACCTAATGTAGGCACGGCTGGTGATGGCAGCAGACTACGCAACGCTTGCGGCCTAGCTCACTAGATGTATATTGTGCTTCAAGCCACAACCAACCTTTTGCTTTTTTTTGGCTTCTGCCTTTTGTTACAGCACAAAACTCTCCTAACAAGGGCCTGAGAAAACTGATTTGCGCAACTAAATTAGGCATAAATAGGGAATATAATGAGTGAGATGATGAAGTAAAAAAGTGGTTTCTGTTGTTTCGCATGCATTTGTGATTTTCATAGGTAATTGTGTAGCTCGTCCCTACGGGAAAACATTTTTTTTCTGTATGAAACATGTGAAGAGAAATTTGCTCTGATGAGAAAAAAAGACTGAAGCCAGGAAAACAAAGTAATTTGTTTTTTGCGTGCAGCACAATTTTCAGGCGGCGCACTGTGCAATGGAGGTTATGTACAGTATGCCATTCCTATCCAGTCATGCTTGCATTGCATAGACTCACACTGTGATAATTTGAGATTAAGGCTAATGAAGTTTGTGTGCAACAACTCTCATCCGCACATTGTGATGATCTGCAAAATAGATTGGTTCGTTACTGTGTTCTTCGAAACTCGTATCCTGAAATTATGAGCAGATGTAGATAAGATAATTAAGCTTGGGCAGATTAGCACAAAAAGGTCAAATGCATCAGTCATTCTCAATTACATTGCACGAAGAATTTGTTGTTGTATTAATGACGTCACTTCATGTCACTGCGTGTTGTATATGATGCCTGTTATCTTATTTAAGCGAGAGTTGAGGTTAGGCGCTTGTGTCCTGCATGACTTTGTCTTCGTTTGCTTCTGTGGTGCCATTAAACCAGAATAAATCTATGACAGGAGCTGCCAGTCCATGCAGTTATACTACATTGTGCTCAGTACGGCTGGCGGCCTGAATATGACGAGTGCGAAGCAGCAGTAAGAACTTCAGAAGGGCAGAATTTTGTGTCAGTTGGTAGTGCATATTACAGTATGGTGATGCGCAATAGATGCAACAGTGTGAGGCAAGAAAGAAGGGAAATTGCTACAGAGAACTGAGCTTACTGGAATATTTCGCTGCAGCAGGACAATGCGTGCATTATCCTGGTGCAGCAAAACTTGCCGTTGTTCATAGCTGCCAGTAGCACTTGCCTATCTACATTACACTTCACCATACACTAATAGCAGTAAGAACAGCAAGCAACTGACCCAAGCAATAATGAAAGCCCACAGAATTGCCAAATTGTAGGAGAAGCGTTTCAATGTAACACATGTTTTGTTAACTGACAAGTGAATGGCGTACATGTCTGGAAACCGATGATCAAGTGTATTTTTCATGCACATACATTATTTTGTACAACTGCTTCCTGCTTTAGTTTTTTATGACTTTTAGGAAGCATTCCGAAGTATTTGACTGTTTGTGTGTTCTAAAATTAAATCTGTTGTCAGCCAGCACTATGTGTCATTACTGTATACGCCCTTACTTCGTCAGTGTTCTTGGCGCTGTTCCCAACTAAATATGAATAACCAAATAACCATTTTTTAATTTTCATGTTATGAAGAGAATACTCTTAATGTGTACTTCATTAGAAAAATTTTCGCAATATAGAGAAGTGTGGCTGGGCCGAAGCCTGTTGCGAAATGAAGAAATGGCACTCCACATGGATTCATGTTTACTTGTCGTCATAGCCAGTCTGTTATCTTAATTATTGGTTCTTCCTATTGAATTCTCAAGAAAGGTACCAACTCTGTCATTCATTCAAAACAAATTTTTTGCACTTGGGGATGCAGCTACGCACAAAGCCTTTGAGCTCATCAATATCTTTATTTTTAAAGAAAATGCAGCTCCTGCGTGGAGCAATAGGTTGAATAAGACGAGGGTAAATGAATAGATGGCGAGATTAGTCGTCAACAGTTGTCGAACAAAGGATGCCTCAAGCTGGAGCCAACATCAGTGCAAGGGAACCAAATGGCTCCAGCCTGAGAAGTTCGTTGTTCAACCTGGCAAGTCTCCTTGTCGAAATATTTCCTCTAGCCTGAAACCTATATCTGTTTCACCACCCGTGACCAACAATACACCTATACATTTGGCAAGCCATGGCAAGGTAACAAATTCACATTCAAATAAAGGCAATGTAGTGTGCACCCTGGAAGGTAGCATGTGCAGTATTTTATTTACTTAATGAAATGTAGGTTTGCTATCCAATTACTTTATTTCGATCCCCATTTTATAACTGGACAGCATGGTTCCTCAGGGAGAATAATTATTCGAAGCTCACACAATTTTGCTCCTTTATGTCCATTAAATCGGTCCTGGTTGGTACAGTATCAACCCTGTCTGCAATTGCATAGCATTGTTTTGAGTATGCATCCCAATTCAAATGAATAGTTCGGCTTCTACCTCAGAATGTCTGCTACTGCATTGCAGCTCGAATTTTATATCTAGGTGGTAACTGTGATGCCATGTGCTTTTTAAATAAGACCATTATGCTATTTGAAGTGCAATTAAATGCAATCTCAAATGACCTCAGCTCGGGGCATGACACGATTGGAAGCCAATGTCATAAGGAGGATTTGATTCCTGAAAACAAGGCACTTAAACATGACAAACCAGTACTAATTTCGTCTAAAGATGCTGCTATTGAGTATGATCAGGGGAGTTACTCGTTCGTTGCTGCATTTGCAAGATGTTACATTGCTGACTTTATATATTGGACTGCATACAGTGAAATGTTGCTGCTTGCAGAATATTCAACTAAAGAAGGTAGCCATGCTAAAGTGGCCATGCGGAACATAACTCATCCACTTTTATGGACTACAGTGCAATCTTCATAAACGAAAATCGCTGAAGCTTAACTGCCGCTCAAACAGGACACCATCCTGATGGTTGGTTGGCTCTCTGTCCTGTCTCGGAGTAAACAGAACGCCTGGTAAATGGAACCAATTTCCGTGGCCCTTTGAGGCTCCGTTTAAAAAGCGCCCACTGTAAAATTATATGGGGGATCCTGCTCGGAACTTTCGCAAATCTAGTCGTAAACAAAACTGCATTTCAGTGAGAGCGAAATGCAAAAGCACCCGTTTACATAGACTCAGGTGCATGTTAAAGAACCCCAGGTTGTCCAAATCAATCCCCGGTTACTCGCTACGGCATGTCTCATAATCAGAAGGTGGGTTCTGGTTCGCAAAATACGGTAAGTTTTAATAGCTTGCTCGGAAATACAGCCCAATAACTACACTTAATTGTGTAGCTTGTTTGTGTGATGAGTCCCAATTTGTTAATTTAGTACTTCGACATTTATCATATTTGTGTGCTAGTCCTTGCAAACTACCACTGATGGGCCTCATTATACAAGCCACTGTTAATTTGGAATGGCTTAGTCAAACAACTTAAACTTAAAGCACAAACACCTGAGATGGACCAGATAAGGAAGATACGATATACTGGCACTAACAACTTCTTTATTTCTTCGTCGTCGATGCAATATAAACCCTAGGCCACACAACTGTGCAGGCACTCAGATTACATTACAGAGATCTGCCAAATTATCACATACGCAAACGTAGGAAGTCAAATTCAGATGGGTGGAGGTACAAAGATATCTCACTGATGCAATTATCACCTTGCCTTTTTATGTGGTAGGCCTCCGTGGTAAGCCGCGCATGCTCATTCTTGCTTTTGCCTAGAATCGACGTCCCATCAAGTTGTGCCTCACAATTATTGCAAGAGTTTATATGCACACCGAGGTGCGCTGCTCTATCTATATTTTCGTTTACTTTTTGCGCATGTTCCCCGAGTCGCTCATTGACACAATGGCCTATCTAGCCAAGCTATGCCTTACCACATGAGAGTGGAATGGTGTAAACCTCGCCGACAGAGCGCCACACGTATGAAACACCATGCTGAATTTGGCATCCTCCTCTGCTCTCTCCGCAGGTGCAGGAGCATAGCTTTAAAGGCTTGTTCGGCGCAGAAAACGCCAAAAGAACACTATGCCTGCAAGCAACTATCTTGAGTTGATAGATGACCTTATGTGTTTAGGGGCCACGCAGAGAACATGCGCAAAAAGTAAACCAAAATGTAGGTAGAGGAGTGCACCTTGTTGCGCATATAAACAGTTACAACAATTATGAGACGACTTGATGGGATGTCGGTTCTTGGCAAAAGCAAGAATGAGCATGCGCGGCTTGCCTTAGAGCCCTACCGCATAAAATTCATCGGTGACACATCTTTGTCCCTGCACCCATCTGAATTTGACTTCCTACGTTTGCATGTGTGATAGTTTGGTAGATCCCTGTAATGTAATCTGTGCGTCTGTGTGGTTGTGTGGCCTATGGTTTATATATGCATCGACGACGAAGAAATAACTAAGTTGTCAGTTTGCGCCAGTGTGTGTCGTATCTTCCGTTTGTGGTCCGTCTTGGGTGTTTGCGCTGTAAGTTTCAATTCAGAATTATGTACCAATTATGCCCAAAGGAAGTTTTACTGTTAGTCAAGCAAGCTCAATATATCGTCTGTGCAAAAGTGTGGAGTGTCAGTACAAAGTAACAGTTCAAACACATGGCTATGTAGTTACAGTTAAATATGAAACGAGACAAGATTTCTTAGCATTTCTTTCATTTACTAATTTCATTGTGTTAGGATACGTAGAATACTAGTAACTGGCATGCATGCTTACAATGTACAGTATTCTTTTTTTAAAATCCAGACAATTGTTTTACTGTGGCGGAAATTTATTTTTCTTTTGGGCACGAAAGTGAACATACCGTCTCTTCACCGTCATCGAGCATTGCCCTCACGAAATGATTCTCGGTCTGGATTTTCTTGCCAATCATTCTGCCCTCATTGACTGTTCGGCCGGCTCACTTCGCCGTGACTTGCCTCTTCTTGCCGACCCTGTGGACCCGCCTCCAAGCCATTTGAGCTGCATGGATTTCATTCGCCTATCGCCTCACTCCGAGACCCACGTCGACTTGTTGTCCTCACCAGCTGTACCTGACGGCAATTACGTGGCCGCACCTACTCCGGCCGTTATGTTTACACATGGTGTTACCGTGTCGCACACTGAAAATTACTGGAAACCGCACCTGCCTTCCCCTTGTCAATTTCGTGCTAACCGCGCAAGTTCTGCCTCAGGGGGGGATCTCCTTGGCTATAATCAGCACTTTGCAGGATGATGAGGTCGAGCCATTCACAGTGCAAGATCGTTACAGCTCAGCCCATGCCGTAACGTCATCGCACGGTACTGACGTCGACATTGAGAAGATGGTTTCTTCTGACCTTACACCTGCTCACGCTGAAGCTCTTTGCCGCGTTCTTGAAAGCTATCGCGACATTTTTGACTTTGACAATCGTCCCTTAGGTCAAAGATCCGTCGTGACCCATCGCATAAATACTGGCGATGCGAACCCTATTCACCGACGTCCATATCGTGTTTCTGCGTCGGAGCGCGCTGTTATCCAACAGGAAGTCAAAAAGATGCTTGCAAAGGACATTATCGAGCCTTCCTGTAGACCCTGGGCGTCTCCCATCGTATGTGTCAAAAAGAAGGATGGAACGTGGCGCTCTTGCATAGATTATCGCCACCTGAACAAAATCACAAAAAAGGACGTGTACCCTTTGCCACATATTGATGACGCTCTAGACTGCCTGTATGGTGCCACCTATTTTTCTTCTATCGACTTACGGTCCGGCTACTGGCAGATATCCGTCGACGACATGGACCGAGAGAAGACTGCATTTGTGACCCCTGACGGCCTTGATCAGTTCAAGGTGATGCCTTTCGGTTTCTGCAACGCGCCCGCCACCTTCGAACGAATGATATACTCTTTGCTTCTGGGGTTCAAGTGGTCCACCTGTTTGTGCTATCTGAACGACGTCATCGCTTATTCGCCCACATTCGACACGCATCTAGACCGTCTTTCAGCGATTATTGACGTGTTCCGCCACGCCGGTCTCCACTTCAATTCATCAAAATGTCACTTCGCTCGCCGCCAAATCGCAGTCCTTGGACACCTCGTGGACGCCAGAGGCGTGCGACCCGATCCGGACAAAATGCGCGCCGTTACGATTTTTCCTGTTCCGAAGTATACCAAGGACGTTCGTAGTTTCGTAGGGCTGTGCTCTTATTTCCGACGCTTTGTGAAGGATTTCGCGACCATCGCACGTCCCCTTACCAACCTCTTGAAGAAAGACACCCGTTTTTCTTGGGGTCCTGACCATGCCGCATCTTTTTCGCAGCTGATTACTCTCCTTACCACGCCTCCAATTTGGGCCCACTTTGACCCGTCTTCCTCAATGGAAGTTCGAACTGATGCCAGTGGTCACGGCATAGGAGCACTGTTAGCACAACGCCAGCGTGCACATGATCGCGTTAAATCCTATGCCAGCAGATTTCTATCACCCGCCGAGCGCAATTATTCAATCACAGAGCGCGAGTGCCTCGCTCTTGTGTCGGCTGTTGCGAAGTCTCGTCCATACTTGTACAGATGCCCCTTCTGTGTCATCACTGATCACCCCGTTCTCTGCTCGGTGTCCTCGCTGAAGGACCCCACGGGACGACTCGCTCGCTGCGCGTTACGCCTGCAAGAATATACCTTCTCTTTGGTATATAAGACGGGACGCTCGCACCAGGATGCCGATTGTTTGTCCCGCTACCCCGTCGACGAGCCGGCTGATGCCGACGCCATCACTTGCGTTTTCTGTGTCCCAGTTGCTTCAAATCGGCAACGAGCAACGCCGCCATCCTTCCTTACGAGCCCTCATCAACCGTCTGGACTCAACTCCTGGCGACGCCTCTCTCCGGATGTTTCTCCTTACGGAGGGGGCATTGTACCGCCGCAGTTTTGATCCACACGGCCTTGACCTTCTGCTCGTCATTCCATCGCACCTGCGTTCGACTGTCCTCCAGCAACTTCACGACGCTCCCTTGGCTGGACACTTGGGCGTCTCCCGCACATACGACCGTCTACGCCGTCGATTCTTTTGGCCGGGTCTCACCCGCACCGTGCGGCGCTACGTTGCCGCTTGTGAGCCCTCTCAGCGCCGGAAGAACCCCTCCACACCTCCAGCTGGATGTCTCCAGCCGATCGATATACCACCCGAACCCTTTTTTCGTGTTGGTCGAGACCTTCTTGGACCATTTCCTCTCTCGGGTGCCGGAAACAAATGGGTCGCCGTCTCTACTGATTATGCTACGCGGTGCGCAATCACCAGAGCCCTTCCGACAAGTTCTGCTACTGACGTTGCTGACTTTCTTCTGTATGACGTCATTTTAGTGCACGGTGCTCCGCGCCAATTACTCACTGACCGTGGCCGCAGCTTTCTGTCGGCAGTCGTCGAGGACATCCTCCACTCCTGCTCGACAAAGCACTAGTTCAGAACGTCCTACCTCCCACAGACCAACGGCCTCACTGAGCGCCTCAACCGGACCATCACCGACATGCTTTTAAGTACGTTGCGACCGACCACCACGACTGGGATCTTCACTTACCATATGTGACGTTCGCATACAATTCATCGCGTCACAAAAACGCCGGCTATTCACCATTCTATCTTCTATATAGCCGAGAACCCGCGCTGCCCTTGGACACTTTGCTGCCCTCGGCCACAGGTTCAGCCACTGCATACGCCCGCGACGCGATCGCACACGCCGACCACGCGCGCCAGCGCGCCCGCACACGTCTCGAGGCCTCACAGGGGCATCAAAGACGCCTCTATGATTGCCACCATCGCGACGTGCACTTTTCTCCGGGTTCTGTGGTGCTTCTCTAGTCACCCATTCGACGTGTGGGCCTTTCCGAAAAGCTGCTGTCGCGCTACACTGGCCCTTACCTTGTGGTGCGACAAGTGACATATGTCACGTATGAAATCATCCGCGCCAGCCTCTCAGCGTCATCAGCTGCAAGTGACATCACTCACGTGGCGAGACTAAAACCATACCACACACCTTTCACCGCGGATGTGTAGATTAAGCACCGGGACGCTGCTTCTACAGCCGGGGGTGATGCTACGGAACAGCCGCCACAGTGTGGCTGCACTGAGGAGAAAGAAGACGACGTGTGTGCCGGCTTGATATAGCGTCGCCATTTTGACCTCCGTTAGCTTCCTTGTAAATATATTGTATATAGCATGCAGCTTCAGCTACACGTAACAATATATTTCTTACATTTAGTGTCTAATAAGTTTTCTTCACTGTCATTATGTGTCTCGTGCATTTTTCCTTCCAGCAAGTAGCAACTGCTCTCGAAGGCGTTTGCTGGCTTTGGAGGCACTTCCGATAACTAGCATTTTCGCTAGGACGACTGTATAAAAGCTTTGCAAACAGGGGCTCTGTGATCAGCGAAAGGAAAAAATGAAGACTTGCTGTGACGGGTTCTTTCACCATTGGACCACGTGTGTGCGTGACTTGGTCGATTCAGCGGTGGCCCTGTGCCGTCGTTTGGACCACGTGTGGCGACCCGCGGCGAAAGGCTTTGTGGCGGTACACCGCGCCTATGCAGAAGCAGACAGAATACCGCAGGCCACAGTGTCGGACGCCGCCGTTCACTCCAAGCAGGTGCAATGCCTGCTCGGGTAGTAGCTCACGGACGGACGAGTTCCCTTCAGCCTTGATCGCCGGCGTTGGACATTATGGCCTGCGGTGTTCCGTCTGGTGCTGCGTAAGCACGTGACCCGCGCCACCAAGCATTTCGCTACGTGCTTGCCACACCGAAACTAAAATGCTGGTAATTCCTTCACAAAACTTCCATTGTACCTCCCAGTCAAATGGGGGTGAAGTGGGCGTATTATGGTACTCCCGTTGTGTGCCCAGATAATGCCCACGTCAATGGGAGCCTTCTCGTACGCCCATTCAATAGGAGGAAAAAGATGTACAGATATGAATGCGCTAGAGGACAGGCAAAAAACGCCCATCTGGGTTTTTTTTTGTTTACAGTGTACGTTTCGGTTCAAACAATGGTCTCGCACGAAGCAAAACTGTTAAAACTATCGTCTTATGTCCCAAGAGGTCCACGTTGGGCAACCAGATGTGGACTTCTCATCCGTTCTCTTGGGACAAGGGAATGACAACACAGTCGCGCAAACAATCACAAGGGCATTTATTGCACCTTTCATAGATCAATGTCTGCTAGCCGAGTTGCTATCCACAAAACTTGCCGATGGGCGCGCGACAAGTCTAAGTCCGGCTCACCGCGACCGGATAACGAGCGAATATGTTCGCCCCATGATGGATCCCAATGCCTGGTCGTTCGCGCGTACGGTCAGGCGAACGGTGGCGCGTTCGAACGAGGCCTCACGAGGCGGTCTCGCAGAAGCATGGATCGGCGCACTCGCGGAACGTCCGTGCAGCTTGCGATCCCGGACCAAAGAGGAAGCGCCTTCTCCTTTCCGCGCCCAAGTAACCCCGCCGTGAGGCAGCGTTAGCAGTGCAACACTCGCGCCATCTCTCCTACTGCGCTTCAACCATACCGACCACCGCGGGTCCCAGACCACGCGGCGAAGCCGGATTACTGGAGACGAGAACTATGCGGGAAAACAACATTTCAGGGGACGCGTGGGAATCGCGCATACCCACACAGTTCAGCAAAGACGTCCCTGTGGGGTCTCTTCCGTTGCATGTGGATATGAAACATGCGCGTCACTAGTCGCCAAAAGGTGCGAGCTAGAGAAAGCTCATGGAAGGCATGATTCAAGGTTTTCGTCCGACCACATTAGCGATATGAGGCGGAAGGCGCCACACCCCATGCAGCAAGGCGGCAAGCCATTGGCAGCGCTTGCCATTCTCTTAACCAGGAGAAGTCACGGACATCGGCAGGAAGGGAGGCGATAAACAAGGGTCTGCGCCTTCTTGTGCGGCATTTGCTACCCTCGCCATCACTCAAGGTGTTAAAGGCAATGCACTCACAGACTTCACTGGTAGACATTTCCTTCTACTCACAATCTGGCTAAGTTTCTCGCAAAAGATGCAACGATCTCGACAGATATGTGTAAAACGCAGGTTGCCGCTCTGCCGCCGATCCCGTCTCAACTGCCAGTCCAAAGTAACGGCACGAAGTCCCCGTCAGGCACGTTGTAAGCTCTCTGCAACGGTTAGTTATGTCCGAGATGAGTTCCCCCGTGCGTCTTAAGGCCAACACGTGACACATCACTTGCAGGTCTGGAATGCTAAAATTACCCATTTTTGTCGGCATGCGGACAAGGGTTCATGCGACACTTCCTGCGTGTCCATCCGAAAAGCACTAGCCACACACAGTGGCTAACCACTGCGGAACTTGAGGAGACGAGCGTGCGATTTTATCGAAGTAAAACAGGGACGCTACAATGCTCATTGTGATGAGGTATGAGCGTTCAGGAAAGGGCAAATGAAAAGTTCTGGCGACTTCAGTACGGTTACCTGCATTGTGGCTAGTTTATTTCCTGTAGGTACGGGCTACTTCGCCGGATGCAAGGAAGGTCACGCCTAGGACTTTACTCCATCAGCCCAGTGGACGCCATCTGAAAATTCATCAAATGTTCCACATCACAATGCGGGATTTTTCTCTAGATTTCGGCCCGCACCAGACATGCGTCTGCAAGTGTAACATAGCCGCAGAAATGCCCTGTAGCTATCAATATTTCGAATACAAAGAGAAACATCAGCATATGCTGCTATTTTTAGCTCACCATGGCCAGGGAGAGGGACTCCTCGTATCGATTTGCAACTTTGGCTCTGTTACAGCAAAACCTCTATGCAGAGTACGAAAACAAGTGCAGAGAGTGGACAACCGTGACATACACCACGGCTCATGGCCATGGGGTCGGTTAGGTGGCCATAAATACGAGGCAGGCTTCTAGGACCTCGGCCGAGGAGTCACCGCTACGGGAGAATCCACCGTCTGCGGCCGAGGCGTCTCCGAGGAGCTCGTCATCGCGGAGGCTACGGCCGCGACGCCGTCTTGCGGGGTAACGGAGGACTGGGAATGGCCGCTAGGAGTGTGGACCGCCGTGACTGGGGTTTTGGCGACTGCGACTGGCAGCGCTACGCCGTGCGGGTGCAGCGGCGACAGGCCGGCGGAAGTCCTGCCTTCGGCGGCTGTGGGCGCCGCGCGTGTTCGCGCCCTGGACGCTCGTCCGCTGCACGCCATTTCCGCGAGGCCCTCTCTGTCGTACGCCTTGCCGCTAGTCATGTTGTAGATTCTGTAGAACTGGTACAGCAGGCTCGTGTAATACTGCTGCGCGCGAGCACGAAGGAGGTGAATTATTCAACTGTCATACAAACTGCCGCTGCTGACGGAAATGTCATTTCTGGGTATGTTACTCTCATATTATAGAAGGTCCCTCCACACGGCACTACGACTCGACTTAACGCAAATGGCACGGCTTCGCCTCGACTACATTAGTCACTGCGCTTCACTGACACTTCACAGCTCGAACAAGTGGAGGAAGATCACTGAGTCCAAGGTTGCTTGAAGGTGTTAGACAGTACAAATCAATGTGATCAGGATAATGCAGTTTTATTTTTCACGCGTACATCTCGTCTGTGTACGTAAACATCTCGTGTGATGCAAGTGCGCATGTGCATAATATGATAAACACCCTTGAGTAACAAGTACACTCGCTAAATCTGTGCGCTTGCGTCGCACGCTATGTGGATACGGCTGAAAGATTTTGCATGCGGTTCTGGTTATAAATTTAGGCTCGCGAAAATTTCTTAGTCATTAGGAGGCCGTCAAGTTCATGCTAATTGAACACCGAGGAGAAACGACAATCACAAACAACATTGAGAGGCGAATAGCAGCTTGAACACGCCGTAGCAACATCAAAAAAGTAATAAAATTGCGCAGTTGACTCATTTTTCGCAAGTTCGTGAGGGCAATGATTCGCGACACTGGCTAAGAGGGATAGGACGAAGATGGGTCTACAGAAAAGCAAAGAAAGGATGCAAAACCAGGTAATGTACGTCAGAATGTTGTAATGATTATAGAACATTGTCAATTCAATTGTGAAAAACATGTTCACGTGTGGTCACTACCATAACATTACATGTCATACGTCGTTCTAGTTTCTGGCGGTGCTCGTAGCCAGGATATTGTCGCTGGCGCTGTCTTCTAAACAATTTTGTCGCTATATTTAGGCACGCACGCCGAGCCAACTACCAAAAATTACATTGCGCATCTGCCCCGGTTTGGGGTACTGGCGTTCTTCAGCCATCCGCAGTGCGATGGTATGCCTCGGCACGGGACCCCGACCGCTTCTTGAAGAGTATTTGTTTTTCCAAAATGATCCGGAAAACAGAAACACTCGTATTCATCTGCTACTAGGGTGCACTCATGGAAACATAGGCATCTGCTGTTTACGCGGATGGATGTACAATGAAGACTAGGTGCACATGGTGTACATACAAAAGTTCTAAAATGGTCAGTGACATCGCATGTATCAGAAATAGGACAAACACTTGCATACCTTTTTATTAGTTAAGGATAGGTATGGTCACTTTAACGTTTCTAAGACGAATCAATGGCGTTGACCAGCACAGTAGAAAGGCTTCTTACCAAAGTACGATCAGTTTCTCGTTCAACTGTATTGTCATCATTGTTCTTAAGCGATGCAGCTGATGAAACATGGCATTGCTCGCGTCTCTACAAGCATGCCAGTCCTCTTCGCTTCCGCAATACAAACGCACCAATGCGCATTATCAGTTATGGGATTCTCATCCGTGCTCTTGGGACAAAGGAATGACAACACAGTCGTGCAAACAATCATAAGGGCATTTATTGCACCTTTCATAGATGGAGGCCTGCTAGCCGAGTTGCTATCCACAAAAGATGCCGACGGGCGCGCGACAAATCTCAACGCGACCGGATAACGAGCGAATATGTTCGCCCCATGCTGGATCTCAACGCCTGGTCGTTCGCGCGTACGGTCACGCGAACGGTGGCGCGTACGATCGAGGCGTCTCATAACGGTCTCGCAGAAGCATGGATCGGCGCACTCGCGGAACGTCCATGCAGCTTGCCGATCCCGGACCAAAGAGCGCCTTCTCCTTTCAGCGCCCAAGTAACCTCGCTGTGAGGCAGCGTTAGCAGCGCAATATTCGCGCCATCTCTCCTACTGCGCTCCAACCACACCGACCGCCGCGGGCCCCAGGCCACGCGGCGAAGCCGCATTACAGGAGACGGGAGCTATGCGGAAAAACAACGTATCAAGGGACGCGTGAGGGTCGCGCATCCTCACATCCCCACAACTTTATATCACTACATATTCCGGCGAAACATGTCACACGTTCTAACAACAACGCGTTCTTCGCGAACAAGGTAGTACCGCAACAGTGGCCGCGCCGAGGAAATGTCCACACGCTGTCTATAACATGCGAGCCGGCATTGCCCTTGGGTACACCGCTAGTCCACTGGTCAAAGCAGCAGCTCTGCAGACTCGACGGCACGATTCCAGTCCAGGACTCCGGAAACGGCGACGCAGTATTCGGGACGAGTAAGCGTCGCTCCCGCCCTGCTGGCGAGAGGCGCAGTAGCTGTTGGTGACTGCCGGCTCTTCTCTCTGTTTCTGAGGGTTGCGAGCCGGACACAGGCGGCCGCCGAAGTCACTGCGCTGAAGTGGCCACAGCATCACCATCGCCCGGGGTGGCTCGATCGTAGTCCGGGGCAGGAGTGCAGACCATGCGCAGGAAACAGCAAACCAGGGATGACTTCAATCACGCTGCGTATACTCAACACACTCGGCAAACACTAAAGTAGTGCAAGGGAGAGAATTCTGCATGCTCTTTGTCCACGTGGTATGATGTTCAACTCGGCTAGCAAAAGATCGGGCAAAGCTAGTCATATGCTAAGTTCACGTGAACGAAGCTAGCTTCCTTGAATCGAACGAGTAATTTCAATTCGTGGGAGGCTAACTACAATGAGGGAAGCAAAGTACAACACCTCAACGCCACGGTCCACCATGTTGTGTCCTCTAGATGCGACCGGCAGCTGCGTAAAGCCTTAGGCCTAATGCATCGATACCCTGACAACAACCGGCATCCAAAAAACAACACCCAAAATGGGCACAAAACAGGCAGCCGCGAGGAGACGTCAGCTCTTTTAGGTGGTCCTATTCCACTTGGTGCACACAGCATCCGGGTTGACGGCACCCACCATCCCAGACGGTGTCGGAGCGCCCGAGTCGGTGCCGGAGACGGTGTCGGAGCCGTGGCCCGTGGCAACCCAGCTCCCAGAGCCGCGACTTCATCAAAGAGATAGAAGAAGCTATTTACATAAGAAATTTGGACAAACCAGGAGGCTTCCGCACTCACACGCTTCAGTCTTGCCAATGCTCCGCGGGCGCTAAGCCTCGCTCTCCCACGATGTAGACCATGTCGCTCTCATACCGACGAATTTCATTAAAAAATCATTTGCGAAAATGCTGAGCATGGTGAAAAGTTCAAACACATTGCCGCCACCTTTCTCTCAAGAAAGCACGCCGCCGACGCTAGCGATCAAAATCCACGCTAGGCCTACAGTGTAAACGCATATGAGCCCATATGGGCGTTTTAACAGCTGATCTGCCACTTTTCCCCTCTAGTTTTAAATGAGTACTCCCACGAGAAGAACTAAAATAAGCTAGTACCATTATTGTACCCCCGACCCCATCTGTATGGGCATTAAGGTTGTAAAATGGGGATTTTCAAGGAATAACGGTGGCGTACGGGAATTTGGGAGTGTTGAAATACACCCATATCTGAGACGAGCCATACAGAGAAAAGAATAACTGAGCCTTGACCAACAAGGCAATCAGCCGCAGCGACAATTTCAGTAGGATTATTTCTGCAGTCAGATTCGAAATATCTCGTGCAATGTGTGTCAGCTCTGCTTTTCTATTCAGAGTAGCCGCGCCTTGGCGCTGCAGAGGACGCCGAAAGTGGGGAACTAGGCGTGGAGGAGCACAAGCCTTCGGAGCGCGCGCGCGCGCGTTGAAAACCGCGAAGGAGCAGTCATTTGCCAGCGACGGCGCATTCTTCTACAGTGGTTGATGTTTCTCACAGCTTTGAACCCACGGTAAGTGACTTTGAACAATTATTACACGTTCTATGAATGTGCATGTATTCTAAGTGAGGAGACACGCTGATAAGACTTATTGCAGGTCTCAGTACCACATGGCGCGACAGTTGGCCGTCTAGAACCATTTTGCACGATCACTGTGTTTCTAAGAGCTTTGTCGTAATCGAGGCGACTTGAGTGTTTAGGGTCAAGCGAGTGTACTTAAATATTAGGATTGTACATGATGAGGGACTTTGTCGCGTTTTTAATTAGGTGGATGTGAGCATTCGACATGTTCCCTGAAGCGCATGCCACTACCATAATAGTTATGTGCCATGCGAGGTGAGCTAAGCTTCGCCGCCTAACCGTGGCCTGAAAATGTGGCGGTTCGTTAAGCGTTTACTGCGGTGCGCGTGTTTGAGTGTTTGTGAAGGGATCATTTGAGGCAGAACCGGCGGCGCTTCTTTGTGCGGGGTACCTGCTAGCTGGCGCGTACGTTGCCCAAATCCCCTAGCTCGTCCAATTGTGTGCAGTAGGTCGCTCTCTAAGCGCGCATTGTACAGATTTGCCAGTACTCTCTTTGCTATCGTCTGTGTATCTTCGCGCCCACGTCGCTGATTGTGCAGGCAGTGCCGGACTGCGGCGCGTAGCAAGTAGAGCCTGCGCCCGTCGACTTTGATCTGCGGGCGGGAAATGTCGGCGGTGCGTTTGTGGTATTAAAAGCGTGTGGTGAGCTTCCAACGGTACTACGGGTCAACACTGCATGAGCTGCCGGTCAGAGTATAAGAAACGCTTTATAGCTTATATTTAGCGTACTGCTTGGCGGTAACAGTGTCCTGCTTGGGTTCAGATTCTGGATACGCCGTCACTTGAACCTCGGCGGCCGGAGCAGGTGAGTTCCAGTGGCGCCGGCACCTCGGCAGCCAGAAAACGATGCCTGTGCCGTGACGACATATATTAATTTACGCGATAGCATTGCCGGTGATAAGTCATACGGGCGCGTCGCTCCATGGCTGTGTTCTTTGCTGGAGGCCGCCACTACGGCTGCCGTGCACATACTACGCTATATCTATATAGTCGATGCTTTATGCAATGTTGTTATTCAGCAGCTAGCGCTGTGCACTGGATACCTGGACTTGTTTAACGTTCAGTTACTTTGCTGCTGTGCAATTGCGTATTGAGGTCAGATATTCAGTTTTGAATTCTAGGTGACAAATTCACACAAAACAGTTGCGCTTTTCAACTCAGGATCATATCACACATCACAGCATCATCCTATATTGCATGAGTATTAATAAAAAAATTTCTACTGCTGGTGAAAAAAGGCATACCGATCAACCTGTATCTGTCAGAAAAATGTGCTTGAAATCCGCCATTGTCTATTATAAAGAGGTAATACCTTGGTATGCAATGTCAGTAACACTCATAACTTATGCATCCTTTTGTGTGAAATAATTTGTCTTAGAAGCCATTCATTGTAAGGGATCAGTAAACACCTTATAGCTTAAGTAGTGCATAAGTGCATGAGTTGGGCAAAGGTTTTAGTTTGTAAAGAGCAAAGCCATTAAGATATAAAATTTTGCCTAGCTTAGTTCAACAATAAGCTGACCAATATACAAAACCTAATGTAGCAGCAGATGTTCTCCAAGATAAACTTGGAGTGTCAAATTTTTTCTGTTATTTCAGGACTGTGGCTGCGGCTGTTACATTGCCAGCTGTGAGGATGAAGCGGCTTCATAACCGGAGATCAGACGCCTCTCATCAGTTTCCCTTTTCAGCAATATAGGTCTTAGTAGGCTCTTACCTAGAGTTTACTTTTATTACCTTGTATGTTTTAAGCGCAATGGGAAATTTAGCGGCATCACTTAGAGTGATTGGTGTGGGACCTGTTCCATGGGACGTATGCAGGTTATCCCTCGTAACTTTAGCAAACTTAAAAAAATATGCATATGCCACCTAGCTGTACTGAACCTAGGTAATGTCGTTTCCTGTCTCTTGGAAATACTTGGATTTTCTGCATTTTGCCTAATTACCTAATCAGTTTTAATCAAATAATCAACTCAGATATTATAATTAGATAAAATGTCTGAATTATCAAATTTTAGAGCAACGGCAACATTTCCCAGTACAGCTTTCTGTGGCTCAATATGTGCTACTTAAAGTGTTTTTAGGAGCATGAAGGAAGCCTGAGAATCCCGCAAAGTGCCTTGAGTGTGTGTGTGTGCGACAGCACCTGTGTTGTGTTCTTCCTTCAGTCCTCGTCTTTTGCGCTGTACAAACATGTCGACCTCGAGTGGCCCGTCCCGTGGCAGCTTTGGATGTATTTGATTGCTTGCAATGTTTAGGCATGTGTCTTCCAGTAAGAAACAAAATACTGAAGGAGCCCAACGTGATGTATTTCAGGACAAGTGTATGATGCAAATTTCTATGTGACAATCAAATAAGAAACTGAAACAAGACTTCACAGTAGAGGTATGCAGGTGTGTGTATCAGCATAATGGCGAAAACTTCGTGCAAGTTTAGAAAAATATTCATTAGGTTAGTTTCTGTCATTTTTCTCTATCACATTCTTATTGCAAAAATGTGCTCTCTAGTATTGCACGATTAAAAACACAGTTCAAGTACATCATTTTTTGGCACCTTCACATTCATAGCAACATAGAGAGGAATGGTTAAAAATTTGCTTTGCTTCTCTGACCTTCATTTTAGGTCCTTCTCATGTTTGCTGAGCTTCTTAGGTATTATAGACACCTTCCAGTGTTTACAGGCAGCTTGAGCACATTATGCCAGATTGTGGAGAAGCCGCAGAGGTCGCAGTGTCTATAGCAGTGTCCGGTATATGTAAGTTTCTTGCATGATGCATTATGCTCAGTACCAATTACACTACGTTATCATTTTAGCAAGCATTTTTGTTTTCCAGATCTATATCAATGTGTGTCCAAAGAACTGTACTTTTTAAAAGAGTTCCTCCTTCTCTAAGTCAAGTGTTCGGTGTTGTAAAATGCATGCATGTTGGAGAGCATAGTGTTTGGCCTTCAGCTGAAGGTAGTAGTGGCCCATTTGTATGTGCATAAAGCTGCAGTAAGCCAAATGTGAAAAGATAAGGGCTAATATGATACAGTCATGTAGCAAAATTTATACGTAAGCAAACTGTTTGATGCAATCCCTAGGAAAGTTAAAAAAATATATGAATGTGCTTATATGATAAACAGTACCTAGGTTTCAGGCGCATGGCCTTCTACCGCCATATTCCATAACAGCTCATTATTTAACACTTTAAAACTGTTTGCCCTGTTTATGTCGAACTGCTTTAAATTCGAAAATTTTCATTGATTGCACTATGAAGGTTTTGGCAGTGACTTAAGTAACTGCCAGAAATAAATTTATAGTTGTGGCCGTCGTATGTGTGATAACAAAAGGCATTTTGGGACCAGGTGACTGTTATGCAGTATGCTAAGTGCGCGTATAAGAACAGTCACTTATATTTTCATTGTAACTATGTATAAAGCATGTATGTACACACCTCGAAGCCATAGACTGTGTAATTTTAATTGAAGGTGTTATTGTGCGGAGGAGGTTTTTTTTGTAAGCATTGTCTAGAATTTGCACTACATTAAGGTGTAGTGAAGCCAAGCGAAAAATATTGTCTAGACAACATGGCTAAAGTACATCCTTAAGAGTCTTAAGCGCATTTGGATGATTTTACAGCATGTAGCAAAACAAGAACGGGAACTGAAGTGCTTAATTTTTGTTCATTATTACGATATGGCACCAGCATGCAATGAAGACAAAAGAGGAAGAGAAGTGCACCAAAGGGCAACTCGCTATTGATGGGAGCTGCATTCACATCTGCATGGTGCATGCAATCTGAGTTATAGCAGCAGCTAGCCACCTGTTCACTTTGTTGCACATTTGTATTTTTTATGTACTAAGTTTGGCCCGGGAAGTGTTAGGCTGCGCACCTTGGCAGTGGTGCTGCATGCAACACGTCCTTCTAACAACAGGTGTCATGTATTATGTGAACCTAAGTTGTCTTGAATTCATGTAACGCACAAAAGTTCCCTTTGAAAGGATGTGCCACATTTGCCACCATTGCCATGAGTAGCACTGGCTGACAGTCACAGGGTGAGACGTTAAGCTTGCTCAGCTATTATGCAAAACTCTTTTACATACAGATGTGATAATTAGTATACATGCCAAAAGCCTCACAGAATAAAATTTTTGATCCGCATCTTACAACGATTGTTATTTTGCTTTAACTCAGGATGCCTTTCTACCGGCGTGGCATCCTGTGGCTGACCACTCCAACGATCTCGGCAGAATCGTTAGGCAGGTGTGTTCTTTTGTGATTCTCAGTACTGATATTTTGTAGTTTGCGTTTGATGTATATGCACAGTTCAAATGAAAAACAGTTTAAAAGATGAGCTCACAGGCACTGTATCCAAACATTTGTTAGGAAGGAAAATCTTTGTTACAAGTTGTCATTATAGCAACACAAAAGAGTGTGCACATCAAACCACTAGTACCTAGCAAGCCTTATACACAGCATTATACCGTAGCAGCCAAAACATCAGGCGAAAACCTGCACTAAACTAGGGACTGTATTAAAACGTTTTCGAGGCTTAAAGTATTTCTTGGGTTACTCGGTCTAATTGCTTGAACTGAACCGACGTGTCCTGCAAAACAGTTTGCATTCGCATTTGATACAATCTGCAGCAAGTTGTGAACAAAGGGCTGCAAAACTGTAAGGGCTTACTATGGAAGTAGCAACCAGTCTTCCCATGTACTGCAGCCTCAGGAAAATGAAATGTGGTACACTGCACCACATGCACACACAACAAATTTTAATCCATAAGCATCCTTACACTGTGCTTGTGCAGGACCGGGCAACAGGCTGTTTGGTCGTGACCGAAACAACTACGTACATCAAGACTACTGGGAATCCACTATCTTTTTCAGTCAGTGTAACAGTCCATAAACATATGGATTTACATGAACATTTTGTCTGCCACACTTTTCTTTGCCGTTTTCTTTCACTCTCGCTTTGATGGCTGCGAGACACTTCAGGCTGGCTGAAGAAACAGTGGTAGCCCAGTAGCTGCCCTCACAAAGTTGTTGTTTTGATTTTTAAGAGCCAACTTGCTTTGAACAATGCTGAATAACACATCAAAAGGCACGGGATTATTGACGAGGTTAGAATGACTTTAAAAGAAGTTTATGAGTGCTCTTTTTTAACTCTGATCTGTCTGCTGAGACCAAATCATGTCAGCTTTTAATGAAGCAACGTTCAGGTTAGAAAACTGCAAGGCTGTGTGGGTACTCAAACAACATCATTGCTTCAGCTAGCTGAAGTTGCTGCATGACATCAAAGCAGAAGCAAATGACATGGCAAAGGAAAGGTTGGTGGACAAAGGACTCTTGGTGGCAATTATGTAGATTCAAGGGCTATTGCACTGAGTAAGAAAATGTGTTCCTGATACAGCGTGAACATTGTGTTAATGCTGAAGAACAAACTGGCACCATCTGCCTAGTCCTACACAAGCACGTGCTCAGAGAGGGATGCCTGTTGGCCTTGAGGACCGCCACAGGAGGGATCAGCTGCTATTGCTATAACATAGAACGTGACATCAGATGACTATAGTTCACACCTTTGCTGCAGCTCGCTGGCTGGGCAATTGAAGCCTTGATTGTAAGGTTGGAAAGTCTGAATCTCAAGGCCGCAATTTAGTTGCCAACTCTTACAGCATGGTTCACTACACAGTGATGCAGTGCTGGACGTATTCGACCAAGCCTGGTGCGAGTTCTCATGAGTACCCACGTTCAAGCTGCCGCTAGATACTTAGTTGATAAAGTCACTGAAAATGAAATATGGTCATCGAGAGAGTTATGAAAACGATGCACGCAAGGTTTGTAGTGTGCTCACTTGGTATGACATCATTCAATACACCCTGTGTAGGTGTTCCATAAGGACATCTTGGGCCAGTTGGTGCTTAGATTCCCTAGGCATTCTTTTGGGCACAAAATACATTTCTTGAAAAGGGAAAGAAGAAAGGAAGACAGTGAAGCGCCAAACTATCAACTGTTTAATGACAGCCTGAAAAAACGTATAGAAGAAAATACAACTTCTACTCATGCGCACGAAGCCAAGGTGTGACAGAGCAGCATGGTCGCGATAACATACTTTGGATGAAGCGCATTTCTGCGGAATATAATACGATAGATGTATCGCTGACACAATCAGAGCCTTTCTTTTTATTATGAAACGCTTCCAACAACTCCCTTGGAGTTTGGTCCCTACTTTTGCCAAGAATCAATACTTGTTCAATGCATGGCGTGCTTCAAAACATAGCGTGCTGCCAGAAGCAGCACGCCAAACATTTCAGGGGCTGTTTTGAAGGGGTGGTCTACGAGATATCCCTAGATTGCGGCAAGTCATACGTCGGACAAACGGGGCGTTGTATTAATGACAGACTGAGGGAGCACGCTAATAGCATCGGCCAGTGTGACAAGGCGCATCTTCCTGTGCACTGTAAAGGCTGCCGTTGTACGCCATGCTTTGAACAAGTATTGATTCTTGGCAAAAGTATGGACCAAACTGCAAGGGAGTTGTTCGAATCATTTATATTTAAAAAAAGGGTCTTATTGTGTCAGTGATACATCTATAATATTATATCCCGCAGAAATGTGCTTCATCCAAAGTATGTTATCATGACCATATTGTTCTCTCACACCTTGGCTCCCTGCGCATGAGCGGAAGTTGTGTATTTTCTTCTACACGTTTGCTCAGGCTGTCAATAAATAGTTGGTAGTTTGGCGCTTCACTGTCTTCCTTTCTTCTGTCCCTTTTCAAGAAATGTTTTTTTTTCACCACAAGAAATACCTAGGAAACCCTGTGTAGAGATGCTGGCAGAAGTGCAGCAGAAGTGTGGATTGATGAGACAAAAATATAGGCTGTTCAAGTTCCACATATAACAGACTGATAATAAATCGTCGTTCAGCAAGAACTCTGACAAAAGGGGCAAGCCGCACTCCCCAGGACAAATGCTATGGACACAGTACTGTTATTGCAGCAAAATTGCCTACAGCTATTTAGTGGAAGCTAATGCCAACTGAATAACCAATATAAAAGCATCAAGTTGCTGCAATAGAAGCCTTTGTTACACTACACAGCAGACTGGGATGTAAGGTCTAGGTTGTTTTGTAGCCAAGATGCCCACAAGCAATGCTTAAAACATGTAAATACTTGGAAGTAACTGTGATTAAACTGCTGCCATGATTAAACTGCTGATTAAACTGATTAACACTTCACAGCTGGTATCACACAATGTTGTTTTCTATGCCACGGAAATATTCCAGCACGTGGGGGCCACACTTATTCTAGAGGCCAATACAGACAGGGTGCCAGCAAGCATGGACTAAAGATTTTCCCATGTGCATTGATGTAGTCCACCACATTTGGTTTTCTCGGGGGCACAGTCATATTGGAGTAACAATTTTCTGCCTGAATATTCATCGCAGGGAGCACTGCAGCCAGCTAAAGCGAGTTTCTTGTTCACACCTTGCCACAGATGTGAACTTGACCCTTTTTTCTAGGCACATTTGTTGGGTTCAAGAAAGAACACAGAATAATTTAAAAACTTTATTTCTTCTAGATTTAAGGCCTGGGGCCAGGCGTTAACCATTGTTTTAAAAATTTTACCTAACCGGGAAAGATTCTTTTTTGAAAGTCTTCTCATATCAGCTTGATACAGTCCCTGGCTTAGTATGGGTGCATGTGCTGTGGCTTATTTTCAGTCTGTTTAAAAGGTCATTTTTCTTTTGAGTGTTCCAGTCGCAAGAAAATCACAAATATATTTTGATTTCAGCAACCCTTGTGAGATTACACAATTCCTTTACATGTTGCAACCAAGCTTATTCTTTATACACATGCCTTTCTTTCAGCATGAAAAAAAAAACATCTTAGATAGACGAAACAAGGCAAAAATGGCTGCTTATGCAATTGTACGATATTCCAACTGAGAGGGGTGAAAAGTAATAAAATGTTCTACTTTCATAATTTCTCTACAATCTCCATAAAATTTCTTAATAGGAATAAAGCAAATTCACTTTTTGCACTAGCCTATTACAGAAACGAAATATGACAAACTAAGCTTTTAAGGGGGTCCTCAGAGGGGCCCAGTCCATGCGTGTCTTCTATTCTGGCGCAGCTGAGCACATCTGCAGCCTGCACACCCTGTTCTAGAGGTGATCTGCTGCGTGTGGAAAGAGTGGACGTGTTGATATGGCGTGGTATTATGTGCACAGTCTTGCCACGTGTTTAGAGATTATGCAACCCCCAGTACTAGTTTCAGAGATGCATTAAAGTGAGAGACAAAAAAAGCATTCGCCTCCACAGCCAGCACTTTTCATGATAGTGTCGTCCCACTGCGTGTGGCAGTATCAAAGCGGACAGAGTGCATAGCGAAACAAAGCTGGGTTTGCTTCATGCTACCTATGTGAAGGTATCGTTAACGCACCGTGAAACCATATCTTTGGTCGCTGACTCTCAAATTCAAATTTTTTTTCTTCATTCAGAGTTGCTTTCTCTGGCTGCGGCCCTTTCCGGGGAAAAACAATCCATTTGCAAATGTACTTATTTGACTAAAAGGTGAAATCTCAGTACAACAAACCAAATTGCTGATTTTAGTGGATTCGTTATGTTGTGGTTCCTTTGTACATGCCTCCAGAAAAAGCCGATGATCGTCTGCTCACACTCCGCCGCGCCTGCCCATGTAGGAACTTAATATTGGTTGGTCACGATGCTTATCGGTGTAGTAGCTGTCGTGTGTCCACCCATACACATTTTGTCGGCTAGTCGAAAACCTCAAAGAACAGCTGTATTTTGCTTAGGTGCATTCACTAATCTAATAATATGTGTTTGCTAGGATCCCCATAATATTGAGTTAGCTGGTATCCTTGAAAATGTTGAAAATATGGCAGTTAGATTCGTAATAGGAAGTCGTACTAAAAGGCTTTGTATTACTGAGAGAAAGGGTAAGCAGCAATGGCAGGATTTAAAAGAATAGGAAATCTCTTCAGTTAAATTATTTCACAGCATATACTATTCCAAACATGTAGAGATCGGGAAATTCATATCAGGCGATTATCATACCTCACAAGGAAGAGATTACACTAAATAGGTTTATTAATTTCCTTTTACTCATAGGTGATGCCTCACATTGTTTTTTTCTTGGACCAAAGGGACTGCAAGGTTTTTCCGCCAGCAAATGTTTGCGTAGTTTTCAAAGATAATTCCCTCCCTGCTTTGTGTGCTTGATTTGAGGAATGTAAGTTACATTACACAGGATGTATACCTCCCGCCAATTCCAGTACAGGCGAAGCAAGTACTAAATGAATAACCACAAAAGGATTTTGGAGTGAGCAAAAATGGCAAGTGCAATAAAGATATGCGCACATGTTCCATCAGTGTTGCTGTCAAACAAGAAATTGTGATATCGAGGGACTGAGCAAAATAACTGAACGTGTGCTTGCGAAACTATAGCTGTCATTTGCACCTTGATTGGGACTTAGCTACCACAAGAAGTTTTCTTTGTTTTGTCTTGTTCTTTTTCTGTTAAAATGTACTTTTTTCTTTGTTTACTTTTGTTTGGGTTTTTGCAGCTATATCATGTGCAGATGTGACCAATAATGCGGTGTGGAACTTAGTGGTTATTGCGTATTTCTCACTGCCTGTCGTTTGTTCAGTGTGTACTAAAGCCAATAGAGCACCAACCCGTATAAACCAGTGTGTTGAATTTGTTTTCTTGTGTTAGTACGAATGATCTGACTGGTTATGTGCCCAAATAAACAATTACATTATGAAACAAAGTTGATCAGAACATGTCATTCGTTTTACTTATAATTACCCTATTTCAACTGCAGAACCCACATGTTCAGGCATGCAGATTTAGGTAGAACAAGACTTTTTGCGATTGTTAGTTCTGAACAGGTGAGAGCAGTGCTAAGGACACAAAGTGAGTCCACATAGATAAATGGGATGGTGCACTGTGCACGGACTGATAATTGATGTGTTCTTGCAACAGACAAGCAAATAAATATCCAGTAACGCCTTGTCAGAGGCACGAAAGCACATAAAGAGGCAGGGGTTGGCCACATACAAATGTGCCGTGGTTGTAGATTTGTTAACAAGCATGCCACTTTCCTGTAACTTCAGAATACAGGTGCTGCACTGACACATACATCTCTTTTTTGTTATATTGTGGGATTTGATTAGTTTCTGGGTTAATGGTTTCTGCTTTCGCTAACATGTTGCACCTGTGAAATTTGGGCCATCATCTGCACTGCTTACAGTGTATGTACCCTAATGGTCACATAGTGGTGCTTAATCGGGAAGGCTCTCATTCAAATATTGACTTGTCTGGTCTACATATGCTTTTCTTCATGCCAAAAAAATAAGATATACTACGTTTGTGTCAGAAGGAAAGAAACTGAGACTGGTGTGTATTATTGCACATAAATCTATGCTTAGTTGCGTTAACATTTTTGCATAATTTCAACAACTTATTTGGTGCATTTCTGTAACATTCCCACTCTGGCTTATCCGCTAAGGTGTAACGAATAAAGGCAGAAAAGTAAAGCATTGCAGTGGATATTACTTAATGCTCTTGATTCTGTTACCTTTTGGCAGATTTTCTTTTTGGAAAAGCATATGTACAAAAGCACGTTTTGTCCAAATAGGCTGTTGTTTGGGAGGCTTTGCAAGCATCACAATAGCGTGACAAAAGCAGTGTGTGGCCATTTGTTTATACAAATTCTGGTGTATTGACACCACAAAAAGTAAACGAAGAAAGATATGTACACATGACGCAAGCAACGGATCTCACTACAAGCTTTAAATAAGGAAACAGGCAATATTTAATAACAGGTGGAGACATGATGTGATGGCATCTGTTAAAAAAATTCTTTATGCAGTGCAACTAATGGATCACTGATACGTTTGTCATTCTTTTTAAATGTTGCAAAGCACAATTCCCTTGCACGTTGTCAGGTCGTAATACTTCGCTATAACGCAACTTTTGTGAAACACAGGACCGTGGTCACATTCTTCGCAGTATTTACCATTGTGTGAGGGAGGGTTGTTTCACACAGATGACTCATACTCCCTCAATCTCCCTGATTTCGCATTAATAGAGCATCCCATCTGTCCGATGTAGGCACGGCCTTGTGATGCCAGCAGACTACGCAACGCTTGCGGCCTAGCTCACAAGATGCAATTGTGCTTCAAGCCACAACCAACCTTTTCCTTTTTTTTGGCTTCTGCCTTTTGTTACAGCACAAAACTCTCCTAACAAGGGCCTGACAAAACTGATTTGCGCAACTAAATTAGGCATGAATAGGGAATATAATGAATAACATGATGAAGTAAAAATGTGCTTGCAGTTGTTTCGTATGCATTTGTAATTTCCATAGGTAATTGTGTAGCTGGTCCCCACGGGCAAACGTTTTTTTTCTGTATAAAACATGTGAAGAGAGATTTGCTCTGATGAGAAAGAAAGACTGAAGCTAGGTAAACAAATTAATTTGTGCGTTGTGTGCAGCACAATTTGCAGGCGGTGCACTGTGCAACGGAGGTTATGTACAGTCTGCCATTCCTATCCAGTCATGCTTGCATTGCATAGACACACATTGTAATAATTTGAGATTGAGGTTAATGAAGTTTGTGTGCAGCAACTGTCATCTGCACATTGTGATCCACTGCAAAATAGATTGGTTCGTTCCAGTTTTCTTCGAAACTCGTAGCCAGAAATTATGAGCAGATGTACATAAGATAATTAAGCTTTAGCAGATTAGCACGAAAACGACAAATGCATCAGTCATTCTCAATTACATTGCCGAAGATTTTGTTTCTGAATAAATGACGTCACTTCATGTCACTATGTGTTTTGAGTATGCATCCGAATTCAAATGAATAGTTAGGCTTCTACCTCACAATGTCTGCTACTACATTGCAGCTTGAATTTTATATCTAGGTAGTGACTGTGATGCCATGTGCTTTTTAAATAAGACCAATATGCTATTTGAAGTGCAATTATATGCAATCTCATATGACCTCAGCTCGGGGGATGACACGATTGGAAGCCAATGTGATAAGGAGGATTTGATTTCTGAAAACAAGGCACTTAAACATGAGAAACCAGTACTAATTTCGTCTAAAGATGCTGCTATTGGGTATGATAGAGGAGTTACGTGTTCGTGGCTGCATTTGCAACATGTTACATTGCTGGCTTTATATATTGCACTGGGTACAGTGAAATGTTGCTGCTTGCACAATATTCAACTAAACATGGTAGCCATGCTAAAGTGTCCATGCAGAACACAACTCATCCACTATTCTGGACTACAGTGGAACCTTGATAAACGGAAATCGCTTAAGCGAAACTGCCGCTTAATCGGGACACCATCCCGATGGTTGGTTGGCTCTCTGCAATTTCTCGCACTAAATAGAACGCCTGGTCAATGGAACCAATTTCCCTGGCCCCTTGAGGCTCCATTTAAAGAGTGCCCACTGTAAAAATATAGGGGGGATCCTGTTCGGAATTTTCGCAAATCTAGTAGTAAACAAAACTGCATTTCAGTGGGAGCGAAATGCAAAAGCACCCGTATACTTATACTTAGGTGTATGTTAAAGAACCCCAGGTTGTCCAAATTAATCCGCAGTTACTCGCTAAGGCATGTCTCATAATCAGCAGGTGGGTTCTGGTTCGCAAAATACCATAATTTTTAATAGCCTGCCCGGAAATACAGCCCAATAACTACACTAAATTATGTATCTTGTTTGTGTGTTGAGTCCCAATTTCTTAATTTAGTACTGTGACATTTATCATATTTGTGTCCTAGTCCATGCAAAATACCACTGATCGGCCTCATTATACAAGCCACTGTTAATTTGGAATTGCTTAGTCAAGCAACCTAAACTTAGAGCACAAACACCTAAGACGGACCACAGAAGGAAGATACGACACACTGGCGCTAACAACTTCTTTATTTCTTAGTCGTCGATGCAATATAAACCCTAGGCCACACAACCGTGCAGGCACTAAGATTACATTACAGAGATTTCCCAAATTATCACATACGCAAACGTGGGAAGTCAAATTCAGATGGGCGCAGGGACAAAGGTATCTCTGATACAATTATCGCCTTGCCTTTTTATATGGTAGGCCTCTATGGTAAGCCGCGCATCCTCATTCTTGCTTTTGCCTAGAATCGACGTCCCATCAAGTTGTGCCTCACAATTGTTGCAAGAGTTTATATGCGCACCAAGGTGCGCTGCTCTATCTACATGTTTGTTTACTTTTTGCGCATGTTCCCTGTGTAGCTCATTGACGCAATTCCCTATCTAGCCAAGCTATATCTTACCACATGAGAGTGGAATGGTGTAAACCACGCCGACAGCGCGACACGTATGAAGCACCATGCTGAATTTGGCATCCTCCTCTGCTCTCTCCGCAGGTGCGGGAGCATAGCTTTAAAAGGTTGTTCGGCGCAGAAAACGCCAAAGGAACACTATGCCTGCAAGCAACTCTCTTGAGTTGATAGATGACCTTATGTGTTTAAGGTACCACGCAGGGAACATGTGCAAAAGTAAACAAAAATGCAAGTATAGGAGTGCAACTTGTTGCGCATATGAACCCTTACAACAATTGTGAGACACGACTTGATGGGACGTCGATTCTTGGCAAAAGCAAGAATGAGCATGCGCGGCTTGCCTTAGAGGCCTACCACATAAAAAGGCAAGGCGATAATTGCATCAGTGACATATCTTTGTCCCTCCATCCATCTGAATTTGACTTCCTACGTTTGCATATGCGATAATTTGGGAGATCTCTGTAATGTAGTCAGTGTGGTTGTGTGGCCTAGGGTTTATATATGCATCGATGACGAAGAAATAAATATGTTGTCAGTTAGCGCCAGTGTGTGTCGTATCTGCCTTTTGTGGTCCGTCTTAGGTGTTTGCGCTGTAAGTTTAAATTTAGAATTATGTACCAACCAGGCCCAAATGAAGTTTTACTGTTAGTCAAGCAAGCTCAATATATAGTCTGTGCGAAAGTGTGGAGTGTCAGTACAAAGTAACAGTTCAAACACATGGCTATGAAGTTACAGTTCAGCATGAAACGAGACAAGATCTCTTAGCATTCCTTTAACTTAATAATTTCATTGTATTAGGACATGTAGAATACTAGTAACTGGCATGCATGCTTACAATGTGCAGTTTTCTGTTTTCAAATCCAGTCAATTGTTTTACTGGGACAGAAATTTGCTTTCTTTTGGGCCTGAAAGTGAACATATTATATTTCTTACATTTGGTGTTTAACATATTTTCTTCACTGTCAGTGTGTGTCTCGTGCATTTTTCCTTTCAGCAAGTAGCAACTGCTCTCGAAGGCGTTCGCTGGCCTCGGAGGCATTTCCGGTGACTAGCATTTTCGCTAAGACGACTGTATAAAAGCTTTGCAAAGAGGGGCTCTGTGATCAGAGAAAGGAAAAAATGAAGACGTGCGGTGACGGGTTCATTCACCATTGAACCACGTGTGCGCATGACTTGGTCGATTCAGCGGTGGCCGTGTGCCGTCGTTTGGACCGCGTGTGGCGAGGCCGCGGCGAGATGCTTCGTGGCGGCACGCCGCGCCTATGCAGCAGCAGACGGAATACCGCAGGCCACAGTGTCGGCCGCCGGCGTTTGCTCCGAGCAGTTGCGACGCCTGCTCGGGTGGCAGCTCACGGACGGACGAGTTCCCTTGAGCCTGGATCGCCGGCGTTCGAGATTTCGGCCTGCGGTGTTCCGTCTGGTCTGCGTAAGCGCGTGACCCGCGCCACCAAGCATATCGCTACGTGCTTGCCGCACCTAAACTAAAATGCCTTTAAGTCCTTCGCAAAACTGCCACTGTACCTCCCAGTCAAATGGGGGTGAAGTGGGCGCATTACGATACCCCCGTTGTGTGCCCAATTAATGCCCACGTCAATGGGAGTTTTATCGTACGCCCATTCAATGGGAGTAAAAGGATGTACAAAAGGGAATGCGCTAGAGGACAAGCAAAACACGCCCATCTGGGTGTTTTTTTTTGTTTACAGTGTATAAACTTAGCGACATAGATTAAAGTGGAGGGGGGGGTGCGGCTACATTTAATAAAAGGTGGCTCATGTGCACTCGGAGACAGAACCATTAGGCGACACACGAACTCTTTTCCGCCTATAGCACCCCAACGACGCGCTGCCTCTGCAGAAGCGTCGCAGGTACAAAGCGCCGTCCCTACCATATGACAGTAGCGTCCATTCATTATGGGGGCGTAGCAGCTTCAGAAGAGCATTGTGTTGTGAAGCCTGGAACAATGACTTTGCTACCAGACAAGTCTCCCAAGCGAGCAGTGTACCAGCTACCCATAGATTACCACGTCAATTTAAAAATAAAATCGAAGGCCAATTATGATGCAAGCAACTCCCGCTGCAACATCATGAACCTCAACATCGACTCCATCGGCAACTTCAGTAGCCACGACGACGACTTCGACACAGACGACGCGGAAGAGCGGCGCCGGAAACACGAATGCATCAACAAAAAAAAGACTTGAACGCGCAATCCTACTAGACGCAAGGCGAACCAAAGTACGTCATGCTTTAAGAAAAGAACGCCCCCAAAGATCTTTTCAACAGCATCAATAAAAAAAATTACATTATGGGGTTTTACGTGCCAAAACCCCTTTCTGATATTGAGGCACGCCGTACTCTGGAAATTTCGACAACCTGGGGTTCTTTAACGTGTACCTTAATCGAAGTACACGCGTGTTTTCGCCCCCATCGAAATGCTGCCGCCGGGATTTGATCCCGCGACCTTGTGCTCAGCAGCCTAACACCATAGCCACTGAGCAACAACGGCGGGTAGCACCAAGCAAGAATGCGCCTATTGGCGTGTAACCCCCCGGGCAAGAAAGATTCTCAAAGACAATGCCTAATCAAAACGGACGATGGATCCCTCATTCGCTATGGTTGTCTCGAGTGGTTGCCGGTCTGGCAGCCACCCCGTAGTGATCAGGCCCCTTCATGTGTGTGCGACTCTAGGGGAGATCCCTTTTCACGAACTGTGCGATTCTAGGGGAGCACCCTTTCAGCGCACAAAACAAGACCCGCGGGTTGCCGCCACAGGAGGGAAGCACGTGCAACGTCGCCTAGGAGAAACGATCAGCCGCCCATCTCCAACCAGACCAAGTGCATGTCACGTTATGTTGACGTGAGCAAGATTCCGCCTACGATTTTAGCGGGCTTAATTGAGTGGCCCCACAATGTATTTTTAATTCATTCATTCGCTTCTTTTTATCCTTCACCAACCATTGAACAAACAGTGCAAGTTTCGAACTAGAAATCGTCTCGTCCTGCCTGGTCGCCATGGTCTGCCGGCGACGCCACGCTACCCAATAATAACGCCGTCCGAGGTCCGATAAACCAGCGTCGCAACAGCTTATTGTGGGGACAACTGCGATGACACCGCATGCGACGGCGAAACGAAATGGTAACATTTTATGGCCTCGGAAACCTCGACCAACGAGCAGTCATTTATTGAACGGTGCATCTGCAACCATCAGGAATGAGACGATTCATTCCCCAACAGTACATAGCACGTTAGCACACTATCCCAAAGGAAACTCGCTACGCACTTTCGTGGATCCACATTAGCTTCAAGAAAAACCGCCGCTTCTGCAACTCAAGGTGCTGCAACTTCACTCGGTTGCGTGAAGCTGGAAATGGGTCCCGCCCTCTGTGGTCAAGAGCTGTGGTGCATCTCGTCTGGAACCCAAAGGCCAGGCTCGTCCTTCTGGGCTATGCTGGACGTCACCGAACTGCAAGCCTTTTCAATTAACTTCTAAGTTAATTGCAGAACTACCTTGGGACATTGGACTCGCTGTCGATTTTATACTTTTCATATACCAGTCTCTCCTTTATGCGCTGTACAATGTTGTTTGTTGCGCCCGCTCTCTTGCGGGAGATGGGGAAATAAGGAACGTAGTAGAGACAGGACTGTGTCTGAAAGAAGAAGGCAAAGATTAAAGGCAGCCTTCGGGCGACCATGTTTGTCCGGGCTGCAGCATCGGCACGGCGTAGACGAGCTCGTTCCAGTTTCTGCTCGCGGTGTTGCTGATCGAAAGCTGCCTGCTCCCGAGGATTGCGCATGACGCGTGGCCTACCCAATTTGGAGCCGAAGAGACTGTGCTCGGCGCGTGCTCGGCTGAGACGGAGAACAGTGACGTTACCACTGGCACAGCCAGTCGCGCGCCTCTCTTTGTCTTCTTTTTTTCGCGCATGTGCATGGGGTTGCGCTGGAGGAGTTTTCGGCTCACAGGCAACAGTAGGACAGTCGGACGAATCGGATAACCAGATACAGCTTCGCCGTAGTAGCCACTTGTGTGTTGAGGACGCTCTTACGAAATAAAACGGTGATTTACTTCCTACGTTCTTGTCGCTTCTTTTTCCGTGACGTAACATATGACGTCACGCGCAATTCGAAAAGTTAACCATCGCGCGGCACGTGGTAGCCACGTGAACTAAACGCCAATGCCTTTGACAGCTGGATCTTTCAGGGAAATCAGCATACCGCCCCTGTTCGGAATGAATTAGTCAGTAAGAAATCGGGAAAACGGGTTTTCTAAAAAAAGAAGAAATGAGAGAACGCTGGCACGGATGGATTAATAAACACAGACATTTTTAATCAGTCAAGTTCTTTCAGGTTCGGTAGGCGTGACGGAAATTCCGGGACGACCCACTGGAAAACCAAAAAAAATTTTTTTGAGGGTTTCACAGTTCATTAGATAATGCTCCTTATATCCGCTAAAGTGTGTTTTTAAGATAAGAACGGGAAAAATTGGGCTTTATTCTACGTTGTGAAGGTCCACCCTTAAAAAAATTTACATCGTTTGGCCATTATCTTGTCCCAAAACAATATACGTCAACTGTCTTGCCCGAATTTCCTTTCTTTCACGTTGCGAGCCTGATACTTTCAAGTCACGAACGGCGTGCGCGCTATAAGCGTGACACAGCATTCTCGATAGGAAAGTAGTGGGCGCTGAGTGTAACGCGCAGTGAAAAATTAATGGGCTTTACTTGCCAAAAGCACGATCTAAGTATGAGGTACTCTGTAGTACGGACTCCAAAAATTTGGGCCAAATGGGGTTGTTTAACGTGCACCTAAATCTAATCACACATGTGTTTACGCGTTTCACCCCCCTCGAAATGCGGCCACCCTGGCCGGGACTCGATCCCGCGAACTCGTGCTTAACAGCCTAACACCATATTCACTAAGCAACCACGGCGGTTTGTAACACGCAGTTACACCCGTCTACAGGGCATTGTCTATGCCCAGGGAGTTTCAGAGAGGGCATTGTGGCAACGCCCCCGACTTGCTCGCTGGAAAGGGTCTACAGATGCTTCTACCACTCGCCTACCATTTACAGGGTCTTCCACTCTTAGTAAGAACACGGCGCCGTGTGGAAGCGCTCCGCAGTGTGCCAGCGCACAGGGTGCGGCGGCGCATCGAAGCTAAAGGCCAAGATATAGTCCGGCGTTCTCGGCGCGCCAGGCCGCGGCAGGCGAAGTCGGATACGCTGCGCTAGCGACGCCAGGGGTGCAAGAAATTTGCTTCCTCTAGAGTTCGGCGTGCGCGCGCAGCTCGAGGCTGGCGCCATCTGTGCGTCCGGGAGCGCAACTTCACCGCCGCGGCGAACAGCTGTTTACATGGCGCGTGCGCGTCTTACATGGCGCGTGCCATACGGGTAGCGCGCGCGCTTCTCGTTCCGCGCGCTGTTTGTGCGCCTAAAACGAAAACTTTTGCGGGATGGCGTTAACTTGTCCTGACAGCCAGAAAAAGAAAACATAGGCTTAGTGGAGGACTCTGGAAATTTCGACCACCTCGGGTTCTTTAACGTGTACCTAAATCTAAGCACATGGGTGTTTTTCGCATTTCGCCCCCATCGAAATGCGGCCGCCGTGCCTGACAGCCAGAACATCGCACTCATATTGCTAGTACTTCGGCTACGTCAAAAACGGAAGCGGACCATGTATGTACATGCGAAAGCTATTCGACAAGCGTCCTCAACTCGGCGACTACCACCAGCTAGTACAGGAACTGCGAAATGCAGCTTACCTGTGGCGAGACCACACTGCTTTCGTATAGCTTCCCACGCCTTGTTCTTCCGCTCTGTGTCGCGGTAGTCCATGCGTTTCACATCGTATATACATGGAAGGTTGCAAATCGCTTCAAGCAGGCGTCTTCACTCGCGCTGTCATCCCACACGGATGTTGAAAAAAACCACAGCCGCACTGTCAATACGCGCACCGCAGGCCGCCATTTTGCCTTCTGCTCGCTGCCGCTGCAGCGCGCAGTGCATTCTGGTCTAGCGGCAGCCGCGTGAAATAGAACACGCTCTATGTCCGCGCCGGCGTCGTTGTGCTCGCCAAGAGCGCCTGGGCACGCCGGCTACGCCGTGACGCCGGACTGTAGACTGCACGCTTTTCACCGACGTCGCTTAACCGCGCCGCGCGTGGCCGCGCGCGCGCGTTACGCTGGACTATATCTAGCGCTTAAGCGGCGCAAGCGCATAGGGCCTTGTAGGTGGAGCTCCGTGTCGTGCGTCATCTGCTAAAGCACGGCGTGCTCCGGCGCTTTAGCAGACGATACGAAGCGCCGCCTCCAAGCCCCTGCGACCCTGCGCCGTTTAGCTTCAATACGCGGCCACACTGCGCCGCGTTCTTACTAATGGTGGTACGACCCTGTACACTAGCGCAAGACATCGACAGCAGCAGCAGCAGTTTAAAAGACGAGAGAAGAGGCAAAGAAATCTTAGTTTTAAAGTGATCGCTCAAAACAAAATTACCCACACCCCATGAGAGGGATGCAAACACTATGGACACGCATTACGAGCAAAAGATTTTCATGGTCCCAAAGGACATGGAAAATGCGTCGATAAAGATGCCTCTCGGCCGCCGTTGCATAATGTAGCTCATCAGCCTATATGTACCTGATCCCACGCGAAAATAGCTGCAATGGTGGCCCAGTGCAACGTAACACCACGTCATATTAACTTTTACGACGCGTCCATTCCTGTGACACTCCTGACGTAATACTCCTGCAGCAAATCAACAAGCTGACGTGGCGCCTATCTGGCACCGCCACTACGTATACAGGAAATGGCAGGTGCGTTAAACCGTCTTCTGCACGCTACCGCTGTCTTTGTTTTTAAAGCGCTAACACCGCTGTAAAGCTGCCAAGGATCAGAAAATGTTTTACTAGAAGAAGCCCACAGCTCACGTCACGTTTGGTGATCTTGATGAAAGCGCAAAAAAAAAGTGTTTTGCAACACCTGTCGACAACAGAGCCTCTGGTGATCCCGCTATTTCGTAGTGTTTTAGCAGGAACTACATCAAGGCTCTCAAGAATGTGGTTATTTTAGTATAGAAAAGTATTGATACTATTACGTAACACGGTAACAGCTTTACAGCAGCAATACGAATTATGCTTGTGATTTTGACAACAAGAAACGCCCGAACATGAATGTCACGCAAATGTTTTCGTTAGCGGCCACTGGAACTTGGGAAGCCAGTTCAATCCAAGACTAGCGGGATTCCCTTAGGCCGATGGGTGTTTACGGTTATTTTAGTCTTGAATAGGGCTGCGATTGTAGAGAGATACTTCGTCGTCCGGCCGCATCGGATAGCTACGCACGATCTGGCGCGGATTCCCGGCACGACGTGTCAAGAAATTCGCGCTCTCATCATCCTCAAGAGGTAAGCCGAATGTCTCGTATTTCTGAGAAGCAGACAGAATATTCCGTAAACTTATTCTGCGGACGCTTGCTTCATTGCAAGTATGCTACAGTATATGTTATGCTTGGTTTGAAGCGTAACATGCGTAGCGACAGCGGTCTTCTTTCTCCGTCCAGAAAAGGAGAGCGACGGATTTAGCCGAAGGGTAGCCGAAGTTATGTTTACATTCTTACCGAGACCCATTAATTTATATTTGGTACAAATGACTATGTAAGCGATACGTAGAATGAACTGCACGTCTTGGTCAAGTACGGCACTGCAACTTGCCCCGCGAGAACCTATCGACATCCAGCAAGCGAATCATTGGGCTTTTTTTTTTAGCTGAGAACGCTGCCTATGGTGCGTTGCCAAAACGCCCGAAATAAATTTTTCACGTCTGCTACATGCATCGCACCCGTAAAGAACCCCGTAGCGAATTGTCTGTTACCGTTACGGCTGCTCCGTGAGGCGCAATTAGGGCCAGCAGCCAGTAGCAAAGTTCAGACTGTACGAGATGAAACAAAGCATTATCATTACGGGACATATATGACAGTTTTTACGTGCCTTAGTTTTTCGACTCGGTTTATGTGCAGTCTACCGCAAAAGTTTAGTGACCACGTGAGCGTACACGTGAAGCGGCCTCCGCGAAAATTCTGGTGCACCTGCAGTCGTTGAGAGAAGCTAGGCTGCAAATGCCTCTTGTTGTTGCCATATTATTTATTTTATATGTATCTTGATTACGCATGAATTCTTCGACAACCGTGGCGACGCGTTTTTCTCTTGAATGCAGTATCAATGGAAACTATATTGCTCATACCACCCACGTGCTGCTGGGCTAATATCACTTATCAAAACTTATTAAACCCCTAAGACACCCTTGAAGGGTTCGTCAGTATTGCCTGTTGTTGCTATGTAATATATTACTCTGACAATAAATCGATAAATTAGCTTGATATAAAGTTACATATACAAGCTCTGACAAGATCGCGGTGCGGAGAGAGTGCGGTAATCGTGGGGACGGACGAGCTAACCAAGTAAAGGCGGCAAGAGCCTCTTCAATGTATGTCCCCAACTTCACTGCGCAGCGGCGAGCAGAAAACAATCCAGTCACCCTAGTTTGGCATGGTCTGGTGTGATCCGTAGACATTTGCTCTCTGCTGTACAAACCACTGAAAAATTAAAATCGCAGCGTGCTTTCTTTAGCGAAACGCTTTTGTCTCGCCTTGCTTTTTGGTATGCCGGGATGCCTTGTTAATCCCGACGTGATGTTCTTATTTTATTCGCGTACAAAGCATAAGTTTGTGCTCGCCGACTACGGAAAAAGCAAATCATCAAGTATAGAGGAAAAGACAGCCGTATTTCACGGAGCTTAGTCGTGAATCGAGCATTCAGATCTACTCGAGCCTTTTTTAACTTGGCACACGTCGTCGATATCAGCTCACATTCTGCAATCAAACGAACTTCTCACTTTGTCTAACTTCTACCCGTCTAGACAATGGGCCAAATGCATAAGTTATCTGTAGTTCACATTGCTTTGATTTGCGCAGGTAACACTGATCAATAAAACTTTGCATTTGTAGTGACTCGAAACTAATAGTACTCTGGCATCGTTTGCAAAAGGCCTTAGACGCAGTGGAATCGTTGCCGTAATATGTGCACACCACAAGTATTCTGGTCTGTTCCCCATTGCACTTCGACGCGGACCAGTGGTCTAGTTTCAGAACATTTAAAAATTAATCCCTGAATCACACGTTTTCGCAGTGACAAACAACCTTGCCGAAGTGCTTCACAACTTGCAGTCGCAGAAAGCGTTCGGCATCCCACCCACCGCCGCGGAAGTCATCGTGGGCGTCCTGTAAAGTCGGGTTGCCGAAGCACATTAAGCGGTGCAGCACTCTGTTGCACCACTTACGTTGCATTGTCACCAAACAGACTGAGCAGCTCCAAGCGCAGTTCTGCCGTCGCAGTCGGCGTCACCGTGAGGTTCCCTATGAAGACCGAGGGCGACGACGGTTGCCGCGCGTCCTATGCTTATGCGCAAGTAAAATCATGCAAGGATAGCCGACGATCGCTGCTCGACCGAGAGGGGAAAGCCGGGAAGAAGCGTGCAGGCTTCCGGCGTGCACGAGGGACCCAACGTTGCGAAGCAGCGGAGGGAAGGAAGGGAGGGCAAGCGGCATTCGGTTCCGGCTGCAACAACGCATGTGGCGGTGCACGTGGCCGCGCGGCCGTATCTTAAGAGCGATCTGCGTCGGTGGCTCATAGCTTTGGGCGTACTGTGTGTTCTCGGCGCTTCACTTTGCGTTGAAGCGATAGAGCACTTATGTCACTTCGTTCGCTGCTGCTGCCGCGTTTCCTCACGCCAGCGTTTTGAGAGCTAGTTACCACGGTGATGGAGTGAGATGTTTGCTTGAGCGCGTGACACCATAGTTGTTTATTTAGTATGCTTGGCTATGTCTGCAAGATTTTAAGGCCCATAAAACTACTAACTTGCAATCGCAATCGATTCTTTGCCTTTCGGGCGAAACTGCGATTTTTTTCTGCTTCCCGGTTATGCAATAATCCACCGTTTTATCTAGTTCCATTGCCTCAGTGCATATCGTGGAGACATGCGCAGGATTTTAGCGCACTAGAACGAACGGTATAGCAGACTTTCATGGTTGCTTTACGCACCGCTGCGTTTTTTTATATCGAATGTCGACTGATTTCGGAGGCAATGTATGTGGTCTTGCTTTACTACCCAGCTTTTAGGCCCACGTTCCTGCAATGAGCACCGCAGCGAAAGATGAAAAAGAGTGTGATATCAAAAATGCCAGCAGCTGTCATGCGCACCCACACCCAGCCGCTCGATGCGTCCTCGTAACTGGTCTCAGCTGGACCAGTTTACTATCCTACTATCGTCTGCTCGCGTCAGTTGTCGCTCGAGCTTGTTTGGTTTGCTTGGTTTCGTCTCGTTGGCGGTTTTTTCGATTTTTATGGTTTGCGATTGTTCTGTAAGCTGCTTGTTTGCGCGACGCCAATTGTGTAGTACTTTATGGAAGCCACGCGGCACGAGCGATTACAATGGAACCTTTGATGAGTGATGTATAAAAACGGATGCGCTTGACCCGCAGATGATTTTATACGATCGACGTCTTTAGTACATGTCTGTCTCAAATTCTCCCTCAATATATCGCGAAATAACACTATAGAGTTGTGCTCAAGTTTCAAGTTAGGCAGTACCGTAATTGTCGGTGAATTGCTTTTTCACGCAGCGTCGTTCCTCAGGATAGAGCTCAGTCTCGTGCAATATCCGTGTCAAGAATGCACTAAACGAAGTGAGGATTTACCCCAACCAAATTTTCCATATCAAATTTAAGAGGCAGACAACGTGAGATACCAATTCCACAAAACAAGCACCTACATGTTATATGTACCGTTTTCTTGTTGACGTATCCATAATTGAAGTGGCACTTCTTTGAGTCCTGTAATGTTCTGTTTTCTCAGAGCACTACATACGGACAAGATGCACACACAGCGCTGTATGTCTGCATCATATTGTTCATGTCTAATGCGCTGGGAAAACATTAATTATGCAATTCCTACTATTCTAGCGCTCAACCTTCGTATCCTCTGAGCAGATCCACTTGCGTCTATTCTCCACCAGCGCAGCCAACAAAACAACAGCATAAAAGGCTGATAACGACCGTGTTTGCCATCCATCAAAACTCTGCAGATCTAACGCACTTATTTTATTCTATGTCCAATAAAGGTTTAGCGAAATGGTAAATATATAATATAGAATTACATCAAATGTGCACATTTCTGCTTGTTTTCAATCTATACGTGTTCTGTAATCTGATGCAATATTTACGCTTAGGTAGCGCGTAGGTCACATCAATTTTGTGAAATGTTTGCGATTATGAAGTACTGTTCGCAAGACGTGTGCGAACATGAAAACATCAGTTCTGGAGAAATTAAACTTTGGGACGTCGACATAGCGATCTCAAGACTACGAAGGCGATGTCCGATACTCCTGAAAGGAAGAGTAGTTATGCGAGGTGTATAGGGGCACAAAGAAATAGGGCACATTAATAAAGTGTGTCTAAAGCTTCTATGACATCGTGTTAGAATGGTGTATACCCTAAAACAAATCTATCAAAGTTGAAGGAAAAATTGGCCGCCACCTGTCTGCTGTGAACAGGGGTGCAAGCGAAGCTCGGGATCCGCGGCTCTTCGCTGTCGTAGCGCTTCGGCTTCTCGCTACCTCACGACAAGGTCGGCACGTCGACGAGCCCTTTCTCGGGCGATTTCCCGGCAACGTTCATCAACCGCCTCCTATTCTTCACCCGAACGCACTATGCATGGCCCACTCATGGTCCTTCTACGCAGCCTGCGTTTCGACAAAACGAATAAAGTGGGGCCTCGTCATCTGACTGCCGGGCCTGAACTGGAGGGAAACGGTGGGCGCCGAGGCGAGTGGACACGTGACCTCACCCTTTCAATTCTCCTCCTCCGGAGGGAGGGAACATCTGTGATTGGCTCACGCTTTGCGCAGTGTCTGCTTCTTCAGGCATATAAAGTCCCGCTTTATAGGGTCCGTATGATGAACCGACAGTGTCTGCAAAGGAATAATGTGATAAACATACGATGCAGACCGAGTGGTTACAAATGTAGAGGCAGATAAATAACTGTCTTTTGAGCGTTTGCAGATGTATCGGGATTCTGGAAATGTACTAATTTTGTAGGGAGACTTCAATTTTGTTTGCCGTGTGGTATACCGTGTAAAATGTTTGCCAGTGTGAGATAAAAGTGCGGAGGTCGTGAATATATTTGTTCATGACCACCACAACTCAGAAGATATCGGAAGTGTTGCAACTGATATTACGCGTCCGCAATTCACGCATCTTGAAAGCAGTAGCCATGCATGACTCGACAGCTGTACGCGTCCTGTTATTGCCTCGTTGGTAAAAAGGAAAACTGCTTTAGGTGGGTACTTTGGAAACTTAATACAATATTGCTGGAGGATGAGGGTTTCATTAAGGATGTAGATGAAAAGCTACCGAAGCTACTCGCAGTGCAATTTTTAAGCGTCGGTGTACAGTGGGAGGATATTAAGGAAGTAGTAAAAAAGAAAGCCAACTAAAGATGTGACACATTGCGGTATGAAGACAAACGAAACGAAACCTTCCCTCGAAAGCAACTTGGAGTTTCTTACGGGTATAGAATGCCTCCAACCAGGTACTCATACCAACAAATTGCCAAGCATAACAATTCAGTTGAAAAGATTGATGTAGACAAGTACACAGTGGCGGTTATTCGTTCACGGGCTGAGAAGCTGTGGGCCGGGTAAACGCCCACAAAACGTGAGTTATCGGACTAAAAAACGATATGCTTCTAATAAGGAAATACGACAAATAAGAAGCGGGCATGACGGTTCGACGTGCGGTAATGTTGTCGAACGCGTCGTGGCGGATTATTTCAATAAATTGCTCAGTCAGCCACGCACCGTTATAGGGGGCTTTAAAGCAGAATTTGTCGTTAGTGCGTGAGCTGGATGAAGAACGTGTCTGGAACAGCCGATTTCCGCGAAAAAAATGGAGGATGGAATAGATGCACTACCTGTTGGTAAGGCACCTGGCCCTGACGGCCTAGGAGTAGGCATTGTTTAAAACATTCAAAACAATATTAGCCTAGATTCTGCTCAGTTATCGCCGAATCGTATCAGGAAAAACATAAACCACTGTGCTTCACATCTTAGCAGATCGTTCTCATCCCAAGAACTGAGGCACTTGAAAAACGTCCGTTAGTGGGGTTTTATCGCCCGATAAGCCTTACCAACGTCGACTGTAATATATTTATGAAGCTGTTGGCCAAACGATTGCCGGGTCTGATAACGAGGCTGGTGGGCACGCATGTTCTGCCTTCGCTAACATTGCCGATGAGCAGTACCGAGACCTATCGCTGCGAGCACTCATCGAGCGTCTGCGCTCTACACCTACCGATGCATCCGTTCGCCGATATGTCGTCCAGGGCGGCATTCTGTACCTAAGGAACTTCCTCCCTGACGGATCTGATCTTCTTCTTGTCGTGCCAAAACATCTACGACAGACTGTGCTGTTTGATATGCATGACGCACCCACTGTACGACATCTTGGGGTAACCCGTACGTACGACCGCGTCCGCCGCCGCTTCTATTGACCTGGTCTTGCTCGCTCCGTCCGACGCCATGTTGCTGCCTGTGATCAGCACAGCAGATCAGCAACTGCCTGCGTCAGCAAACACCTCAGGTGCCACCTGCCGGTGATCTCCAGCCGATCACCGTCCCTGTGGAACCGTTCTTTTGTGTTGGATTAGACCTTCTCGGTCCCTTTCCCACGTCGTCCTCTGGGAACAAATGGGTAGCCGTCGCAACTGATTACGCCACCCGATACGCTATCACGCAGTCTCTCTCTATCAGTTGCGCCACTGACATCGCGGACTTTCTTTTGCGTGACATTATCTTGCTTCATGGCACCCCGCGACAGCTGCTTACTGACCGTGGTCGTAACTTCCTCTTGAAAGTTATCGCCGAAATTGTGCCTTCCTGCTCCATTCAACACAAGCTGACTACCTCATACCATCCTCAAACCAATAGTCTGACAGAGCGGTTAAACCGTACTCTTACCGATATGCTGTCCAAGTACGTTTCCAAAGACCACCACGACTGGGACATTGCCCTTCCTTATGTAACATTTGCGTACAATTCTTCCCGGCATGACACCGCCGGATTTTCTCCATTTTTTCTACTGTACGGTCGCGAACCCACCTTGCCCCTAGACACGGCACTTCCTCCTGCGGCGATCTCAACAAGCGAGTATGCGCGCGACGCTATTGCCCTCGACGACCATGCATGCCAGCTTGCCCGTACTCGACTGACGGCCTGGCAAACCGCTCAGCAGCGTCAGTACAACGCCCGCCACCATGACGTACAGTTTTCGCCTGGTGCGCTCGAGCTCCTGTGGTCGCTCTCTCGTCACGTCGGACTTTGAGAGAAGCTCCTTTTGCGATGCACAGGGCCCTACCGCGTGCTGGGCAAGGGGATGCCTGTGACGTACGAAATTGCTCCTGTGCGTTCAACCTCGTCCATTACTCTGGGATCTAGTGATGTTGTACACGTCAGTAGGCTCAAGACCTACTACACTCCTCCGAGTCTGGCGTTTAGTCGCTCCGCGACGGTGCTTTTACCGCCAGGGGTAGTGCTACGGAACAGTATTTGCCATCACAAAGAGGCGAGCAGGGTGAAGACGACGACGATTAGAGGCTAGCGCGGGCTGTTGCCTCTTGGCCAAGTACGGCGTATTTCCTTGTAAATATACTTATATATAGATTTTCGACTGCGTCTTCCTACGTAACAATATTTATGAAGCTGTTGGGCAAACAATTGCCGGGTCTGATAAGGAGGCTAATTGGCACGCATCAGACCTGTGGTATAAAGGGTTGAAGCATCGCCACAAACTTACACGTAGCTCGAAATGAGCTACATGTTGTGGTGTATTTGGGCACCGAGTGACTCCGGTGCAATTAGATCTCGCTAAGGCCTTCAACAGCGTTTCCCACGATCCTCTCTTCGCCATATTAGAGCATTCCAACGTAGGAACCGTAATAAGAGACGGTGCCAGGATGGCGTATGCTAACTGCTCAACACGCGTGACCTTAAACGGGGACCTGGCTGACAGCAAGTGCGGGCTTTTGTTAGGCACGAATGTCCACTGTCGGACCTGCTGTTCGCGGCCAACCTTGAGCCTCTGTGCAAGGCCGCCGAGAATAATGAACATATAACTGGTGTTAGGTTACAGTCAACACATATAAGAATTTTGGCGTATGTCGATGACATCGCCATATTTTAATCAAATAGAGATATTACTTGTCAGGCCGTAGATATAGGTCAAACGTTCTGCAAATACACCAGGGCGCAAATAAATTGGGATAACAGTTATGGATTCTGGCATGGGGGGTGTATGGGATAAAACGCCGGACAACTTCTCTCGACTTCGGTGGTCAGCCCCTGCAACAACGTATCTAGGCATGCCTCCCGATACTTATCCCAACCAGGAGCCGAAGTGGAAGACACAATGGACGAGAGCACAGGAAAAAGGCTAAATCATGGCAAGGGCGACAGCTGTACATGTTCTCGCGTGCCACAGTCTGTAAGCTATATCAGACCACCGCGATGTGGTATGCTCTGCTGTGTGCGTCGCGGATCAAGATCCAAAAAATTCACACTGTTTTCACAATTTTCATATGGGCGTCGACTTGAGGAACGAAGCAGCCGCACAAACTTTCTCTTGCCCGTAAAGAAAGGAGACCTTGGATTGGCACATTTCTTTGTGCGACAAGTTGTGTGGCGCTTTGTGTACCTTCGCGATCAGAATTTGTTCCTTGTACTTCCTTGAATCTGTGCAAGTGCTTTTATGTCTTCACATTCCAGGATTTGTACGCACGTGTGAAGCAATCCATGGTGCCGTTAAAGGTTACCTACGAGACGTCGTGCATGCGTACAGAATGTTGGATGTGCGGTTTTCAATGCAGCATCTCACCACTATTACTAGGAAAAAACTGCATACGGACCCAATAGACACTATGCTCCCTGTACAGATTTACCGTATGTCACACCGTGGATGAGCAGATGTCATATAAGGGTTAAAAGAATGCCTGCACACCCTTCAGTTAAAACTTTTTTTCTTTACGCTACACACTAATACATTATCAGTTCTCGACAGGAAAGTACCGAGCGCAGCGTTTTCAAGAAAGGAAACGCAAGCAAGGCAGATGACGGTTGTTGATGTGTAGCAAGATACGACCGAAAGGGTGTACATTTGTTGAGTGTAGTCGCATTTAACTCCCGCCCACATCTCTCCCGTATGTCATCTGCTCAAGCACCCGATCCAGACGCTCAAACTTCATTTGCCGAATATCAGTGTGTATAAAAGTTTGTAGCTTGCCTCAGCACCGCTTCAGACTCACGCATCAAGCTAGCTGAAGACCATCACGTTTGGTAAATGTTCAAAGCACAAGCTGGTTACATTGCAATACGCCCAAGCTACTTCATGAGCACTATATCCACCTTATGTCTGTTGCACAAGGGTAGCGAACCAATTATCACGCATATCTATTCACCTTGACATTCTCTGGGATTTGCGTGTGCATATCGTGGCAAAGCGTTTCTTCGAAGAAAAAAACCCAGTGCCCTTCCATTCTGTGAAGGATGACCAGCGAAGCTGTGTATGTGGGCTTCTTAATCGCGAACTGCACCTCCGCGGCAAGTCGGCCCGGCATTTCACTATCTTCGGGATCGTCCCACGTATGGGGAGTGTTTAACGCCTGCTTCACTTGCGCTGCATACCGGCCCGGTGTTGCACTATCTTCGGGATTGGCCCACGTATGGGGAGGGCCTAATGCCTGCGTGCCCTAAGCACCCGCAGGGGTGTCTGCGTCAGCAGGCGTTAGGTGTGTTGCTACACCACGTGCCCGAGCGCAGGAGGGTTGGACCCTCCCACGTGTAGCTGTGTGCGGCTTAGTCATGTCTGAGGAAAGGAGGATCCTAGTGGTTGAGCTGATGCCGGGTTTTCGGACCTTTAAGGTCCCCCGGAAGAGACAACACACCCCTTCGGCCTCACATGCACCTCCAGACTGACTTACCTGGAATAAATTGGCAGTCGCATTTTCGTGTTCGCCTCTTGAATCTTTTTGCTTTCACTCTCACTTTTTACCATTTTGCCTGTCTTCTATTCATTTCTTTTACCTTCCTATTTTCTGGGTGGCAAGGGTTAACCTTGTGTAATACATCCAGGCCATGAAAAAGTCCACTTGTCACAACGTTGGCTCCCGCTTTTGCCTTCTGCTCGTTTTGGTCATATCCTGTCTTGGATATATATATATATATATATATATATATATATATATATATATATATATATATATATATATATATATATATATATATATATATATATATATATATATATATATAGAATATGTTTATAGCGGGAACGTGCCGCTAGCGTACGCATCATAGAATAGGATAATCCTGTGACAATCCGGACAGGCCACCATTGGAATCTGAACCTGGCAATGTTTAACGCTGGAAGTTATCTAGTGAGGCGATTCTAGCAGTGCTATTGGAGGAATTAGAGGGCAGTAAATGGTATATAATAGGGCTCAGTGAAGTTAGGACAAATGAAGCATATACAGTGCTCAAAAGCGGGCACGTCCTGTGCTACCGGGGCGTAGCGGAGAGGCGAGAACTAGGAGTCGGGTTCCTCATTAATAAGAATATAGCTGGTAACGTACAGGAATTCTATAGCATGAACGAGAGGGTGGCATGTCTTGTTCTGAACCTTAATAAGAGGTACAAATTGAAGGTTGTACAGCTGTACGCCCCTAGATGCAGTCATGATGACCAGGAAGTCGAAAGCTTCTATGAAGACGTGGAATCGGTGATGGGTAAGGTCAAAACAAAATACACTGTACTAATGGGCGACTTCAATGCCAAGGTATGCAAGAAGTAGGCTGGAGACAAGGCAGTGGGGGAATATGGCATAGGCACTAGGAATAGCAGGGGAGAGTTATTAGTAGACTTTGCAGAACAGAATAAGATGCGAATAATGAATACCTTCTTCCGCAAGCGGGATAGCCGAAAGTGGACGTGGAGGAGCCCGAATGACGAGACTAGAAAAGAAATAGTCACACACATCATCATCATCATCATACCTGGCCGCAAAAGTATAAAAGGTAACGTAGCTGCTGACAAAAACTCTACGTCAGTAAGTTTCAGAGACAGATCGAAATGTCCCCATCTCTGCCACAGACATTAGTGTTTTCTACGTCGTAAACTGAGGAAACACTGGCAAGGAGAGTGGGATACCCAAACATTGAATAAGCTACACATAATAAAACCTAAACTAGGGACTTGGATAAGTGAGAAAACTGCACGGTGCCAGGAAATACTCGTTTCCCGATTAAGAATAGGACACACTTACGGTACTCGCTCTTAGCTCTTGATTGGAGGAATTCTCCGACATGTAGTAAGTGTGGCAATAACCTCACGGTGCTCAATATTCTTATTCAATGCACTGCAATAGAAGCAGAGAGGAAAAAGTATCTCCCTTGTGCGCATCCCAAAAATACATCTGTTCTCGGTATTGTAGGTAAATATGAACTAATGTCAGAGGGTAAGTACCGTCATTCAGTGGAACAAATTATACCTAACTTATCAATCTCGTGCATTTAAAAAAAAACATGCGTTATAGATTTGGCGTTCTAAATAATACACTACGCAGGTAACTCGTCTTTAAGTGATAAGTATTTTTCGTGAATTTTTCAAGGCATTTGGAGGAGGCGAAGAGGCGCAAGAAGCACACCCATTCCGCTTCCAAAAAGAAACCCACGCTTCCGAGTTTTCCTTTGTATCTGTATAAAGATAGGTGGAAATCGCTTCTGTATATTTGCATTTAAAGGCACATTTCCTAATGAAATTCATTTGAAATTTGCAGCACGAGCACCGACTGTTCGAATTAAAAAGCAGGTAGGTATGTTGCTTCTTCCAAAAGGTAACGAGTAAAAAAATTCATCTGTGATTCACGCTTGTTGCGTGCAATGTTTGCAAGTATGGAGACAAGCATTTCATGCGTAGGTAATGAATTATGAATGACGGGCGAGCTGAAGATTCACGACATGCTCGTCCACTTCGTCGCGTTCTTCTTCAATAGCCTCGTATGCGTGCGACAGTTCGGTTACTGCTCGAAGCAATACAACAATCTCGTCCTCCGAAGCCACCATCTTGTTCAAGCAGGCGATGGAGCAGACGACACTGAGTGAACGACAGCGTCGGCACGCTAGCGTCTACTGCCGGCTGTACAATTTTGCGAGGCTCGAATGGCCTCGGCCGCCTTGGGCTGCCTGAGACTTGCCGGAGACTTTTGTCCCACGGGACCACAATGCCAACATGACGTAATTTCCTTTCAGAGAGCTGCAGTCTGGCTACCCGAACAACGAAAATCGGAGGGCTCATTGCCAAGCCCCGCGTGACGAAAGCGGCCCCGTCAAAATTACCGCGGCTTACTTAGGCTTGTACGGGAGTGTTCCCGTTAGATTATACGGTAGCATGACGTAACGGACCAAGATGCGGGGAATTATGCTATCTAGGAGGCGCTAGTCAACAGTCTCAACGGGCTCGCTTGCCTTTGAGGAGTTCATAAATCGAAGGACCGGTAAGTGGCGTTCAATTGGTCATTTATGCTTTCGCATTCCCAACTGATAAGAAGCGCATAGGTGTCCTCGAAGTTTTTTCGATTCACGTTTTCTAGGACTATACAAATATAACAATTCCCTTCTAATGCACTGTGACGGTGTAATTATGTGTTCGATAGTTCATCCGTACTGAACAGTATAGAAGAAAAATAAGTAAATCATCATTGAAACATAGCATTTCCACAAAAATATATATTGGGAGTTGCAGGCGCGCCCAAACTGAACTAAATGAGGTACAAACAATTTTCACGCGGTCTCTCAAAGAGGCCGCTCTGATGAAGAAAAATTTGCAGCGATTGCTAAATAATTTCAGCGAGATACTCCGTACTTGTCATCTACGAAACTGTAAGCTCCTGTAAGTTCCAAAACCAGTATAATTTAGACTTATTTTGATGCTTCTATGTTTCGGTGTTTTATATTTTCGCAGGAAGTGATGGAACGACCACAGGTTTCGAACGCTTTTCTGGACGACGGTTTTTACATGGAGCTCCTGAACTCGGAAGTAGAGGATGTATCTGCACTAGCTAGAAGCCTAGTGGACTTCGGAACAGAGGACAGCGTGTCGAGCCTGCCACTACCTGTACACTGCACCGACAGCCAGACGAGAACCTGCCGCCTTCTCAAGCAGCTTCCAGCACTGAATGAACTGCTGTACTACATAGGGGCTGAATTGACTGAAGTCGCGCCGGGAAGAATTGCTGTCCGCTGCTACACAAGCTTCAACAATAATGAACAAATCAAGAGAGACCACCACATGGTGACAGCGATCATACTCCTCCACTGCATCGTCACTAGGCACCGCTGCGTCGACATACTTGAGGTATGCTTACAAGATGATTGTTACGTTGAGGTTCCCGCACATAATATAAAGAACGTTGACCCTGTAATTCCAACACAGTGATTCACATCATGCAATATACAGAGCAAATAGTTCATCAGTATTCCTTTCCACTGAGAGTTCGTCTCTACAGGAAAGAAGTTACCTACCGAACAGCGCAATATAGCAAATAAATATTTAGAATCTTGTTTTCTGAGCTCTCCGCAACAAACGTCGTTACAGCTTGTTAGCAGTCGTACTATCGGTTCTTGGTTAAATTTCTTTTCCATAAGGTGATGACTAACGATGCCACAATCTCACTGCAGCCATTGAAAGAATATATCATGCCATCGCCAATGACGCTGCTCGAGGTGCCCAGGCTGGAGCACCGACACCCCTTATACATTTATCGAGAGTAAACGCTGCAAAAGAGATTCGCAATCTCGCTCTCGCCATCGCGTTTGTTTACTGGCCATCGCTTAAACAGCCTCGACCAATCACTGACGCTTACATTACCGGCAAACCTTTCACGAAGTGACGCAACACTGCTGTGTCGGCTGTGTGTATGAGTAGCATTCGCTGACTCCTACAACTGTCGTATTGGAACGGCAGACTCGCCGATGTGCGCTAAGTGCAAGTGGGAGGAGATCATAACTCATCTTCTGTGCCACTGTTCACGCATGGATGACCAACGTCAGACTCTCCTGTGAACTGTGACCTTGACCAGGCAAGACGATAGGGCATTTGCAGAAGCAAAGGGCTTGGGAGCCTGGCTTCACATTTGATTAGCCCAGAAAGCCACTCGAGTGATTCTTCAGTACCTGAAGGCAACGGACGAGTGTCGGACTGCAGACGTGCTGCACCCAACTTCGCGTATGCGGAAGTGTGGTTGCTGATTTCCTCTCTCCTTCACTCCCCCGCCCTCCTCCCCACGCGTAAGCTGGCAAACTGGACTGTCTAGTTACCTTCCCTACTTTTTCTTGCTGCCTTCTATTACTACCTACCTTCCTTAAATCAGAATCTTGGGAGGCCAAAGTCAGCTTGCCGAAAATATACGTTGGGCATTATGAGGTTATGAACCATGCCTGGTAATGCTGGATATTATGCACACTTTCTGCATATAGATGCATGTAGATATAGATATAAAGGAGAACTTCATGCTAATCTCATGTCCTTTATATGCACCCTTTTCCTCTTAACCCATACATGTGTGTCCTAACCGTAGTCCATGCTTTTTGTTACTCAACACTCCCCACAATGTTATAGAAAAGCTTGAGGCTCCTAGCCAGCATTTATGAGGTGAATAATTATTGTCTGTACAAGCTGTGGTAAGTGTGTATTCGGTTGTTTCCTTGTGACGAAAGGTGCAACGTCGCGGACGCGCGGAATTTGAGAAGGGCGCTATGCCACTTCAGAAAAAGATAACAATATTGATCTAAATATAATTGTTTCTTGCTGAGACCATGATTACTTGTTTTTAAAAGATGAGATGCTTATACGACGGGGTACCTGTGCTGTGTAATAAAAAATTCGCCACATGCGGCGCGTCAAAAAGCGGCGTCCTATATATAGCACACTAGGCCAATTGGGTGAGATTTCGAGAGCATATAGTAATGGGTTTGCCGGATATGTTATGCAAATATACTAACGTAACGACGAATGCTTGTGTGTCACATAAACTACGTCGTTCCTTATTCTAAGGAGAGAATAGATTCCATGCTCAGGCTGTTGCAAACAAGGCTCCACAATGGCATGAAGACAATTTTGGACTAAACTGGCATTGTTGATCAGCTACCCTTATCCTTCTAGATTATTCGGTTCTAAAGTCACGCTGCGGCAATAAGTGATGAACAAATCGGACACCGATACAGCGCAAACATAAGCGACTTGCCGGACAGAAGGTTTTTTGGTGAAGCAGTAGGCGAAACTTTGTATGCAGTGACGGTAACTAGGTTATCATTGAGCCACCAGCGCAATGTGGAAAATTTTGTAGAAACTGACCACAAGCGTGATCTGAACGCGTTTTTCTATCACCCAGTCCTGAGGCACGCCAAATTGCGAAGCAGCCCTGACTGTAGCAGATATTTTGGAAAATATTTTCGCCAATGAAATGTCCACCTTTTTTGTAGATAGGGCGAAGTGCAATGCACTGCAACAAAATCAATGCGCACACAATTCATGGGATACAATGAAGTGCTTTGAGGCGCTCTCTTGTTGGCGTGCCTTTCCTAGACTGATAAGTACCGCTGAAACCTTATTCATTCAAGTAATTTTCAGAGCATGGCTGCCAGCTTTTCATTACCGAGATCTTTATGAATCTGTTTGGTAGCGGTTACAATGATACACCATTACCTGATTCAGTAGCGCATAAGGCTCCCGATGTCAAAAACAAACAAGTGGTAATGAGACAGAGAAAATATTGCGAAATTCATGGAAAAAGTAAGAACATTTTATAATCCGCGGATACATCCCTAACATCGTAAATTTGAGACACTTTACCAAATCATTGCAGTATACTGCACTCTATACAAGAAAAAGCTGGTATTGTTGGCTGCTTATTTTACCTTGTGTGTGTCAACAATGCGTTTTTAGCTGTCCAGGATGTGTGATAAATCTGACTTGCTTGAGTTGCAACGGTCACTAGCAGTCTCATACCAGAAGGCTTATCGCAATAAGTCGTTGCATGAAAAGTGGCAACAGAATTTGTAGAAAACAGAAAATTGATTTTGCCCATTCGCGAGCGCTTGACTTCACATGCAAAATATTTATTTTCACTGCCGTAATAAAACTAGCATGCATAGTAAAAATTCTGACCAGAGAATTTGTAAGAATTGTTGTATATTTTATACGCCTGATGAGGACGACATTGTCCTATATTTAGGACGGCAGAAGACCGGCAGTTACAGCAACAAATTATTACGAAAGAATGTTGTTTAGCATTCAAAGGCGTCAGAAACGCTTTCGATCAAAATGTACTAAATAATTATTCGCTATTTCGCCGGAAAGGCGAAGCGCCGATTGCGATAGCAAATTAGTAGATGACTGTATGAAGTAACGATAGCAGATTTATCGGCCGTATAAACTTATAAATATTCGCTTACTAACTGAATTAACAATAGAATACGTAAGCGTGACTCAACGAGGACGTAGAAAGACAGAGACAGCGCTGTCTTTGTGTGTCTGCTTCTTTCTACGTCCCTCTTCAGTCGCGCTTACACATTCTATAATTGATTCAAGCTAACTAACCCGTCAACGTGATTTAACCAAATTAACCAGCACGGCGTCACGCGCGCACAGGTAGACATGAGCACACATCACTCGATGACAACGGAAACTGTCAGTGAAAACGCCAGACTTAGGAATCGCGGCAGCAATAAGCGAATAGACATTCATTCATGTCTCGCTTCAGCACGTACGAAACGTCGAATGCACAGCGCATACGAAGCTATCAGCACTACGGGCATTCTGCAAAGCTCGCAGATAGCATTGAAGATGACGCCCACGCTGGCGTGCCCATTAGCCACGTCGCAGATCGCTTTCTCGACACGAGCACTGGCAATGCGTCCCTATGGCGTGAGCGAAAGCGTCTACTACGGCGTCCGCGATTCGCGGGGTCAACGCGGCAGTAGACGCCGCGGTTGTCTCCACTCTGTGCGGAGCGGCGGACGAGAAGCACATCGAGGCACAATAGCAGCCGCCGGAGAAGAACGCCCCTCCTCCCTCGCCTCACCCCCCTGCCTCGCGAGCCACAGTAGAGAGCACACATGCGAGCCGCGTTTTTCGCTCGCGCATGCGAGATTGCACCATGTTCGCCGGCTCACCCTCACACGCTTTCACTCATACGGAGCCTCACGGTGACGGCAGAAATACGCCTTGAGTGTCGATATAATTACAAATAAAATTTAACTCGGCAAAGTTTAGGCATATTCTCGAGCTGCTTATTACCCATCTCACATTGCCAATACTCGTGGTTAGGCTTTGGTGTTTCTCATTAAGTTGACAACATTTGAGATACTCGACTTATCGCATCCTCGGTCATTACCTTTGCGTGATATCTTGCATGATTCAACGGTAACTTCGCCATGGTAGATCAGGGTATACAGCATATATGATACTGCGACGAAGACTTCAATCAATCGCATTAAAGTGTGGCTAGCTTGTGTTGTGGTCAGCTAGTGGCCATGCCATTCTGCTGCGGAGCACGACGTCACGGGTTCAAGTCCCGACTTTTTAACTCTTTAAATCTGAACTTCGACGTTAATCCGGCCCATTTTGCTTTCTGAAATGCTAACGGAAAAAGAAATGCAAAAAAAGGGCCAGGTCCCGCGCACTGTGGGAATCGGTTTTATGCGAAGCAATGTGCTGGTACCTGATTACCCAGTATTGCTTCTGCAAAGCGTTACCAGGCGGACCAACGTGTTGCTGTAAATCCAGTTGCTGTGTGTGTGTATCGCAGACGAACGAGTGTATGACGTCTACAGCACGACGACGATCACGTTGAAGACGATCGTATGACGGCAATGGCACGATTTCTGCGGTAGACATTAACGCAAATTTAAACTTGCGAGTAGTTGGGTTGGACACCGGGACTCAATGGGAGTTAGGGCGAGACTGTGACGCGATTTGCAACTGAGTGCTCTACAGTCGTGCGTGGCCGTGTGTATGTCATGTGGTGTATGTGAACACAACGATGGTGCTTGTACTGCGGGGAAGAATTAAAGCGTACTTAACTTGGCATGATGAAGCCGGCACGGCATCGCACAGCTTTTACATATCCTTGTCTACTACGAGGAGAGTACTGGGGTATGTGGCCGATCGCGGAGATAGTACAGAATAGCAAAGCACCCTAAAGCGTCTTATGTCACGAAGAAACAAGAGACAGGGCATAGGGACTCACTAGCAAAATGTTTCAAAGAGTTGTCAGGCTTTTGGCAGAGATATGTGCGTGCGATTGTGGTTTGTGGTTAGTTGTGGACTGTTGCTCTGGATGAGCTTCAATTCCACTATCGGTCACACCGTAATTTTCTTTTCATTAAAGCGAGGTAAGACATAAATCTACCTACCTACCTACAGAAATGTGGCTAGGATAAGGTAAGAAATCGTTTGCGTCGGATATCTCCACAAGCTTATCTCGTTTATTTTATTCAATACATAGCTGTGCCATGTCGTAGTTAAGTTCGAATGCCGAAGGCAGTATATGTTCATCGCATGTGAACTGTGTCTGTTACGGTTGCCTGCCCCTGTCCACCGTTGTCGGTCACTTACTGCAGCATATTTTTTAGTTACTTCTTTGGTCTGGACCCATAAACCTTTGAGACGAAGAAGAGAGCAAACTGGAAATAGCCACCAGTAGGGACACTACTCGTGTCGGCTCTAGAAGACGAAAGGTACATAGAAAAATAATAGCGACTGAAGAACAGGAGAAGAAATTGGAGGGAGTATAAATACCGTAAAATGAGAGGGATAGGTGAGGATGTGAAGAATGCAAGCGTGAAACATGCATGGTCGTTATCAACTCAGGAGGCGTCGCTTACGTGCGGCAAATGATTTGCATATGAGCACACTAATTGGAGCAAGATGGGAGAATATAATCGGGTTTCAATATTTGTCACAATGAAAACAAATTGATAGAATGGCTCTTTGCGCTTAACCAATATATGCCTAGTGTCCTACATGTAGTACAGTTCTTCCGTTGGCAGTACCTCCTAACATTTATTGTGTAGAAGCTTGCATTTGGCAGCCGGTATCTAGGAGGTCATCTCTTCTCTGTGCAAACTTTGGTAAGTGTGTGTTAAATCGTTTCTACGTAATGGGCCTCTGCAACATCGTGAATATTGGGACTTGGTGAAGGGCACCACCTCATGGCAAGAACGTTACCAATAAGAATTGAAATGTAATAGATTGTTGCCGATAACGTGACTACATGTCCATAAGGGACTAAATGTACGCACGGAAAACTGTCTATTCTCTGTATTCTCTGTATTTCGTGACTTGCAGTATTTCAAACAGCATAATCCTATACGTAGGACACTAGGCAGATTAGGTGCGGTTTCGGGAACGTATAGTAATGGGGTATCAAACATCCTACCGCAGATAAACTAAAGCAACCGTGATTTGTTTCGGTCCTTTTAGGAGGGCAGATATTTTTGATCACGCTATTGCAAAGAAAAACCGCCCGCCCACCAAAGACTGAAGATAATTTTCAACCACATTGACACTCGTGATGAGGTGCACTCAGCACTCTCCCTTATTCCGCCTGGAAGTACGCCGTGGTAGTAACAGACGAACAAAGCAGTAATGGATAGGCCACGGGCATGAACTATTCGCCGGACAGCACTGTTATGGGTAAAGAAGTAGGCAAAGCTTTGTAACGTTGTGACGACTTGCTTGTCACTGAACCACCAGTAAAATGCCAAAGTATGCAGAAAGTAGGTGCTAGCATGACCTGAACGTGTTTTCTGAGACCTAGTCCTGCAACACGCTAATGCATCAAGATGCATCTCTGTCTGGAATAGATACATTCACAGTTTTTCGTAGACGATGTGGTCACTTTTCTTGCGCAGAACGCCAACTGTTATGGCCAGTATTATAACATATACTTGGAATGTGCATGAAATGTGCTTTCAGGTGCTCTTTTTTGTGCGTGTTTCCTAAACTGCTGCAGTCTTGGTGAACTTTGTTGAAGCAATTTTAAAATTATGGGCGCAAGGTTTTCGTTACCGAGTTGTGACTTTGCTGCGATCGTATATCGCTGCAAATGCCACAGTACTACTGCAATCACGTCTAACGCTCAGTGGGGGGAGCCCACGCACGTGGTAATAAAAGACTGGATAGAAAGTTACTTAAATGTCGTGGTCAGGAGTCGACGCTTTTCAGAATCATCCGGTATAATCTAACAAGGGTGGAGTCCAGAGGCTTAACGAAACCACTGAATCATACTGCACCGTTAAAGAGCAAGAAGCGGTATTATTTGATACTTGCATGCCTTCTTTATTTGTGTGAATGCGTACTAACACTACCGCGTAGAAAGTGATGACGCTGACCTGCTCACATTGGAAGAGTCCATAGCAGCCATGTACGAAAAAAATTATATCTAAGTCATTGCATTCAGGCAGCCAACAATATTTGCTGAAAACACAACATTGACTGGCCCGATTGGAGAAAATTGTGATTCTACACGACAGGCGAACTATCTGCTGCCAGTGTTATAAGAAAACTACAGTTCGTTGTGAGAAATGTGACACCACACATCGAAATGAATAACTTACACCCTTTCACTCTAATAAGGAATGTATTTGCCTCGTGGCCTCAATGTTAGAGATGAGTCCCCGAAAGTCTTTCAACAAAGTTCTTTAAGCACAAATCCCCCTCGAGCACTGGACGATTAACACACGGCGCAAACACGCGCCGCGCTGGCACGAAGCACACTTTGTTGGCCTCCAGTGCCGCCAACTCACATCGTGGTTTTGGCACGTAAAACCCCGTGGTATAATTAATTTTAATTAGGTGTACCCAATACATAATGCATACATTCATACATTCAATACATACGTTCTTTCAAAGGGGCGTTCTCAAACTTTTTAATTATGCTATTGAGAAGATCAGGTAAACTGTGGCGCTCAACTGTTGCGCGTTTCGTAAGGTGAAGCCATAGCTCTTCATGGCTTTCGTACCTCCCGAGCTTTTTCTTCCTTAGGAGCGCTTTACACACACCATGGCCGAGTGGTCGCTTTGGCATTGCGCTGCTAAGCACGAGGTCGCCGGTTCGAATTCTGGCCGCGGCGGCCATATTTCGATGTGAGCTAAATACAACAATGCCCTTGGGTCGAGCATTGGCTGCACAGCAAAGGATCCCAGGCGGACAAAATAAATTCGGGGTCCTCTAATACGACGTGTCTTGTAATCATACCGGGATTTTGTCATGTAAAACTCGAGAATTGAATCTTTAACTTTACTTATTTCTTCGATTTCTCATTGATTTAGTTGCTATGCTCTAATTTTATGAGCTCTTCCTAAATGGGGAATAAATTACGTTCGAGAAGAATTGCGTGTGATCAACGATTTCGTTCATTTTAGACATATTTATTCGTTATGGCACATATATTAAGATTCTATTTATTAGTCATTTTCAATCTGCCAACCCAGTTCGTTCTTGTTTTTCTGGAAATTCCCTACAAATTTCGAACGTGTCTAGATATGGCAGTTCTTCAGGATACCTCACTCTTCATTTCTCGTGTTCCCATAGAAACTACAGCATCCAGTCACCACTGGCAAATCTCTTCTTCAACGCATCCAGTGATGTTTAACAAACCTTTTATAAAAACGCCCGACACCATATTGAAGGCTAAATTGAATGCTATATTGAATGAACACTAAAATTTACCTGTTCCCAGTTCGGAAATTATATTGCCATTGGAGTAGCGGTTCCGGCATTAAAAGAAATTTGGCGTTCTACACGTGTTCATACGAATAGGAAAATTGGAGTTAGCATTGTGTTACAGCTTCCTCTTAAGGGGCAGTTTCAGTCTGCGTCTCCTATCTAAGCTGATAAGAATGGAGAAATCGTTTTTGCTGGCAACCATTTCATTGTAATAAATTCTGTTAAATTTGAACGAGAAAACTATAATTTATTCACTACATAAGCAGCGCCGTCTGTACCTTTCTCGCGTCCTGTTATATTGCGTTGTTATTATTCAAGTTAAGACCGTCAATGTCTTGATAAATTAAAAGTTCTTGAATTTAAAGCGAAATTCATTATTTGTCCTTATTGGTCATCACTAAGCATTTTCAGTCATTTGTAACGAATTGCATTGGTTACAACTTGTCGTTAGACATATTGGTCATTTCGTAGTCGTTACTAGACATTACAAGTCATTTCAGTCATTATTAGTCATTACTGCTCACTACTAAGCATTCTTAGTCATTTGTAGTCAATCGTGGTCATTAGAAGCCGCCGTTAAACATGTTGGTCATGTCATAGTCATCAATAGACATTACAAGTCACTTCAGTCATTATTAGTCATTACTCAGCATTACTAAGCATTTCTATTCATTTCTAATCAATTGTAGTCATTACAATACGTCGATAAACATATGGGTATTTTCGGAGTCTCTAGTAGTCATAAGTTATTAGTAGTCACGGTTAGTCATTACTAGTATTATTAACTTCTACCAATCTCTATTGTAACGCTATCCTTCACTAACTGTCACTCTCAATCGTTTTTAATTCCTTAATCTGTCTTTAAACTGTCTTGGTATGGCGTGATGACGCTTCGGCGGACACTCCGGCGGTCAGGTCTGCTGACACAAACTTCACCATGAGCCTAGACAGGCTTTCGTCTTACAATGCATGAAAGATAACCAGATGGAAAAAGGAGCTGGTGCTGACAAATTAGAACTGGAAGAAAGCCGAAGAGCAAATTCTTAAGCGCATAGCTGTACTACTATACGAGGTTGCCGTCAGGCTTAATAATGAACTATGATAAAAATGTAAGGGAGCTCTGTTGAAAGCAGCGGAAAAAAAACTTTAGAAGACGTCCAAATGCCAGACAATTGGCGACAAAGTAGAATGAATTCAAGTTATAAAGATAAGGGGGAAAATCTAGAATTTGCTTATATAGACGCTGACCACTACATCGGTAACACACAGGTTAGCAATGCAGGCTATCAAATCAAAGCTGCAAGCATAGGCAGAGCATAATGGCATATTGGGAGAACTTCAGGATGGCTTCAGAGGCGGTAGGCGTCTGGATGACAGGTTATTTGTCCTTATTCAGTCTATTGAAATATTCTGAGTACAAAGAAGGCCGTTATGTGTGGTTTTTTAGACATTACAGGATCATGTGAACATTTTGTGCGATATTCTGGAAGGGGAAAGCTTAGGTGACGATTATATACAGATTTTGAGATATTTACCTGAAAAATACAGTTTGTGTTGAATAGGAGCGAGGAGAAAGTTGATATCAACAAGGGACTGATGCAGGGGTGCGCTTTATCCCCACTGCTGTTTACGATGTACATGATGTGGGCGGAAAGAGCGCTAGAAGGAGGTTATACTGCGTTTAATCTCTTATACAAACAGGCGGGTAAAGTAGTCGAACAGCAACTTCCAGGTTAGCTTTATGTGTTCATAGCTAAGAAGCATAGTGATGTGCAGCGTTTGGCTTATATCTGTGGACAGCAAGGCGATAAGTTACGTCTGAAATTTAGCGTTCAGAAATGTGGTGTTGTGGTATTGAATAAAAACAACGAACATACAGTGACAATAGAGGGCCAGGAAATGCCCCGCGGTAAAGAATATAAATACGTTGTTATATGCCTAAAAGATGGCAATAGATATATGGAAACACAGGAAAAAACCAATAACAGTTAAGAGGAAGAGAAATGCGGCCATACTGAAACACAGGGCTATGGGGATACAATAGCTACGAGGTGCGCCGGAGTATGTGGAAAGGTGTAAGGGTTCCAGGACTTCTATTTCGAAACGCGATTGCTTCCTTGAAGTCTGGGCTAAAATCTTGACTCGATGACAACCAAAGGAAAGTGGGACGCCTCGCATTGGGCGCTCACTGGAAGATTACAAATGAAACTGTGCAGGGTGAAATGGTCTGGGCAAGTTTCGAAGGGATGGCAGCTCTAAGTAAAATTGATTTTAAGAACGACTGAGGAATATGGAAGTAAATGGGCTGGGAGAGTGTTCAGATATTTGTACAGGAAAAAACATTGATTCACAGTAGAGGAAAATAACTAGGAAGCTTGCCAGCAATTACGAGACGGGTATGGTGAGCAACAAAGAACGTCAAGCAGAAACTTGGAGAGGCTACGCCAATCTCATGTATGGCGGCAATGGAACATAAACTTGCTACGAGTAACTACATAAGAGCAAGAAATGAAATCTGGAAAGAAGCAATTTATGTTAGCTTAAAGGGAGATTCATTACTTGTCAAATAGAGATCAGGTTGCCTTTGAACATGCACTTATAAGCCGAGGTACAACAAGAAAGAAGGATGTGCTTGCTGTGGTAGAGCTATGGAAACAATGGAGCATGTTTTATTATAATGTGAAGATATCTGCCCAGCGGTCCATTTAGTCACCACTGGCCTCCTCGAAGCCGTTGGGTTCAGCGAGAGCATGGGGAAAGCAAACATGTACCCAGTAGATTAGTATAAGGCGATTGGAAGATTGGCGGAAGAAAAGGAGGGAAAGGAGAAATGATGGAGGGGTACAAAAACAATGTTCCCAAATGTGGTTCAGAAAGGTGTGTGAAGGGAAGTCATTGGGGTTATCTTTTCTTTCGTTTTTTTTTAACATAAGTGGGACATTAAGCTATATACTAACAAGAGCTTGGGGGTGCAACCTACGGCCACCATTCTAAAGGGGACGCTCAAAGGATACATACTGCTTGAGTAGCCGGCGGACCACTCACGTGGCAATGCTTGTACAAGATTGGCGATTGGCGTACCGTTGGACCATATACTGAAAACCACTCGATGATGTTCTGGCTGTATATGTTTGGGGCTGCGTATTGAGGAATGGAAAACATGGTCCCGTTGCCCCGACCAAGCGTTCCGGACTCGTGGTGCTACAAACCATCGGCTCTGCCGACATAGGGTCACCCGGTGTGTTACTGTTCCACCTTGCATTTTTATGCGGAATTTCTTGTAAGGAATTGTAAATACAAGTTTAATCTGTCTGCTTCTATCCACCTTAAGCTTCCAGTCAAACTATCGTCGCTATACTTAGAGGCAGTATTCTTCACTTGCGGATATTGTCTTTGGCGGTCTGTCTCGGACGCCCAAGTAGAAAAAGAATACTATCTATTTTTGAGATGGAGGGAGAAGCTGTTTACTTACTGAAATGCTACCAACAAACTTTCTAACCTTGAATAGGCCAATTGTGCTCTCTTCAATATCGAGGTAGAATGTGGCATTGTTTCGTTAGGAAAGGACAACGCTTGCATTAACTCTGCATTTGTCGTTGTTGCCGCTACTAGAACGTAGATGTTTCAACTGATGAATAATACAGATACCTCTACTGAAGGCGGGGGTTTACATAATATGTTAAATTACATATTGCATGTATTACATGTATTACATAATGTAAAATTAAATCACGTATAACCCCATAATTTAGTTTTACATAATGTGTTTTTTGTTGTTGTTGTCGCAGTTAAGACTTCAACCACGGGAACAACGTAACCTCGATTCACTGATGTGCAACACCATGAAGCGGATCTCTTCGCTGAGCTGCTTTTACCTGAGTGATTCAGATTTAACTAATACAGCGATCACGGTTGCGGTGTTCTCAGCTGTCACTCATCTGCTGCGCTCTCGACTCGTCGAACTCTCTCTGGAGCGCGTGCGACTGACCAATCTTTCCAAGGAAGCATGTGCTCCGCTGGATGCTTTCATGACGGCAGTTTCGGAGACAAGCGCACTCAAATGGCTCAGAGTCGTCAATACGCTGTTCCCAAACAAGGTAACTTGCGTGCGTGCGTGCTTCTGTATGTGTGCCTGTGTGTGTGCGTGTGCGCTAAGAAATGTGACGCAGTTGATTAGTGATAGGGTAGCCCTGAAGTGAGTGCAGTTTTTAAATCTCTGCAAGCTGAAGAACAGAGCTGCACAGAAATACTTCTCAAGCTCACTCTTTTATCCCTGCGATATGTGCTGTTATTAACAGTGACAATAATAAAATAAACTCGCGTTTGATTTCCCACAGCCACAGAGTGCGCCTCAGTTGAGGGCTCTGGAATATTTTCCACATATTTTGCGAGACATTTTTTTTACAGCAAAGCTGTATTGGCTACCTCACAATGGGCCTGTCGTGTTCGCAGGCAAAAAACACAGGAGGGGCGCGCCGCTGAGATTCTTCCAACACCAGCAGATGGCGCTCGCCTCCGCGGCAGCGGCGGCGCCGACCGTGCGGGTTAAATATAAAAGAAACAGAAATATCGCCTTCGCGCAAAGCGTTCGCCGCATGCGTTTCCCAGTAAAGATTGCGGTTGTATACTTCACAATCGCCGGGAAGCGGCAACTGTAGCACACGAAGAAGGGAGCGATGTAACTACACCTTCGTGCTTAAAAGAACCCGCCTAGGAATCGATTTGGTGTGGGACGGTGCTACGGGAAGGCCTCGTATAGTGAGGACTTCCGATGTTCAGCGTGGATACGAAGCGCGCGGAAGTGTGGTTCAGTGCATTTCTAATAAATCTACTCCACGAAGTAGCGGCGCAAGCCAAGTCGGGAGCCATTCAACCGTTACAGTCTAACAATTAGGTAAAGTACATGTGAATGTCGCCATGTGAATAACTTGAAACTACGTCTCAATGGGTAATCTTTCTAGTTGTTTACAGCTCCGCTGTCGAACCACCTTAATAGCGTGGATTGGAAACGATTTTTTTTCTTAGTGTATTAAATTTCCCTATACGAGGGGTTTTGTATTCCTTCCGCGTGCATACGGGGGCACACAGTCGGGGATTAAACCAGACCGCAGACGAGGGAGAACATTGCGGCCTCTGATCACAGCGCTTTTCAGGAAAATTTACACACCACCAAAGATGGTGATAATTTTATCCCGTGCACCCCATCACGTCGGTAAAGATATTGGCACATGTACTTATCTTTATCGGGCGACAACGTTTCGCTACCTAACAAATGTTATCGCACAGCGCGGGACGCGCCTGCATGTATCCGAAGTTCCTGGAAAGTTATCGATGCTTCTATCCACTGTCTGTTGTCGCCGAACCTTGTGTTATCTGATTTCATCGCGTGACGTGAATTGTGTAGAACTTTGTGGAAGGCACGCGGGTCCGAACGATTAGTCTGGAACATTCGACGACTGCTGTATAAAAACCGACGTGCTTGACCCGCTGATCAGATTTTCGACGATCGCCGGCCGTGTTCGCCGCTATCGTTGTGCTATAAGTGTAGCCTCTTTTTGTGGGCACAGGTTCGCCCAATAAAGGTTAGTTTTGTTATTCACAGTATTGCTACTGTGTTCTTCAACGTCACCACCACGCGACAATATGATGGCGGTTTGCGCAAGGAGTGTACTAATTTATGATCAATTTTCGGTTGATGTGTAACTTCTTCGGTAAAGACCGAGAAAGCTACCAAAATTCAGCAAGTCCTTCTTGTAATGCTTGTAACTAATTCGCCGGGTGTCGCACTAAACGAGTTGGAAAGCGCTAACTTTTTCTCTTTTCAATAAACTCAAGGAATCCTAAAGCACCTTGTCATAACTAGACACCGGCTCCTTAGACACTAAATATCGCTGTTTTTAGCCACCTTTAACAGACAGTATAGTTGCTACTTACGCATTTGTAAGCGCCAAAAACCGATAATTGGTCGTGTATAGGCTAAAATAACTTCTCCTGTCCATCTGAGGATAACTTATGAATTTACGAGAAATAAAACCCATTAAATGCATGTTTCATGAAATTCACTTTATTTTCTCAATACTATAAAAGGAGTTTGCAAGATGTATCTGAAATCTAGTGCGCTTAGACATGCAACCACGGGAAAAGTTGTGAAAGCAGTCACAAACAAGCTCCATATCAAGACCTTCGTGTTTCAAGTTGTGCCTATTTTTTGCTGGGTACCGGTTTGTGCGGGCCAACAACGCTCAACATCCACCGAAGTTGCCGGCACATACTTCTGGTTCAGTACGTTTGGTGGTCTATTGCCCTATGGAATTGCAAAATGCTCGCTGGTCAAAACCTACAACAGTTCTTTCAATATCTAACACCCGATATTTTTGTACCAGGTAGTTTGAAGTTTCTAAATAGCTCTAACAGCAGCAGGTTCATTAGGGATGGCGACGAACCTTTTTTAAACTTCAAGGTTAGCCTCACACTCGGGGTCAGAGTCGCAACCAGGCGTTCAAGTTTCCAGATGACGTGAGCTGAAGATATCAATTCAGCCCACAAGTGGGTTACGTCACCTCCGAGTGTATCTTCGCGTATAGCAGTTTGTCCTTCTCACAGAAATGCTCTAGCCATCCGCGAACCTGTTAATAATAGCCGGCCAAGCGTTTGCGGTAACAATAGGCTGCCTTCAGTCCAGTTTACCAGTATGTTAAACCATTGCAAACAAGACAATGCTTGCACAACTCTTAGAAATTGTGAAGCCCTGGAAATCGAATATAGGCAGCAGCATCGAACTAGTCATTCAAAAGCCCGATAATGGCGCCAATAAAATGTTTCTAGACATAGTAAGTGCTAATATGCTAAAGAGGCGCGATAACAAATAAATAAGCATTCTGCCTTAAGTTCTGGTTCCTAGTTATAAGTGATCAAAAGGAATAACAGTTCGAGAAAAACAGAATCAGCGACACGATCAGAGATTGTTGTTCCAAAAGCGCGTTCAGTTTCACTTCATGCGATTGGCCTAGGCCGCGCCGAGTCAGCGGCTAACGACTCGGCGCAGCCTATATGCGTGAGCTGAAACTGAACGCGCGTTTTTAAGAACGATCTCCGATCGCACCCCAGGTGAACACATTCTAAAGCCCTGTTCACACTTAGAGATTTTCGGGTGCTGTTCATGTCGGCGACATAAAAACACGATTTGTGCCACGCAATATGTTCTCGTCTTACCATTCGTTCCGGGAACGATTTTTGCCACCGAAAAAAAAACTCAACGCTTGTTTCAAGCCACGGAACACAATACGCATCTTTTTTTCTGACAGTGAACAGTACTAGTTCGGTGGGGCGAATTTCTACAGGGTCGATTACGGAGCGCTTTGTGGCTTAACACATTCTATAATGCCTAATAAAATTTCTGCTAGCTCTTCAAGGTTCATCCTTGTGACTGAGGGATACATTTGTCTGCAAAATCTTCAGCGCCCATCTCCTCGTGCTGCGTTATTTTGCCTTCCTTGCTCAAGTTTCCCATTTCCCGCAGCGTGTGGGGTTTGTAAAATTTTTCTGCGAGCCTGTGACCGCATGCGCATACGTAGCATAAGGTATACATTTGTTGTTTATGCAGTGTATCTAATCTTTTTCGGTTACTTCGGCACATATGCGAAATACTTTCGCACTAGCCGTGAATTCGGAACAAACCTGCGAGAAGTGAGAGCAGCGAACTTCAGTCCATGCAGAGCCCCTCTCTGGAGAGCTAGTGAATCGCGACAGACATTTCTTCACGCACGATGATAACTTTGTAGGGAACGTGAACATTTCGTCATCGATGAGATACCGCCAACTCGCGTGATTGAAAGCTCTCCAGTTTGAACGCGCTTGCATGGGCAACTTCTTCGGAGGTAAGTAACAAGAATAGCAGGCCACCTCAATCTTTGACTTACGTGTCTCTTAGTGGCACTCGCACCTCGGCATTGGTGTTCTTTTGGTTAAGCGGGCGAACGTCTTTGCCTGGCACGATACGCCGGCGATAAGCGAGAGAGGGCGAGGAGGAAGCGCAGCGCGCGTCACCTGGCGAGGCGTAGCCCCCCTGCGAACGGCGCACGAAGCGCACATTAGTGCTGACGTCACAGCATGTAACGAGCGCGCGCGTGCAGCTGTTGCGAGCGAGCAGTTGAGCGCCGCGAGAGAAGCGAGAGAGGAGGAAGTGACGTCGCATCCGCTCTACTAGACAGATGTTCAGTCTGTGCGAGGTAACACTTTTCCATTAATTAGGCGGTTAAATATCAGGCCACCTTCTTGTGTGTGACTTCATCAGTGACGCCATTACTTCCGCTTTCTACTTTCGTGTTTACAGGAATTTCGCCAAAGTCGTGCTCACGTGGCGGATCTCTAAAATCTACGATTCTGTGCTATGGTGTGCGGTAATCAGTTATTTCTAATTCTAATAATTCCAGACACTTCGGTAACACAACTTGTAACTAAACTTATGCTCTGATATCAAACCTACAGTGAAACCCACGAATATTGCACTGTACAATTTTATTGCTTCCTTTCTGATTTATTTTTAATTTCGTCTCCGGTCGTCTCAGGAGGTGAACCGGAAGCCCTGAGCAAGAACCAAGAGTGTCACTCGATGCTCGTGCCACTAAAAAGCTTAAGAGACACCAAAATAACTGACAGAATTAAACCACGTCTACTGCAAGACACATTTGCAGCAGATAAGACGCGCACGAAAGACACAAGCGGGACGACAGGGGTTGCAAATATTAACTAAAAGCAAATGCGAGCTAGTCCAAGAAGCAGCATCCTTTGAAACCCACATAGCCGATCGCGTTAAATGTCGAGAAAGCGGAAGAATGCAGTGTCGTAACAGTAAGTAAACAAGGAAATTCAATCTGAATGAATTACAGAAATTGAATTTTAGACTCAATCTTGTAATCTTGAGATTACGAGATCGGATGCGCGTCACGTCATTGTTGTTGGACAATAAAACCGAGGCACGGTCCTGTACGTAATATTAATTGCGGACTGAACATTTCTTCATCAAAAAAATAACGTACAGCACGAAGGACAAGGACTGCGAGAGACGACATACACAGCGCTGCTTCCTACAATAATTTTTTTGCGTTACCACATCGTGTGTATATATACTAGAGGCAGCATGCGCAGAAAATGAACGGCAGTCATAAGGGGTGTTCTACCAGCAAGTGACTGTACTAAGAGCATGGCCACTCGAAAAAAAAAACGAACATTACGGTTTCTATGTCTTTAGATACGTGACTTCACTAGGGGTCAGCGCAATAGAGAGGGCACTAACGCACATACTACCGAGTTTTCTGATGACATTGACACGTGTACTTTGTCGTTATCGGGCGACGCATTTCATCGCCTAACAAATGTTATCGCACAGCGCAGGACGCCCCTGCATGTATCAAAAGCTTCTGGAATGTTATCAATGCTTCCATCCGATGTCAGTGACCGAACCTTGTGTAATCTGATCGCATGTGGGCGCGGCGCGAATAATGTAGAACTTTGTGGAAGGCACGCGGGTCCCAGCGATTACTCTGGGACATTCGAGGACTGATGTATAAAAGCCGACGCGCTTGAACCGCTGATCAGATTTTCGACGATCGCCGTCTGTGGTCGCCGCTGTCGCCACTCTTTGAGTGTAGCCTGTTTTTGAGGGCACAAGTTCGCCCAATAAAACGCTAGTTTCGACTTTCTCAGTTTGGCTGCTTTCTTCGCCGTCAATACCACGTTACAATATCAGCTTCCACAATTTCCCGGGTGAGCTATGAGCTGTCTCGCTAAAGCTTCAGTATCTGCAAAGAGGGGCACGCAGCCACACTCCCGGCAGTGGATACCCAAGTGGCCTTGTAGAGTGCTGTGGGGGCGAAATGCGAAAGCACCTGTATTTAGATTTAGGTACACGTTAAAGAACCCCAGGTGGTCAAAATTTCCGGACTCCTCCACTACGACGTGCCTCATAATCAGAAAGTGGTTTTGGCACGTAAAACCCCGTAATTTATTTTTTAAGTACTCTAAGAATTTACGATTTGAGCAACAAGAAATGTCCTCGTGGTTAACACTTATGCTTAAAAATTTGCTTTTGATGGGGGCGAAATGCAAAAAACACCAGTGTATTAGATGTAAGTCCACGTTCGATAAACCCCGGGGGTCAAAATTAATCCGGAGTCACCCACTACGCTGTGTCTTATGAGCTCGTGGTTTTCACACGTAGAACTCCCCATATTAATTAATTAATTTTTCTCTAAATAATGATATAATAAACAGTGAGGTCCCGGTTACTTGGGAGCAGAAATTGCAGTGTGCTCAGTGATTATGAACTAAATGTCGGGATATTCCTGTAGAGTCACAGTTTATTGTAACATTAGAGGTGCATGTAACGTAACGCTCTAAGCTTCGGAAGCAAAAATAAAACTTGGAAAGAATTTGTCCGCTTGCAGAGGAACAGTGAGGCTATAGCGAAGTATTCCACAAAATTTTTTTTCTGCGGTATGACTCGTTTTTTTGGCTCACGTGAACGGGCACATTGCAATGAGCCACTCAGTATAGTGACTGACTTGAGGCTCCTGATCGCACCTTTGATGAAACGGCGTGAGACTTTTCTTGAAGTAATATTACTGCCGTTTTCACTTGCCGCGTACGCCTGTTTCTGTCTAGGTTTACGACTTCGTCGGAAAGCTGCTGCAGGCCCTGGAAAAGAGCACCGACATCTCTTGCCTAATCTTGGATGCCTCCTTTTCATCTCACCGATGCGGTTCAAGCTTCAAGCGAATGCTTGCCAGACCTTCGGCTCCTCCCGACGTGACTGTAATTTGCCACAACCACAATTTCCGCACGAAGTCAAACGTGGTGTTCGGAGCCCTCATTACCAACAAAACAGTGACCAAGCTCACCGTTGAGGGCTTCAAATTGGGTGTCTTGGATTCTAAGTCACTCTCGAAGTTCCTTGCCACCAACAATACCATTCAGGAGATGACACTCGTTAGTATTGAGTGGGACCTGAGGAAACAAAAAACTCAGGTGAGGAAGACTTCTGCCAGTTTTCAACTTGTTGCGTAGCACAACCTAGAAGTTCCTGTTGTGTCAGCACAATTCAAAATTTCCATCGCGTGATGTCTTCATAGATGCTAACTAAGGCTAACACTTTCTTTATTATATTGATGACTAGAGTTCTGAATATGCGGATATTATTATTTTAAAGTAATTATATAATGGCAGTTAAAGAAGGAGCGCAATTTTTCTCACTGTCAATGTTCATTTCGTGGGAGAAACTTTTTCAAAAAACAGTGTTTCTTCATTGGACCTTCGGTAGTTAATCAGTGCCACAAAATATTTTTAGGCCCTCGTATTCCCACTGCTGCGCCTATATATTGTCTCATCTGTGTCCTTCGGTTTTTCTTGCGGTTTCGTGGCCCTATCAACCCGTTAATTAGTGACCAAGAACACGTCAAATAAAGGAATACGATCAATGCTCACAACGGTCTTCAAATTCATCTACTTGAATCCCTAAGACATGGGCTCATTCAAGCACAAAACTACCGCACGCATGGGCTTCGCCCTAATGAACAGGAGTAATTCTATAATGGAGCTTGTCTAGCTTACCACAATCGCTGATATGCTATGATCGGGTCACTTGCATCGACAACGTGAATATCGTGCCCCTCTTGTCCTATTGCCATACTGAAGGTATAAGCGCAGCCTCCTAGTCTCTCCAAGAGGCCAGAAGGCGGCGCCTATAATCTGTCAGCCAATATCTCTGGCAGGAATGACAACAGGCTCTCCTTGAGGCGAAAGAGACTAAATTTGAACGACTGCATTTTAAAGAATGTTTTGAATGACCTTATTTGTGATCAGACGTTTAAGGAAGAGAACCTCTAGTAATTCTATATTCGGCGTTTCGTCCATTAAATGTTTGACGAAAAGGAGTCTTCTTCACGAGAATCACTGTCATTGAATGAAAATTTTAAGAATAAATTTAAGTGTTAAGGACAACCGGTGCTTTAAAATACAGTCACTCTTGCATCAATGGCGCAACGCGCTAGCTGCTCTTCCGCTCGGCTTTTGCTAAGATTTTATGGCTGGAAGTGATTTTATGACTTTTGACGTGATCAAACTTCTAACTATGGTATCTTTCGAGGTATCTCGAAATCAGGCGGTAAAACATGTCTTACAAAAAGTAATAGTGAGGATCTGTCGGAATAACTTTATTTTTACCAAGCCTCTATTTTTGCAATGCAAGTCCTTGTGCACACCTTTTTGATTGCAGTGTAGTGGCATTTACAAGATCGGTACGCATCTTGGTTTCAGTTTAAATCACCTTTGCTGCCATTATCCTCTATTAATCCAATGGTCCGCCCTTTTTAAACACTTCTACTTGGACGACACTGGTTGGTACTCGCCGGCTGCGGAGACAATAAGCGCTGTCAATGAATAAGTCTTGTGAGTCAATAAGTATTGTCAATAAATGGGTCATGTCGGACACTAAGCCTTGTCAGACATAAGACTATAAGTCAATTTGTGTGTGAATTCGTTATCCAGACTAACTGTTGTTACAGATGTGAATACATACCACCTAAAGATCAATTTCTAATTGACGATGAAGGTTCTGCAAGTCACTTATCCTACTGAAACTGCACCACACGTGTAATTACAGGAATGAAAAGGCAGCGTTACCTATCGCTGCTATTTTGGCTGCACAGCCAACAGATGCAAGCGGACATGTTAGGAGCTGAAAGAACCCACAACAGCTGCTACTTGTGCTCATTGAACACAAGAATATATGCCGCAAACTTTCTAAATACCATGTCCGCGAAAGCTGACAGAAAATTTAAAGATGTTGTAAGATATTCGTAATTTGCGAATGCAAATCACGAATATCCCGAATTAAAACATGTTTTCTCAAAATGCTAGACAAATGTAAACTTCTATCACATATGAGAGTGATTTATTTCTCTACCTTTCATTCTTGATTTCCAGCTTTGCTATGGGTGATTGATTTGAATGAAGGTTAACGTTTGTTACAGATAGTTTCCTGCATGACAAATATTGCGAAATATGTATTCTGCCTATATGCGGGAATGCCTTTACAAAATGTTTTATGTATCATCTGAGTTTTTTTGAAGTACACATGCAAGGCTTTCTGGAATCTGTAAATGGAATGCACTTCACACTTGCGTGTTTGCGTTGTAAGAGTACAGTTGAGCCTGAGCATGAAGCTTTTACTCAGCAACTCGCATTCCTAGAACAAATGTACTACGTCTGATAATTTATAGAGATGAAGCAAGAACTAATTCCTCTGTCTAACATTTCGTATTCTGACAAGCAGAAGATCAGGTGGCATGCTGACCGTTTGGCAGATGGCCTGAGACAGGCAAAGTCACTCCGGCGCCTCGCTCTGACATCTGACTTTTCTGCTGCCGAGATTCGTTGGATCATCGAAGCCACTCAAGTATGTGAGTCTCTGAAAGAGTTCCACTTTTCGGTTATCTTTGAGGACGATGTTGAGCCCATATCTGCTGCGCGTCAGGAGATGACGAACAAGTGGAAGATCACAATTGGACAGTGAGTAATTTGATTACTTCTCTACGTTATCGAGATTGCATAGCCTGCAAGGGGAACCCGGTGCCCAGAGTCAAAAAGCTTGTGTATGCTGTTTGCCTGAAGTAATACGAGCAGCAAGTGTATGAATGAATCGCTCAGTTCTTGTTGGCTATATTAATCTAGAAATAGTCTGTACATAAACATACGAATTAGAACTACATTCTTTATCATGTCACGATGGAAAGAAATCTTAACTTGGGTGGAAGCTTTGAAGTTGAACGCTCCATTGAAGCGATATTATTGAAGCCAGTGTCATACTCACGTGTCGTGGACGTTGGCGAAGAACAGCAGCGCTGGCAACGCGCAGTTTGTTTTCTCGTTATCATAAATTCCTGATAACTTTATGTTTATGGCCCACATTCAAAGCAGACTGTGTGCCATCATTCATTAGGTAACTGTTGTTCTCCACAACTTTATTGGCTTGCGTTGTGACAGCGCTCAAAACATAGACGCAGGCTGTGTAGAAAATCATGCCTTTCTGTGCATCAAAAAGGGGGTCTATCAAGCTTAAACTATAACGAGACTCCGTGGGTAGCTTCTGTTGTGCGTGGTCCGAGGTACGAGAACGCGCCGTGTCCTTCTTTGTCGTTCTAGTTCCAAAAAACTACCCCGCTCGCAGAAGTTAACGAAAAGTTTGGTTCCAGCACCTGCTGGTGTTGAACGACCCGTTTAACCGTAGATCCACCCGGTGATCTAAAGGTAGAGGATCTTGTCTTGCCGTTCCTTCCTTGGAACTCCTCTATTCAAACAATATTCCATAGTTGACGGGGCTTGTTTGACTGTTGTAGAAGGACGAGGTCACTTTTCTAATTCTGTCGAACGAGGTCGCTGACTTGGGGCTGGGCATTGTTCATAACTCAGAAAGGTATTCATTGACCGATGCTCCCAGGAAGTTCATCGCGTTTTGAACAGCGGAGCTGTTTTAAGTTGAGCCTTCGCGTTCGTTGTCCGATCTAACGCAGGGTGGAAGGTTCCGGAGTTAGTGCTTTCTCCCAAACACTGGGCGCATGCCCACTATGGTGGATTGGCCAACAAGCACCTTAGTCCCTACTACTCTATCCGTCTCCTTACCATTCTCTTCCTCTTCTTCGCTGTTGGCGTTTTCCGGTACTGTTTATACGCACGCGCACACGCACGCGCACGCGCGCACGCACACGCGCGCGCGCACGCTCATATATATACACGGACAGCCCTTGCAGTGCATTGATTTACCTAGCGTTCCACAACTTTGTGAACGACAATAAACCTCGTCACATTTGGTGGAGGTTACTGAGATTCTTCGCCTCGTCCTGGAGCTCCGCACTCGAGCCCTGCCAACAAGATCGCCTTGCACTATGCCTGATCCCGCCCCCTCGTTGCCTGCACCACCGGTTGTCACTGTCGTCTGCGCCGGCGTCCCTCGTCAACCGGACGCACCCACTTTCAGTGGGACCGCCGAACAGGATTTGGAGGACTGGCTGTCATCGTACGAACGTGTAAGTGCCCATAACAAATGGGATGACCAGTCTAAGGTGAGCCACGTGGTGTTCTACCTAGACGACGTAGCCAAACGTTGGTTCTTCAACCACGAATCAGACTTTACAAGCTGGTCCGCATTTAAGACTCTGTTTGCTGAAGTGTTTGATCCTCCAGCTGTGCGTAAGCTACGCGCTGTACAGTGTCTACGCCAGCACGCACATCAGCCTGGAGAGACATTCCCCAGCTACATCGAGGATATTCTCGATTTATGCAAGCGGGTAAATCCGAGCAGGTCGGAGGATGACAAGATCAAACACATCCTCAAGGGCATCGAGGACGGCGCATTCCAGATGTTGCTTTTAGATGCACGAGTACAGTACTGAGTCCGACCTCGCTGGCATCGGTGTGGACCTCGGGTGGCGGGGGGCTGCCGGACTGCAGCTGCAGGCGGAGGATAGGTGACGAGGCTAGCAGGTGGCATAATTTCGTGAAGGAGTCATCACAGGCGGGCGACCAAGCGGAAACTTCTTTGTCGCCACATAGAAGGGCTGTCAGGGGTGCACTTATGGAGGCGAAATTTTGACTGAAGCATCAGAAATACGAGCATAAACCAAGTAAACTATGAAGCTCCAGGCCGCCATTGGAATGTGAACCTGGCAACGTGTAACGTGAGAACGTTATCTAGTGAGGCGAGTCTAATAGTGTTATTGGAGAAATTAGAGGGTAGTAAATGCGATATAATAGGGCTCATTGAGGTTAGGAGGACAAAAGAAGCATATACAGCGCTAAAAAGCGGGCACGTTCTGTGCTATCGGGGCTTAGATGAGAGACGAGAACTAGGAGTCGGATTCCTGATTAATAAGGATATAGCTGGTAACATACAGGAATTCCATAGCATTAACGAGAGGGTGGCATGTCTTGTTGTGAAACTTAATAAGAGGTACAAATTGAAGGTCGTACAGGTCCACGCCCCTAAATTCAGTCATGATGACCAGGAAGTCGAAAGCTTCTATGAAGACGTGGAATCGGCGATGGGTAAACTCGAAACGAAATACACTATACTTATGGGAGACTTCAATGCCAGGATTAGCAAGAAGCAGGCTGGAGACAAGTCAGCGGGGGAATATGGCATAGGCTCTAGGAATAGCAGGGGAGAGTTATTAGTAGAGTTTGCAGAACAGAATAATATGCGGATAATGAATACCTTCTTCCGCAAGCGGGATAGGCGAAAGTGGACGTGGAGGAGCCCGAAGGGCGAGACTAGAAATGAAATAGACTTCATGCTCTGCGCTAACCCTGCCATCATACAAGTTGTGGACGTGCTCGGCAAGGTGCGCTGCAGTGACCATAGGATGGTAAGAACTCCAATTAGATTACAGTTGAGGAGGGAACGGAAGAAACTGGTACATAACAACACAAACAATCAGTTAGCGGTAAGAGGCAAACTCGAGGAATTCCGGATCACGCTACAGAACAGGTATTCGGCTTTAACTAAGGAAGAGGACTTTAGTGTTGAAGCGATCAACGACAATCTTATTGGCATCATTAAGGAGTGTGCAATACAAGTCGGTAACTCCGTTAGACAGGACACCAGTAAACTATCGCAAGAGTACAGATCTCTGATCAAGAAATGCCAATGTATGAAAGGCTCTAACCCTACAGCTGGAATAGAACTGGCAGAACTTTCCAAGTTAATCAACAAGCGTAAGACAGCTGACATAAGGAATTATAATATGGGTAGAATCGAACATGTTCTCAGGAATGGAGGAAGCCTAAAAGCAGTGAAGAAGAAACTAGGAATAGGCAAGAACCAGATGTATGCGTTAAGAGACAAAACCGGCAATACCATTACTAATATGGATGAGATAGTTCCAGTGGCTGAGGAGTTCTATAGAGATTTATGCAGTAACAGTGGCAACCACGACGATAATGTGAGAGAGAATAATCTAGAGGAATTTGAAATCCCACAAGTAACGTCGGAAGAAGTAAAGAACGCCTTGGGAGCTATGCAAAGTGGGAAGGCAGCTGGGGAGGATAAGTTAACAGATTTCTTGAAGGATGGTGGGCAGATTGTTCTAGAAAAACTGGCCACCCTGTATACACAATGCCTCATGATTTCGAGCGTACCGGAATCTTGGAAGAACGCTAACATAATCCTAATCCATCAGAAAGGGGACGCCAAAGACTTGAAAAATTACAGACCGATAAGCTTATTGTCCGTTGCCTACAATGTATTTACTAAGGTAATCGCAAATAGAATCAGGACCACCTTAGACTTCTGTCGACCAAAGGAGCAGGCATGATTCCGTAAGGGCTACTCAACAATAGACCATATTCACACTATCAATCAGGTGATAGAGAAATGTGCGGAATATAACCAACCCTTATATTCAGCTTTCATTGATTACGAAAAAGCGTTTCATTCAGTCGAAACCTCAGCAGTCATGGAGGCATTACGGAATCAGGGTGTAGACTAGCCGTATGTAAAAATACTAAAACATATCTATAGCGGCTCCACAGCCACCGAAGTCCTCCATAAGTAATGTAACAGAATCCCAATAAAGAAAGGCGTCAGGCAGGGAGATACGATCTCTCCAATGCTATTCACAGCGTGTTCACAGGAGGTATTCAGAGACCTGGATTGGGAAGAATTGGGGATAAGGGTTAATGGAGAATACCTTAGTAACTTGCGATTCGGTGATGATATTGCCTTGCTTAGTAACTGAGGTGACCGATTGCAATGCATGCTCACTGACCTGGAGAGGCAAAGCAGAAGGGTAGGTCTAAAAATTAATCTGCAGAAAACTAAAGTAATGTTTAACAGTCTCAGACGAGAACAGCAGTTTACGATAGGTAGTGAGGCACTGGAAGTGCTAAGGGAAGGCATGTACTTAGGGGAGGTAGTGACCGCGGATACGGATCATGAGACTGAAATAATCAGAGGATTAAGAATGGGCTGGGGTGCGTTTCGCAGGCATACTCAAATCATGAACAGCAGTTTGCCACCATCCCTCAAGAGAAAAGTATATAACAGCTGTGTCGTGCCAGTACTCATGTATGCGGCAGAAACCTGGATGCTTACGAAAATGTTCTGCTTAAATTGAGGACGACGCAACGAGCTATGGAAAGACGAATGATGCGTGTAACCTTAAGGGATAAAAAAGAGCAGATTGGATGAGGGAACAAACGCGAGGTAATGACACCTTAGTTGAAATCAAGAAAAAGAAATGGGGCATGGGCAGAACATGTAATGAGGAGAGAAGATAACAGATTGTCATTAAGGGTTGCGGACTGGATTCCAAGGGAAGGGAAGCGTAGCAGGGGGTGGCAGAAAGTTAGGTGGGCGGATTTGATTAAGGAAGTTTGCAGGGACAACATGGCCACACTATGTACATGACCGGGGTAGTTGGAGCCGTATGGGAGGTGGCTTTGCCCTGCAGTGGGCGTAACCAGGTTGATGATGATGATGATGAACTTCTTTGGTTGTAGAATGTCAGTAAGAAAGCGGAGCTTGGCTCGATCTGGAAGGATGCCGTGTCGTGATAAAATATAGCGAAAAATAGTGAGCTTTCAGGTGCCGAAACGACATTCTGTCAAGTTGAGTTGAAGTGCTGCGTCAATAATGCATTTCAGAACGTTCTCGAAACGGATGAGATGTGTTAGGGAATGAGCGGAAAAGACAACTACGTCATCCAGCTAGTATAGACATGTGTTCGATTTGAGGCCGCTTAAAATATTATCCGTCATCCCCTCAAAAGTGGCTGAAGCGTTACACAGGCCGAAAGAGATTACGATGATTTCGTATAATCCATCAGGTATTAAAAATGTCGTTTTACGTCGATGAGATGTTGCAAAAGGGCCTTGCCGGTATCCGGAACGTAAATCCAGCAAACTACGATCCCAGCAAAGAGTAGAGGGTGGCATCAATGTGCGGTAACGGGTAAACCTCCTTGCACGTTATCTTATTCAAATGGCGGTAGTCGACGCAGAACCGAATAGAGCTATCCTTTTAATGAGAACGACTGATGACACCCAGGGACTGTTTGAAGGCTGCACAACGGCACGCTTGAGCATGTCCGCAACCTGGTCATCAATGACACGACACTCAGAGGTGGATACTCGGTAAGGGCGGGGCCGTAGAGGTGCACGACTGCCGGTATCTATCTGGTGAAGAAAGGTCGATGTGCGGCCCAAACCAGAAGCACGGCTGTCGAAAGAAGCGCGGAACTTCTGCAGGAGAGCGAGAAGCTGGCTTAGTTCTGAAGATGATGTTTCATCGTCGATGCAGCTGTGGGTAAACGTCGAGGAGTGACTGATGAACCGCAGGGTCACAAGCAAGTGCGCTAACATCCGTAGAAGTAGGAGCGGCAGGAGCGTCAAAGATGCAAAAGGTGGCGACCAGTTGACCGTGGCCTAGGCATTCACTATGATATAAAGGTATAGGGCACGCCGTGGGATTGTCGACGACCATTTTCGCGACGCCACTGCGAAGAGTAAGGAGAGCAAAGGGTAGTGGAGAAGATGTGCGGAGAATGAACGCTTCAGAGGGCGTAAAGAGAAGAGTGCCATCAGAAATAGCGGCGCATGACACAGGTACAAGCATGGAAAGCACGGAGGAGGGTCGGCATTGTCTTTGGACACAGTTCATCACTAGAAGGGCGGTTTTCGATAGTCTCAAGGTTAGCAAGTGCAGAAAGTTAGAGTTCGGCGTGACAACAGTGAGTAACGGCGTTATTATTTCCAAGGAGGTCCCAGCCTAACATAACGTCTTGGTAACACGAGCGCATCACGACGATTTCGACGGTATACAGTAGTCCTTTATTGAAGACGAGAGCAGTGCAGGCCGCGAGAAGCGTAACATTTTGAGTGCTCTAGGTTCGAAGGGAGAAGTCGGAGGGAGTCGTCAAAACCTTTCGTAGTGTGTGACAGAGTTCGGCGGGAATTAAGAACGCGGCAGCTCCTGCATCCACAAGTGTCAGGACGGCGATTCCTTCGACAGACATGCCAAATCAGTCACAGTGAGCACCTCTTTAAACAATACAACATACCTACAATCTACAATCTATACATCCGCTCTCTCCTTCGTGTATGGCACTCGAACTCAAACTCTGAAAACAGCGTATTTAATGAAATTGCTTGTCTGCAAAGAAATACAGCTACCTATATCACCCGTCACGGAGAATATTGGTCTATACCCCCCTCAAGAACCAACTACGGTTTCCAAATGACGAAAAATAAATTACCCAGAATACTTAGTTCATTAAATGACGCTGGCATTGACATCATTAACATAACACGTTCAGAACTGTCGTTACTTATCAGAACCTTATCCTAAATAATGAATCAAGCGTAATTTCTTTTTCACTTGATTTCACATGTGTGTCTTGTTAAATGTGTGTAATGACATAATTTTCGCTTGTCCTTTTCTTTCTCTTAATTATTCCAATATTAATCGACCATCGTATCTCTTCACCTTTAATTATGCATCGTCAAGTGTACGCGATTTTCACTTTTATTCACGTATTGCCAAGTGTATGTAATGTGGTGGTTCGTACCATCTGCATTGCTTTTATTTGCCCTTATCTCATTTCTTTGTTCCTTTTTTGTTTGTTCCGTTATAGGAAATTCTCTTGAATTGATCGATGATATGTAATGTTCTTAGCGTACGGTTGATTGCGCTACTCACTGCCACCGTGTAACACGGGGGCTAAGGGCACCTCAAGCTGCCTCATTGCAGCTTTTATCTTAGCCCTCGTCATTGTATTTTAGCAATGGAAACAGATAAAGAAAGAAAGAAAGAAATACATTGGGTGGAGAGGGACGAGGACTTGGGCATTGCGGCGTGGATGCAGTTCGTGCCTCGGGAACTGCTGCCGTCAGTTGTCCGGCTCAGTGGACACGGTACTGCACCGCATCAGAGAAAGCGAATGACGACATGGAGATGGTGAGCGGCGGGAAGACGCGGTTGGACGGTCAGAGAAAACGGAAGGGGTAGGAAGGTCAGAAGGCGAAGAGGAAAACTGAGCATGGAAAGGTGGCGCTCGCCGGTTCTTCGGGAAAGGAAGCATTCAACTACGACAAACGCGTGCCACGTAACCAGCATCACCCCAAGCAAAACATATTGGACGGTCATCTAAGGTGCACCACTGGTGGGGGTAAGGTCCGAGCCGGGGTTGAGGAGTCGCAAAATGCTGTCGGCCTGGTAGCGCCATATGAGGAAAATGCTGTCGGTCTGGAAGTGACATAGGAGGAAAATGCTGTCTGAAATGCGGTCGATGGATAGAGGGCGGCAAGAGAGTTTGTGGACGAGATCAGGCAACTCCTTCAGCGTACATGAGAGGTGCACTGACTGGTCTGCTCACGGGTTGGAAGGACGGCTTGGGAAACTTGCTCTTCAATGCAATCGCGGATCGTAAGTGGCAAAACGGGTGGTGGTTTCGGGATCGAATACATCAAAGATAGCTGGCGAGCGACCTCTCCTCGAACGAACGCCTGAATTTTCAGGAACAGAGAAGCATGGTTGTCGACTCCACGACTTGACAGAGTCGACGCGCGTAGTGGGACCTCGGGTGTGAAGTCGTTGCCTGTGCAACTCGTCGTAAATCTAAGACTATTGGAAGACTTTGATGACAGTGTGAGGACTCTTCAATAATAACATATAAAACACGTCGTCCTCAATACCCTTCATTATATGTTTGATATTCACTTCCTCTGACAAGGACACGTCACACTTGTTTGCAAAGGTCAACAATGTTATTAATATAGCTCGTGAAATTTCTCTGATGTCATGGGATCGTGTGTGCAGCCTTGTTCTGCGCGAAGCTTTCGTACTGCTGGCCGACGGAAAACTTGTCTGAAGCTGGTCATGAAGACCAACACGAAGTGAGGTCGGCTTCATGGTTTAGAAACCATAGTTTTCCCACGTCCGTAAAATAGAATGCGACGTTTCTCAACTTGGTATCATGGTCCCACTGGTTATGGGCACTCACTCGCTCATAAGAGGAGATCCAATCATCAACTTTGCCGTCTTTGCCGGAGAAATAAGGGATCTCGCTGACGCACGGCACCGGCACAAACCAGGGTGGGCGGCGCCGTTGGAGGAGGGCATGCGTTGTCAGGCATAATGTGGGGTAGAGTGCGCCTCCGAATTTCCAGGGTGGTCGAAACCCATCACTTCCACCACTTGATAATAGATTGATTAACAGCAGACGCAGGCGAATGGGTAACAGTCACCAGCGTTCTGCCATGGACAGCAACCCCGAGCTCATACCGTTCGCGATGCTGCGGAGGCGCAGGCCTCTTTTCTTTGTTTCAGTGTGTGTGTGTGTGTGCGTGTGTGCGTGTGCGTGTGTGTGTTTGATGCGCCCGCACACACTTGATGATGATACTATACAGATGATCGAGTGCACAATAAATGCCGAAGCTCGCACGAGAGTGGCAGCGCCGACATTGCGCAAATGCCTCGCTTCGAGAGCGAGAAGGACAATGAAAGCTCTAGCGGACGGAAGCCGCTATCGCCGAGGATCGAGAACGGGAAACGCAAGCCAAGCGCATGTGGAAGCAAGCCAACCTCCAGCTTCGAGAGTAGGAGGCCAAGCAGAGCCGTCGAAGCAGAGAGATTCCTCCCACGGAGGGTGCCGATGGACGGTTCAAGAGCGCACTCCTCGACCATGAGTGCGGCCATAGCTGCAAGCTGTGTGGTAGACTGCGGTTCGATCACAACCTCACGCAAGTCAAGAGTGCGCAATCCAGAACCGAAGCTAGAATCTAGCTAAATGAGGACAGCGAGACAAAATAATTTCATGAAAACCGCGCTCAACACGATTTCGAACTTGAGAAAAGGACAACCAGTTTCGCTGTTTTAACAGCTTTCACTGCGTGGAACTGGCTTTACCTTTCTCTCATTGTTCCCACTTGGGTAGTATATGACGACTGTTTATGTAATCTCACCAAGTGTTAGCTCGGCAAGTGCAGATATTCGCCTTCCAATGAGAAAGTGAGACGGGAAGAGAGGGTCCAGATCTCGGCAGTCGCTATAAACGTGCGTGATTGGCCTGGAACTGATCACAGCTGCTACTTCAGTTAGGGTTGTTTGTAGTGGTTCTCAGTAAGAAATACCTTACCGATGAATTTCGTCAATGTCAGTTTGATAGACCTGATAAGTGTCTCGCAGAAATCGCCCGCCACGGTGCATGAGCGGCGATAAATTTCCATTTGATATTATGGTTAGCGATGTAGATATAAACTTCGTTTCTGAATGATTTCCGCAATATCAAAAGCTCTCTCGCTCTTTACGAACGCCACAGCGTTTTCTTAATATATAACAGAAGGAAGTACCCGCGATGACAAAGAGCATCGGAAAGCGTTGAGAAAACTTGGTGCGGTGATGTCTTCGACTAGTTCGAGGTGAACAGCTGCAACCACGGCACACGTGAACAGGCAAATATAAACTTTGGCGTAGTCATCTAGATGTTTAACGTAGAGGGGACGAGCAAAATCTAGCCTGGGGACTTGAAAGGGCTCCAATCTTTATTTATTTATTTCGGATACTTTCCTGGCCCGAAGGCATTACAGAAAGGAGTGGTAAGTGAGAAAAAAAAAGTACATAATTATACAATAATAGGTATTACAAAACGGCTGAAAATACAGCAGTCTTGAAATCGCCAACGTCAGAAATGGCAGCGATGTAGGAAGGAAGGTCGTTCCAGTCGGCGCTGGTTTTAGGAATAAAAGAATGTGGGAATGGTGCAGTTACTTCTCAGAAAGGTCTGACGTTGTGGCATTGGCACACGATGAATCCTCTGACATTTTCGACTACCTACCATCCTCGTAATATCCGTAAGTTTCCCCTTATTTGTTCAAGTGTATCACGAACTCCGGCATGAAGAAGTTGTCGATGGTGTTACACGACGAGGGGAGCTCGCAGTAGTAGTGGTACATTGGTTGGATATTTTTCATCGCAAGATTTCTTGCTGAGTTGTAGGCGCCTTGCGACTCGTAGAACTCCCTTGTCGATAAAGCAGGTCAGGTCTCGAAGGGGTGAATACTTTGTATGCTGAGCTCCTTTAAAGACGTGGTCAATTTCTTGCGAGAAGGCTGAGCTTTGTACCTTTATTTTATTCAGTATAGTTGGACGGCTTGCAATTCTTCGGCATTCAGGGCTCCCCGGGAAACTTCTCCAGCTTCGAGGCAGATCGTAGTATCCAAGCTCGAACATGGTGCAGTTTCAATTTGTATTTGTGCTGTATTTGTGAATAGCCATGATTAGTGATTCGGTTTGCATGGCGATTTGCAAAGATGATGCCCGATAAGGACTTTCCTCTGTTACACTTGGAGAGATTGCTGGAGTTCCGCCTATGGTGTGCTGGCCATTCATTCTCCTAACAATTAAGGCAATGGTGTCCTGCCCACCACACTTTGTTGTCAATTCATGGGCGGAGACGTCGCTCGTAAGAAAGATTAGCAGGAATATGCTTTCCAGGGCAATGCCTCCGCAATGGGATATTCGTTCTGCTCTGAATCTCCGTTACGCAATGGCGAATGAAGTTTTTTTAATCGGGGAGAATCTCCGGTAATTCAGTACGCTGCAGTCATCGAATTAATCCAAAACTGCGCTGATATGCCTTCAGTTAGGTCTTGACGCACATACTGGTACATTCGTTCGAAGACGAGAATGCCTAGCAGTTCGAGTCTGGCAAGGCTTGACTCCTTGATTGGCGCCAGCCTGTACTTGCACAAGACTATAGTTGAGCTGTTCGTATTTTCTGCTGTGCAATTGTAGGAAAAGGTGCCGCATGCTGACAATTACTGGCGTCAGCGAAGAAAAGCATTGCGTATTTGTCGCGAAGTCCATGTATGCCCTGTTAGTATAACGGGAGAATTTCAATATCCCAGAGCTGTGGAAGTTCATTGCAGCGATTCTTCCAATCGTGTAAAGCGTCCAGTGGCAGTTGTTCTTCCCAGTCAGCTGCTTTCCTACAAAGCTTTTGGGAAAAGATCTTGATCCTTATTGTGGAAAGGGTCGGCATGCCTAGAGGGTCGCATAGGCAAAACGTCGTCCATGGTATGAACCACTTGTTATCGGTTCTTTGTTAAACAAGCTCCATAGCACTTCCGGGCCTAAACGAAAATACGTCGGGGTGAAAATGTTATACAATTCACAAAACTTTCACTACTTCTGCAAGTTGTCTGAGAGGCAACTCCGGAGGTTGCATCGATTGTGTGCTGAGAACGCGTGCGTCGTTCGAAGCCTATTTTCGGAGCTTCGTGGATGCACTTGCGAATGCCTCAGTGGCTTCTGACCGCAGCTTGGACCTGCTTACGACGGAGTCCACTTCTGTTAAAATGTCATCAAGATAAATAGAAACCCACAGCCTTTCTGTTTTTTCGGAGCAACCGACAATATTTGCTCAAGATGATGACGGTTGGCCGCCGCCCAAAAAAGACTAAATGTCGTGCCGAATAGTGCTCTAGCCATGCCCCTTATGCCAACGTTAGAGAACGGTTGACCTGGCCTGGGCTCTTTCTCCAATCACAGCTATCGTAAAGCTTCTTGGCCTGTGCTGGTGACGCTTTTTTGCAGAAACACGTTTTTGATGCCTGCTTCTAAAGCAATGTAATGTTTTCTGAAGCGAAGTAGGAACCCTATGAGATCGGCAGTACGGTTCGGTCGGCACTACAGGCTGTTGTAAAGCGAAAGTTTTCGTTTTCCATGGGAGGAAGCATCGAAGACCACTCTTACGCTTGTTGGATGATCCTCGCGGATTACAGCATGGTGTGGCATGCAATACACTGTGGTTTTTTGCTGATTTCCATTCTAGGCTACATCATCGTTAGCATATTTGCGTATGACAGCACTACATTCTCGCAGAAGCTGAGGGTATCGCCGAAGTTTTCGAAGTTGAGTTAAACGCTTCCGTGAGTTGGCTCGAATGTTGTCGTTGCGGATTTTCTGTTTCCATGTAAGCGAAACTACGCAATGACGATTCTCCATATTTTCTCCGCTGTTGAATAAATCCAGAACAGGGTGTGTGACCCGGGTCTTGTTATGGCCATCGGAGATTATCCACATAATTTTTCAGGTCCCAGTAGTAAACTGTGGTCATCTTATGGTACGTCACTGCCGCTTTCAGTACAATTGTATCGTTGAAATGCGCGACTGTATAATGCCAGATGCTACTTGTCCATGCAGAGTCCAGCCTAATGAAGTCTCAGTGGCTTTGACTCCGTTGTCCAGTTTCCGTGCGTTTCCCGTGGCAAATGACCAGTATCAGCCACAGCCAATTAACACGTCGATAGCTTTTGGGCTTTACGCTTGATCGATGTCGGTGAATTCGTAATGTCGGTCCTCGAAGTTGTCGGCAAAGTCTCTACTCGGACATGGAATGGATTGGTCGCAGATCTTAGTCGAGACGAGAGCTTCGATTCGCAGTGACAACTATGCACTGAACTCGGTTACAAGCACGCGTCGGAAAGTCTTCGTGTCATGATGCCCTCAAAAATGTCCTACTGTATGACACTAGTGATTGAGTACTTCACAATTGACATAGTTTCTCAGTCAATTGCTCGGCCACAAAACTGCGCTGGATGACTTCATCCAACAAAACGCGAACTAGCACTTTCGTGTCCGGCTGCCCACGCAACAGCTGTTTGGAGGTATACGAGCCGTTTGGAAGTGCCCGTACCAGTCAGCTCGAGTTTTATCTGGTGAGGTAATGGCGGAATCCAGCGGTGTATTTCCTCAACTTAGAATGACACATTGTTTTAGCATGGTGCCAATCGCTCTTATCGCATTTCACCTTCCTTATGCAATTCCTTGCTACGTGTTGCCCGAAGGTAAAACGCAGACGGCGACGTTCACTTATTAGGCGTTTTTCTTTTTATCTCGAGACCAATTGCAGAGTCGTTGTGCTCGGTGTAATGGCTCGTTCACTTCGAAAAAGCGGGCCTTTTTGACGAACGGATTTTGTGAATGAGGTCAAAGATTCTATGGTTGAGCGTTGATGACACGGCAGTTTCGGTAAGGATCGATGGACCAATTCAGAATCCTATGACAAGGTCCGCCTCTTTTTTTCTGCTTTTTCTTTTTTTTTAAACATCGTGTTTGTAGTGGCGGCACTACGTGTTCCACATTTAAAGATTAACCATACTCACGCGCCATGGTCAGTGACATTTCAACCTGTGAGTCTTGCGTAAAGGCATTTGTGCATGTTACATTGACTCGCTCGCTCATAGTGTGGCTGCCTCGTGAATACCCGTTGTCGTCCTTCTGTTTCAAATTCCAACCTGTATTGGCGTGACGATGTCGTTTCACACTTTGCAGGTACAGTCACCACTTCGTGCTTCACACGCCACACTTGTTTGTTTGCACTGCCCAAACTTGATGAAGGGACCGCTTAAGGCTTCGAATAGCGTCCCATTAAGATAGCTTGCTGGATAATAATCATATGTCCAGTCTCGCAGATCAACATTTCCAGATTAGCATGATATTAAATAAACTGTCTTCAGTCGATATCGCTAACCTTCCTTATGCGCATCAATAATTTCTTTTCAGGTGTTGTTAGTGATGAAAGCTTGAAATTAAATTTTCTGGTGTAAGGTTGAAGTCTGACTTCCCCTCTTTAACCTTCGAAGGCTCTCTCCTGTAGTTCGTTCGGTTGCTATTCATTGAGACCCACGTAAAGTGCCCGTGAAGAACTGGAGTATAAATTGTTGCCTGTATGACTTGGGCCAGTTGATGCCAGACAGGCGTTTCCTATTTCTGTTTACGCGAACTGGTACATTAGCTGTGCAATGCGCCGGACCAACATCATATTTCCAACTTTTCAACAATATAAGCCAGGAATCTCAGCCGGTAGCCTAGAGGCTATGCCGTTATGCTATTCAGCACGAGTTCGAGGCTTCGATCCTGGCCGAGACGGTTATATTCTGATTTGGTCAGAACGCAAAAGCATGCATTCGGCACATGTTACAAAGAACCGCAGGAGGCCAAAATGAATCTAGAGCTTCAAGACCCCCTACCCCCCTCTCTTATAGCGTGCCTCACAGAGGGAGCTTCTGGCAGGTAAAACCCCTGAATTTTTTTTATATTATTGTGCATGGAAGGCCGTATGTTGAAAGCTTTACAGAATTTCTGCTAAGTTTTCCGCAGTCGTGTTGTTCAAGTTGACTCTCACGTGTACTGATTTATCTTTAACACTGGGCAGGCACACCTTCTTTGCATGTACATTTCTGACTTTGAGGCCATTCTCCAATGTACGGTATTGCTCCCTGCATTGTCGTTCGCGCACGAGAAAGTAATGCCATGCGCATATATTCCGCAGCGGGTACCGGGGTGCTAGTTGAGGTTGTAAGTGAACCGGCCGTAGTGGTTCAGTAGCTGTGGCATTGAACTTCTGAACACAAGGCCGCTGGTTCAATTCCCTACCCGCCGCATTCATTATTCGATGCAGGCGGAATGCAACAAAAATTGTGTACCGTGCTTTGGGTGCACGTTGAAAAGCCACAGCTGTTCAAAATTATAACGGAGTACTCCACCACAGCAACACATATAACCCGCTATGCAGTTTCGTGAAGTTGAGCTTCACAATTTATTGTATAATTTGCGAGTGAGACAGTTAAACCAGCGGTATGATCAATAAAAATACAATTCTAGCTATGGGAAATATGTTCGCACAGGCAGTTTATGATCTTTGCCGGACAGTGTTCGCGATAACACTTAGTCAGTATTCACATAATTAACAAACGTTACTGAATCACCTTTTTGTTGTTATGATTAGTGCATACGTTTATATTGGAAACGTGAAATCGTATTTGAAGAACTTTATTTTGTGTGAGTCTCTTGGAACGCTTTTGCAAGATATTCATAATCAAATGTGACACTCATGCGGCTAGTTACGCACACTGGGGCGGGGATCTTAACAAAACGTCAAGTACACGTCAACCGACTAACACACGACGCTACCTCACATTCCTCCAGTGACATTGAATAACACACCTTCCTTTTCAATTCTACACTCTCACCGCTAACACACCCTCGTTCGCTACGTCGCCCACTCGCCTTACCCATTCTCCATTTACGAAGAACCGTAACTAAATATACTATGCCGAGGAAAGCATATGTCGCCTTGAAAAAGTGAGGTCCACTAGTCGAAACGTTGGCTCCGGCTTTCACCTTGTTCTCGCTTTTACCGAAATGGAAAGTATTGTGAAATTTGGAAACCTTGCTAGGTGGTAGAGGCATGCATATATATATATATATGCCTCAACTATATAAAGTGCAACTGACTGTGGCCACCTTCGGACCAACATTGGTTGCACTACGCTCCTCCAAGAGGCAGGACGTGTCGAGGGTGCTCCCAAACAACGCGTTGCAATGTGGCAGACACGGTTTAAATGATGGAACCACTGCCTCAAAAAAGTGCTGCGTAGTGCTTACGCATTTCTCTTGGATTTACTGCTAAATACCGAGCGAGCGAGATGACTTTATTTGGAATCCGACGATAGGGAGGCCCGGGCCTGGGGCCGCCAAGATGGCCACTGGGAGCTGCTGCTCCCGAATGACCTCCATGGCTCGCTGGATGGTCCAAAGTTGGTCTTGGAGTTCTGAGCTAAGCAGCGCGGCCGACCACCGCGCCCGTAGATTTTCCAGGGGGACTGCTATTTTATGTTTATATATTTTACATCCCTACAGCGTGTGTTGAAGGTTGGCTCTCACAGACTTGCATAGCTTGCTTATATCGCTGTCTTATATATCGGGGTAAACAGCCACTGAATTTTTATTGAAGAATTTTGTCGACATTATATAACAGTTGTTCACACGTACACGTTTGCCTTCTCATTCTTGAGCTGCATGCATGCGTGTTCGCAGTATGCAATAAATACGTAAGTAAATTATGTACAGCATGTTGTGTATTCTACTTAAGGATTGGATATCGTATTATTGCTCGATGAATTATTCCAGCTGAGAATACTCGCTACGTGACCACAACAACCACAAGATATTAATGACGTCGTTGTGTTCTGTCTGGTTTTTGCAGATTTTGGATTAGCGTGCACCTCAATGCCGCTAAACAAATTGCCTGCTGCCACGAGGTTCTCTCAAGCCCCGACAAGGTCGAGCCTCTTAATCTGATCTTTGCTCCGCTGGGACACTCGTGCGGTACTCACAGTGTCCCCTGTGGAGACCATCTGACCTCTTTGCTTTTGGGCGGCACGTACTTCACAAAAGTGCTCCCGGATGTCGCCAAAGGATTGGGCCTTTACCTGGCACTGACACGCAGTCTACGAAAGTTGGGCATGGAATTTGAAACGTCGCATGACTCGGCGCAGACCATCATAGAAGGCATCGCAAAAAATAAGAGCATTGAGCAGCTGCGGATAGAAAGTAGGTAAACTGCGCGTAGAATGCGGAATTTTGTTGAGAATTCGAGGGCTGTAACGTAGCCCGACGTTACTTTTCAATTTACAGATATTGCGGGCAGCGTAACATTCTCTGCATTTTAGTCAGGGCACTTAACATAACATGTTCAAGCTTGTCCGTAAGTGAATTGCGTTTTGTGCAATACTGCGGACAACGTAAAGGACTCTGCTGGTGGCGCAGAACATTACCAGAGTAAGCAGGTGAAACATTGGTGACCAATTATTGTATAATGGCTGCTGGCGTGAATTTTCCGCAGAAAGAACGTAAGGTGAACACAGAGCCTTTCTAACGCCAATCTTTATTAGTTAATTCTGCGAGACTCTGCTAACCGTGGCTGCTGATGGGTGCTGGTGCGGTCTTGCCGGAGGGGTCATATTTAAAAAAAAAAACAATTCGCAATGGTTGGATTGACCCACGTTCATCCCTGTACCCCGTCCAAATGCTCTATCAGCCCACAATCGCACGCATTGTTTGTGCCAACATCAACAAGCTCTTCGAGATGATCACGGGGTGTGTCACGTAGCCTAGCATCACGCACGCACCAGATTTCTTTAAATCAAAGACGCAGGAATGAAATGGGATAATTTACAGCGGTTGATTAAACGCTTCACGAGAAGTTCACGTAGATCACAAAATGGTGCTTTTGATGTGCATAAGTTGTTTGTTTTTTGAACGAAGACTCCCGTAGCAGCAAAACGTGTTAAATGCATTGTGGTTGGATAAGGCATCACAAAATATCGCTACTAGTGTTGTTGCTTCAATTTACCTCTCAGGTGCCCCAGCAGTACGGGAAGTTGAGCACGTTTGCTGAGAAGTTAACTCACTATTCATGGCAAAAATTGCAGTTCATCTCTGCGCAGACAAATTCATCAACACGTCACTGGGTTGACCTATTGAGAAATTGCTCAAAGTGTGATGGCTAACTGGATTCCAGTTCCACAAGCAACATGTGATTTTTGAAAAAGGTTGTTTGTTGGCAGGTTGCGATTGCAATACACAGCGAATTTGGCTACAACAATCACCCTATAAGCTGGAATCACTTTATTCCCTACCTTGTTTCAGTTCAACCGACACTGTATACTCGTCTCACAAGAAGGATTTTGTTTGCTGCGGCATGATGGCTACTGGGTATACTATGCAGCAGCGACGATAGTATATCTTTCTCTCAAGGTTGCCAATCAACGTGTACTTCAGCTTGAGTGTAATCAACGTGTACCTACGCCTTACCTTTGATACAGCAGCGCCTCATGGTGACTACGATGTAGCGTTGCCAGCATCTCAAACTCAAAAACTCTGCCAGAACAGACACAATCCCGTATAAAATTTTCTTTTTTTGTGCTTGCGATTGCCATACTAATTTCGTAACCTAACCGACATGTATTTAATTGCCACGCTACCAGATCACAAATCAGCGCTTCATTCTCGCATCATTTCCTGACCCTGGGTTGAGAAGTGTTCAGATAAAATGAAAAAACACGCCCAAGCACGCACACTTGCACTGTGGATGACGCTGTACTTGGGCACTAGATACCAACAGTCCCGGCAACGATGTTTTATAGTATAGTACGGCAGCCTTCATAGCTTTGGTAGCTTTGGCGCGGACACTTGGTTCTGAATTACCTTTTGTGATCGCAGGATTCTCTGTGAAGGATGATGACTGGGCAACCTTGACCAATTGGCTGATCGACAATCGGCGCTTGCACAACCTGGACATCTTGCCTCTTCCTAGAGAGAATGCGGCATTGGTCAAATCCTTGTCAACGTCGTTCGAGAGTAACTACTCCGTCACGGCAATCAAAATGTTTGACTGCGATCTCGAACAAGCAGCCTGGATGCGCATAAAGAACATCGTAAGAAAGCTCTGTGCGATGCCCAATATACGCGCTACATACGCATGCAGTTGCTTATGTGTTTATTTTATATTCATTCACGGGACGCATAAAATCTCGCACACAGATATTGCATGAGATTAAGAGAGCAGTAGCTGCAATAGCAAAGAAGGATGTAATCTTTAACAAAGCAAACCACTAATGTTACGCAATGCAATGTATTTCCCCATAGGATGCGCAGTGCACTAAATGTAGTCATCATGATTCAAAAATAGAAGAGGGAAGAGAAAAAATATTCTGAATGTAAAACAGGTGATTTGGCATGGGCTAGAAATGAGGATATATCCACCAGTAAACGCCTTGAGCAAGCGCATTAGTGCTTCAAAATGAGTGATCAAAAACGCATACAATTCAGCAAGAACAATCGACGAGGAAAGGCAATTTAAGAGAACAGTGCGAATGGAAGAACGCGCGAACGCACGAGCGTTTTCCTTGCCGAACACTCGACAAGTTTAGTGTGAGACAGTCCTCCACTCTACTTCTCGTTGATGCGCCCTCCCCGCAACTCAGTTCCATGGGCATCCTTTCCCTCCGCTCCTTGTGTCCCAAGTCCAACCATCGGCAGCCGCCGACCACGAAAACGGGTGAAAGTGAAAATCAAGCTATTCCCTTTAACAACCTTTTTGCAAGGTCCAGCTGTTTCAGCAATAAGCAGATGGTTGCGGAGATGTGCAAGGTGCAGAGCTCCTAAAAATTCCCACATCTGGTGGAGCACTTCAATGTGGAACACGTTCATTTATATCACTGAATGTGTTTTTAACTGATACAAGTGTACGCCGCTGAGATGACCATATATACCCGGAGGCAGTCAATGCAGCCCAAACTCATCGCATTTCGCCAGCGCGCACACGGCGATATTCCGTTCCACTGTTCACAGCAAACGTGGCGCTAGCGAGAAAGAGTGTGGATCGAGGTCTTCATCATCATCAGCCTATTGTTCACTGCAGCACGAAGGCCTTTTCTCTGGGATGTCCATTCACGCCAGTCCATTGTCAACTAATTCGAACTTGTGCCTGCATATTTCCTAATTTCGTCAGCTCGGCTAGTGTTCTGCCGTACTCGACTGCGCTTCCTTTCTGTCTTGCACCCATACTGTAACTCTAATGGTCCACCTGTTATCCATACTGCGTATTGCATAGGTTGCATAGGTTCATTTTTCGCTCTCTGATTCACACCGCTCCCTGTCTCTTAACGTTACGCCTAACATTCTTTGTTCCATCGCTCTTTGCGCTGTCCATGACTTGTTCTCGAGTTTCTTTGTCAGTCTCAAGTTTCTGCTCCATATGTTAGCACCAGTATAATGCACTGACTGTACAGCTTTCTATTTGATGATAATAATAAGCTTCCACTCAGAATCTAACATTCTCTGCTATATGTGCGCTCCAACAAAATTTTTATTCTGTAAATTTACTCCTCATGATCAGTGAGTTAGTGAGTGAGTTAGTGAATAAACTTTTATTGGGTCCAGCAAAACGCAATAAAACGCGCACCCGCCTAATGCCACGACGGGACTGAAAGATGGTCTGTCGGCCCGATCGCGGGCGCGCTGGACGGCCAGGATGTGGTCTTCAAAGACGGGACTTCGCAGGAGTGCGTCCCACTCTTCCTCGGAGAACTTCGGGCCCAGCGACCCGCACTCCCAGAGCATATAAGGCAAAGTAGCAACCTCACCACAGGCCACGCATCCCTTAACAGCATGTATCCTGAAGTTTATCCGAATTGTTCCTCATGATCACGGTCCCCTGTGAGTAATTGACCTAAATAAACATTCTCCTCCACATACTCTACAGACTGGTAGGCGATCTTGAACTCTTCTCTTGCCCGACTATTCATGATTACCTTTGTCTTCTGCATATTAGTCTTCAACCCCACTTTTACACTTCCTCTGTTAAGGTCCTCAATCATTTGTTGTAGTTCGTCCCCAATGTTGCCGAACAAGACAATATCTGCAAACCGACGGTTGCTGAGTTATTCGCCATTGATTCTCACTGCTAAACCTTCCCAGTTTATTAGCTTATAGGTTGAATACTTCTTCCAAGCATGCAGGGAATAAAAATGGAGAAATTGTCTCTCCTTGCCTGTCCGCTTTCTTGATAGAAAGGGGTCTTGTTTCTTGATACTTGTAGAGAACCAAGGTAGCTGGCGAATCATCTTAGATATTTTCAGATATTCCCGTAACCAGTGCTTGACCATAACATGAAGTTCGTTTTACTATGGCCGCATGCAGTATAACGACGACCGTCGTCGTCATAGCGTCGTAGCGGTATTCCAATATCTGCTATGATAGCCCCAAGTCAATCGAAAGACTAAGCAGTGCAAATACCCCGCATCTAACTCCTTTGCATGACAGAAGACCTACGGAATGTTTACAGAACAGGAAAGGTGTTGTTTGGTAGGCACTTTTATTAGTATGTTCAGCACACGAAAATTTCCTACGGGTAGAAACATCCTGCACACAGTTCAAGTTAGCATTTGTTTTAAAACACAGTGAAGCTTTTAGCTTGCACTAAGTGAATAAACTCAAGAGAGCGCATTTCAGTGTATTTTTATTGCTTCAATCGAAATGTCAATACACTTTTGTGAAAACGCTCAAATTGGAGGAAGATTCAAGCAAACAAAACTTGTCATCTACCTGGTTGTAGCACGGAGCTACAGAGGAAAAATATAGGGGTTACTCGGCCAGTTTTCCAATTCCGAAAATAATCGTCCAGTTCATGGTTCCGGTCAAGTTCTAGATTCTTGGTTAAGTGAGGCACCCCGGTTACAGAAACCCTAAACGAATTTAGATAAGTGCCGAACTTTCCTGGGCTCTCATGCTTCTCTTTTAACCATTCTTCCTGCCACAAGCATCAAACATCGCCTTCGTCCTCATGGCATCGCTGCATTGATGTCTCACACTGACCATCCGTCTGAGTTTTTTCTAGCATTTAGGCGTATCTTGTGAATGGTGTAGTGCATAAACGTTGCCCGAAGCGAAAAGTGAACAATGTGGTACATATACACAAACAATGCGTCAGATTGCATGTTACACAATATGTAAGTAAGCACAATCGTGCGCATTTGACTTAGTTGTACATCATTTAATCGTCAGTTCACTGAAGCTTTGCTTCACAGGAATTCCAACGTTTGATATACCTAAACTTTTTTTTCTCAGAGCCTATTGTAGTGATGTTATCAGATCTTAAAAACATGCCAGGTAATCAAAACTAGTTCATACTGCTAGTTTATTCCTTCATCAGATAAAAAAATTACATATTTGTCTATTTAACAATACACTTTCTCTAGGTTGCCAGAATGTTTCAAACTCCGAGGCGTCAACTTTAGAAAGAATACATCCATTCAGCTTTTTACCTTCCTTCTAGGCAACAGTCCTCGTTTTTCCATGTAATTTTATTTTATGGATTTCTCATAATGGTACCATTCAATGCATTGGTATATTTTATTATATTTTTATTTTTCTCGGAACCTCCAAACTTAAGACGTAGCCGTAGTTGGCATCCTTCAGGCACATAAGATTGCTAATTCACTGCCTGCTTTCCACGGCTGCCAACCAGACTTAAACACGACTTCACCTTTGTAGTTGTTTTATTTCTCTCGCACCTTCAGACACTGCTGTCCATACTAAATATTTGAATACTTGTTGGCAGCTAACGTCGGCAGGGCCAGACACGGTCCTAACGACACGGCCACACGTACACCAGGCGCTCAACAGGTCTGCTGTGTTCTACGTGCGTGCCGACATTTCTGAACACGCATCACAAGCATTCCTTAAATGTTCAGAGTTTCTTTCCAGTGCCTGAGCTCACAAACCATTCTGAAACCCTGCAGACTCGTCGTAACTACGGATTGGTGCAGTGCGCAGCTGCGTTCGTCATGGGAAGCTCGCTTAAGCGCGCCGCTGTCGCCTACGAACTGGTCTCGTGGCACCCGCAGCTTCCCTTGGTTGTCCAGTGCATGGGATTCCTGAGTGAAGCCGAGGCCAAGGCGAGAGTGGAGCAAAGCCGCCTTCGGCTTCGTGATGAGGTAGGCGATGGTCCAAGGCTCTCACTAGGTGAATCTCATTGCATTTCATTAGGAAGTGCTGAGCCGTCTCCGGATTGCAGCATACACATGCCTCCTCTTATTGCGAATAGTTGCTCCGGTATGTTTTTGCTCTTCGGCAACCAGCTCGAGCATGAAGTAGCAAGATACTTCCTTTACTTTTATCGCACAGATTTTCCAGTCTAATTTCCTTCTTGCTATTGTAAATCTTCATGGGTTTTTTGTTTCTATTCTTTGCATCCAATTTGTTGTCTGTGCTACTCTCACTATATTTCTGATGACTCTTGCTTGTTTATTTACCCTTTATATTACCCTGTACTTGGTTGTCAAGTTTCTTGACTTCGTCCTCCATTCTGTGCTCACGCTTGTCAGGTTAAGATACTTCTGCACTTTAGCTGCCCATTTATGTTGATGCACGGTCCTGAGTCTTTCTTCAAAACTCATTTGCTCTGCGCTTCTTTGATTTCAAAAGAGGCCCAACCTATGTCACCCTGGACTGCCTTATTTGTGGTTTTACCGTGGGCTTCCGAAGCGAACCGGCCTACCAACCTTTGGTTAACTTCTAACCAAACCAAAAAATCCGATATTAGATATATAATATTTGCGAACGTTAGCGCTGCCGCCATGATTCCTTTCCAGATTCCACGCACCACCTCACATTTATTGTGGCCCCAAAGTGCTATACGTTTCATAGTTGCATTGCGCTTCCCCTTTATTTTCAGAATATCGTGGAGGGTGCTTCAGAAACTATTTCCTTCTTTTTGTATACGCCGAGATATTTATAGTTTAGAAGAACTTGTTGTTGGGCGAGTTGGTAGATATTAGCGAACATTGTTTAACTGCGCGAACAAACGAACCACAAAGACAGCGAGGGACAAGGACGGGCGCAGGACTGCGCCCGTCCTTGTCCCTCGCTGTCTTTGTGGTTCGTTTGTTCGCGCAGTTAAACAATGTTCGCGAGATATTTATACTTTTTGTCTATGGGTATGACTTTTTGAATTGACACCACGAAATTACTCGACTTTTCATAAAAGGACATAATTCCCAATTTCTCTGTGCTAAACTCAACGCCTATATTGGTCGCTGTCTTATCAGAGATATTCGCAAGTGTCTGTATACCTCCTGCATTGCCGGCTAGTAGCACTATGTTGTTCGCATACACCAGTCCGCGGACATTCTGTTGCACCATTTGTATATCACGCATGTAGAATCAAACAAACCCTAATTGATTTTTTTGCAGTCGTCTTTCTATGCCTTTGGCACAAAGCGTGAACAACATTGCAGACAAAGGACACCACTGCTTCAGTCCTAGGTGAATTTCTACCACTCCATTACATTTTCGACATTCCGGTACAACTTACACTATGTTGTCTCTATGTATGTACCTCAGCAGCTCCAAGAAATTATTTATGCTTTCGTGCTTGAGAATATACCCTAACAATTCCTGGCCTATGTTGTTGTTGTAGGCTCTTTTAATATTTGGAAATGCTATCCATAAAGCTATATTCTGAGCTATTGAGCTATTTACGCACTGAGATAGCACGGTCGAATCCTCTAAACGTCTGCCTGGTCTGAACCAATTCCGTAGTTCCCCGAGTACGTAATTTTCTTTCAACCCACTTAGACAGTTGTATTTTAAGGCTTGCATTACAACTCTGTATATCACCGACATCAGGTAACTGGCCTATGCGTGCTCGTCTTATCCTTATCACGTTCGCTTTTGTAGATGAGCTTAATCTTGCTTTTACGCCATCCAACCTGAATTTCCATCCATCTACTCAATTGCTCTGTGGTAGCAGTCGTTTGTTCTTTGCACCAATGTTTTTGATTAACTACATTGGAATATTGTGGGATGCTGTGGCAGCGTTATTGGGGACATTTTCTTCTACTGTCTTCTAGCAATAGATTTCTATACTAAATTTTAATCCCTCAAGCTTCTCTGTTGTTGCTGGATCTGTTTGAGTCCGGACTATGCATTTTTTCGTGCCGCAGTTATGCCTAATACCACCTCTGGTGTACCGCAGCGCATAGTCTTCTTCGAAAATGTTACCGCCTTCGTTACTTACAGCCGTATACAAATATTTAGTTGGTGCTCGTTTTGGTGCGCCTTTGTCTGTTTTGTGAATGTTATGCACCCAACATTCACTTGTGGATTTAATTTTATCTTGCACAAGCTCACTCGCCACCCTCTTTGTATTTGTTCCATCTACGGAGCATCTCTTGTTCGTATAGTCCCAACTTTATGGCTTCTCGATGATCCTTTGAGGCCTGCTCGCGCTCTTGCATATTTTCGTTTATTTCGTTCGCTTGCGGTTTTGAGCGCCATGGTGCATTTACGAAAAGGCAGGTGCTACAAGCCCAATTTTGTGCATTACAAACCTTCGAAGAAATTCAATACCATCGGAAAAACTCCCAAATAATCTTGCATAATGATGACGCTGTTGGCGCAAATCTGTTTCATATGGTGCAATTTGTCCTGATTTTCGTTCTTTGGTCGTCGTAGCTCTGGCACATCTAAAAGCGGCCCCGTCATGCCTGCGACATGTCCAAATGTCGAACTGCTGAACTTTATTTGGGAAGTCGCCAATGCAGCGTAGACGGCGAATCAATAACAATATGGATCATCACATGTCATGGCGACCAGCCTGCTTATTATTTCGAAGCCAATTACATGAACACTCCAGGCGAATGTTCGCCGTCATGTTAAGTGCGAAATCCAACTGCGACAAGGCTTGCTTAAGCCATAGTAGCGCAAATAAAAATGAGCACAACACTAGACCGGACACCACGAGCGCTACACTCATAACTGATTTAGAGGCCTCTTGGAAGCCAGAAGAAACCTACGCTAAAATGCGCATGCACACGAGTTCGTTAGAAAAAAAAAGATTAATCCAATCAGACCTCGCTTCGAAATAGACAAACGAGAATATCTAATGCAATTCGTACTTCTTTTCTTGATATGGGCGGCTTCCAAAAGTTCGTGTGCCAAAAATTCTTGGCTACTGCCCAGAATCTTTATCTCGCGAAATGAATGTTGGTACTTGCAAGCCATACAATGTTCGAACAGATGCGGATTGCTTTTATTTTTAATTGAGAGTTCGTGCTGCCGTGCACGGTCACTAACGCATGGCCCAGGTTTGCCTGTATTAGCCATGAGATGTTTCAGTGGCGCCCTCTTGCTTTTGACCACAGCGATGGACTCCTCTGTCATGCCGCGCCCTCGCTCGTTATGGGAAGGCACTTTGATGGTGTCGGCCGACCTGTTCCATTCAAGTTTTTCAAACGTGAGTGGGCAGGTATGTAGAACAGTATCTAAGTCTTTGGAACATTATGCCTTGGTAAATCCAGCGCACTGCCCGTCGTTACTACGCTCAGTGTGGATTGCTGCTGGTGTCGTCTACTAGTAATCAGTCGGCACACGTGCTTGCATGCCACTGATTTCTCTCCATTCCTGTTATACTTCGCGGCGCACTCTTAATTATTTGCCAGCCCTTTTTTGACAATGAACAGCAGTGACTGGCCTTCGGAAGTCGTGTCTACGCCGTGATGCTCTCCAGGAAGTGTCTGAAGTGACGTGCAGCCATATACATTCCCAGGAGTTCTCTTCTTAATGTGCTGTAGCGGTCTCCATTAGTGAGAGCTTCCGACAAATGAAGAAAAGGGGCTGCCAGTCATTATCCGGAAGCTGTTGAAGCACCGCTCCCATTGCAGCATTGGAGGCATCAGTCATGAGGAAAAGTGGGGCGCCTGGTCTCGGATGGACGAGAAGGGTTGCCTGAGACAGCTTGGTCTTCGTTGTATCAAAAGCGGTTAGTGCTTCTGGGGACCAGGCGAACTCAGTTGTTTTAGATTTGTTGCCCTGTAACATGTTCGTTAAGGGCCGGTGAAAAGCGGTGTAATGAGAGATGAAGTGGTTCTAGAAATTTACGGGGCCAAAAAACTCGCATGGTTTACGGATGGAAGATGCCTGACGAAAATCTTGTATGGACTTGGCTTTTAACGGCAAGAGATAGATGCCATCCTTCTCTACACGGTCATTGATGAAGTCCAACTCGAGTGCGCCGAATTCGCAGTTCACCCTATTGATGGTAAAGCCATATTCGGCAAGGCATCGAAAAAGTTGGCCCAGATGTTGTACGTGTTGTTCTGCGTCGCCACTAAAGACAAGCAAATAGTCGATGTACGCGAAATGGAAAGGCTCTCATCACTCTGTCGATGAATCGTTGCAAAAATTGCGCAGCATTTCGAAGGCCGAAAGTCATGCGCACGTACTCGAAAAGTGCAAATGGCGTCATGGTTACATCTTAGGAATGTCCAATGGTTCCACAGGAATTTGATGGTAAGATTTCACCAGGTCGATTTTTGAGAATATTGTTGCTCCATGCAATGGCGCAGAGAAATCTGCTATGTGCGGAAGTGGGTAAGGGTCCTGCGCAGTAGCATTATTGAGCATACGGTAATCTCCCCATGGCTGCTAGTCTGGAGGAGACGGCTTGGGCACCATATGCAGTGGACATGCTTAAGGACTTGAAGAAGGCCGCACGATCCCGAGTTCGAGCATATGTTCAAATTTGACGCGTGAGATCTTACAGCGAACACGTGGTAAACGGTGAGCTCTAGCGTGGACTGGTGGACCTGTTGTAATGAAATGGTGAGCGACTTCTTGTTTGACTGGCAAAAGGAAGTTGGCCTGTGGAAGAAGGAATGGAAATTCCTCAAGGAGTTTTATGTAGACTGAGTTGTTGACCACCGGAAGTGGCACTCGCGAGACTACACCAAGCACAGAAAGGTTTGTCGTGGCATCAACAAAGTGTCTGTGGTGCATCTGAACTAAGAGGTTCTAATGGTGCAAGAAATCCACACCGAAGATGGGGTAGGCAACATCAGCAATTAGAAAATTCCATCAGAGTGTACTGCGGAGGCTGATGTTGAGGGACAGTGCTTGTTCCCCACATGTAGCAATGGGGGTCTCATTGGCAGCTTATAGCCTTGATTGGACTTGCCGGCGCTTGCGAGTCACCGCTGAGAACGGGACGACGCTGACCTCTGCACCAGTATTCACGAGAAAACGCAAGCCTGTAGTTTTGTCACTCACGAAGAATAAGCGGTCCGAGTGCCACTCGCCGCTTTTAGTGGTACTGAGGGAAGTTGCCCTGAAAACTACAGGGCGCGGTGCACTTTCACGTTGCGTTACCGAACGTACGGTGGTACCAGAATTCGCCTTACTGTGATGAGGACGGCGAGTGGCTGCGCGAGAAACAGCGCTGATATCGACGAGATAGAGCGGCATTCTGGTCTGACAGTTTGCAGATCCCCTCGCGGAATTAATTCCGCAGACTTTGCAGGGAGGGCAAGCGTGGCACAGTGGATGCATCTCAACATTCCACGAGTGAAACCGCGGGACTTGATATGTCCATGCCCCGCAGGTGCGTCTGCGTCAGCAGGCGTTTGGTGTGCTGCGACACCACGTACCCGAGCACATGGGGGTTGGACCCTCCCGCGTCTAACCGTGCGCGGCTTTGCCGTGTCCGGGGAAAAGGTGATACTGGGGGTTGAGATGATGCCGAGTGTCTGGACCTTTACGGCTCCTCGGCGGAGGCAACACACCTCTTTGGCCTCGGCTTCACGTAGACGGCACCCCCGAACTGACCCACCCGGGGGAAATCGGTAGTTGCCTTTTCCTGTCCCCCTCTCCATTCTGCGTATTTCTCTCTTCCTTTAAATCATTCCTGTCTTCTCCTCTTGTGCGGGTGGCCAACCTTGGTTACTCCAGATTGTGTTATAGTAACACCGCGCAACTGGAGGGGGCTTGTCTTACTCGTAACACTTGCTCCGTCCCCATGTTGGGCTCGGTGGTGGGCGGTTGGCGCTGCTGCCGAACTCAAGACACCTATATGGCTTCAAGTAAACCACTATCCCTTGATTGCCCTCTAAAAAGAGGGGGCACCGATGCAAGCTTCCAATTCTTTTTGAAAAACAACGAGGAACACTTTCCTAAGTACCATGTCATACACAGTGAAGGTAACACGAGCATGCTGAAATTTTCCTCTTCTTGGTGGTGAAATGCCTCGCAAGCACAATAGGACCTGGCTACAAAGCCACAAAGATGTCCAATGGAGACCTGCTTCTTGAATGAAAGAATAAAACCCAATTTGATAAAATGAACGACTTGAAATGCATTGGCGATGTAGCTGTCACTGTGTCGGCACATCGAACCATGAACACGAGCGGTGGAGTAATCTCTGAAGGCGACTTCATAGATCTTAGTAACGAAGAGTTGCTTGAAGGTTTTCAGGACCAAAATGTCAAGGTAGAAAGAATACTAATCCGCAGAAATAACGAACAACTTCGAACAAAGCATATTGTACTAGCCTTTGGTATCAGTGTGCTGCCTAGTACATTGGATGCAGGCTACATCAAAAAGTACGTGTTAGGCCGTAAATTTCAAATCCTCGACGGTGCTTTGAATGCCAAAGGTATGGGCATGGATCCCAGACATGCCGAGGAAGGCAGACTTGCACGAAATGCAGCTCGAATGAACATCCGTCAGACCCTTGCGGCTCATCTCCACATTGTGTGAACTGTGATGGAAGCCATCCAGCCTACTCCAGGACATGCCCTAAATGGAAGAAAGAAAAATAAATCAATGCAATAAAGGTCAAAGAAAATATAACATTTCACGAAGCAAGGAAACGTCTTTCACACTTAGATCACACAAGCTTTCCCGAGGTGGCGCGATGGGGGGCAGCGTCACAAATCCCTCGGGAGTCTACCGCGGTCACAGATAGTGGTCCGGTAATCACTCCACCGGCCCCCCTGATGGCAGCAGCAAGTGCTGCTCCATCATCATCGAATGTGGGCCTGCAGACTTCGGTTCCGCAGGTTCCAAAGCTAAACCGAACTCCACGGCCTGGGACGCAAATCTCGGAGCCTATTTCACCATCCTCCAGCGCCTCCGAGAAGGTTTTGGAGGGGGATCAAAACTCCCCGGCATCATCAACGCCGAAAGATCAGCGCTCTCAAGAGCTCACTAGAAGAGATAAAATACCTGTAACTGCTCAAACAAGCGACCGGTAACCTAAACGATTACCGTCCTTGTATACATATCTATCTTTAACGCAGCCTCTTCAACACAGACAACAAAAATCTTCCTCGATATGGCTACACAAGAAATTCAGTGGTATGCCAGGGGCCTATTTAATAATCTAGATGATGTCAAAGATCTGCAAGAGGAAAATCAGCCACGACTGTTATGTGTTCAAGAAACACATTTAAATTCTACACACAAGAACTTCTTAAGACAGTACATAATCATCCGTAAAGATAGATATAGTGGTAATTCTTCAGGTGGTGTGGCAATCATAGCCCAAAGTCAGTAGCATGCCAGCATGTATCATTCCAGAGTTCATTTGAAGCAGTGGCTGTTCGGGCTATATTGTTCAACCAAGCTATTTGCTCCATATATATATCGCCTGATGAACGGTTTGACAAAGCAGAATTTGAAAAGCTGATTGACCAGCTTCCCGAACCCTATATAATAATCGGAGACTTCAATGCTCCCAGCACATTCTGGGGTGACAAGATGTGATGCAAGAGAACGGGCAATTGAAAAGTCTCTTCTTTCATCTGGAATTACCTATATGAAAGGAAGTTCCGCGTAAGAAATGGCAATGTTCTATCGCGCACATTTGTTGAAGAAAACTGCGTACCACAGGGAGGAGTCCTAACTTGCACACTTTTCCTAATTAAAATGAATTCTCTCCGCTCTGCTCATTTTGCCGATGGGGACGACATCCAAGTCAGCTTTAAATCTTGCAATTTGTCCATATGTGGACGCCAGATACATTTAAGTGTTAATCGGCTCGCGAAATGGGCATACGAAAACGGGTTTAGATTCAGTGCAGTGAAGACTACCTGTGCGCTGTTTTATAGATGAAGAGGGGTTAATCCTCACCCATGCATTACGATGAATGGGAGAAGCCTGGTAATTAGAATAGAACAAACATTTCTGGGTGTGATCTTCGATAGTAAGCTAACTTTCATGCAACATAAAAAACAGTTGAAGCTGATATGTCTTAAAACTATGAACCTTTTAAAAATTTTATCTCAGCAGTCGTGGGGAACAGATAGGTATTATCTGCTATCTCTTTTTAAAAGCCTTGTGTTGTCACGCATAGACTATGGATGTATTGTTTATCAGTCAGCTTCAAAGACAACTTAAGCTACTCAATCCTCTCGATCACTTCGGCATCCGCCTAGCACTCGGTGCCTTTCGTACGAGCCCCGTCCAAAGTCTATATGCAGAATCGGATCAGTGGCCGCTGAACTGTCAGCGTACATATCTGGGAGTCACCGACGCAATAAGAACCTTGTCGCTACAACAACATCCATGCAAAGCACTCATAAGTGATCAGTCCGCAAATCAGTTGTATTTAAACAGGCTTCCACACGCACCGGCGTTCCTGTTAGCAGTAAAATCTGTTGCGGAAAAGCTCGGAGTAGTTTTCACAGATCGGCAGGAAAGCGACTGCGCTGAACCCATCCCACCTTGGGAGCAATGTACTGTTACCTGTGACCTGTCCTTTACAGAACTTAACAATAAGAGTTGTCCAAGTGCCCTCATCCAGCAACATTGTTTGGCCCTTGAAGACAAGTATTGATCGATGGCATTTTTCACTGATGCTTCGAAGTCTGCAACTTCGGTATCATGTGCAGTCCCTGGCGGAAACTTCTTCAACTCTAAAACAATGCATAATTATAGCAGCATATTTACAGCGGAAGCGTACGGTATCCTGACCACTGTTGAGTACATAGTTCAGCACAAGATACAAAAGTCCATAATACACACAGATTCCTTAAGCGTTGTCATAGCTCTGTCTTGTGGCAAAGTAAGACGAAACCCTGTAATTAACCTGCTCCATAAGCACATTCAGGTAGCGTATAAACAAAACATTGCTCTTGTTGTATGCTGGGTGCCAGGCCACTCTGGGATCGCAGGTAATGAAATGGCGGACACAAATGCTGCACAAGCGGCTGATCGGGATACAATTGATGTAAGCTGGGTACCTGTTGTAGATATGTAACCTGCGGTACGACAGGCGCTCCGTAATCATTGGCAAACTGAGTTGGACAAGGAAGATGAAAATAAGCTGCACCTGCTTAAACCGCAGTTAACCAAATCGTTTCCACTGAAGCTTGATAGACGCACTAAAGTCATCCTGGCACGACTCAGAATAGCACACTGATGACACACACAAATATCTCTTGACAGCAACTGACCCACCGAAGTGCACACGCTGCGGTGAGAACCTAACCGTCCTACATGTCCTCATTCAATTTCCTGAACTCCACCGAGACCGATTGGCTCATTTTAGGGAACTCTACTCACACCATATACACGTCCCTCACATCCCTCGATGTTCTTATCAGAGGATGCACTTTTTAACTTTAAAAAAGTTCTTAATTATCTTGCACAAGCTAACTTTCTCGACATCATCTCATACCATCCTAACCTTCAGGTTGTGCCTCACAGGTGAGGTACAATCTGATGCTCAAAAGTATGTCTGAGCTCTTGCACTCCTTGCGTAAGCAAGAATTGTACAACAAGGGACTCAGACGATCCAGAATAATTTAACATGTGAGCCTGTAGCAAATGCCTTTAAGGCCTTATATTTATCTTAGTAATTATTTTAGAATTCATCCACTAGTATTTGTACATATATCTTACGTGTAGGCCCCTATACAACCTTTATTTTAAGTCATAGTCCTAAACTCACAATTTTACTAAATATAACGCATGTTCTAGCGCTCATTGGCCTTTGAAGCCCTTGCGCCAATAAACATCAATCATCAATCAATTGATATGTTCATGGCGCAGCCGGCAAGTATGGCAAATTGGTACACGGGCAAACTGCTAGGGGTCGCCAGAACCATGCGGACGGAGGTGGGCAAACGTTGTAGGAACAATTCTCGAAGCAAATCTTAACCTAACGTGGTTTCCTTGTCTTCAAGCGGCTGTTGAAAATGACTCGGGAGTTGCGAATATTTGCGATCCCCGAGCTCTTCAGTTTGGAGAAACTGCTGTAGGTGTCGCTGTTCCGACATTGTCCTACGTTTGACGAATCGACTCGTGATGTCAGAAGGGCCTGTTGCCAGGGGGTTGAAGGATGAGACCGCGAAGCTGGGTGGCAATCTAGGGCAGCATCGAGGATACGAGACGGTTGAATTTTTGAGCCTGTGAAGTGACTCGCGCAATGGTGAACTGGCTGTTTATTCGAGCGATCAAAAGTTCGGGGTGCACTGCCCACTTTTGGGGTAACCTTTGCGAAATAGTAGCCACGTCGCGCTGCGGTGCAGGGGTTATTCGATCGCTGTCAGCCGTGACGATGGTTCCGCGCTGATCATTGGAAGCATTGCGGTTGTCTTAAGCCATGTCCACCGTCCGTGGTCACCAATATTATGGGGTGCAAAATCAGTGATGACGATGAGCCACAACAAACAGAAGTACATTTTCACTGAGCGGAAGGCCTTAGCTTACGCTCATACCTAGAGGGATCGCTCTCCTGGCTGCCTCGCGCCGGCCGCTCGTGATGTGGGCCGGGCCCCCGCTTCGCTCCCTACGCAGTGGACTGCCGTTGTAGTTGTTGTTGTCGTCCCTACCCAGCCGCCGGTCTACTCGTCTTCCTCGACGTCTATGCTGCTACACTGTTTATCTCTACCCAGCGCGCGCTACCTGCTCAGGTACCTGATCCCTTGGCCACAGGTAGTTCAATTTTGTTGTGGCCGAGAGCGTTATGCACTTCATAAAAACACCTGATCCTGTTCCCAAAAATTAGGTCGTTTTAGCGCTGCATTAATGGATGTGCTACTTAACTGCCTTTGCTGCAGAATGCGGCATATTGCTACAATGTGGCATGAGTACAAAACGACATAAGGTGAATAAGTGATGTATCTGCAACTTTAAATGGCCCAACACAATGCAAGCTAAACCTGCCCAGAAAGCACGAAGCAATTATGAAAACATGTTGTGTGGCTGAGTATTAGATCTAATTTGCCTGAAATATCGTGCAACTCTTAGTTAAAAGGGGAAGATTTTACGCTTCTCATCCGGAAATTAATTAACTTAATTATGGGGTTTTACGGGCCAAACCCACTTTCTGATTATAAGGCACGCCGTAGTGGAGGGCTCCGGAAATTTCGACCACCTGGGGTTCTTTAACGTGCACCTAAATCTAAGTACACGGGTGTTTTCGCATTCATCCGGAAATTGTGATGGGCGAGAAAAGTATCCTGTCCGTTCATTGAACTTAGTGGGTTGGTTTCTGGACTAAAAATTTGACCAAACACACATCGGCGCAATAAATCGGTGATAGGTATTCCTGCTTTTTATTAACATATCTTTATTCTTGCACTTATATTAATTGAGGACGACGCAACGAGCTATGGAAAGAAGAATGATAGGTGTAACGTTAAGGGAAAAGAGCAGATTGGGTGAGCGAACAAATGCGAGTTAATGATATCTTAGTTGAAATCAAGAAAAAGGAATGGGCATGGGCAGGACACGTAATGAGGAGGGAATATAACCGATGGTCATTAAGAGCTACGACATGATTTCCAAGGGAAGGGAAGCGTAGCAGAGGGCGGCAGAAAGTTAGGTGGGCGGATGAGATTAAGAAGTTTGCAGGGACAACATGGCCACAATTAGTACATGACCGGGGTAGTTGGAGAAGTATAGGAGAGGCCTTCACCCTGCAGTGGGCGTAACCAGGCTGCTGATGATGATGATGATGATGAATATATCAAGTGATATTTTCCGGATGGTCTCCGGTAGCCTAAAAATCCGTTCAACAGAAATGTTGTCATTCTTTTCGCATTTCAAATGTCAATTTTTTTTTCATTAGAATATCGTAAAGAAATTTATTTGCAAAACATATAGTGTAATGCATGCTTGGCGACTGCGAAATATGATAGAGGGGGATGCAACTAATATTCGTGATAAACCCACTGTCAGTGAAATGAGGTTATTTACATGAGCAAGAGTTTCATACGTGCAAGACCAACTGAATATAATTATGACCGGAATGTAAAATTTGCGTCAACTTCCTCCTTGGTCGATACAAAATTTAGCCAGTGAGCCCTGCGATCGTGATCGTTTCAAAGCTCCGTAGACTCCCGTTTGCTTGTTATGTGTGACGCTTGGTGATTGAGTCGTAACTTCATGCCCTTACCTAGACGTCTGTAATTATATGCAAAAAGAAAGCTATTATGGGATTTCACATGCCAGAAACAATGATTAGGAGGCGCGCCGTAACAGAGGGCTCCGCTTTAGCTTTGACTATCTGGGGTTGTGTTCTTTGCGGTCAAATCTAAGTACACGAGCATATCTGCACTTTGCTCTCTATTTACATCTACCCCACAACCGAAAGCTCTGCAACGAAACGTCATAGCTGCTGGGCAACCACAGTGCTTTCTTATAGGGAAGATAAGTTTGTTGGTGGTAATAATGCTGGTATTTTTAAAACCAACCTAGAAAAAATACAAGTAGAAATCGGAGAACGCCGTGCTACGCGAGCGCGCGTCCACAGCGTCAGGAAACGAATTGAAATCCCGCTGTTACAGCGGAAGTGTAGCAGACAACAAATGCAACTCCCCACAATGATGTCACCGCAGCGTCATTCGCAGCGTCACCTCAGACGCGCACGAGGTGAGCAGGTAACAATTCAATAAAGCAAACCGCGCCGGTTGTACACCTCCCATGCGGCCTCACGTGATTCTTCTGGCGTTAACGCTTTGTGTTTTAACATGAAATCAATTGGAGGACGCTTGAGCTTTGCCTGTAGTAGTGAAACGCCGCAGCTATTGAAAATCCTCGACTTTCTCCCGTCTCCCGGCAACTTCTGCTTATGTAACCGTAATGTTTACCGGGAAACGCTGGCGTCGAACACTATGCATGAAGGCGATCTTTCTGGTAGAAACGCGCCTCTTGGTTTGGCCGCGATGCGGCGGAGGCAAGCGCTATCTGCAGGTGTTGCAAGGAACCGGCAGCGCTGCTTTATGGCCTTTGATATCTTCGCGCGCAAATCTGGGAGGCCATGGCCCTTCTATGGGTGGTACAAACGCTGGAGAGTGGACTTGTTCTTTTTTAGTTTTCACGTAGCTGAATTATTTTTTTTTTTGTATACTCAAATTAGAATCCGATGCTATCATGTCTGTAGGTTGTGTGCAAGTCGTACTTTACGATTTTTGTACGTATTTTATTTTGCGAAGTACAATTACTTCAGTAATTTCCTTGCGCCACATGGAAGGCCTGCGTTGTTGGCTACGCGTGGTTCGAAATTCGTTTTGTCGAAGGGATGCCAGACACGCGACGCCAGATTTTCTGCGACACGTGGCCCTTAACACTCCCGCGTTAACAGCGCACCAGTTTACGTGGCGCCAAAAAAATCACTGCAGCGCCATACAAACTGGCTACCTTCTTCACATTGTGGGACATATTGTGGACATAAGGCACTATTCAGTGCTTCATCTGCTTCTGGGCCGAGACAGTTTTTTTAAAACAAATCTTTCTTTGTCGTTTCTTTTTACTTGTCCGATTCTGCTGCTGCTGTTTTGCACGCCGCGTAGGGAGATGCTTGATAACGTGCATAATGTACATTGCAAGAGCGTGGGAAACCTTTCCAATGAACTTCGGGGGTGTCGCAACTATGCCCTCCGCAAGTCCCTCGCCGTTGCCAGAATGCTCTCTAGAATTCTCTCGCCGTCGACATAATGATGTAAGTACAGAAAAGCCCCTCACAAAAGCATTGCAAAAGCTGCAGCACTTACATTTTTAGACACGCGCAATGGCCGAGAGGGAGGCAGAACTGTAGGCAGAAGGAACAGCATGCGTAAAGCCAACTCCGTAAAGACGAGAGAGCAGAAAGTCCTATAAGACACCTTCCATCACCAAGACAAGTACTTCCGCGTGCGTCGACTGACATTTTAGCCTTAAGCTTGTCCATTGGCCGTGCTCCTCTTCACAACCGCCATAACCTCGTACAAGGACTGATTTGTGCGTGCATTTCTTATGCATTTGCTCCGCATCTTTGAGTATTGATACTGAAGAGATCGCATGTTATGTGCATTCACATCGAGCTATATGTGAAGTAAACTTGAAGAAATCAGTAACGCGGTCTCGTTTCATTTCCATGGAACACACTGAGGCTTTGTTGTTAAGTGTTTGTTTGAACAGTGTCAATGACTGCAAGGCGACACCAAGTCCTGAGTCGGTCACATGAGATGTGATATTTGCACAATATTTATTTATTGGATACCTTACATTAGAATTTCAGGATTGAGAATCCGACTATCCGCGAGGATTTGGCCGCGTCTTAAGCTCCTCTCAGACCAGAGATGAGGGAATACTTGTAGCAGCTCCAGTAGTGCTTCGAGAATTTTCGCACTTGTTATTTGTGTGTATATCTGTCTTCTGCACTTGCTCCGCTTCTTCGAGTATTGCTATTGAAGAGATCGCGGCTTGTGTGCGTTCACTTCGAGCTGTATGTGAAGTAAACTTGAAGAAATCAGTAAAGGACTCATCTCGTTTCGTTTTGGTTGAACACACTGAGGCTTTTTTGTCAATTGGTTCTGTTCGAACAGTGTTGATGACTCCAAGGCATCACCAGGTCCTGAGTCGATCACACGAAGTCTAATATTTGCACTGTATTTAATTAGTGGCTCCCTTACATTTGCTGGACTGAGAATCTGACTGTCCGTGAGGAGCTGGCCGCGTCTTACAGCTCCTCTCATACCAGAGATGAGGGAATACTTGTAGTAGCTCTAGTAGTGCTTCGCGTGCTTTCGGCCCTTTTATTTATGTATGCAGTTGCAAATCTTTTGGGAGACCGTGAAATACAAGCGATAAGGCTGATCTTGATAGCAAATCTGGTTCAGCTAGTCGAAGCAGTCACTGCTTCTCAAGAAAGTAGCCAAGCGGGAAACCGGACCTAAAACGTTCAAACAGTGCCTGGTCCTATCGCTGCACGATATTTCTTCGGAATGCTGACAAAAAAAAAACTCCTTCCTCATTCACCAAGGTTTGTAAACATGCTCTATGCAGGGCAACTAAGCCGCATTCTGGCTACAACACTCAGATATTGTCCCATGTTTGAGACCCGATCTTGGTCAGAAATCTACTCATTGTATTTCGCTGCGGTCTCATACAAATTCATCCATCTTTCTATGTTATTTGAAGACCCGTCAAAAGTTTCTGGCGTTAAAATTTCAAGTGGATGGTTTCTCTTGTGGCCTAAAGAAGACAGGCGAACTTGCCCCGCTGCGCTCTGTTGCGAAGATTGTTCTTGTTGCATCACTATAGCTTGTAGAATCCTTTGCGGTCATACGACACTGCACGACCGAATGGTCGTCCGAGTACCAGCTGATTAAACAGGGCCAAGGGGATATTCACCTTCGCGGAACCTCGTTAAACAAGCTGTTCGGGCGACACAGAAGCTGGATCCAGAACAAGATCCAGGAGCTTACCCATTGTGTCCACGGGTAGGTCGACCGGAGAATAATCGTGGAGATAGTAGCCTTTGAATACAAATGGCTCGTTGTAACTCTCCAGGGAAAAAAAACGCCCACATCTTCGTTCACTTGTCCGCTGCGGCGAAATTTCCAATAAGCCCACACATATCAAATAGGTCAAATTAGCGTCATGTCGCCATTTCTTCCTTGTTTGTTATTCTCCTTTGTCTCCCGTTTCCATCGGCTGTTATCCCGCATGTTCTCTTTCGGCACGCTTCAAATAATAATAATAATAATAATAATAATAATAATAAGAATAATAATAATAATAATCATTCAAGCTATGGTACGGCACGTTTCTCCTATTTCTGAAAAATAAGCACCATGAAAGTTGGTGCACGAGGGCAATTGACGCAGGGTCTTTGTGCGCAGACGTAAAGCTGCTTTAAAGCACCGCGGCCTGAAAATGACGACACGCAAGTGGTGATCCAGCAAATAGATCCGCGGTGCCCTTACCCTGCAACACTTGGGTGGGGGAGGGGGGGGGGGGGTGCCTGATGCGTAACGGAGCACGAGTGGCTAGCGGGTGCTAGTCCGTCGGTCAAGGGACGTTGCAGCAGCTATTGCTCCTAAGGCTTCTGTAAAAGGATTTCTGTATCTCATCCACCATGCGATGCGCCGTGTAAGGGAGGGGCAGTGCTAACCTTCTCGCAGGCTACGGACAACGGCGCACAGCAACGCCTCGAGCAAACACTTCTCGGCGTGCGCTCTGTGCACAACTTAGACAAACGCAAGGGGTGCGTGCAAAGTTTCTTTTAACACCTAATCACTGCTGCATGCCGTCGGAATCAAAGCCAAATGCAGTCAATGAACACGAACAGCACAGCAAGCTTCGATTACATGGATTCCCATAGTGCGTGGAATCTGCGTATTTTTATTTTCGTTTTGGTCCCTTCAACTTCTTCGGGAGGGTTTAATGGACCGCTTTCAAGACTTAGCACGGGACCCGGGTCTAAAAATCATCGCCAATTCTTTGTCAAAACTGCGCTGCATTCTGTAGGGATAGGACTAAGAGTGCTTATTTTAGGCAGAGGGCGGAGATTTCTGTCTTTGCTAGTTTATAATGTACTAAAGCATAAGACATGATGGCGTTCTGTGAACGTGGGCTGTAAAACCAACACGCATGCAATTCATACAAAATTATTAATAAGATGACTCTGACGAAGATGAAGTCCCATCTACCGTGCTACCAGGTACAGAAAGAATAGCATTTGCACACATCCCTGCAAGTGTCGGCGCGCATGACGCGATAACCAATGTGCACAATGGCCAAAGGCAGGCCATCGACAAACCAAGACTATTCATCCCTTTTCGCTCATTAATCCCTAGGCTGCACGCCTTGGAAAACCTAGCTTGGCTTCCATTAGTCACCACCCACTCATTGCAGCGCATAACTTATTCGATTATTCCAATTTCTTTTAATAATTCATTTGACTAGACCAGAAGTACATCATGCGGCAGGCTGTGACTCGTTTACTTTCCACTTGTGTGTGTGTGTGTGTGTGTGTGTGTGTGTGTGTGTAAGATAGAGAATCCGGAACTGGGTGTATTTTGTAGCTTCGTGCTACAGTGGGATGGATGCTAATTTTTCCTTTCCTTCCTTCGCTCTTGAACCTTCATTGATATTGCAGGTTTCCGCATAACTGATTTGCCGTACATGTATTTTTCCATGCAGTTCTGGCAGCTCTCTGGCATTGTCAAAGAACAGCTCATCTGCAATGCGCCGCCTACTGGAGCAAACGGCAAGAAGGTCAGCCAGATCGACAAACTTGGCGCCCACATGTTGGATTACCTACGCTCCTACCTCAACGTTGGGGACATTCTGGACGACGAAGAGGAGGATCCGAAAAGCGAGAACGCAGCTGCTGTCACGGAGCGTTGCAGCAAGCGAAAGCGGGCGAACAGCACCGATTTGCTGCAGAAAGAGCACTGACCTGCAGAGGAACTGAGACCAATAGAGCGGCTCTCCTTAGCCGTCAAAGCTTTTTAGCAAATGTTAACCAGGCTGAAGTCAGCGCTCACCTTTTTATGAGTTGACGACTGTTGCCTTTTAGGCAAATGGAACATGAAATTGGTCAATAAAAATTTTGTTAAAGAAAAGGTAGTGGGGGGTTTAGAAAAAATGCGTTCTTTCCTTTTGCAAGAACATGAAAAAATCATGGCATGGTAGCATACGAATGCGTCCGTGACTTTTATGTAAGGGAAATTTTTTCATTGATCCAGGGACTCTGATAGTTCCTTTTATGAGAATCCTTGTTCACTCCAAAACAAGCCGTCCAAACTCTTATTTCATTGCCAGGCTACATGTTTCTCATTTCTATATTTCTTTTGCTAATGACCTTCAAACCTACTTTGTCGGTTAGGATGAAGCATTTAATGAAATTCATGGTCACAAAGAATGTTATAAAAAGGAAAAAAAAACTACGGATTTCACAACAGGACGGTTCGGATGGATAATTTCCTGAGGTTCGGAGTAAATGAAGTTGGCAGAAAAATGCGAGACCTTGCGAAAGTTTAGGTTCTGGAAGGACTTAACAGAGGAATACAATAACATTGGCGTAGTTAGCTTTAAGGCACAATAAAGACCCTCAGATGATTGAAATTATTCAGTCTCCCACTACGACGTGTCATCGAATTGTATCGTGGTCTTATCTAGTAAAACCCAAGAATACAAATTTTGTTTTCAGGATTGTAGCAGATGTCAGTGTCCAGCAAGGTTCTGGATGCCATAGAGCACTTTCGAATTGAAATTTTAAAATTTTGCTAAATAAAACCGATTCATTGAATTAGAGTTGGTCATCCTTTAAAATGAGGACCAGCGAAGGAAGGTTTCTTCCGGCAGACAGTCGGTAATACGCCGAACGGCTGTTACATGGCGTTCTCTTTGTCTGTGTCTTTGTGATAAACATGTCATAATTGTCAATATTATTTCAGGTAACAGCACGGCTTCAGTCCTAAATGTTACTACGAGGTACAAGTTTGGATTTTTCAACATCAGGAAACTTTGTCTCTGGAGCTGCCGCCTAGATAGATCAAAACGGAAGAATGGGTTCCCTGGCAACTCCATTGGACAGGCTGACGCTCATTTGATATAAATGTGGAGGTTTACGTATACTGACCGCTTGGGGCAGATATAGGTTCTTGCTCTGTTGTTTACACGCAATTTGTCGAGAAATGTATTTCTAAACAAAAATAAAAAGCACGATAGAACTCTAACTGTGCTATGCTGTACAATCTGACGACATAACAATAGCGTGAAGAGTGTCAAACCAACCAAAGCGGAAAGAATACATATTTAGACACCTCTCTGACTAATACCAATATTTGTGAATGAGGCTTTTCCAAAGCTCGCATCTTGAATGCGGCTATAGCACGTAAGCGCCAAAGTAGCATTCAATCTGCCCGGTGATGTATGACCTTTAATTTTAAATATTTCCTTTCCTGCCAACTTCGCAGCGACACTAAAGATGCTGGAGCGATCATAACTTTGGCTGACGGTGCACACGTTGCGATACTTGTCGCGTGCTCTGATGGATAGACTAAAACAAAGCATGGAAAAGAAATCGATGCACTATAGCTGTTCTTCAGGCTAAATGACGGCAGTGAATCGTCGCCTGGATAAAACCTTCTCACTGCACGCCATGCTAATGACCAATTGGTAAGATTTACGTCTAGATCTTCTTCAAGACGTCGAATAGACTTAACACGGTGGAACCACAAGACCACGAGCGTTGTCTTGTAGTCTCACTGTCTTGTTATTTTCATTGTGCTCGAGCACTGACACGATACACGCAATGAATCGCAATACACGTACCTGCGTCACGGTACACTGGATTCAAGAACATGCTTCGAACCACTACAATAGTGCTGCTGACCAGCAGGCACAGAGTCCTCCCATTCATGATACTTCGTCAATTCACCGTGTGTGTCCCACCGGATGGGACTCTGGTGGTACCCACACGCTAATACTCTCTTCCCCCCCCCCCCCCGCCCCGTGTGTCTGCTCTCTCCCACCCCACCCCAAGTCTCCTAACTAGGGCGCAGGAAGTTGTGCTTAGAGGTGTCATGCTGAGGGTGGCTGTTGCACAGGCTGCCACTTCTGTATGAAACAGGCCACACTTTACATCAGTCGCAACATGCCCATACAGTCGTCTTCTAGTGACGGAGACAGATGCTTGCCACCATATATTTATTTATTTATTTATTTATTTATTTATTTATTTATTTATTTATTATACCCTCAGGGACAATGGCATTACAGATGGGAGTGGGGAATAAGTTTAACGTATTTTATGCACAACAGCGTGAGCAAACATCCAAAATATACCAGTACAAATATACAATATTAGCGGAAACGAAACAAAGTAAATAAAGATTATTTCTAATTATTCGAACTACATATTTTAGCGTACATAGATTACATAAACCAAGTTGTATAATGGACGTTAGTAAGCAGAGGGCACAATTCAATGTGAGAAGAGCACTCAAACCATAGTTGCAAACACAGTGAAAACAAGAGTACTCAAAACAAACTGTCATGTAAGGTTTCTTTAAAACGGTTGATATCCCTTATAGTATGGAATCACCGCGATCTTACGGTCCTTTTCTGTGGACTGCTCTTCGGGGACCATAGCTTCGCCGTTAGGTTTCCTTTTCTTCCTGCGGATTGCATCAGATTTTGCAGTACTTCTCATAGCCTCCTTAAAATAGCTTTAAGAAGTTTTGCGGGATGTCTTGTAGCTCCCTTCAACAGTTGTAGACGCTTTACCCATTTTGGCTGGTCACAGACATCTATAACGCGTCTTGCGAGTAGGCTATCTTCTTCATGCTCTCCGACATAACAAAACAGTCAAGGGTACCTCAGTTATCCTTACGTGGATCAATGCGAAGGTGTTGCTGCCACGTCAGCAGAAGCGCAGTGACGTCACATGTCGAATGGCGTTCATTACTACGTAGGCACAACGCAACGGCGAGGGTTCGACTTCCAGCAAAGCTCTTGGGTTCGGGTTCCTATATAACTCTACCTTAAATAACTGTTCCTTAATCAACTTCTTCTTAACACCCAAGTCGTGGGCTCGAGTCCCATGCCATGACGAGGATTCGACTGCCACCAAAGCTCGTGGATTCGAGCACCTCAAATGACCACATTTTAGTTAAATTTGTCTTAATTAACTTTCCCTAAATAACACGAGAGGTCGCGGGTGCGAGTACCATAACTCTATCTCAGTGAACTCCGTTTATTAAGTTAGTCGTAATTAACAGAAAAGGTCGTGGGTTCGACTCCGACCAAAGGCCGCGGTTTCGAATGCCTTATTTAAATCTGCTTTAATTAGATTTACCTTAACTAACTTCGCCTTAATTAACACCAAATGTCATGGATTCTGCTCCTACAAAAAGGCGAGTGTTCGTAGCGTTTTTGGATTAGCGTGTGGTCCACGCCAACGCCGACAACGTCGGGTTTTCCACCCCATGAGCCATAATGATGTTTATGCATTAATACTTAGTTTCCAATGGCGCCTCATGCAATCACCACAAGACTTCTCGTGTGGCGAATGTCGCGCGGCTTGGCTTCTGGGAGGTGGCGAGATGTGCTCGGCCTCGGCGTGTCGGTGTGGCTGACCCCGGTTGGGGTGGTCACGTGCGCTGAACGAGCACGTACGCTGCCGGTGCGGTTGTGGGCTTAATTGTAAGATGGCCGAGTCTCTCGAAAGAGGGGAAGGTCACGGCTGGCCCCGAGCTGGAAGCGCTTTCGTGCTTCGCGGATCTCGGGTAGGTGAGGGGCCAACACAACACACTACCGCTCATTTTTTTATAGCGTTAGCATTCTTGGAGTACGTCACGCACTTTTGGAGGACTATGTATCTATAAAAGTTTATATGTTTGTACTAAACCGTTTTCCCGCCTAGCTGGGTCACTGGGTTCGATGGTCGAACGGGTAGCGCGCATCAGACTGCTGTGCTGAGGTAACAGGGTTCGAATTCAACCATTGTATTGCTGCCAGATGGCCACTGCTTCAATTGGCAGCGGGATCTCGATGACGAAGGAGACGACTCTGCTTGCAAACAGCATTGTCCGTTGACTGCTTGGCCAATCCCCTGTAGCGCCATGAAATAATGAGCAAGGAAACAAGGCATCGCGCGATGTCGTTCGGCACGCATTGCAAGAAGAGGGTTCTTATCGCGGACGAGTTGAACAACGAAAGCGGCGGCGAGGCTTCTTCACGCTGTACAAATGTATTTTTCGGCAAATATTTGCTAAAATACATTACAAACCAACGCATTAGCAGACTGCGCACTGTGTATGCGCCGCTTTTCGATGAACGTCTACCCGCCAACGCTTTAGCGAGCTGCGCCATGAGTGCAATAGGATTGTGCCGTTCATCCATCAATCTCTCACCAAGGCAACAATTCTCGACCTTCACAGGGACTAATGCGCCGCGCTTCTGGTCTCGGAGGCTATGTGCGGACGTCTCGGCAGCGCCACCAGATGGAGCCGCGTATCCAGAAAAAAAAACAAGCGCGAAAGAGCAGCTCGGTTGCCGCATGATGCGTTTCTCAGCGTTCGCACGCGCCGTCGCGCCATGCATTTCGAGGGCCAAGCGCAGGTTTCGTGGCGGCGGCGACAGATGGCGTCGAGTATTCTTAGGGAAGTGCGAAAGGGGAGTGCCGCTTCAGTACACGCCTCAAACATAGCTCGTTCCGACGGCGGAAACGCCTTGTGTCTCTGTATTGATTCAAAGCTAAACGCAATATTGTCGACAGTCATTGTGCCATGGGTTTTGCCGCAACTTTTCCCCGACACAGCGTTTGTGAAATTCACGAGTATCCGCCGCTGCTGTTGGAGGCAGACCAGGGAGAGTATTCTGTAGGAGTCCACATAGACGACTGTCCATTTCGGCCGTTGCTGATTGGCTGGGGCTGCTCATCTCCTCGCTCGTACAGCTGAATCCAGTCAGTGCTGCCGCCGGGTACGTGCCGGTAAAACAGGCACAAACGCGCTCCTGTCTTGGTGTTCAGCGACTACGATTGCTGTTTGGATGCTTGGAAGTACACCCACATATTGGGAATTCGGCAGCATGGGAGTACCAGACTTCATTTTTTTATTTACCTTTATGAATTTATTTAGAAGCCTACATCGCCCATTTTGGCATTGTTGTAGGGAGGTCGGAACAGTAGCCACAATCAAAATAAGAAAGCCGATAGGCACAGCTGTCAATTGAACATTCAACTAAGGCATACATCTTGCAAGGAAGCAGGAAAACACATTTGCGAGAACATCAATAACACTGACATCAAAGCGATTCCACTCGTTAATCGTAAAAAAGAAAGAATGACCAAATAAATACATTCGTCGACATTCTACTTCAAGAACCATTTTAGCATGAGCACTCCTGCGCGATATGTAGAATGGGCTCTCAAAGAGTAAAATTTTAATAATACCAGTTTCATAATACAAAATGGAATGAAAAAAAAATTCTACGCAATACTTTTCTTCGCTGCTGGAGAGGTTCAACACATAATTTATTTTTACTGTGAGTTATAGTGAAATGAAAGTGATAAATACCGCTGACAAAGCGTGCAACACGATCTTATATGCGCCCAAGTATATAGATGAGCGCTTGGCGGTGAGAATCCCGTACTGTACAATCATATTGAAAGATTGGATACACATTGGTTACATACAGAGGTTATTTAAGGCTTTTGGGGACAGATTTGAAATTACGTTTACGGAAATTTAACACGCCATTGGCGTTAGCAGTTGCGTGGCCTATATGTTTATGCCTTGATAAATCAGTAGACAGACACCAAAGAATTTAAAATGCTCAACGCGATCGAGAGATGTTCCACACAGGATACAACAAGAATGGAAGGGTTTGCATTACCTCGTAAAATTAGCAAAAGAACACTTAATTACATATAAACGCAAGTGTATAAGCAGTAGTCTTACTAATAATAAAATCTTATTTCCTAAAAAAAAGCCTCATAAAGAAAACAAGTCCGTGTTCGTGTACCGATTCTAAACCCCACAACTTTAACTTCAAGTTAACTGAATCAGCCGTTATATATTTTGAACATATAAAACGCCTCGCCAGTGGTTTTATTATGTATATCTGTATGCCATTTTAAATTATATCCACAATTGTAACGCCCAGTTACTTAAAAGAATCTGCAGTCAACAAGCTGTGATCCCCGATGGGTCATAAAGTGCTGCACAAGGACCAACATATCCCACGAGTTCACCTGGCTTGGACAGCTTGGCATGCGTGTCTGCCTGGTAATGAGCGCGTTCGTGCGACAGCCCGATGCGTCAGCCTCCTTGCGCCGGTGGAACGCTGAGAAGGTGGAAAAGACAGCACTTACATACACGCATAAACTGCAACACTACACACTATCGCTTAGAACGTTCCCTCCACCACGTGAGGAAGTAAACTGTGCAGGTGCAGCCGCTTGGCGCAATCTCCAGACTAATGCGTTCCCCAGCCTTGCTCTCCGCCGCAATTTTTACCCTCCCCAGTATCCCGACAAATGTCCTTTCTGTAGAGGACACCCAAACCTCTACCATTCTACGTGGGAAAGCTCCAAACCACCCGGCCTTCCTAGAATACCCAACGCCACCCCATCCCAGCGGGAAGCCGCTCTTTCCATCAAAGCCTCGGACGACCAAGCGATGCCTGATTGACCGGACCAGCCCGATAACAGATGAAAATGGGCGCTAGACTGAGTGCTCCATCCTCTGTTACTTCATTACAAAACAAGAAATGAAAATTTGTACTACTACTCGATATGATAATAAAAACGTCGCAGTTTCGCCCGAAAGGCGACAGCAAATTATTGGACAGGTATACGAAGTAAGGATAGTAGGTTTATCGGCCATCTGGATTTGTAAACATAGGCATGCTAACTAAATTAACAATCATGGGGCCACGAACGCACAAGCGAACATGAACGCATCTCTCTCGATGACCGCGGAAACTCGCTGTCTAATCACTGGAGCGAGGAAGCACTGCAGCAGCAGCGAGCAAATTGACGTTCGTGCTGCGTTTCGCATCAGCGCGAGCTAAGCCGTGGAACAGAGCGCGCGTCGGAGTGTGTCCTCGTCGCAGATGGCTTTGAAGATAATAGCTGCACAGGCGACCATGCGCACCCACTCTGGCCGTCCGGAGTAACACTCTGCTGTATTTGGCATCAAAAATAACTTTAAGAAGCGAGCGTGAAGTGCATTTTCAACCGAGACGACTTCATGGACACCGCCGCAGCGAGAGAGAAGCGTCCTCTTTGTATTGCCAGCATAAGCAGAAAGGACTTGATGCCACCGCCTGTACGTTCCGAAGGTTTTGTTCCCAGTGAGCGCTAGGCGTCGAACTCGGAACTGGGCACCCATGATCAAACTGAAATACGAAAGAAAGGGTGCGTATTCAAGTCGGTCAACTACTGCGAATGGATGAAGCTAACTATTTGTTCGTGCACAGACATTAAACTTATTCTCACTAAACTAAGATTATCATGCTTGGCAACCAACGTTCTGGCGGAAGTTGACAGAGGACGTATTAGGAAAACTGTACGCCCCGACTAAGAAATAAAGGTGCGTTCTTTTCCATTCTGCAATCAAAGCCATGCGTACATCGTGCCGGCCTGTCCCAGATCACATGGGCTCTCCCGTGCTTCGGAATCTCGCCGGCAAGCTGTCGACGCCACTCATCGCGCGCTGTATTACTGCATAAAATAAAGTTGCTGTTGCATTGAGAAATTGTTCCATTTTTCAGCTCTATCGAGTAGGCGAGGTGCCCTTGCACGCACAGGAACCATTCGAGACCTAAGAGTTCGCCTAGTCTTTCAATGCGTCGCATGCATCTGGTTGATCATCGCATATTCGCAGCTAATATCATCAGTACCTTTTATCCACATTAAGAGCCTTTTTCAATCGACTTATTCAGCAGTTCCTTATTTTGTAAAACTTGATGCCCGGGTGCCAGATAAACCATGTTTAAAAAATCGTACCGCGAAAATTTTAGGGCCAAGAAAGCGAGCAAACCGTGCTTCCTCGCAGTTTCGCAGTTACCTGGATTGGGATGTACGCTGGGGCGGCACACCACATGACACATGGAGATACCGCTGATTGTTGTCGACCGAGTGCTACCTTAATGGAGTTCAAGGCTAGACATACAATAATAACACATTGCATACAATAATAATAATACAATAATAACACGTTACGTATCGACAATGTTCACACTTGACTCGCCACCTATTTCTATCGAACCCGCTGTGGTTGCTCAGTGGCTATGGTGTTGGGCTGTTGAGCACGAGGTCGCGGGATCGAATCCCGGCCACGGCGGCCGCATTTCGATGGGGGCGAAATGCGAAAACACCCGTGTACTTAGATTTTGGTGCACGTTAAAGAACCCCAGGTGGTCGAAATTTCCGGAGTCCTCCACTACGGCGTGCCTCATAATCAGAAAGTGGTTTTGGCACGTAAAACCCCATAATTTTTTTATTTCTATCGTGAGGAGACCTGCGGGAGCGCCTCTGGGCCCGTCGCCGTTCAATATTGCGGCTATATCGAAGGTAAAAGTTTAGTGACGGCAGCCTAAGAAGGTTTCGAATCAAACAACTTGTTGACACCTGTCAGGAAGGTGCGAAAATTTGCCACTCGTGGTCAACAGCACATTCGCTATGCACCCTCCAGCTCGATCCAACATACCTGCATGCCGCCGCACGATAGATGGCGCTGCAATCGCAATCACTAAAACGGTCTATACACCAGAACATAGAAAAAAATTGAGTGGCGCCATTTTCAAAGCGCGGTGGCGCCACCTGCTGCTCCAACGGCTCCGAGCTGCCAAGCGGGGCGACTGCAGGTAGAAGCAGTGCTTGCGCTTTGACATTTCTTCGAAGTTCTCACGAAGGATGGGATGCTGAATTTTAGCTAGCGAATGTGGTTAGTGAACTTAAGCTTTTCGGCAAGATTGTGCTGCAAATCAGAATGGCTGTGGGAAGCGCAACGTCCGCAGGTGGAGCGGATCGTTCGGCTAAGTCCGTGTTACCTTTTCATGCGGAAACATTGGTTCTGCGGCTATTCGACTTTGATTTGCATGTCTGACATTACGTAATGAACTAGTAAAAGCATTGCAGTACCCGATATACTTTAACTCTGCGTTGTAGTGCCTGGCAAAATCTCGCGCCCGCACCTTAACAACAGGCGGCAGGCCGTAGCATATGTGCGCGGACGTCCAGACGTGTCCGTTTTTTGTCTGGGGACGGCGGAGGAATGAATTAACATTTGTGCAGCTGTGCCGGATCTACTGTGCAATGTATGCGTACTTTTTTTACAAATAACGCCGATCTTGCCCTCTGGCCAGTAGTTATGATAAGCGACACAATACAGCTTTCACACGTAAATGTTTCGAATAGTTGCTGAAAGGTATCACGAAATTTCGTGGTGACTAACGCCAGTGCACTAAATTTGATCTGTTACGCTTGATTTAGATTGTCATGAGCGTCAGAACTTTGTAGCGGTGCGAACACTTTTGCGGCATTTACTTGTGAATCACGTGCGGAGTTCTATGGCGAGAGCCGCTGTACGAAGCCCACCTCGGACATTTGTGTAATCGAGGCCCGTAGACAGACACATACACACAGAGAGACACGCATAGATACACACATACAGAGACAAATGGACATGCACGGCTGAATACGCCACAGCGGCACAGCTCTCGACGTACATCGTGCTCGTCGCAAACGGTGCTCTGCAATCTGCATCGTTTTCGCTGGCTATTTGCACATCCATATATGACACAGTGACGCCCTGATGCTGCTCTGTACTTGGACGTTGCAGGCACAGATATATTCAAACTACATGCACGCGAACGCGTCTTGGCAGCTCAGGGAAGATGGCGGCCGGTCGCTGGGTTCCGGAGTATGCGCTCAGCCCATCCGGTTCGAGACTATCGTGTTCTATTCTATAGCATACGGAGCACGGCGACGAGTTTGTCGTCCTTGGACTTCATACGGAATATTACCGCGACAGCGACGGTGCTGACGCCGACGGCAGAAATGCGTGTGGGGTGTCGATATAATTGCTATGGCAATTATATGGAATTATGTTGTTGCTTCTTTAGAAATATGGGTATTTGTTGACTTCAAAAAATTGATTTAATTTCCCAAAGTATCCCACACCTATGTGTAAGTTGAAGCCAGTAGGCAGGGGTTAATTTTCAACTGATCGTCCCGATTAGCTATTTGGCACGAACAACCATAAGCAAAAACTTTGCGCTTAAGGTGAAGTTTTGCCATCTCTGGAACATAAAATATTGAACATAGCAAGTTCCTTTAAAACTTATCCGGTGGTAGGCGAAATCCAACCCTCATAATACGTATTCAGCCAATCGCGTCTGAATATATGCTCACACATGCGCCACGCATGAACTTCATGGCGACGTCGCTAGATGACGCGGCATGCCTGGACAGGAGAGCGAGACAGGAGAACATACTTGCCTCACACGTGGCGCGTCTGAACTTTGGCATTGCTGTTACAATGAACTATAATACGGTGTGCCGCTACGTATGTTGGGGCTAATCCTATTAACGTCGACATTCATAGTGAGAGATTGCTCCTGCCCGAATTTTTCAGCAACTGCTGGTGCTCTATCACTTCTCTGTGTATTGGTGAGTTTTTCAATGAAAAAAAAAAGAAATCCGTTGCGAGTTACGTGTGCCTGCTTTGTGTCCCTCTCTCTTTAATTCTGCTCGCAGTGAGAACCAGCGCACCCCGCCAACCCGCTGCAGTATTTTCTCCGTACAGTAACTACTTATGAGCCAGGACACATTGGCCCATGGTAACGCTTTGATTTTGTAAGGGAGAACAAAAATGGAATTTTATCGCATGTAGTAAAACTTTGTACTGATATATATGGTTGCAAATACACTATATTTTTATCTAACAAAAATTAGGCTCCTCAATTCATTTATTCTCGCTCGTTTGCACACCACGGGCCGTGACTTTGGCGGCGATGACGCCGTGAGGCCCAGTATGTCATTGACGAGTTGACTGCTTCTGATTGCATGCACTACGTGAGATCTGCGGTTCAAAGGATGTCCCCCATCCTCCGCTGTGACCGCGAGTGAGACTGTCTAACACTGCGAGGCAAAATCTTGCGCACATACAGAAATAGCAGAAAAAGCTGATCGAAGCACTGCCGCAGTTGTCTTTTCGTTCACTTTCACTTCACTAAGCCAAATTATTTCTATATTTCAAACAAGGATAAGAGTTAACTTACCCTGTGCTTTGACTGGCTTCACTGCGTATTTGTTTGATACGGCTATAAAAAGAATAACGTGGGAGCTGTCCGCTTCGGGCTAGGAAACTAGCGCGACCTAATGGACCACAATAAAGTTTTTCCACCCATCCATTCATTCTTCCGTCCGTCCGTCCGTCCGTCCGTCCGTCCGTCCGTCCAACCATTCCATCCCATCCATCCATCCCATTGGTCCTCCTAATTCATCTACATATATTGTTACGGGGATGTTGGTAGTACAGGAGATTATGTTTACAATATATTGCTACGGGATAGTATTTCCAATGACGAAGAGCCGAGCAGTAAGAAGACGACGACGACGATTAGAAGCTAGCGCGGGCTGTTGCCTGTTGGCCAAGCGCAGCGTATTTTCTTGTAAATATACTTGTACATAGCTTTTCATCTGCGTCTTCCTCCGTAAAATATCTGGTGGAGGTGGACGTTCCCTGTACCTCGTCACGGAGCTTCACAGTGGACGGTATGTCGAGCCTTCCTTCATGGCTCCCGGCGACGACAACCCGACTCCGCCGGCTCCGACACCTGCTGCCACCTCGACGACCTACATCACTCTCCCCGCTCCCCGTGATTCTGGCGTATTCTCGGGCAAAGATGGGGAAGACGTCGATGACTGGATCAGCCTGTATGAACACGTCAGCCGCAATAACCGGTGAGACCCTACTATTATGCTCGCCAACGTAGTATTTTACCTCGGTGACACAATTACTTAAGAGCGTTTCTTTCCAACCGCGAGGCGAGCATCAGTAATGGCCAAATCACTTCGGATTTATTTAGAATGCCTGACAACGGAACACCTCAAGGAGCTATATTATCTCCTCTTCTCTTCAACATGCGATGTGTCGCCTGGCACGCGATCTGGATCGGATACCCGATCCAGGTTACACGCTCTACACAGACATCACGATGTGTACGAGCAGAGGTTCACTAGGGGATAAGGAATATGCGCTCCAAAGGGCAGTATTAGCGGTGGAGAAATTTTCTACATGGAGTGGCCTGAAGTTCGCACCAGAAAATTTTGAGGTCATCTGGATACACGCGAAAGGCTACACATCCAGAGGGTCGATTAACGTCGTGGTTGAGGGCCAATCAGTCCGAGAGGTACCCACGATGCGAGTCCTGGGTTTGTGGTTTCAGAGCGACTGGAGAGAAGTACAGACACTCAAGACCCTCAAATCCAGCCCAGAAAATAGCCCAAATGATACGTCGCGTGACGTATCGAAAAGTGGGAATGCGAGAAGACGATACCGTAAGCCCTGTACAGGCCTTAGTGGTTAGTCGAATCACGTATGGCTTACCGTACCAAATCCTGAACAGGGAGGAGGAAAAGCAGGCTAACACAATAATCCCAACCGCTTTCAAAGCTGCTCTGGGCCTGCCTAATTGTACTTCAAGGAGCGCATGTTAGCTTTGGGAGTGCACAACACTTCCGACGAACTAAGGCAGGCCACCCTGATGATGCGAGAGAGGGAGCGCCTCAGCTTCACAAAAACTGGTAGGGCAATATTGGCTAGACTCAATATCCCAGCGTACCCCATTTATCTCACAGAGCAGGCCGTACCTCTCCCTCCTTCGATGAGATTCAAAAACAGTAGCCCAAATTACAAAAAATATGCGTCCCGAGTACAACAAAGAAAGTCGCAAAGCACGCGCACAACACATTCAATCAGCGTAAATCTTTAATCATAGGTACAACACGTACTACACGGACGCAGCTGTGTATGCAGAGTGAGCACTTCGAGTGAGAACCAGGGCGTACCTTCTTTGGTAGCGCTGCCCGGTCGTGCGCTACCAAAGGAGGTACGCCCTGGCAGTCGTGAACGCGATCAGCCAGCAGCAAATTACCGCGTCGGCCACGGCGGGATCCCCCCCCTCGGCTGAAGTATTAACGCGACAGCGTTAAGGAGCTCGTGTCGCAGAAAAGCTGGTGTCATCCGTGTCGGCGTCCGCGGCGTTGGCAGTGAGCGAAAAATCCCGGCAGGCATTTATAAATAAAAACAACTTGCAACATGGGGTGCGTGGGAATCGAACCAGGGTCTCCGGAGTGTGAGACGGAGACGTCACCATTCAGCCACGAGTTCGATGCTTCAAAGCGCTACAAAAGCGCCTGCAGTGTTGTCTTAGAAACTTGCCGTAAAAAGTTATACTGCGGTGTATATCGGTAATTATGAGCATGTAACTTACAGATGTTGGAGTTACACGAGTAGCGGATTACGTTTCCGCTACATTTCTTCTGCGCTTTCCGCACACGCAGAGCCATCTTGCGGCAAACACAGAAGACCCCCTCCTCTCAATGTACGGCGCTGCCCCGACAAGTGGCGCGCCACGCGCGTATTGGGCTGTGTGGGGACCGGTGCGAGGCGCGTTGCGGCCCCGCTCCCTCTCCCCTGACGACGCTTCGCCGTGCTCCCTCACGGGTTGCAGAATCAAGCGTCCTTCCTTTCTTTAGATCACTATCTATATATCTCTCTGCCCGTGCCGATCACAACGTTTGGCTGGCGTAGATCGTTTCCCCTCCGAGACACCGAGTGCTTTGGTTACTTCCGCTTGCTCAGGCGCACGTTTCGTTGCCGCGCCGAACGCTGCGTTGCTCGACGCTCACCGCGTTATTTGTGGGTGCAAAGTCCGATACGGGGCGCCTCGTAAGTGATCGCTGCGCCGTAGCGCATTGTCTTACACCCCTTGGCGGGTCGACGGGAACACTGTCGCGTTTCACTCTTGAAGGCGAAGCTTAAGCGTCCTCCAATTTTTAGCAGTGGCGATCGCACTCGCTCACGCGGAGCGTTCGCAAAGGGCCTCGGTCGTGGTCACGTACTCCCAGGAGACATGTCGCATGTTTCTCAAGGGGCACGTGACTGCGGCTAGCCTCGGGATAGTCCCCAAATCCTTCAACCACCATCATCGCCTACTCTGGTGCCCGGGCCACGCGGGGGCACAGGGAAACGAACAGGCGAACGCGTGAGCTGGAGGGTTCACTAACCGAGTGACGGCGTCCTCTTCTAACCCCAAACACCCGCACTATCCCGCACAAAATTCTACCAATTTAAATGCCAAAGACATTCTTGCTCATCAGCGCGGAGTCCGCAGAAAAATACCCGCCGCCTCACCCACAACTTAGCGGGTAAGAGGCCGCCGAATCGCGTAAAATACAGACCGCGGTATTCTCCCATTTAAAATTACTAAATGTCATGTATCCCACTCGTTATAGGCTCAACTGTCATACCTACCCTAATACATGTAACCTGAGAGTGCACTAAACAGCCTCATAGGCCAAATACCAGTAACACAATGGAGCAGTGGGAGGCACAGCTTGCCCGCTCCGACCTGGCACGACAAAAGTCCTTAATTAGCCAGGTCAGGCAGGCGGCAGAGGCCAGTGGAGCCCTGGACGGAGAGGCTCCGACCACCCCACCTTCAAATCTTTTCCATTTCAATAAAGTTTCTGTCTGTCTATCGGCGACCCGTCTCTTTTGGATGTAGCGTATTTGTTGGGCTCCCGGCGTATTCTTGCGTTCCTTCTGCGCTTCAACACCGCACCACTGCACTATTGGACTACGGCAACGCGGGAAATTTTGTTCGACAGTCTGCGACGCATGCCAACCAATTATGGCTTTTGCGGCACGGAACCGAGACTTGTGACGCCGTTACCGAAAAACAGTTCGGCCGTTCTCGAGCAGTTAATTTGAGCTAATTTGTGGTACTGGGAGATGTTTACGACGCTTTCTTTGAGCCCCAACATTATTGCACCTTATTTATGTAGTTTCTGGTTGCGCTCGCCGCACGCGGCTTTTTGACGCCGTGAGCGAAAAGTAGCTCGACCGTGGTGACGGTTTCACGTCTATTAAACCTTACTGGGACAAGTTCGTGACGCTTTCCCAGACCCCCAACATTATTGTAATTGATTTCGCTACTTTTTGAGATACTTCAGAGGCACGCTCGCCGCGCCTGGCGTTGTGACGCAGTTTACGAAAAGCTGCTTGGCCGTGCGACGCATTAAGTTGGGCATGTACTGAACTTTATGGAGACAAGTTTGTGACGCTTTCTATGGCCCCGCAACACATACCTACTTTCGGTATTCACGCTTGTGGAAGACGCGACGAGCGATTGCCAAGCGTTATAACACTGGAGTTTGTTGCTTGCGCCGAGGTAACGCCGAGGAGCACAAAAACCAAGAACACGAAAACTCCGTCCTCTGAACGACTGCAAACAGGCTTTGCATCCCCGCCCTTCTCTTGAGTGCGAGTATAAGGCATTTTGCGTGGTCTGGCTGAGAGCCTGTGTTGTGGCAACTTCTATGTATGTAGCGCACTATCGCGTCGGCTGAAGCGAAGCTCTTTTGGAAATGCGTAGTCGCCGGTGAATTTGTGCTCTTAAGGAGTAGGAATTTCCTTGGAAATTGGATGTTTTTTTCATAATTTATAGCAAGGCTTAGAATGAGTTGGGTATTTTCGACGCCGTGCACGTAAAAGTGAACTGCTTTTGTCTGTAACGTCACCCATTCACCACTTTCGCACGTTTCTCCTCTACACGCAGTATTCCTGAAAGGTCTCAGTACGAAAATGATACGCGCTTGTAATTAACTTCTTTCAGCTGACGTAATCTGGTAGAGTCTCATACGGGAACTACTGCTGCTTACCTGGTGCCACAACATTGTATGAGCTCACAAAAAGGGCGGAACCAGTCTTTATTTAGAACGAAACACTTTCTAATTTACAAGGCGTTTTGCGTCTACTTTATGAAATTGCACGTGGCGCAGATTCGATGGAGGCTTGTAACGTTACATTGTTTGCAGTCCTGTTAATATCACTTAACTCATTTCGGCAATCATTCACTAACGCGCACGATTGAGCAGCAGAAGCAATAAAAAAAAAGCGCCGAGTAGCGCTGGCATGGCGAGAGGCATGGCCCTCGCCAAAATCAAGATGAATACAGCCAACACCATGAGACTTTTGAAGCGGGTCTCCAACCGCCGTGGGGATATGAAAGAGGAGAATCTGCTCCGATTAATCCAGTCATTCGTAATTTGCCACATCACCTACGTTGCTGCGTATCTAAACTGGTACAAGGCTGAACGAACCAAGATGAACATCCTCCTACGCGGTGTCTATAAACAAGCCCTGGGCCTCCCCGTTTGCACCAGAACTGACCTCCTCCTTCAACTAGGCATCCACAACACACTGGACGATCTCAGCGAGGCCCAACGTCGCTCTCAGCTGGAGAGACTCACTCTCACAGCGACGGGTCGCCATATCCTCACCTCGCACGGTATCACCTACCACCATCAACACGGCCATAAGCACCAGATCCCCTCCACCATACGAGCTTGGATTCACGCCGATCCTATCCCCAGAAACATGCACCCCGAATACAACCACGCACGTCGCACAGCACGTGCCACGGTTCTCACCAAATCCCTTACTCGCCACGACGGTGTGAGTTTCGTCGACGCCGCCGAATATCCCCACGGTACCCGCTTTGCAGCCGTCACCACGCGTGAAGGCTCTCTCCACGATGCTATCAGCCTAGTAATCCCACACGCTGAGGAGGCTGAAGAAGTGGCCATCGCGCTAGCCACACTAGACCCAACATGCCATACCATCGTCTCTGACTCCCGCTCCACCGTTATCAACTATATCAACGGCCGTATTTCACGCCAAGCCTTGCGCATCTTGCAACAAGCGCCCCGCTCCACCGACCATCAGGTTACACTCGTCTGGTTCCCGGCTCATGTAGTCACCGTCCACCCTCACCTCCCCAACCACAACGAGGTTACCCACTCCCTAGCGCGAGGCCTAGTTAACCGCGCGGGAGAAGGGGAGGCTGCCCCCACCGGTAGGGATCGCCTGACACGCTACAATGATCTTGTGAAGTCTTTCTACTTAGAGCGTAGAACATTCCCCGGCCCACACAACAAACTATCCCGAGCACAGGCTACAACTTTCCGCCTGCTACAAACCAATACTTACCCTTCGTTACAACTTTATAACAAGATCTACCCAGACATTTACCCCAATCCCACGTGCCATATTTGCAAGACACAGCCAGCCACACTTCCACACATGCTCGAGGACTGTACACACCAATACCCCGACACTAACCCCACGACCCTCTCGTCGAGGTGGCACGCTGCCCTGCGTAGCCCCAACCTTGACGACCAACTCTGGGCGACCCAGCAGGCCTGCGAGGCGGCGAAGAGGCAACACCTCGACGTCCCCACGTGGGAGGCCTAGGCCCAGCCACCATCTCTTGCTGGTTTCAATAAAGTTAATTCAGTCAGTCAGTAGCGCTGCCGGCGTAGCACGGGCCAGCTAGCGTTCAAAATAAGCGCGCCTAGAACCGAAACCGGAAGTTAATCTGATCCGGTTGGTGCGCTACGGTCAATGCGGCCGCTGGGCTCTATGTGAGTCTATGGGAGGGTCCGCTCTTATTGAATGTATCTCGATGCTGGAACCTTCGACGAGTCACGTATAAAAACCGACGCGCTTGACCTGCAGCTAGATTGCCGACGATCACCGACTTCGGCCACCGCTATCGTTGTGCTTGAGTGTAACTTGTTTGCCGTCTTAAGCTCGCCCAATAGATAGTTGAGTTTAGAATCCATAGTTTCCACACTGTGTCGTTTTTCCCTGCCACGTGACAATATAATCATGATCCAAAGAAGCGTCAGCCAGTTCATTCTGAACAATGAGGGACGCAACAGGTGGAAGTGCTTCGTCTGCCGCAGAGTCTAATCTAGCTGCCTAAGCCGAGGCTTAGCGCCGTCGCCGAGAGGAACCTGTCGTTCAGAATCAAATTCATTACCACAATATATCGGGAATTCATACACCTGAACAGCTGCGCTCTAAATTCATATTAGCGAGTATGATAATCATCGGTCAACTTGTTTTTCTGAAAGCGAGAAGACATACCTCATTGTTAGCTGGAATGAATGTCTTGTATTATATTTTTTGCTCATTTGCTTATCGAGGCCAAATCATCCATCCTCTCTAGATGGAAGGGACAACGACTCAATAGAAGACTCAGACGGAAGGTTGCACTTCTCAACAAGGAAATTGAAGCACACTGCCGCGTTCTAAGTCACCAACAATGGACAGAGCTCTGTCACTCTCTAGACGGGCAACTCCACCATCCCCGCTCGTGGAAAATCCTCAAACATTTGATTGATAGCACCACCACCCGCTCATATCAACAAGATCGCCTCACCAAGCTTTTATTCACAGAAAGCAAAACGCATGGCCAGGACCACGTTAAGAATAGCTTATGTGAAAAGTACATCCCATCTGGGCCCACTCAGCCTCACGGCCCATACACAGGGACCTCCAACCCTGCCCTTGATGAAGATTTCAGCGTGGCAGAGATTCATGCTGCCCTACATAAGCTGAACAGCCGTTCGGCGCCAGGCCCAGATGGGGTTACGAATAAAACACTAAGAAATCTAGATGACCCCTCGGTGCAACAACTCACCGAATACATCAACAACTGCTGGCGCCAGAAATCAATTCCCCCGACATGGAAAACGGCCAAAGTAATTCTCATCCCGAAACCCGGTAAGCCATCTAGCCTCGCCAATCTCCGGCCCATATCGCTAACTTCATGTGTAGGCAAGGTCATGGAGCACGCACTCCTAACCCGTGTAAACACTCACCTCGAAGACACATGTGCTTACCCCCACTCGATAATTGGCTTTAGACAGCATCTTTCCACCCAAGACGCTATGCTCCAACTTCAGCATCAAATCCTAGATGGCAAATCCCGTCACACGAAGGCGATCTTGGGCCTCGACCTCGAGCGCGCCTTCGATAATATAAGGCACTCCACCATCCTCGAGCGCATCTCCTTGCTCAACCTTGGAGAACGCACTTATAACTATGTAAGGGACTTTCTATCCAATCGGAAGGCCTTCCTGTCGGTCGGAGACATTCGATCAGAGGAACTCTCCCTCGGCAGCACGGGCACACCGCAAGGCTCTGTCATTTCCCCAATACTGTTTAATCTGGTTATGCTCGGACTAGCACAAGAACTACAAAAACTCGACGGCATTGAACACACCATATACGCCGATGATATTACAATCTGGGCTGCAAAGGGCAGTGACGGCCAAATCGAAACTGCCCTACAAGACGCCATTGACGTCGTAGAAAATTATCTTGAAGGCACGGGACTCCGCTGTTCCCCCGAAAAGTCGGAGCTTCTCCTATACCGACCCACACTCCGTGGACGCCCCCCGCGGGGCTCCACGACTAAACGCCAATACGAGGAAATAGAGCTCAACCTGAGGGATGGCAGACCTATACCCGTGGTCCCTTGCATCCGCGTTCTTGGTATAACCATAGAAGCCAACGGAGCTAACTCTACGGCTATCTCAAAGATCCTTCGACAGACCGCCAATACATCCAGACTGCTGAAACGAGTGACCAACCGGCGAGGGGGTATGAAGGAAGACAGCCTCATCCGCCTTGTCCAATCTTTTATCGTCTGTCACATTACTTATGTTGCGCCCTTTCTCAACTGGTACAAAGCTGAAAAGACTAAACTGGACATCATCATTAGAGGAGCCTATAAGCAGGCCTTAGGACTACCCAACCACACCAGCACGGATCTTCTACTACAATTAGGTATCCACAACACGCTAGACGAGTTAATCGAGGCCCAACGTCGATCTCAACTAGAGCGGCTTACTCTCACGGAAACGGGCCGCAGCATTCTAAACAAGCTTAATATCACCTACCACCGTCAACATGGAGACAAACACCCAATACCACGCGAAATTCAGCAATGGATACACGCCGACCCTATTCCGAAAAACATGCACCCAGACTACAACAAAGAACGCAGGAAGGCACGAGCTACTTCCCTCATCAAAGCTTACGCCAACACAGCGGGTGTCACCTTCGTCGACGCAGCTGAGTACCAAGATGGACGGCGCTTTGCGGCGGTTACCACAGCAGGCGGCTTGCTCCGACATGCTGCCAGCATCATTACAAAAAATGCCGAGACGGCCGAGGAAGTGGCCATTGCCCTGGCCACTCTTGACCCATCCTGTCACACCATACTGAGCGATTCTCGCGCAGCAGTCAACAACTACATCAAAGGTCGTATTTCTCATCAATCACTCCGTATCTTACGACAAGCCCCGCATTCGTCTGAAAATCAAATCACCCTCGTCTGGATCCCAGCACACGCCGGCGTTGTCCACCCGCACCTCACCAACCTCAACGAGGTTACACACTCCGTAGCACGAGGACTAGTCAACCGTGCCGGAGACGGTGCAGGTGCACCCGCAGGGCGCGACCGCCTTACAAGATACAACGACCTTGTAAAGTCATTTTACCTCGCAAGAAGAACCTTCCCCACCCCTCACCGCAAGTTAAACAGGGCACAGGCAACCACCCTTCGCCTGCTACAGACGAATACATACCCCTCCCTCACACGCTATCACACTATATACCCCGACATCTACCCGAGCCAGACGTGCAAGGTCTGTAAAACTGAATCGGCAACACTCCCCCACATGCTATGGGAGTGCAAAGATCAATACCAAGAGCTTAATCCCGTGACCCTCTCGTCTAGATGGCACGCCGCCCTGCGCAGCTCCCATCTCGACGACCAACTCTGGGCGACCCAGCAGGCCTACGAAGCGGCGAAGAGGCAAGACCTCGACGTCCCATCGTGGGAGGCCTAGGCCCAGCCGACAGAACTGCTGGTGTTCATTAAAGTTTACTCTCTCTCTCTCTCTCTCTCATTTGCTGTAACCCAGTCCTCACATTATTGCATTTGGTCTTGAGGGTAATTACAAATAAATAAAGTTCTTTGAATTTTTGTATTGGACCGGCCACTGCCTTTCGCAGCTATCGACACAAACAGTTTTTTGTACATAATTCGTTTTTTATTCAATGAAGGTTCACATTAAAAATAAATCCCTCCTCGTGGGTACGTGCCATATTTTAAAATATATTGAAAATATTTTAAAAGCGGAAACGATGACTTCGCGCCCACTTAGTGCCACCCGAAACAGACTCTAAATTGGCTTATCGCTCGCAGAGTGCAGGGACACACCAAGAATTAGGCATTTCTCTCAGTTTTTATTAAAGCCAGCATAGTAATTCTCCTCCTCCTCATCATCATCGTCGCCATAATCACGTGCTTGGAAGAAGAAGACTGGCAACGGCTGGCAAGCAGTTACTGACGCCAAGCGTCAAGAGCCCTTCTCCGTCTTTCTTACTCCGAGGCCATGGCGGTCAACGTCCCTGGCCTGGTGGCCATTGTGTTTTTCTACCTGGTCATCCTTGTCGTAGGCATCTGGGCAGGACGCAAGGGTGGCGGCCAGGAAAAGGACTCACAGAATGTCACCATTGGCGACCAGTCTAATATCATGCTCGCCGGAAGAAACATCGGCCTCTTTGTCGGCGTCTTCACAATGACAGGTGCGAATGAGCGATGCCGTGCTGCGATTTCGTAGCGATGATTTGCTCTCGATTCTGTGCCATTCTTATCAGCCACCGTTCAAGGCCGGCATATCCGCCTGATAACACGGTCGGAAAATCATTCTCACTACTGAAGAAGGGCATAAAGCGGGAAAAGCAATAGCGTCAGAAAAGGGATCGCTACAGAATCGCAACCGCGCATCCTACTTTTCAGTCCTTCCGAACTGTGACGTGTTTCAGTCACCTCAGACAATGCTTCCTTCTGCTGTTATCCAAAACCATCTGGCAGTATTTCATAGAGCGTGATGATGACCAAGGAAGCTTGCCGCTTACTGTCGACTTTCTGTAATAAAATAAGTAAAAGGAGTCTAATGTCTACGTATTCGCCGAATTGCACCATATTGCATTTAAGTAACCAGTAAACATATAGCATTTTTGCTGATTAAGATGTCTTGCTATTCCCGGGCCTAAAAGCACTCGAACTTGAGTGGCTTTGACAACGCGCATGTATCAGACGAAAAACATGGCGTGCGTGATGTGGAGGCACATAAAGAATTAGCTATGCACAGTTACAAATAAAATCTAGATTTTATTTCAGAATGCAAAATTACAGAAAGCTTTCTGTAATTTTGCATTCTGAATTTTTTTTCACGGCACAATCGGCAAAGAAAAAGCAAAACCACAAAGCTTCTGCGCCCTCCACAACAAAAGTTAAACAAGGCAGGCTCACTCTTTTGATCAATTGCAGTGCGCGTTTTCGAGTAAGCTTTTGTCACGTAATTGTGCCTTCTTTCATTTGCAATAAAACCCTGCAACAGCCCGTCGGCAAAGCACCATGCAAAAGATAAATATGATTGCTATGTGTTTCGATCACCTCTGTAAGACGCTGTATTTGTGGATTTGGTGTATGGAAATCGTACACACATTCTTCTCTCCATGCTTGCGAATATACCGAGTCTAAAATCTCGCGGTCTCATTCATTGTATCGCATCACATCGCTTTATTTCCTTAAAGACCCCTCTAGGGGATCTTACATAAGGGCTGGTTCACAATATAGCCACATGATGTCACTCGGAAAGAAAATCGGTGACGTTCTTCAAGAAAGTTGATGAACAAGTGATTGTTGCAATTTGGTGGGAAAGGTCGTTTCATTCGGGTGCTGCGCGTTGAAAAAAATGAATGCGAAAATGTAACTGGTGCCTGCACATGGGCGTGACACTTGTGTATAATTATATTTTGTGAACCTTAGAATATTAGCAATGAGATTTTGCTTTGCTTATTTGCTACTAGCAATTTGACGTTTTGTGCACATGTAACATTTCGCAGAGGATTATGCATAGCCTGCACTGAGCTATACATGGGTCCACATTTCCTTCAATACAGCTAATGAAAAACATTGGCCAGCTAATGCCAACGTTACATGTTTTTAGAATAATAGATGCACACGTAAGTGCCTTTGTGCCGGCACAGAGCTGTAGCGTGCGGCGAACGTCTGACGTGACGACAACACAATCCAGGATATCCAGTTGTCCTTACAGTTGATTGAATGTCGCCACAGCTTGAATATTGGTAAGTGCGACGTGTTGTGCTGCTAACATTTTATGTTTTGCGCAGCCACCTGGGTAGGCGGAGGGTACATCAATGGCACCGCCGAGCTAGTCTACGTGAGCGGCCTCGCCTGGTGCCAGGCTCCCTTCGGCTACGCCATCAGCCTTGCCATCGGTGAGGGAACCTCCATGTGTGTGGGCTTAGTGTGCGCAGAGAGACAGATAGAGAGAGAGAGAAAGAAGGAGCAACCGTACCACTCGCAATGAAAAGAAGAAGCGCTAGGGACCATTTAGGCACTTATTTTACGCTGTATCTTCATAGAAACATTAAAAAGGGCAGGGGCGATCAAATATGCACGCATAAAATTATGCAGGCAAGTAAGAGACTAAACCAGTAACGTGGCCTTAGACAAACAGTGTGTCGAAAAATACACCAATTACATAGAAACACATGCAAAAATACGAGGACAGCACTGGAGAATGATGATTGATCAACTAAAAAAAGATATTTATTATTGCAGTTTTGATAAGCTGGCTAACCCTGAATGCTCGCGACAGACTTCGGAAGCTGGTTGTATAGAAATGAGAACAGACAAGAACTTCATTGTGTGTTTAAAATTGTATGCCTGACGCAAACGGCTCACGGAAATAACGTTGACAAGCATGTTGTGGGTAAAATATTTGTACTTCCTGATCTAGATGTGCAGAAACTATTGCGCTAGAATTTCGTAATTAAGCCTCGCTAATCAAGCTTAGGAATAGAGGCATACTGTTGCCAAGGCTCACATAACGAAGTAAGTGCAAAAATAAACATACGGGGTGTGCATCGTACACAGCTATATGTAGGTGAACTTCAGAGAATATTTTGATGCATATGACTTGAGGAGACGAGAATGAAAACGTAACCAAAACTTTAGCTTACAGTTGAATCGAACTATGCCGAACCCGGATAAATAGCATTATTCTCTATGCCGAACACTAGAACCTACTGGGCGAGACTGGTGTAAAATAACTCCATTATAATTAACTGGACATTGGATATGTCGAACTCTCCATTGGCGCACAGTGCCAGCAGCTTCGAGACGATGAATGTCAGCTGCTGTTTCTAGTTATCTTTTTTAATTATGGCCAGAAATACGATCTGATTTTGAGGCAGGCCGTAGTGGGAGACTCCTGATATTTAGACCACCCTATGTTCTTTAACGTGTACATAAACCTAAGTGCAGGGGTGTTTCCGAATTTCGCTGCAATCGAAATGCGGCCACCATGACCGGCATGCGACCCGCGACCAAGTGCTTAGCGGCCCAGCCGCATAGCTATTAAGCAACCACGACGGGTGCCATTTCTAGTCAAAACACGCTATTTTGTTCTTCGGTTAATGGGTTTATCACAGCTGCAAATGGGGGCGGGGAGGAGATGTTGCCAGAGAACACGAGCAACAACCAAGGAGAGCGAGACCATCGCAAGGGGCACTGATAACTGAAAGGTCACTTCTTGATCACACGCAGCACAGAACTTCTTGATTGCGCCGAATGATTGTTCTTTTTCTTGATACCCGTATAATTGCTGTAGGTGGTGATGATGATGATGATGATGACGACGATGACGACGACGATGACGATGATGATGATGATGATGATGATGATGATGATGATGATGATATATTGCCACTCCGTTTGCACCGCGGCGGTGAAGAGCAGTCACTCGGCCTGCTTGAGTTTATCGGATATGCCATACAGCCATCGCGAGCGCAGCACTCCAAGCGGCAAGAAAGCCAAGCGGACTGCTGAGAAAACCCCGGCCTCCCACACACGAGCGGAGACGCAGCAGTCAACCCAACGGCACCTATAAGTCAGCCCGCCAGCATAAAAATGTAATGCAAAGCAGTCTTCATTACTCGTTACTGGCCGTGACTACTACATGAAGGCAGCGGCGGGATAAACAAGGTAACAAGGTGCCCACGAGTACAGCGATCTCGACGTAGTAAGCCGTACACCGAAACGGGCGCCATGCAACAACGGCGTTTGACCCGCTTGCCGCAGACCTGCCGACACAGCTCCGCTTCCGCAAGCATGAAGATTGGACACAATGGCATCGTAAGCGGGAAGGTTACTGTCTTTTAAATATTCGGTCGCAAGAGCCAGGGCTAGATGACACAAACCAACACATTGTTCTACGCATTCGGTGAAGAAGAGGCTGACTTGCTCATCGCCACGAAACTGACTGGCGAACAGATGCCATCGTATAATGTCGCAGTGAACGCTTTTGAAAAGCAATTTCTGTCCTGCAATAATTTCATACGAGCGAGCGAGATTCAAATCCCGGAAATGAGAGCCACCTGAAAGCGCCGATGCGTTTGTTACTGATCGTTTTGCAGAAAGCTACGACTATATACGCAACTCTCAAAGACGAATTCATTCGGGATAGGCTCGTGGTTGGCTTGCATGACGAGAAAGTCAGTGAGAAGCTGCAGCTTGACGCAGAACTCACTCTCTAGAAAACGATTATACAGCTGCCCACAATTCAGAGGCGGCGAAACCTGAACGCAAAGAAACCCACTCCATTTAACAGCCGGCTCTTTACGTAGAAATGCACTGCTAGGCAAGGAGTAAAGCCCACCGCAAGGTAAAAAAAGGCCCTTTCAGGTCGTCGCGCCCACAACGCAAAATCAAGATGTAAGATGAACGCTGCAAGTTGTGTGGCAGCGTGCGCGACCACACGAAGGCACAGTGCTCTACAGCGAACAAGACACGTAACCTTTGTGGGACGAAAGGCCGCTACAATTCGGTGCGCCTGTTGAAGCGCAAAGGTGAAACCTCAGGCTCCTGAAAACGAATAATTTGCCTTTAACTACATTTAGTGTACCCACATCCACCGTTACCCACTTGTGAAGAAGGAGCTGAAAAGGATACTTAACATGGATGTCATCCCGAAGGTAGAGCGAACAACCCAATAGTGTTTTCCGATGGTCGTCGGAAGGAAAAAGAACGAGCTTCGCATCTGCGTTGGTATGACCAGCTCAATCAGCAGATAATTCCTGAACGCGTGCTTATGGCGACGAGTGTCGCAAAACTGGCATGTGTAACAGTGTTTGACCGCCTAGCTGGATACACGAGCAGGATACTGGCACGTTCTATTGCCCGAAAATTGTCGCGAATACACAACTCTCATCAGGCCAATTGTAAGGTTTTAGTTCTTGAGACTATTATTCGGAAATTCCACGGCACTAGAGTTGTACCAACGCAACATGCTCCGAGCGCTGGAAGGACTAGCCGACGTGAGTTTTCTGCAAGAACACAGCATTCTGGCAAAAGACCATTGAAGAACCGGATGCTAATCTACGGCGTGGGCTAAAGAAGCTGGAAGGTACAGCTGTTACCCTGCTGTTACAGCTGTTATCCTGCTGTACAGCTGTTAGCCACTACACTGCTCGCGTCCACTTATCGGCGTCGTCAGTGAGACCGTGCTCTCTCAAGGTGCCTCCAGCAGTGTCGCGCAACACGCCCATCTAAGGAGGCCGTGAAACACATTGGGCGATCATCCGGCTTCCTCCACTCAGAGGGGTTGCGATATCGGGAATAAGAGCTCCTTTCTCTATGTGACTTGCGGAATGTGGTCGGTGTTTCGAACGCGAATAGTTCAGACAGAGGGGAGTTCCAAATTAGCGACCTTCTGGTGAACCACAGCTTGAACGAAAAAAATCATACGCTTGTTGGCAGTCGAGACAACGGAGCTGGTGACAATACTTCTATTTCACGACGAACGATACTTGTCAATGTGTCAGAAGCCGGCGATAGTGGGTGAGGAATCAGCAATGTATACAGGATGCTGAACCGTCTTTTGGTTTTCACGCAGCTTCTTGTCTGCGTTGGTCATCCGGTCCCGCCCGAGCATTCCATGCAGAATCCGCTTTCTTATCTGGCAGCTGCCACATCTTAGACTACCACAGTACATGCGCACATTTCGGATCCCTTGTGCAAAAGAACGCTTGTATCACCAGCGAATGGTAATTTCGGTTTGCTGGTCAACCTGTTTGCCAAAGCCCTGATGAACGAAAATGGGCATGACGTTCACGTTTGTGACGTCACGTAAGACCTGCCAAGTTCCGATATGCGCAGCCATGTGACGACAGAACCTTTGTGTATAAAGACGCCGGCAGCACATTCCTTTTTCAGTGGGCATCGCAGCAGCAACGTACGCACTATAGAGGCCATACTAAGAGCGCGTGGAGGCCGGCACTGCTTTCTGGCGCAATCAGTGACGGAAGACACGCCAAACCAATCGAACCACTCGTCAAAACGATGGCAGCACCCGGATCTCCAGTGGTGGGCCTTCCGCCCAATTTAAAGAGCTTTGGATTAGTGATTCCGCACGTTCGATTCCAGCTACAACTATGAGAATACCACGAGAATTGCGTATTCCTCAGGGAAAAGCTGCCTACCGCGAGCGTCAGTGAGAGTTGGCTCGTTAATGGACTCGTCATCGTAGGGCCGACGTCGAGCTGCGCGCCAGAGATGCCGAGTTTAAACGGCAGCGCTGGGAGGACGATACCGAAGTGCGCGCTCGACACGTGGGAAAGAATGGGAAAATATTTGCAATATAGACTGCTTGTGAAGTTTGATTTGCATGATGTAACACTCGGTGTCAGTAACACCGCATGCCGAGATGAAGCCACCCTCTTTTTAAGAAGAAAGGAGCACTTCCGGCGGTGCACACGTGCTCTCGTACTTCCGTGTGCGGTAACTCTCCCCCGACGGTCTTACCCGTGAGAGGAGGCTGTGCTTCAGAGGATCCGCGTCGGGGTTGCCCTCACTCCTGCCATGACTCGGATGTGGCAGCGCTTTCGCCAGTTATATCCACGCCCTAGGCGTCCGGTCTGCAAGTCACGCAGTGCCGAAGTCGACATCCCCCATATTGCTGTTAGTTTGCCCTGCGTTGAAAGTGACCATGCTCCGGCACCTCGCAGCAGCGGGACTTTCGCCACATAATCCTAGCCACTACACTGCTGGGACGCAGGGTCCGCGTTATCGATTCCTCCTGAACTTCAATAGATCCACAAATCTTTTTTCATTCATATACTCATCCTTACTCGCCCACACCCCATAATCCTGTATGCCCTGAGGCATGAACCCTCGCATTAAAATAGAAAAAACTAGCACAGCTTCGCTCTTCGACCATCTTCACGAAGTGGAAGGGGTGGTGACTTTTACTTATGTTCTATTGCACTAAATTGCTTCAGCGATCTCTTTTTAATTGGGGCTATTGGACTAAATACAGGCCCTCGCAATACTGCCAACAGTACGCGGCCTGGAAGTAACCTGAACCCGAATCAGACGAATGTCGCTGGAACAAGTTCTCCGAATGTTGATTGCACTGCAAATAGCGTCAAACTTTCAACTGCTGATATATTTGCGAGGCTAATTGCTGGCCAGGATGAAATGTCTTTTGATATTAGGTTACTCGGACAGCCTGTTAATTCGCGTTTCGAGGCGCTGAAATCTTGTGTGAATGCCATTGAATCTGCTCTGGCAGTAAAGCGTTCTGGTCAAATAGGAAATTGAACGTGTACTTTGACTAAGAAAGTTAACACTACCATCTGAAGCATAAATGCTAAAGACAGCAGTTTCAGGATCACGTTACTGACACAATTAGTTAGCTCGTTTTGAGCGTTGATTATTTCGAAAATATTCACGTAGAAATAAAGTGGTCTGGCACGGATTGCCTGAAGTATAAGACCAAAACGACGACGTCCTACTTTCGAGTGTCTCCTTGTGGTTATCGGATGTGCTTAAAATGCAGTTCACTAGCATTCAAAGATTGCACAATATAATACTGCATTGACCGTTTTTTCCCTGTTAAAACGCACTAAACAATAACTTGGATAAAGTATGGATGATAAGATATACTTTACTCTTGTTGCGACGTGTCAATTGACTACGGTGCTCAGAGCTGAGTTGTGATCCCGCTAAAACAGCAATGTTCAACGAAGTTAAGGAGGAACTCCGAGCTAAACTTTAATCTGCCAAAGACTTCTATTTGAGAGTAACACTGCATCGGCTTCTAAACAGCAATTACAAAAAAGTTTGGCAATCCATTATACCTTGTCCAACTGATAATACCACTTTTGGTATTATAGGTGTTACCTGCAGAACTAATGCACGTCCTGTATTCATTAACTTTCTGGATTTCAATTAGAAAATACAGGTACTCAGGAATTCAAGCGCAAAAACACTTGCTACACCATTCGGCAAGATTTTTCTAACCTAATATATAAACATCTATGGGATGCTACCACATGCTTTCGTTACAATGGACCTTCTGTAAGGATACGCTTAGATAATAGGTTCGTCGATAACGTATGCTATAACTGGCATAAATACACCAATGAACTTGTCGAAGCATTCAAGCGCATGTCAGGCACTGCCGCACACAATCCAGCCCATAACACTAGATGAAATTGTCTTACTTCACAAAGTAACCTACAAGTTCTGAAAGTCAATGCCACGAGCTTCCTTAACAAATTAAGTCACTTTTCCACACTCATTACATGTCACGATCCGTGTATTATAGGCGACACAGGGACGTGACTACACGGTGACATACATGATGAAGTAGCACCGCCTAGTCAACTTTGTTAGAGTTGACAGCGAATTGGCATCCTATATTGCTTCCCCGTTCATCTCATGGCGGCTTATCTAGTCTGAATATGTTTTCGCACGAGTGCAACATCCTATCTTCAGACATACTGCTTATGTGGCATTTTAATGCTCCAGATATATCATGGTAGTCATTAGCCCTGCCTTGTCATCAGTTTCGCTCATCGAGGGAGTTTTCTGAAGCTGTCACAGTCGACTGCTCTTAAACAACAGCCAGCCTACCAGAAGTGAAGCCCTTCTAGATCTAGACTTTCTCAGCCAACGCCTTGTGGATGGCAGTTTCGAATGCGCAGTGACTAAAGATATTTGCGATTATCGGGTAGTTGCAGTTTGTATTTCTGTGCTGGCAAAAAAGCCACAAATTTTGCACACCTCACTTCCAAACTTCGATCGTGCGAATGTTTCCATTATTGAAGCCCTGAGTGAAAATGTCAATAACTGTTTAATTGAGTGCCGGTGATGATGCTAATCATTTAGTTTCTCTTTTCGAAAACCTTATTCCCTCCTAAATTCACCGTTTTGTCGCTCTTAAAACGCAGTAAACCAACACTTAGCTGAAGCATGGCTGACGAGAGGCACTTTGCGCTTGTCACGACGTGTCAAGAGACCAAGTCGCTCAAAGCTGAGTAGTGATCCGGCTAAAACTGTAATGTTTAATGAAGTGAAGCAGAAACTTCGAGGTAAACTCAAGTCGGCCAAAGATTTATATTTCAGAGGAATATTTCCTCAGCTTCTAAAACCAATTCCCAAGAAATTTTCGCAATCCATCTTACCGTGCGCAATTTATATTACCACTTTTGTAATTATAGGGAATCCTTCTGTAACTCCAATAACATCGCATCTGCCTTCAACTCATATTTTCAATTCGTTTCGATTTAAGACAACCTCGAACTCCCTCCTTTTCAATATTATTTAGCTTCAACAATTAGTGACCTCTCTGTATTACTTGGCGGTATTTTAATTTGGTGTTAGAAACTCGACAGTAAAAGGTCCTGTGGTCCTGGCGGCATTTGTGATGCTTTCATTGTTATTTATTTCCTTTGGTCTAATCTTTATCTTACTGTTATAGTTAACAAATCATTAGCAACTGCCCTTGTTCCTGCTTCATGGCGACATGTTAAAAGTCTACCTTTTGACAAATCTAGCAATAAGATGATGCCAACTGGCTACTGACCTATCTGCCTAACCTGTAATTCTGGCACACTACTCGAACATATAATTTAAAAATATGTCATAGATTGCCCAGAATCTAATAACGTACTGATTGATTGCCAACATGGTTTTCGTCGCGGTATTTGCACCCGTAACTCATCTGTTTGAAATCATTTTTGACATTGCTAAAGCACAAGACCATGGTGCACAGGTTGACGAAATTTTCATAGATCTGTCCAAAGCGTCCGACACTGTGATTCAGCATAATCTACTAGTTAAACTCAGCCTCATCCTAAATAATTCTAACTTCGTAGACTGGATTGCCAGTTTTCTGTCCGACTGTTCCCAATGTGTACGCTACAATGCTCCTGACCCGCCTATTGATCATGTCTCCTCTGGCGCCCCGCAGGTGCAGTGCCCGGCCCAATTCTCTTTCTATTTTACATAAATGACTTGCCACGAAACATAATTAACATGAGTCTCTATGCTGATGATTGCATCCTCCAACGCATTAGTAACTCCCCTCAAGGTGATACTGTTCTTAATTAGTATTCTTACAATTCCACTCATAGTGTAACACCTGGCAGATGAGTGTGAACTTCCCCAAAGCCGTTTCATTCACATTCACTAGGCTTTTAACTCCTCCGTTTCTCCAGTACTTTTTCAATGACTCCTTTCTACCAAGAATACCTGAATATAAGTACCACGAACTCTTATTCATCCAAAACTTATCTTGGAGCAAGCCTGCTGAAGTAATATATACTAATTCATTGAAAATATCGGCCATCTCCAACGCTCCCTTCGTGTGACTCCTCAAGAAAGCAAACTGGTAGCATACAAAACACTAATCCACCCTATCTTTGAATATGCATATGTAGTTTGGAACCCTTTTGATAAAAAATGATATTAGGAAGATTGAGTCCATACAAAAAAAATCTGTTCGTTTTATCTACTGTCGCTACGACAGGGATTTTTCACCTTCCTCTAACCTCACAGTGGAATACTCCTTGACTCGTTTCGGCATCAGCCTGGGTGCGTGACACCCAAGAGGCTGTGGCGCCCTCTCTTGACTAGTTTCGGTACGAGCCTAGGTGCTCTGGCGCCCTCTCCTGATAGTTTCGGTATCAGCCTAGGTGTTTTGGCGTCCTGTCCTGACTGGTTTCGGTATCAGCCTAGGTGTTCTGGCTGATATGGCTCCTGACTGATGCTGTGGCTCTTGATTCGTTTCGGTATCAGCCTGGGTGCGTGACGCACAATACGCTGTGGCGCCCTCTCTTGACTAGTTTCGGTATCAGCCTTGGTGCGCGACACCCAACGACATTGGACCGACGACTTCCCGCGTCCTAAAGTACTTGGCACTTAAAATCTTGAACAAGAAAGGTACATTTACAAATATTTACCAGAAACGCGAGTAGCCCAGGCGTAATAACCGCCAAGATGGCGAGGAACAACCTCTACCTCTTATTCATCGGTGCCGGCATAATGCTACGGTCGTCTTCTCGCCCGTGGAAATATATTTATTTTATTTATTTACAAATACCTTACAGCCTTCGAGACGGCATTGTGCTAAGTGGGAAATACGGTAACATATTCGTATAGGAATTGTGGAGAAAAAGCGGAAAATTAATAAGATATTGCACATACAGTATGAAGACCAATAACGAAAAAACACAATAACACAACATGCGAGCATTGTAACCGTTTTTGCATGTATACGGTAATAGATATTGTAGGAAATGCAAGAAAGAAATTAGAGAAATGCAAGGAAGAAATTAGAAGAAGGCAAGACATGTTTGATTGTTGAAACGACATGCCGATTGATTATGAGATTGCGAAACGCCCTGTGTATCGATTGGAAAGCGATGTTATTTGGGAGAGCATTTCCTAAACGGACCGCACGCGGTAAAGGTGAAAAATTGAAAGCGTGTGTGTTGCCAGAAATTCGGGTGTGGGTCAACTGATTATTCAGTCGTTGTGACATCGAGGATCCTTTTTCAGGTTTGATAAGGATAGGCCAACAATGTGAATGAATCTATAAAACAATAACAGAAGGGAAATATCACGGAGAGTGTTTAGTGGTTCCAACGAAAGTTCGAATTCTATTTGGGTTGCATTTGGCTGGTTATTATAACTTTTTTCAAAAGAAAGGGCTCGCTGTATTCTGGGTGTTCTCCAGGATTTCGATGACGTATTTTGATGAAGTGACTATATACAAGAGGCGTGCTGAATTTGTGGTCGTAGAATAGTTATTTCAACTAGTTTTCGTAGTGGTGAAGGCGCAGTTAAGTTGCGGCTCAGAAATCCTAATGATCTGGAGGCGTTAGCTGAAACAGAGGTGCTGTGGTGGAGGGGTGGTAATATATATATATATATATATATATATATATATATATATATATATATATATATATATATATACCACTTTTATTATTTGGCTTCTAACATAGTTGACCGCACCACAGGATATAAGCACTTAGGAGTGCTCCTTCCAAAAATTCTTTCATGAACTAATCGCAGCACCTAACTAACGCCTCCAGATCATTAAGATTTCTGCGCCGACACCTGAACTGCGCCTTCACCAAACCTATGTGCATAGGTATATGCGGCGGTACTGCCACACACACATACAACACATCTGCATTCTAGCGCAGGTGGCAACCTCTTTGCGGTGAAGATGCGTAACGCCGGCTACAAGACCATGCTGGACCCTTTCCAGAAGCATTTCGGAACCCGCATGGGTGGCCTGCTCTTCCTGCCGGCGCTCTGTGGCGAGGTGTTCTGGTCAGCCGCCATCTTAGCCGCCTTGGGTGAGCGATAAATTGCGCGTTGGGTAACGTGGATGGTCGGGTGCATGGCGAGACGGAACTCCTAGCTAGAGGGAAGGGGAAGTCATATGACAATGTTCTTGCCTCATGTTTGCACACGCCGTAAGACTAGTGACTAATCATTAATGATTATAATGATGACAATTGCATACAGTGTGATCTATTGGTAAAAAGGGACATGATCATATCCCGTGCGGATGTTTCCCGTTAGCGTTGTACAATTGCCCTCCTTTGCTGCAGATATCTTGTGGTTGGCGCTGACACCTTTCCACGCGGCTGTGCAGTGCACTGACACATATTCAGTCAGAATTTGCAGCTAGCTCCTGCAAAGTAACAATCACAAATTAGAGTTTTACCTTTAACAGTGAACCGCACTCTACATGGTTACTCCGCACTATCGCAATTCCTAATTATATATTTTTAATGCTTTCTTGTTGAAACCGGTCTTTCCGCAGTTTCTTGCGTAGTGCCACGCTCAGTATCGTTGGGATATTTGTCTGTTGAAGATAGTGCTGTCGATAATGAAACATTCGGGAGGAATTGCGTTGCATATTCTTAACTCGGAGTGTCCAGAACACATTTCTGACATGTGTATTGTTACGGGGAGATTATAATTAACAAAACACTTTTAAAGATACTGTTAGTATGACAGCACCCGCACAGGGTGGGCGCCAAGCCAGTGTCATCGTCTTCACCGTGACACAAATCGCCCGACACACGAACCCCGGCGGCAAAAGCACCGTCCCGGTTCATTCTACGGTAGATATCGCGCAGTGGAGTACGTCTTGAGGCGTGAAACGTTTGCAATTTCAGCTGAATGGATTTCAATGGTTATGGCATGCTCAAACTACGATTTGTCTATGAGGCACGCCATTGCGGGGGAAAATGGAATAATTTTGGCCACTAAGGGACAGTTAACGTGCTCCTAATGGACGGACAAGGACATTTTTGCATTTCGCCTCCATTGAAATGAGAGCCCGCGTTTGAGTTTGCGACCGCGTAATCAGCAGCCCAGCACCATAGCCGCTATACCACTGCGGCGGGTGCAATTTCAGTTGCCGGTTCCGCAGATTCTGTGGAGGCCAAGAAGAAGAGTTCATATGTCACGTCCATGCCTTGCACAAGCAATTCGTGACACAGCAAATTGGTACAAAATGGTATCACCCTGTCTTGCCTCCGTTTCGCCATAACAATGTCTTGTCAGCACTGCTTGCTGGAAGGGGCTATGGATCAAGTCACCAGGCTAACCATGGCTGGTTATCCTGAACACATAATCAGGACGACAGCCCAAAAACTGGCGAAATTGTTAAATAGCAGAGAAAGAGCTAGCGATCGAAATGACATTGGTCATCGCAAAAGGCCAGCAGTCATTGCTTATATACATAGGCTGGCACATGGCCTAAAGAACGTCGGGAACCGTTATCGTGTTAGAGTTATTTCTATTTCCAAAGCAAAATATCCACTCTGTACCAGGCTGTGTAAACACGAGCACAAGTGTCAGATTTAGTTGCGCACAATTCATGTAAAGCACAGACCTGAATTCGTGACTTGCCGCAACAGTGTTGTGTACGAGATTCCCTTGTCATGTGGCTCATGTTACATCCGCCAAACGGGCAGGTGTATAAACAAGAGGTTGCAAGAACATTCCTCCAGAACAAAGAACGCTGGTCTATTACATTTGACCACCCATTGCGCAGCTTGCAGTCGCAAGCCCATTTTTGAACGCACAAGCCTAATCTGGACAAACAAAAATGAAAATAGCCGCCTCATTTCAGAGGCCAACCTAATCAATAAATGTGGTGACAGGTGCGTAAGGCAGGCGTCAGTCGCAATACACAACACGGAAAACTATTTTTAGAAGCATCTAATCGGGCAGGTTCACGTTGCAGTTCGGCCTCTTCTTTATAGAATTTGTCTAAGGATCAAATACTTTGACAATAACTGCATTGCCATTGCCAAAAATACTGCAAACGAATTATTGATCGCTACGCACTCTCAAGAAAAGTAAAATATGTATTTTTTCATAAATGAATATACTAGCTTGTCTCAAAAATTGGGCCCGAAATAACTGATATCAATGCTTCCATGTGTTCTGTCTATTTAGTAGGTAAAGAAAGTATCACACGAAATTTAGAACTATATCAGTTTGAAACCAACAAAGCAGTGCATGCCACTTATATGAAAAATGTGAAGCCATGTGTTGAGCAAGTTGAGGGCAAATATTTTAAAACAGCTTTGCTAACCTCCCTGTCTTTCTCTCATTTGCATTTCTCTCTCTCTGTCATTCAAGAACCTTGTTCACATTTTTGTACATATGCAACAACCAGGAAAAATCTCAATGACGCTATCCTTTGTTACAATGTATTGCGCAGGAGCAGCTGGCGCCGGTCTTGTATTGTGAGTAATTTGCACCAAAATTATATTGGCGACAAATAGAACATATAAAAGCAGGAGTTCTGCAATATCTACGAGGGCGAGACAAATGAAAGTAAGCCAATGCGAATATAATACAGACGGGGTACTATATTCAAAAGTAGTCTCCATGAGCATTTAGGCATTTCTCCCACTGAATAACATGTCGCGGGATTCTCGTCTGATAAAGCACCTTGGGTTGCTGTTTCAAAAATTTGCAACTGACTTTTTCACGTCATCCTTCGACAGGAATCTAATTCCCTTGAGCTGCTTTTTTTCAAATGCACCAAACTGAGGAAGTTGCAAGGCGACAGGTCCTTGCTGTATGGAGGGCGTTGCAGCGATTTCCATTTGAACCTTGCCAGTTTTGTATTAAGCACATCACCGAAGTGGGGATGGGCATTGTCGCGTATCAAGATGACCCCATTCCTCAATTTTCGATGTCGTTTGTTTTTGATTGCGACACGCTGCCGATCCGACGTTTCGCAATATCGTGAGCGACTGATAGTCTTTCCAGGTTTAGCAAATTTGAACAATAATGGCCCCTGACAATCGAAAAAAAATGTCACCAACACTTTTCCGGTAGAAATGACTGCCTATGCTTTCCTTGCGGTGGTGAGTTCAAATCTTTTCACTGTAAGTATTGTCGTCGTGCTTCAGGCTAGTAGTAGCGGCACCATGATTTCTCCCCGGTCACAACTGCAGACAAAAAGTCGTCACCTTCATTGTGATACCGGATTCGATGAGTCAAGGCAGGGCCAAACCTCTCCGTCTTCTGGCGATGGTTAAAAGTGTTGGCCCTCCATTGCGCACACAACAGCCGATAACGGAGATGTTCATGAATTATGGCGTGACCCGAACCATGAGAGATGCTCACACGCTCTGCCAATGCTTATCATCCGTTCTTGTCTAGCCAGCCTTTGCAGCTGCGTTGGGGGAGAAAGCCCAGTAGAGGCCCAGTAGAGGCGAAAGCCAAACAATTTGTTCAACTTTAAATATAATGTGAGCCTTTAGCCCAGTATATACGAACATTAGAGTTATGTAAATCTAAGGCTAGCGTAATGCGGGTTACAGTCGGGAGAAAAATTAGCCTTAGAACTGAGGTTAAACAGCGCGAAAAAGACGGACACAAGGAAACAAATGCCACAGACAAGCGCTGACTGCCGACTGGAAGTTTATTTGAAATTCACCGGACATTTATATCTTTTTCAACCTAGCCATACGCACATCAGTCGCAAAAACATCTGCAAATCAGCAACATTATATTTCTTCCAAAAATGTTATTTCTTTTCCCGACAAGACAAGGGATGGAGTGCTTACACATTTATCTCCTTCCTTTCTAATGTGAAAAACGTCTACTTTTTCTCTTTCCCTCTTACCCTTTTCTTTCCCTATGAATTTTATCTTTTAAAATATGGGGGTGCAGTGACACTGGTGACAGGATCTTACTAAAGCAATTAGCCGTGCGTCCACGCCGAAACGGCGTAGCAAATGTATTTCTTGCTGCTTGGACTCTAAGAAGTTATCACATTCAGCCATCATTATTTCACGATTATGCACCCGGCTATCCAACTCTTTCTGCTCTGCCGCTTTTTCCACATCGTTTTTGAATGGCGTAGAAGCTACCTATACAGAACTTTTGGCAAAATGCAGGTGACGATTCTAAGCAGGAAAGTTTCGCGCGCACGCACGAAGCACCTCAAGCATATACACATGCACTCAGATTCTTTCTCGCACACACACGAAGGTACACCGATTATTTCTCTCGCATCCACGCGCGCACATGCACACACGCTCTTTCTCATTCGCTCTTTCACAAACACGCACGCGTGGATATACGTTATTTCTGTCACACGCCCTCAAGCAAACACGCCCATGCACAATCTGTCTCACACGCTTGCACGCCCTCCCCTACGCACGCACACACAGGCACAGGCACACAAACACACGCACGCAAGCACATTCTCTCCCACGCGCGCACGCATATTCTTTCTCACACTTATACGGGTACATTCTCTTTCACACACACGCACCCACGCACATTATCTCTTACATGCACGCAGGCACTCAAGCACACACACACGCACGTAGATTCTCTCTCACACATACACGAACGGGCCCATATCCTCTCTCTTGCGTGCACACACCCACGCACATTCACTTTTGACTCGTACGTCCAGAGACAATACAGTCCAAAGGGGTGAACAAATATGAGCAGCACTTTGTAGGCTGGAGGCAAAAGAAGAGCCTCAATTATTATGGTGAAAGCGTGCATAAGTTTGCGATTCACGTATGACTAAGAACAGTGCAGAAAACGCTCCATCAAAGAAAAGTACACACACACACACAGTTTGAGTGTGCATTTCTTTCAATTGTGTCCTTGTTTGATCTCTACTCAGTGAAGCCTCGATTAGATAAATTTTTTGCCAGACACTAGGTAATAAATACAGTAAGTATGTATCAAATGCTATTTATCCAACTGTGTCACCGGAAGTACATTTCCGCTAATGTGCAATGAATTTATCGCAGGGTGTCATTCATGCAGACAAGCAAAACCATTTATTTTTTATACCGTACTCCGTGTTAGGAATTTTAGCAACGTGGCAAAATAACAAGAGCCTTGTTTGAATCGCCTTTGTAGAGAAATAATTTTCTCATTACTTTCGACTTGCAAAAAAAATGAGTACAGGAGTCTGTTTTGTTCGCCTCGCACGGGAAGAAATTTAAAGTTGAAATTGCGAAACAGTGTTTTTTCACTCACCGGTGCACACACCCTGATGCTGCAAGGTTAATCCGCTTTCTTGGGTAGTTTCGAAAGAGACTGCATAGAGAGAAAAATTTCAACAAAAGCGGACACTCCCATAGAGCACAGCGGCCGAATTGACTGTAGCGCACCAAGTGGCTGGTATTAACATCTTCCGGTTTCGGTTTTGGGCGCGCGCGTTTTGAACGCCAGTTAGTACACGCCACGCCGGCTCCGCTGATCGGCGCAGCATTTATTTTTATTTTGTCGCTTCCTCTGCTGAACCACGCGCGGCCTTGGCGCAGCATCGTTTTATCATTTAGTAAAAATGATTACGAACAATTTTTACAAGCCTCCACCAAATCTATGTCACGTGCAATTTCATAATGAAAACGCAAGACGTCTTCTGAAATGATGAAATGTTTATTTTGCTCCATATAAATGCTCGTTCCGTGCTTCTTGTACATTCATCCATAGTTTTGGCACCAAGTAAGCAGCAGCCGTTGCCGTACGAAGCTCCACCGGATGCAATCAGCTGGAAAAAAGTAAATTACACGCATGTATCATTTCTGTATATTGACCTAACAGGAATATTCCGTGTAGGGGCGAAACGTGCGCAAGTGTTGCATGAGTGCATTACAGATAAATCCACTTTTACTTACATTTAGTAGCAAATAGACTCCTCCCAAACAATGCCATAAAATCTGAAGAAAGCATCCGATTTTCAAGCATCCCTCCCTTCCCGGACATTTCCTGCACTTTAAGAGCACAAATACACGGATGACTGCACCTTTCGGAAACAGCTTGGCCTCAGTCGACGCGATATTACGCTAAGTCCAAAGAGGTGGCTACAACACAGGCTGTCAGCCAGACCATGTTACACAGTCGCAGAATGCCTTCTAGTCGCACTCAAGACAGATTCGTGGGTGCAAATCCTGTTTTCAGTCGCTCAGGAGACAAATGTCAAGTGCTTATTATTTATTTTCCATTATTACTGGAAGCCCACAAAGGGTCATTGCAGGAGTGGAACAAGTAGAGAAAGCACATGCAAGGTGTTACATGCCTTGGCAGGTAGGGGAATGTCATGCATCAATGTTGATTTTCTAGGTGCAAGAATATTGTGTCAGATGAAAACTTAGAAAAAAACGGCAGTTACTAGGTATACAAGATCAAGAAAATGTGCTGTACACAAAGGCACTCAACGTGGCATACAAATGTGATGCATAGAAAGACATACAAAGAATGTCCAGACCTTAGCAAAAGTAATATGCGGTATGGATCGGAACATTGCACTTCTATTACTGTCTTCATAGTTGAGCGAATATTCTAACGAACGAACACTTTTAGGAAAACGCACTATAGAGGTATACTCATGAAAAAATTAAGGTCACAAGGAATAAATTATCTAAAATATGTCGACTTAATTTTTTCCTGAAATTCACCTGTTGATGAGAGTTTCACTATAGTGTCTAGTAGCCCGTTCCATTCATTGATAGCCGTAGGGAAAAATCTAAATTTCAAAGAATCAATAAAGACAGAGGGAGGGGGAATACACACTCTGTCTGTGCCTAAAATAGGTGTCTGGTTGGATGATAAAGTAATCGTTTTATTTATGCTAACGAGGTCATGAATGTCAAGAAAGAGAAATTTCAGTCTTTCGAAGGGAGTTCTAAATTCTAGAGGGGGTAGATTGGCAATTTTATAAAGTTCTGAGGGGTAGTGATGCCGCCGATACTTATTATGAAAAAAATCTTAAAGCGACGCGTTGAATTTTACCAAGTTTAGATGTATTTGTTACCGTGTAAGGGTCCCATATTATTTTGGCGTACTCCAAGATTGGTCTGATTAACGTTATGTATGCCAGAATTTTTATTTCAGGAGTTGCGCTGTGAGTGCATCATCTTAAGGACCATAGTGACTTGGTACACACGCCATCGATATGAACATTCCATCCTAAGTCGGATGTAATAATAACACCAAGATATTTATGAGCGGAAACCCTTGTTAAGGAAGTGTACTCAATGAAGTATGTATGAAACATAGGTTTCTTTTTCCTGGTAACCGTCATGACAACAGTTTTTTTTTTGTGTGTAATACAATTTACCATGTGTCACATAATGTTTTAATCTTCTGCAAATTTAATTCAAGAAGAGTCTGGTCATCGGGATTTTATACCTTGTTATACAAGACACAATCGTCTGCGAACAGCTGGATGGTACTTTGGTATTATTGGGCATATTGACACGTGTACTAGTTTCTCTTTATTGGGCGACACGTTTCACCGCCTAACAAATGTTATCGTACAGCGCAGGACGCGCCTACATGTATCGGAAGTTTCTGGAATGTTATCGATGCTTTCGTCCGCTGTCTGTGACCGAAACTTGTGTATGTGACCGCATGTGTGCGTGACGCGAATAATGTAGAACTTTGTAGAAGGCTGAAGAAAAAGAGCACCACGCGGAAAATAATGACAAGAACAAGACAAGCAACGAGCCTGCGGAATCGCTCGGACGCTCTCCGAGTCCCATGCACACGACGGAGCCCCTTAAAGGAGCGGGCCCGGTAAAACGTCCACTCGAAGCTAACGAGAAAAGGGACGAAGGATCAAGTGGATCAAGCCAGAAGGAACCCCTTGCGAAAACACCGAGTGGCCGTCGGTCGAGCTTCAAGCCGAGGCCTAATATCCCAATGGGCAGGAAAGGGCCAGCGTCGGGACTTACGTGAGCCCCCAGCAAGTGTTCGCAGTATGTGTGAGTACTGAGGTGGGCGAGGGGAGGGGGGAGGGGACTGTAAAATTAGTATCTATCGAGGCAGACAAAGAAGGATTGGATACGAGGAAGGAGGATGTACAGACTGACGTCGCATTCGAGCCAAGTGAGTGTCAGTAGTCTGTTTAAGAAGGACTTCAGTCTCACGCGCCTGCTCACATTACCATGAAAATACTTCTAGACACAGCCTTACGATTTGGTACAATTAATGATCGAGGGCTTGCAGGAAGGCGCAAGCAATATCAGCTTTGTCTCCTGCTCATGAAAAAGAACCTTGACGTAATCGGTGTACAAGAAACAAAGGTCGATATTGAAGAAGGGACGGATCAAATGTTGCATTCATTTAGGTCACGTTTTTGCGTGTTTCGCACGCATGCGGTACTTCAGCTGGTAGTGCACTTTTTCTGAGAAGCGCTTTAGGCCTCTCAGTAGAAACTGTGTTCGCAGACGATAGTGGCCGGCTTATTGTTTGCGATTTATGTTTTTGTGATTTTAAGGGGTGCGTCATTTGCTTGTATGCGCCCAACAAGGTGAACAACCGAAAGAATTTCTTTGAAAGTGTTGAAAACCATTTGCAGTGTGATCGAATTGTTGTGATGATGGGTGATTTCAATTGCGTCTGTTATGTAAAAGACATAGCTGGAAGCCCACCTATTCATGATGCAAATGTGCAGTCTTTGAACGTAGCGATAGAAAAATACAATTTAGAGGATGTTGGGGATGTGATGTCCAATGCAGAGACGCCACCATTCACCTACTATCAGTGAAATAGTCATGCCAGGTTGAATCGCGCCTACGTTTCAGCGGATCTAATACCATTGTGTTTTCTATATGAAGTGAATCATGTTTGCTTTACCGATCACAGCTTAGTCAACTTTGTAGTTGGTCCGAAAATGCCTACCGTCTTTAACTGGGAGTTGTGGAAATTTAACGTTAAGCTCTTAGAAGATGAATTATTTTTGAAGGGTGTTAATGATAGCATTCACGGATGGTTCGAGAAAGAACGCAAAAGTTATGCAGAAGCGTGGGAGACTTTCAAACAAGACTTTAAAATGTTAGCCATAGACAGGTCTGGTGCCTTGCGCCGAGAGAACTAGAAATGCAAAATAATTTAAATTTTTATTTAAATGTTGAGAATGTCAGTCCCGCAAAGTATGCCAAGGAAATAAAAGAAATTAAATCCCAGTTATAACTAGTCGAAGCTGAAAGATACAAAGGGGCGGTCGTACGCGCACGCGCAGAAAAGTTATGGTCCGGAGAACAGCCGACGAAGCGCTCACTCGGGGACGAACGAGCTTATGCCTCGCGGAACGAGATAACAGCCGTAACATACGGCAGTGAGGTAGTACGAGATAAAGAAACAATAAGACAGGCTTTTTATGAGCATTACTGCGAACTACTAGGGCAAGAACGCATTCGCGATGAAGGATTCGATAATGAATTACTGCCGCTATTGCCAAGCCTTGAAGGTGAAGTAACGGAAAGGCTCGAAGAACCGATTACTTTCAAAGAAATAAAAGAGGCGGTCGACTCACCACGTTCCGGAAAAATGTCAGGGCCAGACGGTCTCAGCGCTGCTTTCTACCAAGCTTTTAAGCAAGACATAGCCACTGCCCTTCATAAAGTAATTGCGGAAGCATATGAGAACTGCATGCTGCCCCCTTCTTTCCGTCAGAGTCACACAGTGTTGATACAGAAGTCCGAAGACCCTCATGTACTACTGTCGTCATGGGCGTACCGCCCTATAAGTCTAACAAACACAGATTATAAAATATACACGAAGGTTCTTGCACGGAGACTCCAAAATGTGATACAGCAATTAGTAGGGTCACACCAGACATGTGACATAAGAGGACGATCCATTGTCACCAATATACATGTAGCGAGAACAATATTGGAAAGTTTTTACGCCTTCTCAGAAAAGGTAGCACTGTTGCAACTTGACCTTGAAAAACCGTTTAACAGAGTCAAATGAAATCCTTTTTCTTGTTTTAAAACATGCCAAAATAGGTTCTGTTCTTTTGCATGGTGTTAAAATGTGCTACGCTGGCGTATCCACGAAACTAATAGCTAACAAACAGCCTACGGCTATGATAGAAGTTGAGTCAGCACTCCGCCAAGGATGCGCCTTATCGTCTCTACTTTTTGCATTGTACGTTGAACCATTTTGCTTAAAAGTTATTAGTAGTAATAACATAAGGGGATTTGCAATGGACTCCAGAGAAGTTAAAATTTTGGCGTACGCGGACGATATCGCCATATTCTGTCGAGACAAGCAAAGCATCTCTAATGCAGTAGAAGTGGCGAACAGATTCTGCAAGGTCAGCAGAAGTGCGATAAACTGGAGTAAGTCATTGGGCATCTGGCATGGTAAATGGAATGATAAAACAATTTTTTTTTTAAATATTCAGTGGACCACGACCCCTGCGCGGTACCTTGGGGTACCTCTGCAATAGTATCATGATACAAAGGACTATTGGCAAGAAGAAATAGAGCAAGTTAAAGTTAAAGCAACAAAGTTCGGAGGTAGAAGTTTTTCGATTTTCGCGCGATCAACCATATGCAATCTTTTCCTTTTTGCAAAAATCTGGTATGTACTGCAAGCACTGTCCACGTCAAGAATGACCATCCAAACAATACACAGAGCATGCGCTGTTTTTATATGGGGATCCACATGCGAGAGAACGAGCTGCACTAATTTATTTCAGTCGGTGAAGTCAGGAGGACTTGGTTTGGCGCATTTGTTTTTGAGGCAAGTTGTCTCAAGATTTCTTTTTTTTTTTGAGAGATCAGAACGATCCCTTTTTGCGAACATTGCGCTAACTACGTTTACGAAATGCGTTACCTCAATTTATCGTATCCTCAAGAACGGCAAATGGCGCAAGTCCTCGCGGATTTTTACGGGAGGTAGCTTGGTCCGTAGAATTCTTGCATGCTCGCTTTTCATTTCATTATCTTACTATTGTTGGAAGGACAAAATTGTTTAGGACCTAGTTGACGTTTGTATGCCTGTTCCTGTGTACCGATCTATGTATTCACCGAGCACAGGAGCAGATGTATTGAAGCGAGTGAAACGGATGCCAGTGCGATCTGAGGTTAAAACTTTCTTCTTCCAATTGCATACTGGAACTCTTCCTGTCAAACCTTGGCTACAAGAAAAAGGCCTCTTTGTCTCATGGTCCATCAGCTGCAGCAGATGTAGAAAACCAGAGACGATCGAACACATATTTTTGGATTGCTCGGACGCACTTTTTTGTGGGACATTCTGCAACGTACACTAAAAAAGGAGTTGCCTATCACACCGTACGGCATCCGTTTGCTTCCAATTGCCAGCGAAGATGGTGTTCCTTATGATATGCTTATGGCGCTGATTCTACGCAGCCTGTGGAGAACACGCATGGACGTCAGGCATGAAATACTGGTTATTCGCCCAGCTAGAGAGCACTTCACTGAAAGTGTGTTGTTCTTGCGCGAGTCTTGCAATGCACGACTCGATAAGCCTGAATGGGCTACCTTGTTAGATGAACTCGCCTGTCTAAAGCGGTTCTAACAATGCACGCCTGCCAAATGACGGCAGGCGGTTATATCACCAGAACACTGTACATATTGACACGTGTACTTATCTTTATCGGGCGACCACGTTTCGCCGCTTAACAACTGTAATCGCACAGCGACGGACGCGCCTGCATGTATCCGAAGTTTCTGGAAAGTTATCGATGCTTCTACTCGGCTGTCTGTTGTCGCCGAACCTTGTGTTATCTGATTTCATCGCGTGACACGAATGGTGTAGAACTTTGTGGAAGGCACGTGGGTCCGAACGATTAGTTTGGAACATTCGACGACTGCTGTATAAAAGCCGACGCGCTTGACCCGCTGATCAGATTCTCGACGATCGCCGACTGTGTTCGCCACTTTCGTTGTGCTATAAGTGTAGCCTGTTTTGTGGGCACAGGTTCGCCCAATAAAATCTAGTTTTGCCTTTCACAGTATTGCCACTGTGTTCTTAACGTCACCACCACGTGACATCTGGTGGAGGTGCTAGTGCATTCATGTACCGAACGCCCCCGCAAAGCCGCGATCCAAGCCCGAAGCCCGAGGACAAAACCAACATCGCCCAAGACCAGCGTGCTAGCCGCAGACTTCAAGGACTGCCCCCAGAGCACGGACTTCTACCTGAGTCGACAAAGAAGACCCTGGTCAAAACAACCCCAATGGCTGCCCCAGCGTCCCCCGTTATCCTACAACAACCTTGGGACCCACCAACCTTCCATGGAGCAGCGACTGAAGACCCGGAATCATGGCTGGAGACCTACGAACGCATCGCGACGTTCAACAACTGGGACTCCGACGACAAGCTGCGGCATGTCTACTTCGCCTTGAAAGACCCCGCCAGAACTTGGTTTGATAACAGGGAATCGACCTTGACAACGTGGGATCTGTTCCGTAGCGGCTTCCTGCGCACCTTTACAAGCGTCGTGCGCAAGGAAAGGGCTGAAGCTATGCTGGACGCCAGAGTGCAGCTACCAAACGAGAACGTTGCCATCTTTACGGAAGAAATGAGCCGCCTATTCCGCCACGCCGACCCGGAAATGTCCGAGGAAAAGAAAGTCCGGCTACTGATGCGTGGTGTAAAGGAGGAACTTTTCGCCGGTATGGTACGAAGCCCACCGAAGACCATCGACGAGTTTCTTCGCGAGGCCACTAGCATCGAGAAGACACTCGAGATGCGAGACCGGCAATCCGACCGCCGCACCAACTCTACAAACTATGCCGGCGTTCAATCGCTGGCCTCCGACGACCTGCGCGAGGCTATCAGGGCAGTCGTACGAGAGGAGCTCCAGAAGATCTTCCCGTCGTCGCAGCCTCAAGTGGCCTCGATCGCTGACATCGTCAAAGATGAGGTTCAGCGGTCTCTTGGGGTTCCGGAGGTGCAACCTCAATTACCGCAACCCCAGCCAGAAGCGATGACCTACGCCGCCGTCGCACGCCGTCAAGGTCCTCCTCCGCGACCGCTACAGGGCCCTGTAACGCCGCAATTCCATCGACCACCCCCGCCGCCAGCACGCCCACCCGTCGCCCAGCGCAGCTACCCGAGGAAGACAGACGTATGGCGCGCTCCTGACCACCGCCCGCTGTGCTACCACTGCGGAGAAGCGGGTTACGTCTACCGACGATGTCCATACCGGGAGATGGGACTGGGAGGTTTCGCCGTCAACGCTCCGCGCCCGCAGCAAGGTGAACGCCCTCGCGATATCGCTGACTACCTCGCGGCTACTCAGTGCAGCTCTCGACGATCGTCGCGTTCGCCATCACCAGACCGCTACTTGTCGCCGCAGCGCCGACCATTCACTGGCCCAGCCCGGGGCCGGTCAGCGAGCCCATGTCCGGAAAACTAAAAGCAGCAACCGATGGAGGTGCGGTTGCTGTCCGTCGAACTGACGAAGACCCTCCGCCGCCGACGAAGACGCCGAAGAAACTACCTCGACAACATAAGGACACGCCGCCGTCCCGACGAAGTCTGGAAAGAAAGAATGCGACGACGAAAGACGACCTGACGACGTCACATACCAGCCACAGGTCAACGCGACGCAGCCGTGATCCGACGCCAAGACCTAACTGCAACGCCAGAGAAAGAACCACCGACCTCGAGGTGCTTCTGGACGGCCACGCAGTTACCGCCTTAGTGGACACAGGGGCTGATTACTCCGTAATGAGTGGACACATCGCCGCCCACTTGAAGAAAGTTAAGACCGCATGGGAAGGCCCTCAAATTCGGACCGCTGGAGTACACCTCATCACGCCGACTGGAATCTGCACGGCAAGAATAACCATTCATGACCGGACTTATCCTGCCACCTTCGTTATCCTCCAACAGTGTTCACGAGACGTCATTCTCGGTATGGACTTCCTGGACCAACACGGCGCCATCATCGACCTGAAGACGAAGTCAATAACGCTGTCGGAAGATAAAGCGATGCCGCCGGAGAGCCCTCGTAGTCACCACGCCTTGAGTGTGCTCGAAGATCAAGTGAGCATCCCGCCGCGCTCCAGCATTATTATTTCCGTCGGCACTGAAACACCCGCTGACGTAGAAGGCGTCATCGAGGGCGACCAACATCTACTGCTCGACCGTGAAATTTGCGTCGCAAGAGGGATCGCTCGACTCCACGGAGGGCAAGTGGAAGTTATGCTAACCAACTTCAGCCAAGAGTTCAAGCACATCAACAAGGGCACGACAATCGCATACATCGAGGAAATTGTGGAAACCAGCAATGCCTTTGTCCTCTCGGATTCAGACGCATCTACCCCGGTGAGCATTGTCCACGAATCAGACTTCGACGTGAATCCAAGTCTTCCTATGAGTAAGCAGCAACAGATCAGAAGTCTTCTCCGACGATACAAAGGCTGCTTTTCGACGTCATCGAGGATTCGACAAACACCAGTCGCCAAGCATCGCATAATAACCGAAGAGAGCGCTCGACCACTCCGCCAGAGCCCTTACCGAGTTTCGACGCGAGAACGTGAAGCTATTAGGCAACAAGTCGACGAAATGCTGCGCGACTACATCATCCAGCCGTCGAAAAGCCCGTGGGCCTCTCCTGTAGTCCTGGTAAAGAAAAAGGACGGAACCCTACGCTTCTGCGTCGATTATCGTCGACTGAACAAGATCGCGAAGAAGGATGTGTACCCCCTTCCACGGATAGACGACGCATTGGATCGGCTCTGCAACGCTAAATACTTCTCGTCGATGGACCTCAAGTCTGGCTACTGGCAAATAGAAGTCGAGGAGAGAGATCGCGAAAAGACTGCGTTCATCACGCCAGACGGCCTCTACGAGTTCAAGGTCATGCCATTCGGACTGTGCTCGGCGCCTGCAACGTTTCAGCGCGTCATGGACACGGTGTTAGCCGGACTGAAGTGGCAGACGTGCCTTGTTTACCTGGATGACGTCGTTGTCTTCGCCGGAAATTTCGACGATCACCTTAGGCGGCTTGCGACAGTGTTAGAAGCCATCAAGTCAACAGGGCTCACTCTGAAGCCGGAAAAGTGCCGTTTCGCTTACGATGAGCTTTTGTTCCTAGGCCACGTGATCAGCAGATCAGGAGTACGCCCCGACCCACAAAAGACAGCTGCCATCGCAAAGTTCCCGCAGCCAACCGACAAGGCAGTGCGCAGATTCCTTGGCATGTGTGCCTACTATAGGCGCTTTGTCAAGGACTTTTCACGCATCGCTGAGCCGCTGACAAAGCTAACTAAATGTGACGTCGAGTTCAAGTGGGAAACGCCGCAGGCCGGCGCATTTCAAGAACTCAAACGATGCATGCAGTCGCCGCCCGTACTTGCGCACTTCGACGAGCACGCCGATACCGAAATACACACTGACGCCAGTAGTAGCCTAGGCCTGGGTGCCGTCCTAGTCCAGAGAAAAGATGGACATGAACACGTGATAGCTTCCGCTAGCCGGTCGTTGTCAAAAGCGGAAGGCAATTATTCTACAACCGAAAAGGAATGCCTCGCTATCGTTTGGGCTACAGCGAAATTTCGCCCTTACCTCTATGGCAGGCCATTCAAAGTGGTCAGCGACCATCACGCGTTGTGTTGGCTAGCTAACTTAAAGGACCCTTCAGGACGGCTGGCACGGTGGAGCCTCAGACTACAAGAATACGACATCACTGTAACATACAAGTCCGGAAGAAAACACTCAGATGCCGATTGCCTATCACGCGCCCCCATTGACCCACCGCCGCAAGATGACAAGGATGACGACGCCTTCCTTGGCATAATAAGCGCGGAAGACTTCGCCGAACAACAACGAGGGGACCCGGAGCTAAAAGCCCTAGTCGAGTATTTGGAAGGGCACACCGACGTTGTCCCTAGGGCATTTAAGCGTGGATTATCTTCGTTCACGCTTCAAAACAACCTACTCGTGAAGAACTTCTCACCAGTCCGCGCCAGCTACCTTCTTGTTGTACCGTCAGCGCTGCGTCCAGAGATACTGCACGCCGTACACGACGATCCACCGCTGGGCACCTCGGATTCTCCCGTACGCTGTCGAGAATACAGGAAAGGTATTACTGGCCGCGTCTGACCGCCGACGTCACCCATTACGTCAAGACATGCCGAGATTGTCAACGACGCAAGACACCACCAACAAGGCCAGCAGGATTACTACAGCCGATCGAACCTCCTCGCCGACCCTTCCAGCAGATTGGGATGGATTTGTTGGGGCCGTTTTCGATGTCAACATCCGGGAATAAGTGGATCGTCGTGGCGACGGACTATCTCACCCGCTTTGCTGAAACTAAAGCTCTACCAAAAGGCAGCGCAGCCGAAGTGGCGAAATTTTTCGTCGAAAACATCCTGCTGCGACATGGTGCCCCAGAAGTCCTCATCACCGACAGAGGAACGGCTTTTACAGCAGAGCTCACCCAAGCCATTCTGCAGTACAGCCAAACAAGCCACAGGAGGACAACTGCCTACCATCCGCAGACGAATGGTCTCACGGAGCGCCTGAACAAGACCCTCGCCGACATGCTAGCAATGTACGTCGACGTCGAACACAAGACGTGGGACGCGGTCCTGCCGTACGTAACCTTTGCGTACAACACGGCGGTGCAAGAAACCACATATCACGCCGTTCAAGCTGGTCTACGGCAGGAACCCGACGACGACGCTTGACGCCATGCTGCCGCACGTAACTGACGAAGAGAATGTTGACGTCGCTAGCTATCTCCAGCGCGCCGAAGAAGCCCGACAGCTCGCCCGCCTGCGAATCAAGAGCCAGCAGAGGACCGACAGCCGACACTACAACCTCCGACGACGCTTCGTCGAGTACCAGCCTGGCGACCGTGTTTGGGTCTGGACCCCGATACGCCGTCGAGGACTCATTGAGAAACTACTCCGACGCTATTTCGGACCCTACAAGGTTATCCGACGTATTGGCGCTCTGGACTATGACGTCGTGCCAGACGGCATTTCGCGTTCACAGCGGCGCCGCGCACGATCTGAAGTGGTCCACGTGGTGCGCCTTAAACCCTTTTACGGACGCTGATGAACTTCGTAATTTTTGTTCTTTTCTTTGCTAACTTCGTTTCAGCATATTAACTTCAGCATCGGGTCGATGCTTTTTAAGAGGGGGGTATTGACACGTGTACTTATCTTTATCGGGCGACCACGTTTCGCCGCTTAACAACTGTAATCGCACAGCGACGGACGCGCCTGCATGTATCCGAAGTTTCTGGAAAGTTATCGATGCTTCTATCCGTTGTCTGTTGTCGCCGAACCTTGTGTTATCTGATTTCATCGCGTGACACGAATGGTGTAGAACTTTGTGGAAGGCACGCGGGTCCGAACGATTAGTTTGGAACATTCGACGACTGCTGTATAAAAGCCGACGCGCTTGACCCACTGATCAGATTCTCGACGATCGCCGACTGTGTTCGCCGCTTTCGTTGTGCTATAAGTGTAGCCTGTTTTGTGGGCACAGGTTCGCCCAATAAAATCTAGTTTTGCCTTTCACAGTATTGCCACTGTGTTCTTAACGTCACCACCACGTGACAATATCATCCTTACGCCATCTGTATGTCTGTTTCAGTTGTCAAAGAATGGCAATAAAGAAAAAAAATCTAGTTAACTCAGATGGTAGAGCGGCTGCCCCGGAAAGGCGGTGGTCCCGGGTTCGAGTCCCGGACCAGGACGTATTTTTCTTCAACTCTGACGCTTTTCTTTAGAGGAACACGTATGGGTTTCCTTTGTAGCAATTGCTACGAACAGGTGGATGTCTGATTTTTCCTTTGCTCATTACTTCTCTCCAGCTTGCGGGTTTCCGCAGAACTACTACGTCAAACACATGCCTTTGCTTCGTGTTGTCGACAAATTCGACTTCGCCCTGCAATCTGCTAGCCGCCTGGTTAGCTCAGATGCTAGAGCAGCTGACCCGGAAACGCGGTGGTCGCGGGTTCGAGTCCCGGACCAGGACGAATTTTTCTTCAGCTCTGAGGCTTTTCTTTTGAGGAACCCGTATGGGTTTCCTTTGTAGCAATTGCTACGAACAGGTGGATGTCTGATTTTCCCTTTGCTCAAGCCTAAATGTGCTTGAAGTACGTCACAGACTGTCAAACAAGATTACTCACCTTGCCGTAGTCTAGTAGTCCAACGGTGACGTGTGGAAATGCAGACGGAACACAAATAAATGCCGGGAGCCCGACCAAACGGGCTACATCCAAAAGAGACGAGCAGGCGAGCTTCACATGCGCAGCCGGCCTCGCTCGCTTCGGTGGCATGTCTGGCAAATGACTCATGCATATGGCGCGTCTGGCGTGTCGCTAACTTGTTGCTAGGTGACGCAACAAAAATAGGTCGCGAAGTATTGGTTCATTTATATGCAAAACGTTTTTAGTTTTGATGGGACAGAATGAAAAAAAAAACTATAAAACATTTTCTGCAAATTCATTTGACATTATTTTTTTCCGGTGCTCGCGTCAAATAACGGATGGAGTTGACACAAGGCATGACGTGTTTCCTGGTGCCAGTTTTTGCCGAGTGTTCCCTCTTGTTGACTTTCTTTCTCTGGGGAGACTGTGGCCAGTTCGAGCGACGAGTTTTCACGCCTGCTAGCTCATTTTTTCGAAGCAACACCAGACGCGGCAGATCATGGACGACCCATGGGTGTGTGTACCCATTATGCCAGTTAAACGCCGCAGCTGATAAAATTCACTGTCTCTAAACACGTTCATCTGGTAGCGGCTACATAACGTTTGACGCATAAATAGGCTGATACATGATTGGTATCTATTAAAGCGACCTTGCGTGATGCTGCTCAAAGGAAACGAGCACCCCGTTCGCAAATATAGCCGCCGTACAATTTGAACCGATAAATGGCACGGACGGCAACCGATACCAGTAGGCTGCTTCTTATCACACGTCACTGACTTCCGAAATCCTTTATTCATGTAGTAACGCAAAGACTTTAATAACGTAAGTCCAACAAAAACAATTGTCTGCTTACTTTGTAAAAAAATGACACGTTAACTATGTTTGTCGGTTATTATACGCACATTTAAAAATAAAGTACTTGCCAACGTTGAGCGCCCTAGCAGAAAAAACACAAATTGAAGTGTCCGACCAAAGTACAATAGCTCCACTTGCGCGCTTTATGCTGGAACGCGTCGCGGTTGATTTTTCGCCTTCTGTGGCAATCGCTGGAACTTGAGTGTGCGGGGCCTTGCGCAGCGTGCGCGAAACGCGACCTCTGGCGTGGGTCGCGAAGATGGACGGATGAATGTTGTGAGCGCCCCCTTTGAAGCGGGGTGGTGGGCTGCGCCACCAAGCTCTAGCTATTATACTGCCTAGTGTCCTACCTAAGTAAAAAAAAACAACAAAAAAACCTATGAACTCCCACAACCAAATTTTCTGATCCCCTATTGCGAACCTTGCTCCTGCGCGTCTCCGTTTTTTTTTTTTTTGTCGTTTTCCTAATTTCTTCCACCAATCTTCCAATCGCCTCTTACTAACCTCTATTGCCAACATGTTTACTTTTCCACTGCTCTCGCTGAACCCGAGGGCTTCAAGGAGGCTAGCGGTACCTAAACCAACTGCTGGGCAGACGTCTTAACATTCTAATAAAACATGCTTCACCGTTTCCTTAGCTTTACCGCAGCAAGCACGTGCTTCTTCTACTTTCTTATCTCGCGCTTTATAGGTGCGTGTTCTAAGGCATTCTGATCTCGGCTGGAAAAGTAATGTTCTTCTCTTTGAGTCATCATAAATTGTTTCTTTTTGCTCATTTCGCTTTTCCTTTTAAGTAGTTACTTATGGCAGGTTTCTTTTCCACTGCCTCCATCCATGAGATTATTTCAGCCTCTCTGGCTTTCCGCTTGACGTTCTTTGTTGTTGTTGTGTTCTACACCGTTCAGGCCACATACTTGTTGGTAAGCTTCCTAGTTCTTTTCCTCCACTGTGAATCAATGTTTTTTCTTGTGCAGATACCTCAACATTCTCCCAGCCCATTTACGTTCTTCCATATTCCTCAGTCACTCTTCGTAATCAATTTTACTGCGAGCTTCCCTCACTTCGAAACTATTACAGCCCATATCACCCTGAACAGCTTCATTTGTAGTCTTCCCATGAGCGCCCAAAGCCAGCCGTCCCACTGACCTTTGGTTCTCATTGAGTCCCGATTGTACCCCTGATTTAAAGCAAACAACCGCATTTCCAAAAGTAGGGCCTGGAACCCTTAAAACTTTCCATATATCCCGGAGCACCTCGTACCTATTGTATCCCCGTAGCGCTCTGTGCTTCATTATGGCTGAATTTCTCTTCCCCTTTACTGTTATTCTTTTGTGTTTCCATATATATATATTGCCTCCGTTTATCCATATACCAAGGCATTTAAATTCTCTTACCCGAGGTATTTCCTGGCCCTGTATTACCACTGTCTGTTCTCTGTTATCATTGATTTTTTGGCGATGCGGTGGAGGCGAGCGCCATCTGGAGGTGTTGCAAGAAACCAGCACGCTGCTTAGTGCTCTCCGTGCGTGCGCCGGTGCATGCACGCGCGCAAATCTCGGATGCCATGGCCCTATGAATGGTAGAAAAGCGGGAAAGGGGGTTTGTGTTAAGAGTTCCCGCCTAACAGATTTAACGCGATAGCGTTAACGAGCTGGTGTCGCAAAAAAGCCGGTGTCGTCGGCGTCGGTGCCGTTGGCCGTGAGCGATAAATCCCAGAAGGCACTTCATAAATAACATCTTGTAAGATGGGCGGGTGGGAATTGAACCAGGGTTTCCGGAGTGTGAGACGGAGACGCTACCACTCAGCCACAAGTTCGATCACTCAAAGCGGGACAAAATCGCCTCTAGTGAATGCGGTGTTGCCTTAAAAACGTGCCGTAGAAAGTTATACTGCGGTGTATACCGGTAATTATGACATGTAAATTACAGAAGTCGCAGTTTCACGAGTAGGAAAGTACGTTTCCGCTGCATTTCTTCTGCACTATGCGCACACGCAGAGCCATCTTGCGGCAAGCACAGAAGACCCCCTCCTCGCAATGTACGGCGCTGCCCCATGCACGTGGCGCGCCACTCGCCCCATGACCGCGTCCACCTGCATCGCGCGTCGCGGCCCGGCTGTTTGGCTCGCGTAGATCGCGACGTTTGACTCGCGTAGATCGTTTGAGTAGGCAGTGTGGACGGGGTGCGATGACGCTATCGCGTTCCACGCTTGAAGGCGAAGCTTAAGCGTCCTCCAATTTTTTATGTTTGCTCGTACAATCAAATTACACTCCGACGCTATCATGTCTGAAGGTTTTGTTTAGATTGTACTTTACACTATTTCTGGCGCATGTCACTTTGATGAATTCAATTAGTTCAGTGGCGCCTCTGCGCCACGCGGAGCGCAGCGTGGTTGTGGTTTGCAAATATTTTTGTCAAGGCGATGTCCGACGCCTACATCGGATTTTTTTTTTCTTTTTTTTTGCGGTGCGGGGCGCTTAACGCTCTCGCGTTGAAAGATCGTGTACTTTTCAGCTTCCAAATAAATGACACCTGTATACTTTTTAAGGACACAGCACGGTAAATGTCGTGAGCACTAATGCAAATTATTGCACGATCCTAAATCCTAAATACGCAGGAGATTGGCGATTGCTGAGATATAATATATAGGCTCATAATGTTGCTGAATCATAAATTGTCATGTTGGATCCTGTAGGTTTTATAAAGCATCCCATGCTATCATGCGGCAATTGAGATCTCAGCAATGTGGGGCGCGCGGCATTTCAAATTGGGCAACGCCGCAAAGATAGCGTTCACTCAATGACGAACACTAGTGCAGAAACAAAGGGCGATAACTATTTATTTCCTGTTAACCAATGATACGCAGGTGCGACGGTGGAGGTGATTATGGAATTCGAACGAACGGAGTCGGTGATCGCTTCAGCCTGCATCGCACTCTTCTACACGTTCACTGGCGGCCTCTACTCCGTGGCCTACACGGACGTCGTCCAGCTGATTGCCATATTTCTTGGACTGGTGGGTGTTGCGCTCAAGTGGCTTATTTTCATCGCAACAGGCGTCAGCGTACGGAGCTTAAATACTGAACCAGCGACAACGCTTTTGTTGGATAACTGTCGAGAATAAAAATGAAAAGAGAATGGCTCGGTGAATACCGTGCCTCGGAAGTGAGGGACTGGCTGTTGGTCAACGTCTACGCCTATTTCACGCCCAGCAACTACAGCACATGCTCCGAGAAAATTCTTACGGTAACCTACTGATGGACGCTAACAAGGGATCGGATCGCTTTGGTCTAAAGCATTACAAATTTGCGCGTGATCAGGCATTCATCATTCCAACCTGAAAGCTGATGAGTGTTGGGTATGGTAGAATAAATATCAGTTTAGCCATAAGGGCGAAGCAATGAATACGACAGCAGCGTGTTAGAATATCACATTAAGTGTAAGACTCGTAGCTGTAGTGGCTGCATCAATTGAAGTACACGTAAGCTAAGTAAAAACGAGCTGTTGTTTAGCCGCATTACACAGTCGTCGTGCATTGAAGCAATCATAAATTACCGTTTTACTTTTATTTTTACAACTGAAGAATCGCAGCAAGCTCGGTGTTTTAGTAGAGTTTCCTCCTCGGTCTACGCTTTATTCCAATAAAAGGCTTGACAACTGCGTGTTTGCCAAGCATTTTTCCTTCACGCGTAGCGGGTATAAGAAAGTAATAACCCACGCTAGGGGTTCCCTTCTTGAATCCTTTCATCACACAATTTCATTTATGTTAATAATTAAAACCAACGTCTTTCTTAAGGACTTTGCCACCACTTTTGCATATCGTGTACGTTTCAAAACTCTTTCATGGGCTAATCCCGGAGGTAGTCAACAGCCGCGTCAATAAAATTACATCGTTTTCAGGTTTGAATGCTGTTATTAATTCGCACTTTTAATATTAAATCTGAAAACATTTTAGATGAAAGGCATGCACGGTAGGAGTTTCGTTTCATGGCATTTGTCTGTGGGCTGCCATTCCCAAAATTCCGAGGAATAATTTTGTCAAGAAGGTAAGGCCTGCTATGAGAAAAGTTAGTGATACTGTGTTACGTCATATATAACCCACATATATCGCATGTCATGTAGTGTGACATATTCTGTACCATGCATATGCCCAAATATATACGGAAGCTCAAGGCAACACCAACAGCAGAAATTCGCTTGGAATGTCCATATAATTGCTATCGCACTATTCCTTTACTAGATGCCCGCCGCGTTGCTCGCTTTTCCATTGTAGCGGCGGTTCCCTAAGTTGAAGTTAGTGCAGCATAAAGTCCGTGAGGCGGCGCTCGTTGCCTTTTCAACTTCCGGCGGATGTGGCACCGGCGGCTGAATGCATCCGCCAGCGCGTTATATGCGCGGGCGTCTGTTAGCAGGCATTATCGCGGGCTTCCGAGACGGTGACAGATGCCATGTTAATCTCAGAGGTCGCAGCACGTGATTGCAAGTTGCAGGCGTTCGCCATAAGAGGCACTCGTTGCCTTTTCGCGGAGGAGAGAAAAGGGAGAGGGCGCGGAACCGAGCTACCGGACAACGCGGCAGGCATCTAGTAAAGGAGGCATTGCACTATTAGGTGGGCTGTAGTGTGTGTCCCACTCTCCAGCTAGACTAGTTTCATCAAGGAGGCCATAACATGGCCTCGAAGCAGCATGCAGAGTATGCCACGCAAATAGCATGTGCAGGCTTTGCATGTTTTAGTTGCCTTTACTCTTCGTACCAGTACGCTGCACAGTGCACAACGGCTTTCGAGGAAACGAATGCTTCATAAAAAGTATCAAAGTTTCTACATTCTTTCATATACAGCGCGTAATGTATGCAAGATGCTAACATACGGGTAATATACAATTGGTTTGTGTAGGTGCGGAAAACTGAGACGTGTTAGCTCACCAAAATCATAAAAGGACAAATATGTCATTAAAATATTTCTTTAAGTACGTTTATTGAGTATATATTTATTTATTTGTAGTACTGCCATTGTCGCTTGTAAACCACAGCATAGGCGTATGTGACCGTTAGATGTATCTATACAATTGAGAACGAAGCATGTACATACCTATACAACTATCCCAGTGCGTAGATTTAACCACACTTGAGCGTAACACATTACATATACATATTTCAGCACATTAAATCACATATTTGACAGTTTAGTAAATTATAAATTACTTTATCTAATCTATAACGCTCACTGAGTTGAATTTTTCTTTTTCAATAACGAATTACAAGCAACCAGTTACTTTATCGACGCGACAAGCTGTAACAGGCGACGCAGAGCTCTTGAAAATGGCGGGAACTGGGGTGTAACGCCCGCGGTCGCGCCATGCAGCAGCCTTGAGGTTGCACATACCCAGACCGGCAAATACGGGCGTCAGTATATGTTTCCTAGCCGTAATACCCCACCAGGAATCTGCCGGTGATGTTAAGCGGCGCTGCTCTGACTTGATATCGATGGCTACTGTGGACGTTGATGACTTCTTCAGCTTTTGGTTGCCCTACCAGGAGTTCCTTTTTCGAGCTCCTGCAAAAATGAAGCGCTTGGCTTCACAGAAGAACCAAACGCCAGCATGACGGCGTTGAGTAACCAGAATTTTATGCGCAAGGTGCTCGTACTTTAGCAGACAGCCCTTCCCTCCAGCGCACACATCGAGAGAGTTCTCAGTGTCGCTGCTGAAGTCCTCGCAAGGAAGCGAGGGTTGATGACCAATGAAAAATTTAAGAGACAGTTGTTAGCGAAAACAAACGTCAATTAGGGCTGCAAATTGGGTAAAAGAATTGAATTCATGGTTGCAAACAAAACAAGGAAAAAAGAAGCAAGTGTGCGACATTGCTCCGGTCGTGCATTTGTTGCATCCCTTGTCTGAGCGCCGAGTTTTCTTTGCAACTATGAATAAACAACGTGTTAAGTGCTCCAGATTATGCAATAAAAGATCCAGGTCAGCCTGTTTCATTTCAGGTATTTCTGCGCTCCTAACAAAACTTGAGAGCAAAGAAATTCAATCACTAATGAATATCATCTTAGTAATTAATTACTTTTATGGGATAGTAATTAGTCATTGTCATCGAATACGTTCTTGAATAAAAATAATAACTGTAATTTCTTACCTTTTTTCTGTGATTTGCGTTAGTCTAAGCTCAACAAGCAGGCTCAAAGTCTATATTTATAACAATTGTGGCGTTCCCATGCTCGGGAATAAAAAAAATACCAAGGAGCATATTTAGTACACCTCTTGTTATATTTCAGTAGAGTATCTGTTAAAGCTGCAACATAAAGAAGTACACAAGAAACAACACAACAACTTGAGCTATCATTATGATGAGTCGAAATTGGCGTGAATATACATGAAGAACCAGTTTTTCATCCATTTCGTGTATTACTTTAATGAATATCAGTCGTTCTGATTCCATACCCAGTGGCTGTGCCTTCCCTTTGCCATGTTTCACGAAGCCGTGGGCGTGATATCGTACCCCAGGAATGACTACATCGGCACCGTTGAGTGGAAAGACTTCGGCATCTACTGGGATTCCATGCTACTGCTCATGATGGGGGGCATACCATGGCAGGTGAGGTTCAGGAACGTTTATGCCGAAAAGCGTCCCCCATTCGAACTACAACAATTTATAACGGCTTGATAATGAGAAAGTTCGTATTAATAATAATAATATTATTATTATTATTATTATTATTATTATTATTATTATTATTATTATTATTATTATTATTATTATTATTATACAATATTCAATGAAAATTGTTAGGGAAGAAATAAGTAAGTTGTACTGGCGCATTATCTGGATATTGTGAGCCGGCATATTGACCTCGGCCTAGTAGTCGCGAGCGACTCGAGTTATACATGATATTTGGAAAACAATCTGTGCGTCAGAATATTTAGAAAAGTTTCGTCGAATCATAAACAGTATAGTCGACCTCCAGTCCTCGAACATAAAAAAAAATTGAGTAATAATTGTATTGAGGAAGTGCTTGCATATGGTGACGAAAGCCGGAGAATATGAATAGAACTTTAAAGTAAGCGAAATATTGGGCTTGGAAAGTATGAAAATAGCAATATTGTCTCGTAGAGTCACGTATGAAGAACACAGTAGCAATACTGTGAAAGACGAAACTAACTTTTATTGGGAGAACCTATGCCCACAAAAACAGGCTACACTTAAAGAACGGCGGCAACGGCGAACACAGTCGGCGATCGTCAAAATCTGATCTGCGGGTAAAGCGCGCCGACTTTTACACAGCATTCGTCGAATTTTCCAGACTAATCGTTGCAACCTGCGTGTCTTCAAGAAAGTTCTGCACCATTCGCGTCACGCGATGAAATCAGATAACGCAAGGTTCGGCGGCAACAGACAGCAGATAGAAGCATATATAACATTCCAGAAAGTTCGGATACATGCAGGAGCGTCCCGCGCTGTGCGATAACATTTGTAAGGCGGCGAAACGTGGTCACCCGATAAAGATAGGCAAGTGCATGTGTCAATACCCCCCCCCCCCCCCACCCCTTAAACAGCGTCGACTCGATGCTGCAAACAAACGAAAATAATAAAGAAATACATCTGGAGCAAAGAAACAATAAAACAAGGAAGTTCGTCAGCGTGCGTGAAAGGGTTTAAGACGCACCACGTGGACAACTTCAGGCCGTGCGCGGCGCCGTGGGAATGCGAAATGCCGTCTGGCGCGAACTGATAATCCAGTGCGCCAATACGTCGAATGACCTTGTAGGGTCCGAAATAGCGTCGCAGTAGTTTCTCACTGAGTCCTCGTCGGCGTGTCGGGGTCCAAACCCAAACACGGTCACCGGGCTGGCACTCGACGAAGCGTCGTCCGAGGTTGTAGTGTCGGCTGTCGGTACGCTGCTGGTTCTTAATCCGTAGGCAGCCGAGCTGTCGGGCTTCTTCGGCGCGCTGGAGATGGCTAGCGACGTCAACATTCTTTTCGTCACTGAGGTGCGGCAGCATGGCGTCGAAAGTCGTCGTCGGATTCCTGCCGTAAACCAGCTTGAACGTCGTGACCTGTGTTGTTTCTTGCACTGCCGTGTTGTAAGCGAAAGTTACGTACGGCAGGATGGCATCCCACGTCTTGTGCTCGACGTCGACGTACATTGCTAGCATGTCGGCGAGGGTCTTGCTCAAGCGCTCCGTGAGGCCATTCGTCTGCGGGTGGTAGGCAGTTGTCCTCCTGTGGCTCATCTGGCTGTATTGGCGGCGATGAGTTAGGGAGTCGCCATCTATCGGAAGCGCCTCGCTGGTGTAGTATGAGGGATCACGCGGCGCGCTCCTCATAGGTTTTCGCATCGTGCCATGAGCTTTAGGCCGCAGAATATGAGCATTTGACAGTATACAAGCAACCATTGTTGCGTGGGCGCTATCAGAGCTGTTCAAAAATAATTTCATAGTAGAGACACCTACGCCTACGGGGACTGTGATGTGCCGTCGCGACAATTCAATCTTTTTTTCTTCTAATTTCTTGGACATTTGAATATTATTTCTCGAGTTGCGTCGCACTGTATGTTTATCGGTGTTCTCAGCATTTGATTTCCCGCTGCTTCTTTTTTGTAATCCAGTGCATTAATTCATAACACAAACATGACCAAATGTCATACTTCTTTATAATGTGCTTCTTACCGCTCCTTTCCACTCCAGTGAACTTGCCAGTATCTATAGCATCGACAAGTTCATAGACAAAACCGTCATGACATTAGCCGGGCAGCGGTATCGGGCGAGCGTTTTAGTGCGCGTTTTGCGAAGATCGCAGACCCGGCGCCGTAGCAGAAATCTTCCTCGTGTACGTGCTTGCTGCATACCCGAGTTGTAGCCGATGACTGTTTGCCGGTTTTATGTTTCGCGAGCCAAGCTTCACGCAGCTTGTCCTGCGGCTATGTGTGAATAAGGCTGACACCGGGATCCGTTGCGTACGTCCGGCATTGCGGCACCGAGCAGTAGCCTACCATGTTGCGCGCCTTCAAAGGCAGCCACTACCTATTGTAGTGATTTCAAGCGTTGTAAAAGAGACACTCGAAGCGGGAAAACCTCACCACTAAATGAGTACCGCAGCGTACGAGGGAATTTAAATTCTCGTTTTCAGCTCGCTTCGGCGCCCCCGAAGCAGCCGACGCGGCCGCTATGTCCACGTGGTCCCTAATAGCACGTCATGCCGACGGTGGCGCCAGCTTTTCCAGTGGTGGAGCTCGAGGCCAACTGCAGAATGGCTTGGGTGAGCTCTGCTGTAAAAGCCGTTCCTCTGTCGGTCATGAGGACTTCTAGAGCACCATGTCACAGCAGGATGTTCTCGACGAAAAATTTCGCCAATTCGGCTGCGCTGCCTTTCGGTAGAGCTTTAGTTTCAGCAAAACGGAAGAGATAGTCTGTCACCACGACGATCCACTTATTTCCGGACGTTTCTGTCAGAAACGGTCCCAGCAAGTCCATCCCCATCTCCTGAAAACGTTGGTAAGGAGGCTAGATCGGCTGTAGTAATCCCGCTGGCCTTGTCAGTGGTGTCTTGCGCCGCTGACAGTCTCGACATGTTTTGATGTAACGGGCGACATTGGCTGTTAGGCGCGGCCAGTAATACCTTTCTTGTATCCTCGATAGCGTCCGGGAGAAACCGAGGTGCACAGGGGTCAAATTGTCATGTCGGGCGTGCAGTACTTCTGGATGCAGCGCCGACGGAACAACAAGAAGGTAGTTGGCGCGGACTTGTGAGAAGTTCTTCACGAGTAGGTTGTTTTGAAGCGTGAACGAAGACAATCCGCGCCTAAATGCCTTACAGACAGCGTCGGTGTGCCCTTCCAAATAATCGACGAGACCTTGTAGCTCCGGGTCTGCTCGTGGCTATTCAGCGAAGTCTTCCGCGCTTATTATTCCAAGGAAGGCGTCGGCATCCACGTCATCTTGCGGCGGCGGGTCAATGCGGGCGCGTGATGGGCGATCGGCATCTGAGTGTTTTCGTCCGGACTTGTAGGTTACAGTGATGTCGTATTTTTGTAGTCTGAGGCTCCACCGCGCCAGCAGTCCTGAAGGGTCCTTTAAGTTAGCTAGCCAACACAACGCGTGATGGTCACTGACCACTTTGGATGGCCTCCCATAAAGGTAAGGGCGGAATTTCGCTGTAGCCCAAATGATGGCGAGGCATTCCTTTTCAGTCGTAGAATAATTGCCTTCCGCTTTTGACAGCGACCGGCTAGTATAAGATATCACCCGTTAAAGTCCGTCTTTCTTCTGGACTAGGACGGCACCGAGTCCTAGGCTACTGGCGTCAGTGAGGTTTTCGCTATCGGCGTCCTCGTCGAAGAGTGCAAGTACCGGCGGCGACTGCATGCGTCGTTTGAGTTCTTGAAATGCATCGGCATGTGGCGTTTCCCACTTGAACTCGACATCACATTTGATTATATGTGTCAGCGGCTCTGCGATGCGTGAAAAGTCCTTGACAAAGCGCCTATGGTAGGCACGCATACCAAGGAATCTGCGCACTGCCTTCTTATCGATTGGTCGCGGGAACATTGCGATGGCAGCTGCCTTCGGCGGGTCGGGGCGGACTCCAGACTTGCTGATGAAGTGGCCTAGGAACAGAAGCTTATCGTTAGCGAAGCGGCACTTCTCTGGCTTCAGAGTGAGCCCTGATGACTTGATGGCCTCTAGTACTGTTGCAAGCCACCTAAGGTGATCGGCGAAATTTCCGGCGAAGACGACGACGTCATCCAAGTAAACAAGACGGGTCTGCCACTTTAATCCTGCTAACACCGTGTCCATGACGCGCTGAAACGCTGCAGGTGCCGATCACAGTCCGAATGGCATGACCTTGCACTCATAGATGCCGTCTGGCGTGATGAAGGTGGTCTTTATCGCGATCGCTCTCGTCGACTTCGATTTGCCAGTAGCTGGGCTTGAGGTCCATTGATGAGAAGCATTTAGCGTTGCTTAGCCGATCCAATGCGTGGTCTATCCGTAGAAGGGGGCTTACGTCCTTCTTCGTAAACTTGTTCAGACGCAGAAGCGTAGGGTTCCGTCCTTTTTCTTCACCAGGACTACATGAGATGCCCATGGGCTTTTGGACTGCTGGATGATGTCGTCGCGCAGCATTTCGTCGAACTGGTGCCTTATAGCGTCGCGTTCTCGCGTAGAAACTCGATAAGGGCTCTGGCGAAGTGGTTGAGCACAGTCTTCGGTTATTATGCGATGCTTTCCGACTGGCGTTTGTCGAATCGTTGATGACGTGGAAAAGCACTATTTGCATCGTCGAAATAAACTTCTGAGCTTTTGTTGCTTAATCATGGGGAGACGTGGATTTATGTCGTAGTCTGGTTCGGGAACTACGGTCGTCGGGGTAGATGCGAAAGAATCCAGGACGACAAACGCATTGCTGGTTTCCAGAATTTCCTAGATGTATGCGATCGTCGTGCCCTTGTTGATGTGCTTGAACTCTTGGCTGACGTTTTCAGCAACACTTTCGTGTTTCCTCCGTGCAGTCGAGCGATTCCTCTTGCGCCGCAAATTTCGTGATCGAGCAGTAGACGTTGGTCGCCTTCGATGACGCCTTCTACGTCAGCAGGTGTTTCGGTGCCGACCAAAATAACAATGTGGAGCGAGGCGGGATGCTCACTTGATCTTCGACCACACTCAAGGCGCGGTGACTTGGAACGCTCTCCGGCGGTATCGCTTCATCTTGCGACAGCGTTATTCACTTCGACTTCAGGTCGATGACGTCTCGTGACGTCTCGTGAACACTGTTGGAGGATAACGAATGGTAATTCTTGCCGTGCACATTCCAGTCGGCGTTATGAGGTGTCCTCCAGCGGTCCGAATTTGTCGGCCTTCCCATGTAGTCTTAACTTTCTTCAACTGGGCGGCGATGTGTCCACTCATGACGGAGTAACCAGCCCCTGTGTCGACTAAGGCGGTGACTGCGTGACCATCGAGAAGCACGTCGAGGTCGATGGTTCTTTGTCTTGCATTACAGTTTGGTCTTGGCGCCGAATCACGGCTGCGTCGCGTTGACTTGTGGCTGGAACGTCGCGTCGTCAGGTCGTCTTTCGTCGGTGTAGTGTTGGGTTCCTGACTTCGTCGGGACGGCGGCGTGTCGTTATGTCGTCGAGGTAGTTTCTTCGGCGTCTTCCTCCTTGGTGGAGGATCTTCGTCAGTTCCACGAACAGCAACCGCACCTCTATCTTGCTGCTTTTAGTTTTCCGGATGTGGGTTCACTGACCGGCCCCGGGCTGGGCCAGTCTATGGTCGGCGCTGCGGCGACTGGTAGCGGCCTGGTGACGGTGAACGGGACGGTCGTCGAGGGCTCCAATGAGTGGCGGCGAGGTAGTCGGCGATATCATGAGGTCGTTCGCCAATCTTCGGTCACGGCGCGTTAACGGCGAACCCTCGCGGTCCAATCTCCCTGTATGGGCATAGATTTGCCCATACCGGAGAAGCCGGGCGGTAGATGTGCCCGGCTTCTCCGCAGCGATAGCAAAGGGGACGGCGATCGGGGGTGCGCCAAACGTCAGTCTTCCTTGAAAGGCCGCGTGAGGTGACGAGTTGGCGTGTTGGCGGCGGGGGTGGTGGTGGACGACGGAACTGTGTGGTCACTGGGGCCTGCCGTGGGCGCGCAGGTGTAACATGACGGTGTGCTACAGTGGCGTATGTCATCGTTTGTGGCTGAGGCTGCGGTGATTCAGGGGCTACTCCGAGGGTTTGGAGCTCCTCATGGACGGGCGTCGGTAATTGAAGCCACTTGAGGCTGTGATGAAGGGAACATCTTTTGTAGCTCCTCCCGCACGACCGCTCGGATAGTCTCACGCAGGTCGTCGGTGGCCAGTGACTGAACTCCGGCGTAGTTTGTCGAGTTCGTGGGCGGTCGAATTGCCGGTTTCGCATCTCGAGTGTCTTCTCGATGCTGGTGGCCTCGCAAAGAAACTCCTCGACGGTCTTCTGTGGGCTCCGTACCAGTCCGGCGGAAGGTTCCTCCTGTACACCACGCATCAGTAGGCGGGCTTTCTTTTCCTCGGACATTTCTGGGTCGGCGTGGCGGAATAGGCGGCTCATTTCTTCTGTAAAAATCGCGGTGGTCTCATTAGGCAGCTGCACTCGGGTTTCCAGTAGTGCTTGGGCTCGTTCTCGGCTTGCGACGCTTGTGAATGTCTGCAGAAAGCCGCTTCGGAAAAGGTTCCAGGTAGTTAAGGTGCTTTTCGGTTATCGAACCACGTCCTGGCAGCGTCTTCCAATGCAAAAAAGAGAGGTTGAAGTTGGTCGTCGCTGTCCCAGCTGTTAAATGCAGCGACCCTCTCATAGGTCTCAAGCCAGGTTTCCGTGTGCTCGAATGTTGGACCGCGGAACGTCGGAGGCTCCCTAGGCTGCTGCAGCACGATGGGGGACGCTGGGACTGCCATTAAGGTTGCCTTGGCCACAATCTTCTTGGTCTTCTCAGGTAGAAGTCCGTGCTTCGGGGGCAGCTGTTGAAGGCGATGGCTTACTCGATCGTCCGGGACTACGTCGGTGCTCTCTTTGTGGTCCGGGCTTGGATCACGGCTTGTCGGGGGCGTCCAGTACGTGAACGAAAAGCGCTTCCACCAGATGTCACGTGGAGTGACGTATAAAGAACACAGTAGCAATACTGTGAAAGACGAAACTAGCTGTTATTGGGTGAACCTGTGCCCACAAAAACAGGCTACACTTAAAGATCGGCGACAACGGCGAACGCAGTCGGCGATCGTCAAAATCTGATCTGCGGGTGAAGCGCGTTGGCTTTTATGCAGCAGTCTCGAATGTTCCAGGCTAATCGTTGGTACCTGCGTGTCTTCCACAAAGTTCTATACCATTCGCGTCACGCGATCAAATCAGATAACACAGCCTGTAAATATGCACTATTTACGCAGTTTCTGCATTTATTGTAATGTCCAGTGAAAGTAAAGAAGTGCAATGTGCAAAGAAGTCGAGATGAGCTATGCAAATTCGGGTGAGTAACACTCGAGCTGTGAGGACCGGTAAGACAAGCCCCTGGCCAAGTGCTGCCGCTTAGGAACGACCCTACGAGTGAATCTGCGCTTAGGAAGTCCACCAGGTGCACCTGCTGAGGGGACGCTGGCCGCAGCGTTATTTTTTAGGCCCGTGTATAGAAGCCGGGACCGCCAGAAAAGCCTGCTGCGTACGCTGGTAAGACCGACATGGCCAGGCACTGTGCACGATACTACAGCCGGGTGTTGTCATCCTGCCCACCACTTCCTGCCGGTACTGCAGTGCTACCAGCATTCCGGCTCATCTTCAAAGTGTTAAGATGCGTTATAGTTCGGTTGATTAGACGCTCAGATAGCAGAGCACGTAGCGAGAGGACACAGAGCTTCGGCAACACAGACACAAGGCTTTCAACCAAAACGTTGTCGTCGTCTTTCTCGAAGCAGTGCCTGCCGCGCGTTCTTCTCCAGTACAATTGCCTCCCCGGAGAAGAGGAGCCGTCTCGGCGACCTACGGGCAAGATAGCACAGGTGGATCAAAGTACGGCTTGAGCCGCTGAACGTGCACGATTTCGCGCCCTCGGCGGCGCTTATCGGAAGGCGGCTCAAGGGGTTCTACCAAGTAGTTCACAGGAGACGTTTGACTGACGACACGGTAGGGACCTTGGTACTTGGAAACAAGCTTTGGTGAAAGTCCAGGGCTGGTAGCGGGAACCCAAAGCCAGACTAGTGAGTCAGGGGCATAGGGTGCCAGAGAGGAGGGAATATCCCGAAGGTGGTTCTGTCGCTGCTGATCAGCCGAAGTAAATGTGCGGGCGAGCTTTCGGCACTCTTCCGCGTGTGCAGCAGCTTCGGACAGGGTAGTAGCCTCCGTTGGGTCAGGGCGATACGGAAGGATGGTGTCCATTGTGCAGGAAGGCTCGCGTCCGTAAAGAAGAAAGAACGGGGAAAATCCTGTAGTAGTCTGTGTGGCGGTATTATAAGCGTACGTCACGAAGGTGAGAATTCGGTCCCAATTGGTTTGGTCAGATGCGACGTACATGGCTAACATATCGCCAAGAGTGCGGTTAAAGCGCTCAGTCATGCCATTAGTTTGCGGGTGGTATGCAGTAGTAGCACGGTGAATTACGTTGCATTCCTTGAGCAGGGCTTCTATACCATCAGACAGAAAGACGCGGCCTCTGTCGCTCAGCAACTCTCTGGGGGCTCCATGGCGAAGTTATGATGTTACGCAGAAGGAACCCGGCAACATCCCGCGCAGATGCGTTGGGCAGAGGCGAAGTTTTCGCGTAACGCGTGAGATGGTCTATCGCCACTATCACCCAGCGGTTGCCATCTGAAGTACCCGGAAGGGATCCATAAAGATCAACTCCGACCCGGTCAAAGGCCCGTCCTGGGCAAGGCAAGGGTTGCAGTGGAGCAGCTAAGGCATGAGGGGTATTCTTGCGGCGTTGGCATGCGAGGCAGGAGCGGACATATTGGCGGACGAATCGGTACATCCCGCGCCAGTAATAACGAATTCGCAGGCGCGCGTATGTTTTGAGTACTCCTGCATGTGCGCATTGCGGGTCATCGTGAAACGCTGCACATATGTCCGAACGTAGATGCCGAGGAACCACGAGTAACCATTTGCGCCCGTCCGAGAGGTAGTTACGGCGGTACAGGAGCCCGTCACGAACAGCGAAGTGGTGTGCTTGGCGGCGCAACGCACGTCCAGTAGAAGGCGCTTATGGGTCTGACAGAAAAGCCAGCATAGCAGCAATCCATGGATCCTTGTGCTGCTCCGAAAGCATATCCGTGGCGGTGAGGGAGGACTCGCATATTCGTACTTTCTGATAATTGGGCTGGCCTGACACTGGGGAGCGAGACAAGGCATCCGCGTCCAAATGTTTACGGCCTGAGCGGTACAGCACTCGAATATCATACTCTTGGAGGCGAAGCGCCCATCGAGCGAAGCGACCTGAAGGATCTTTCAAGGACGACAGCCAGCAGAGTGCATGGTGGTCCGTGATGACGTCGAACGGGCGACCGTAGCGGTAAGGACGGAACTTATTTATGGCCCAAACGATAGCCAGGCATTCTTTTTCTGTAACGGAATAGTTTGCTTCCGCTTTCGTGAGTGCGCGGCTAGCGAAGGCAACAACGTATTCATCGAAGCCAGTCTTTCGTTGTGCAAGAACAGCGCCAATGCCGACGCCACTGGCATCCGTGTGTATTTCTGTCGGTGCGCTTGGGTCAAAATGTCGAAGTATGGGGGGTGAGGTTAGAAGACGTCGCAGCGTCGTGAATGCGGCATCGCAAGCTGGCGGCCAAGCCACGAGGTCGTGGTTACCCGCGAGAAGCTGTGTCAAAGGCGCTATTATGGTGGCGAAGTTGCGGATGAAACGACGAAAATAGGAGCATAATCCGATGAAGCTGCGGAGTTCTTTTGTGGTCTTTGGTCTTGGAAATTCGGCAACGGCTTGGGGTTTGGTTGGATCTGGGAGCACACCATCTTTCGAAACAACGTCGCCAAGGATGACTAGCTGCCGGGCGGCGAAGCGACACTTCTTCAAGTTGAGCTGGAGTCCAGCATCGGCAAGGCAAGTGAGCACGCGTTTGAGTCGGAACAGATGAGAAGAAAAGTCCGGGGAAAAGATGACAATGTCATCGAGATAACAAAGGCATGTCTGCCATTTGAGGCCCCGAAGTATGTTATCCATCATTCTTTCAAAAGTTGCAGGCGCATTACAGAGGCCAAAGGGCATCACGGTAAATTCATATAAGCCATCAGGCGTAACAAATGCCGTTTTCGGACGGTCGGCATCAGCCGCCGGGACCTGCCAATAACCAGATCGTAAGTCTAAGGACGAAAAGAATTCAGCGCCTTGGAGGCAGTCCAGTGCGTCGTCGATACGGGGAAGAGGATATACATCATTCCGGGTTATCTTGTTGAGTCGTCGATAGTCCACACAAAAACGAATTGTCCCATCTTTCTTTTTGACCAGCACTACCGGAGAAGCCCAAGGACTGTGTGATGGCTGTATCACGCCGCGTCGGAGCATGTCTCCGACGTGCTCATCGATGACACGACGCTCCATCGCGGACACACGGCATGGACGTTGGCGTAGCGGCGCGTGGCTGCCGGTGTCGATGCGATGAACGACTGTGGAGGTACGGCCTAAACATTGTTTCTGTAGGTCGAAAGAAGCTCGAAATCGGTTAAGAAGGTCGACGATCTGTGTGCGCTGACTCGGAGTGAGGTTGGGGTCAATAGACGGAGCAAACTCTCGCTCACATGCAGGCGGAGGCGCAGAAACAGGGAGAGTCATGGCGTCAACGTGAAGAGGAGTCGAGTCATCAGGTACACCGTAGACAGAGCTCGTGTCGAATTCATCAGCAAAACCAAGGCACTCGCCATGATGTAAGCTTGAAGGACACGAAAACGTATTCGAAAAGTAAAGTGCACTGGAGCCCTGGCGAAAGGGAAGGGGGGCAAAGGGAAGCAAGAAGGGATGACGGCGTACAGCAAGTTGAGATGGCGTGAAAAGAACTGTGGAATCGTAGAAAGCAGCGCAGGAAACGGGTACAAGGGCGGAAGAGAAAGGAGGAATATCAGTGGCGGTGGCAACGAACACTCGAGCAGAAGGTGGAGGCAAATCTTCAGAAAACTGCCGCAGAATGGAGTCAGCGCAAGTTCTGCACGGGCACAATCAATAATAGCGTGATGAGATGAGAGGAAGTCCCATCCTAGGATGATGTCGTGAGAGCAGCGGGGAAGAAGAACAAATTCAATGTGGTATAAACTGTCTTGTATGGCGACACGAACGGTACATGTTCCTAAGGGCTCAATAGGATCAGCGCTTGCTGTGCGTAGCGAAATTGCAGAAAACGGCATGGCGACTTTTCGGAGCGTACGGCGAAGCTGGTCGGCAATGACGGACACTGCGGTACCCGTGTCGACAAGCGCGTGAACGGCGATACTTTCGGCAAAAACTTCAATGACGTTCGTTGGGAATAAACGAGGGCTTGAGCAGCTCGAAGAGATCGCAGTTCTTGCCTCTGGAACTGCGCCATTTAGTTTTCCTCCGCAGCCGGAGGGCGGCGGACGATGGGGGACAGGGAACGTCGACGGGGAGATGGAGACCGACGAGTGTTGAAGCTTTGGGGAACATGAGATGAAGGAGCGAAGTGCGGAACTGGTGGTGAATAGCGGGACTGAGAGTCAGGAGCATTCCCTTGAAGTCTCGCAGTATCGGGAGGATACCAACCTCGCCGGCGGCAGAACCGTGCCGCGTGTCCAGCAAAGCCACACGCGAAGCAGATCGGCTGATTGTCTTGGGTGCGCCAGGGATTATCAACAGGGGGTCTAGGTAGCGGAGCACAGTTTGGAGCTGGGCATAGGGGCTGCGGAGGCGCGCAGAAGCCGCTTCTGGGCACGTAGTTCGCAGCTGCAGAAGGCGAGGCGTAGAAGCCGCTTGTGGGCGTGTAATGCGCAACTTCAGGCGGAGGTCTTGGCCTGGCAACGACGGCAGCGTAAGTGAGCGGGACTGTCGCTGAAGGTGGCTGATTAGCAAGAGGTAGTGCGTCGCTGACTTGTTCATGGATGACGCGTCGCAGTTCCGGGGACCAAGAGGACACAGACGACTGGGTAGCAGGCAGCAGTGACAGTTGGAGCGCGACTTCTTCGCGAACAAATTGCTTGATTTGGTCGAGGAACGAAGAGTGGGCGGAAGCAGCACTAGAACTGTCAGTTAAAGCCGAAACCGTGTCGTCCGGCGCGACAGCGCGGCGCGTGGTAAGGCGTTGTTTGCGGAGCTCATCGTAGCTCTGGCACAGTGTAATGACCTCGTCGATCGTTTGAGGATTTTTCGCCAAGAGCATTTGAAAGGCGTCATCTTCTATGCCCTTCATTACATTCTTGATCTTTTCAGAGTCTGGCATGGTGGAATTAATGCGCCGGCAAAGGTCAACTACGTCTTCAATGTAGCTGGTGAAGTTTTTACCCTTTTGCTGAGCGCGACCACGCAAACGTTGTTATGCGCGAAGCTTGCGCACAGCAGGGCGACCGAAGACTTCTTTGAAACAATGGGTAAATGCTGTCCAGGTGGAAAGGTTGGATTCATGATTCCGGAACCAGAGATTCGCGACTCCAGAAAGATAGAAGATGACGTTAGTCAATTTAGCTTTGTGATCCCACTTGTTGTGAGCACTCACGCGATCGTATGACGAGAGCCAATCCTCCACGTCATGGTCGTCGTCGCCGCTGAAGACCGGAGGATCGCGTTGGCGGAGAGCACCGGAGCAGACGACAGACGATGCCATGGGAGGATCGGGCTGCGCAGCGTCCTGGGGCATAGCAGAAACGGTAGGGAGCATCCGGCTGCGGAGTTCCAGGTTTGGGAAGGACCCCGCACGTCCACCAAATGTTAAGATGCGTTATAGTTCGGTTGATTAGACGCTCAGATAGCAGAGCACGTAGCGAGAGGACACGGAGCTTCGGCAACACAGACACAAGGCTTTCAACCAAAACGTTGTCGTCGTCTTTCTCGAAGCAGTGCCTGCCGCGCGTTCTTCTCCAGTACAAAAGTAATAATTTCTTCGCGTATGGACCGTTGCCAATTATGATGGACATGGTGGACTTAGCAACGCAATGGAATTAGGTAAAGATACGGGACTAAGTCCGAAAGCTTTACACGAGCCTCGATTTTTTAACATAGCTATAGTAAATATCAAGGAAAGTGCTCTTGGTATTTCGGAGCCCGGATCAAACGTCTTGTGAAAACCTCCCCAAGCACATAAAATTCATATCACCTGACATAGAGTTCCCATGCGAGCGTCGAAAAGACGGATTCCTCGCATTGCTAGACGTAGAACCGCATGCAACGGGCGACACTATAACATTTGTTGTTTACCTTTAACCAACCCCTTTGAAATCACCTGTCAAACCACGATGGGTCATCTGTCAATACTTTCTAAAACGAGTTGAAGCTTAATCGACGTTGGAATCCGACAGAAAGAATGAAGGCGGAACAGTCGTCAATGAAATCAGGACGAATGGCTACCGAAATTACTTCACTCGGACAACCATCCGACAACATCAAATACACCTCAAATTACGCAAACTATAAGCTTTCAGTACCAGCAGTCTTCACAAAAAAGAATAGCACCCCTCGCTAAAGGGGTGCTCGCTAATCGGGAGCTCCGGATTATTTTCGACCACCCTTGGTTTTTAAATATGTCCACACGCTGCACGGCACACGGGCATTTTTGCATTTCAGCCTCATGGAAATGCGGCCGCCTAGGCCGGGATTCGAGCCCGCGCCATTGCATCTCGCAGCGCATCGCCAAAGCCACCATGCCATTTCCGTGGGTCCTCCTTCCGAAACAGCAAGACTGTTTATCAAAACAGAAGGCGCGAAGCATTGTTTACAGGAACACATGTACTGACTGCGCAGCGACTTACACTGAAGAAACAAAAACTCTAAAAGGAAGAATCAGGCAACACTTTATGCCGAGTATACGCATTTATTTCACCAAACATTCAGAAGATGCCGATCACGAAATTGCTTTCTATAAAATTCTAATCCCCCAGACCAACGCTAAAAGTTATTACTGGAGTCATGGTACATGCTGAACAAACGAAACTACATAAACCGTTCAAAGGGCAACCGCCACACTAAATATATCTATGGTCTGCGCACCAAGACGAGAACGAGACAAAGATGCCCCGGAACGACAATAGGCTGACGTCTCCAGCACCTACAACGCCGCACCTTGGTCCACGCACTTCTCCGTGCCCCTTCTCCCGTTTCCCTTCGTCTTAACGTAGGTCAAGGAGGCAAGAGAACTTCTTGATCTCCCTATTATGAAATTATTTCAAAGCACCCTGGCACCATATATCGTTAACGAAGGAGCCGAGTTGGACGCGAAACGTCTTGTATTATGAAATGTACTATTTA